>NC_049234.1:28649385-29295780 GCF_011100685.1 Canis lupus familiaris | reverse complement strand
GAGTTGATGGAGACATGGACAGGGAAGTGCCCACTGGATGCTTCTCACTTGGAGATTGTTGGAGCTTTGACTAAAGCAATCTCAGTGGAACAATGGGCATAGAAGACAGCCTGCAAGGACCAAAGGGTGACGTGGAAATGAGCACATGGAGATGTCAAATGCAGGTGACAGCTGGAGTGGAATGTGAGGCCAGGGCTTTTTCCTTGATGGGAAGGATCTAGGGGAGAGGGATCGAAGTGGATGCAGTGTGGGTGGGGGGAGGGCTGGAGGGGACACCAGGATGAAGGCATGGGTTCTGAAGCACGGGTGGAGGATTGGCATCCAGAGCCTGGCCCCTGCATCCATGTGCACAGAAGGGGAAGCATAGTGGGCAAGGCCAGGTGTACATGGCTGCCGACTTGGTGGTGGGACACAGGGCAGATCTCTCTTAGTGAGAAGTGAGTCAAGGTCATAGCCTGGAAGAAAGGCTCACCTTCCAGGAGAGGTGGGAAGTGTGATGATAGAGAAGGTGTGGAATCCTTGTCTTAGAGAGTGAGAAGGGAATGGTGGTGGGGAGGAGGAGCCCTATCTCTTGAACACTGCTCCCCACGGCACCACTGTGCAGGTCCCGCCCTCCACCCACCCCCCTACCTTTTCCTTCTCTTAGTGCTTTCCTACTTTTAGAGTCAGACACCCAGAGAATTCTAGAAAGGCAGAGTGTTTTCTTTGCACATGCTTCAGGTAGAGAGATGGGCCCAGGGGATGTGTGACCCACCCAAGGCCACCTGGGACTAGAGGGGAGCTGAGTCATGAGCTGGAAGTCTCCCAACTGGTCCCTCTGCTTCTTCACCATGATGCCTTTTATTTTCTCCCCATTTCTCCCACCCCCGGATCCCAGGGATAGGCTACTTATTCATTCAGCATTTATCGTGCATTTCCCATGTGCCATGTATGGGATGCTCAGATTTCAGAGCTGAAAATGACAGACCCTGCTGCAAGCAGCTTGTAGATGACCGTTTGATCAGAGTATAGTCCCACATGTGAAGAGATTAGCTCAGCCTAGACCCTGGGGACTTGGATAAGAAACTCCAGAAGGGGGCCCCTCTAGCTGGAATTTGTAGAATGAGCAATGCTGTTCTGGGCAGAGTGCAGGCAGACTGAGAGTCTGGAATGTGTGCATACCACTCATGATTAGGAGGGTGGGCTCTGGAGCCAAGCAACCTGGGTTCGAATCCTGACTCTGCTCCTTCCTGACTGAGACCTTGAGCAACGTTCTTAACCTCTCCATACCTCAGCTTTGTCATCAGGATAATGGGAATGCTAATACTTCATCTCTTGTAGAGTTGTTATGAGAATTAAATGAGTTAATCCATAAAAAGAACTGAACATAGTATCTGCCTAATAAGTATTGCTCAATAAATAATAGTGATGATGGTCATGGTGTTGACTGTGATGATGTGGTGGTGACAGAGTGATGGGGGATGGCACTTAGTGATGACATTCCTGGTTTCCTGGTCTGTCCCCACCACTAAACAAATCTCCTGAGCCCAGGCTCTGAGCTCTGAGCCAGAGCAGGTGCTTGGCAACCATTCCCTGGGTGAGTAAATGAGTGAATAGCTGGGAAGAACCCTGAAAAATTAGAGCCAAGCCTTTTTGGTGGGGCCTAGGGTCCAGCTGGGGAAAGCCAGCTCATTCACTGGTTCCCCTGCTGACTCACCACCTCATCCTAGACTCCACTGGGTGCCTTCGTCTTCATCAAGGGATGCTTTGGGGCCCATTGTGGGGAAAGGCAAAACTGTTCATGCAATTTATACTTTCTCTATGTTTTTCTCTCTCATCCCCTCTTAGGAAAGACCAGCTGGAAGCAGCAGCCAGGTACGTTTCTGATCGTGAATTCCCTTCATCCCATCACCATGTCGGGACAGAGGGGCCAGCTGTGTATGGTGTAGGGACCCTGGGCGGCATGCTGGTCATGAACTCGAGTTTGGGGCTCACTGCTATTGCTGACCTCCATATTCCTCTGCCATTTTCATGTTAATTTACCCAAGGACAACTCACTTGTGATCATAACTGAAGCCTCTTGGTCAGCAGGACAGGGTGCTGTGCCTGGAGTCCTTACATATGTTGTCTCATGTGGTCCTCAAAGCCACACTGTAAGACAATCCCTAGGACTCCCATTTGTGGATTGATATTGAGGCGCAGAGCGTCTGAGTTATCCCCCTTGTGTCACACGGCTACTGAGTGACAAGACTGATATTCTAAGTCAGGTCTGAACATGAAGACCGTGTAATTTCCATTATGTATTGCTTCTTGGGTTCACAGATGGCTCCTCAAAAAGTGAATCAAGACTACCATTCATGACCCCCAGTAAACCCCAGCTCACTCCAGGCTGTTGCAGAGGCAGGTTGGGCTTCTGGATTCGGAGCACTTCTGTGTACCCCGCCCCTTCTCTCTCCCTCTCAAGAAGATGTCACAGTATCAGGGAGATTAGGGACCCCTAGTTGTAAAGAAAAACCCATCTCTCCCAAATTTCCTTTATTTATTTTATTTATTTATTTATTTATTTATTTATTTATTTATTTCGACAAATATAGATGTAATTTCATCTCTTATGTTGAGAAACTACTTCTGAGGGCTTGCCATCCATCTCCTGGACACCAGGCTCAACTGCTGTCCTTCTGGAGCTGAGAAAATCTGGGGGGAGGGAGTAGCAGGACCCTGAGCCGTATTATACTGGACCCACTTGAGGACAGTGGCCTTTGGGAAGCTGGGTCAAATCCTCTTGAATGAGGCCCATGATGCCCCATCCCATCTGTAATCCCTCTTGGAAGAAACAGTTACAGACACCCCAGTTAGCTCACACGTAGAAGCACAGTTCGGACTCTGTCTCCTTTGTGTGTGTTTTCAAATGGAAGGAACGTTTCTTGCCTGGACCTGGTTTGGACCTTAGGAGCATTTGGGGAGATCATGGAAGGGAGAAAGAATGACTGACAATGACAACATCAGGGGACATTTGCCTGAGAACCTGCAGCAGCTCCCAGAGGCAGAGCGAGAAGACACCTCAGATAGCCTCCCTTAGATACAGCTGTCGAAGCCAAGGTGCTCTTCGAAGAAGAGGGCAGGCTAACTCCAAATAGCAGAGCTCGTGAGCACCAGGATTACATAATCCAGATCTCAGGACTCCCAGAGGGGTGCTTTTTGTCCTCTCCTTGTCTCATGACCAACAGGGTTTTGAATCATGCAGGTGTTGACACTATAAGCGAATTATCATGTCTACCTGAGAGCCTTTTCTATGCAGACACAAATGACATTCAGCCAAATTAGAATGTGTGTGCAAAACACCACATGTGCATTGGATTGTGCACTTCCCAACTTAATTGGTGCTTGGGTCAATGCATTCTGAGGCTTTGCTAGGGATGCTGCTCCAGTTATCAGAAAGGGGCTGTCTGGAATCTCAGCAAGTTGCTCATGCCCCTCTCCAGAACTCTCTGCCCTGCCAGAGGTACAGAGGGAAAACACATTTATGATTTCTCGCGGTTAGAGTTGCCAACTCTTTGCTGCCTCATCCTCCCCCGGGAGGAAGAATGAGGTCAGTTATGTAAGCCACACAATCTCCCTCGTCTGGGCTCGGGCGCAGTATTTTGGGTTTGAACAGCAAACAGGTTGGCTGATGGATTGGCAGGTGGGATACCAGGTGTGATGTTAGCTGCAGTGCCAGAAGGTGGGGGAGAAGGTTCTGGGGGAACTGTCGACACAGGCATCAACTCCTTTATCCAGGATGGCAGGGAGCAAGGGGGGAGAATGGTGAGTGGTGTACACATGCGTTAGATAAATACTTGCTGACGGTCATTGTCTACCTTTGTGCTAACTTCAACAGGCCGCCAGTGAACTGGTGCTTTGGTCTTATTTATTATTTTTTCTAAATAGCCAGAATAAGATTGGAGTTCATCTCACCTCCCCCTCCAAGCATAGGCGGGCCACACCTCTGTTCATGTGTCAGGCCAAGGAAAGTGTTCTGTTCTCTGTGACTTAACATATCTTGGTTCTCCATTGGGGCAAGACAAATAAATCATGTCAGTTTATTGGAAAGAGCTCAAGTCCATAGTTGCTTGTAAAGCTGTTGCTTGATCCCAAAGGGTCAACAGAGAGATAAGTTTCTGTAGTCTCAAGGACAGGGCTGTGTTGGTTGTTGGCGGAACTTAGGCCCTGGTGATTTCCTACAATGGCTGGGAGGCTGGCTTTGATCATTTTATGCTTCTCAGGATCTGTGATTCTGAGGCTAAACAGAAGCAACAGAACCAGTTTCTGCTGTGTGCTTACTATGATCTGAGCACTTTTCCTAGGTCGTCTTCATTAAGTTTTATAAAAAACAGGCAGCTGATATACACACCACCTGCCCCATCATCCCTTCTTACCACTCATGGTACCTGAGGTAGGCCTCAGCGCACCCCAAGGAGAACCTTTGTTCTATGACAGCCAAAACTTTAAATTCTCTCTTCCTTTCTAGGCCATGAGCTGATGCTGTGCCTGTGGTATGGGCTGTACCCCCCAAATATTTACTGGATGAATAAATATATGACTTAATGAAGGAGGCTTTGTACCATCATTTTACTTGTGTGAAAATTGAGCTCAGGCATTTAGGTAACTTATACTTTCACCAAGCACAGAAGTGGCCAAGGTGGGGATTTCAAGTTCAAGTCTATCTGACTGGACCAGATCCTACCAGGCTGAGTCTCACTGCAGCACAGGTGATTACCATGCCCTCCTGTCCTCAGGGGTAGCGAGTCAGTTCAGTTGTCTGAAGACACATGAACTTGGCACTTGCTCTCTCTTGGCCAAGAACTCTTAAATCACATCTTCAGTCCAGCTTGTTCCTTCACTGCATTTGGGACTCTGCCTAATATCACCTCCTGAGAGAGACCCTCTTTGACCCTCTGCCCATGCCCCATCCATCTCTATGCCCTTGATCCTACTTCATTTTCATTGTTAGCATGGATGATTATCTATTATATTATGTATTTGTTTCTTGTCTGCCTTCCTTACTAGATAGAATGTCTCAGAATGATTAGGCTCTGTTTTGTTCACTGTGTTATCTCCAGCACCTAAAACAATGCCTGGAAAAATAACCCAACACATGATCAGCTCTCAGTAGATATTAATTTACTGAAAAAGTGAGTGGGCATGTGGATGGATGGATGGATGGATGGATGGATGGATGGATGGACAAACTCTTATTCTACAACTGTCATAAACCCACCTTAACCATCTTGGACTAAGAAAGAAATGCAATGGCTCACATAGCCACCCATCAGAGAGGGTGAGATCCCTGAGAAACAAGGAATGGGATTCTTCTGGGGTTTCTCCTTTCCTCTCTTGTCTCCACTTCTTTCTAGTTTCACTCTCACTGACTTTCTATACTGATGAAGGTGTCCATGCAAGCAGCCCCGTGATCATGGGGACAGAACATTTTTCCCTATTTCTCTGTCCTTTACCCCACACCAGTTTGAGAAACCCCAGGGAAGCACTTAGATTGGCCCAGTTTGGGTCACATACTCATGCTTTGAATAATGCGTATGGCTCAGAGAGTGAGAGGCCACAGCTAACCAAACTCTGGGTCTTGTGTCCACCTATTATGAGTTGTGTGGGTCCAAGATGTCATGAGTGATAGCCCCCATTAGAGCACTTGGTTGAATTTGGAAGAATCAGCTCTCCAGTTGAATAGGGTCCTTTTCCCCAGAGAACAGGGGATGGAAACAAAGCAGACAAAAATGACAGCTGCCCATGACAGGCATAAGTTTCACCTGAAGTTTTTCAAATGCCTAAAAATAATGTTGCATTAAAGAACACCAACAATAAGCCATACTGAGGCTCACTTATTCCATAGATTATAGCAGAAAAGACTGACACTTTGTGGTAGGAACATCATTTTAAACCTCAATCGCAACTATTCAGTAGACATGCAACAGGGCCGATAATTTAGAGGCATTTGTTGAGAGAAAATAGTGTTTTTCTGAATTTTCAAAACAGGTAACTGTGTTGACAATAATGGCTTGCTGGAGCCATATTGTTTACTTTGTATTTTCAAACAATTCAATCTTAACAGCAGCATCTGGGACTCTTCTGCTCTGTATCCATCTTTGGAGAGGGAAGATGTTCATCCCAGGCATCTTCTTTATTTCCTGTCTCATTGCTATGTCCTTCCCATGGCAAAGCTGTCCCATTTAGTAGAGGATCATTCTTTGGGTCAAAGAATTTAAGTATAATAACAATATTACTGTTTGCCAGCTGTAGTTGTAAGCACATCTAGCCCTCACAGCTACCCTAATGGGGAAGATACTATTTTGAATCCCTATTTTACAGACAAGAAAATTGAGATTCAAAGAGACAAGTGATTTGTGTGGGATCCTGCAGCTAGACAGTGGCAAGAACAAAAGTTGAGGTGTTTGGGCCAGCTTGATGGTATGTGGTTTCAGCCACCATGCTGTTTCTTATATGTGTCAGGGTCTGTTAGGTTACTGTAGTCAGTCCCCTTCTTCTTGCTTTGTTTTCTTCTACTCTTTCTTGGCTCACTGTAGATGGAGTCCCTGCCATGAGAGGAGGCTGTGGAGACAGGGAAAGGCACAGAGCCAGGATCTCTGATGGACTGAAGGAGCATTTGGTCAGACACTATAATTCACACTTTACCTTCTCCCTGTGACACTGACCACATGAAATTGATCTCAGAGGATGACAGATGATGTTGGCAATAAATCTCCTTCTGGGCCCTGGAATCAATGCCTGTTAAAGGTGTTCAGGAATTTAGAGATTAATCCAATCCCCCAATTTTACTGATGAGAAGATTGTTGCCCAGAGCAAAATAAGAGTTTTGGACACAATTCCATAGCTATTAATGTTCTGTCCTGCCAAGCAGACTCTGCAACACTAGTCCCAGACTGCAGAATAGCTAAGATGCATAAAATTTGGACCAATTTTGTTGAACCTCAGAGTGATCCCCAACATGTCCTGAGGGCTTAGTGTCAGTTTACTTTTTGGAAAATGGGGTGTGCCTATTTATAGCACCCCTTTTCCTCTGAATTGTGAGCTGAGAAATAGGAGTCAGAAACAGATCAAAATGTAGGCCACATTTGCTGCGTGAAGCAGGATTGGCTCTGGGAGCAACAGTGAGTGTCCTAACACTTCCCTCTAAGTTTGGCCTTAGGACCAGCACACAGAGCAGACACTCACTCACCCAGGCAGATACCTGTGGCCATGGCTTGTCTGACTCCATGGGGCACTGAGATCCAGAGACCATTTGTGTCCCTAAAGACAGGAATGACCTTTAATGTTGAAGTCTACCCAATTAAGAAGATGGGCCAATGGCTATTTCACATACCGTCATCAGATAATTCACCTCCTCCCATGGGAAGATGCCAGTAGAGGGCTAGGAGTTTCTTCTCAATCCTTCTAAGAGTGTGGAAATTCCATTTTTATGACTTTACAAAAATATGAAAAAAGATGGTCCTCCCTACCCTTCCTGTGGCCTCCTGTCACCCCATGATACATCATTCTTTAGCCCACAAAAATGTTATACAGCTCTCTGGCTTTGTTTCATCAGTCTGAAAACAGTACTCATCCTCTATGCCCTCACCTTTTGCTGCCTTGGTTTCCTGGGGCTGCCATAACAAACCACCGCAAACTGTGTGACTCAAATCAACAGAAATTCATCTTCTCACTGTTCTTGAGGTTGGATATCTTAAATCAAGATGTCGTCAGAGCCATATCCTTCCAATGGCCATAGGGATTGCATCATCCTTGCCTCCTCCTGGCTTCTGGTGATTTTTGGTAATCCTTGGCATTCCTTGGCCTTGTGGGCCCATCACTCCATTCTCTCTGCCTCCATTTTCATGTGGCTTTCTTCCCTTTGTGTGCATCTGTATCTCTGTACCCAAACCTCCCTCTCCTTTCTCTTATAAAGACACCAGTCTAAGAGCTCATCCTACTCCAGTGTGAGGTCATATCAATTGATTACATCTGCAAAGGCTCTATTTCTAAAAAAGTTCACATTGGCAGCTATCAGGTCAGGGTTTGAGCATATCTTCTGAGAAACACATTTGCCAAAGGCAAGCACAATTGGTTTGCATATATGGTGGGAAGCTGTCTGAGCAGATCCAGGATACATGATTTTCAGAGGGACATTTATGAAAGTTTGATTTCAATATCTCCTGCACAGATGAAGACTTGGGGGCTCAGTAGGTGAAAGAACTCACACAAATCTCAGCCCAAATTGCACAAATAGGATTGGATCCTATGTCTACCTGGCTCCCTCCGGAGCTGTGGTCCTCTCTCCTCTTTAACCAGGGACTAAAAATAAACAGGTGGTTGAATTAAGAGGTAGTCATGGCAACAGAAGCTGAGAACAGACTCCAGAATTAGACCATCAGACCTCAATGCCTGGCTGCCCTACTTACTAGCTGAGTGTTCTTGGTAACTCAAACAGCCTCTCATGTCCTCATGTCCTTATCTGTGAAGTGGGGATGACTTCTAGGCTGATTGGAATGGTACATGTGGCCTGGCACATAGTAAATTCTCACTAGAGATTGGTGCTGGTCAGTTGGTATATTCTTCATATGTGAGATTTGGATACACAGAGAAAGTAATTCTTCTAGGAAAGCAACAGAGAGAAGTGTCTTGCTCCTCACTTACATTAGTGTGTGAGTCTGTGTGTCCTCTGAGCACCAGCTGTAAATGTCCTGGAATCATGCTCACAGATTCCCAGATTCAATGGATCAGAGGAAGTAGGCCATTGGTTTAGCTAACTTTGCAAACCTGTCCAGATGGAAGAAAACCAGATTAACACATCAGGTTTATTTCCAGGTCGTGAAGCTGTTTCTATAACCCTGCAGCCAACTGAATCACGATCTGCCTTGTCCTTGTCTGCCTTGTCCTCACTTTATCTGCCCCCACCCTTCCCCAACCCAGACAGTCCCTTAGAAGCCACACTTACCTGGCCTAGGCTGTCTCATCCCTAGAAGTCAGACTAGGGGATCTCTAAGCCATTTCAGGTCCTGTGTGCTGTGAGTTTGTGGCCACAGCAGCAGAACTGGTTCCATGTTATGTTGCTGCATCAGACACTGTGAGTTATGGGTCACTCTTTACAAATTTTGACTGCGTGTTCTTAGACACATTGCCAAACCTCCATATGTCATTTCCCCAACAATATAATAGTTATGGTGAGAGTACCTACCTCCTTAGGACTATTGTAAGAATTAGATGCTTAGAATAGAGCCTTACCCATGACAAGTAGTACACAGGGTTTGCTTTTATTATGATCACTGTTATTATCCTGATCAGAACCCATGCTTCTGGGCTTTCTGTCCCCAGTCGTTTCTTACATAATGCAGGTCTGGCTTAGGAGTCACATCAACTTCCGTCTGAATCCTAGCTTTGCGATACTTTTATCCTCCCTCTCACCCTCCCTCCTTCTTTCCTTCCTTCCTTTCTTTAAGAGCCCTGCTTTGCGTCAGACCCTGGAGATTCCCAGAAAATTGGAACTCATCGTCTGGCAGGGAGGCAGATGTGTCAACGGAAGAACAGTGTAGTGTGGAGGGTGCTGGTATGGGAATGTTATAGACACATGGGGTAGAGAGAACAAAGAAAGAAAGGAGCTCTGAGTTCTGCCTGCAGATCAGGAAAGTATCCACAGGGGTATTTGCTTTAGTCTGTCAAGGACTGAGTAGCCTTTCACTGGGCTAAGAGAGGGGTTAAGACCCTAATTTTGTCCCTTCTCTCCTTCATGTTCATCCTTCGAACTAACAACCCCTGAGTGCCTAGGCCTGTGTTCTTGCCACAGGCCATCTATTTCTATCTGAGAAATCCATGGGAATGCCAATACATTAAAGAAGAGCATGCAGATATCCCAAGGAAATGCACAAAATGCCTAAACAAATTAGTCTTCATTTCTGTGTAGGGAAATTTATTTTGTAGCTACAAACAAAGGATATGAGTTATTGGGTTCTCCCAGCCCTACTGTGAACAATGTGAGAGCCTAGAGAAATTATCACTTTCTTCATCAACATCGATGCCATTAATGGAAGGCCTGTCAAATTCCAACCCCTGATGAGTACCTGCTGTACCTGCATTGTCATCTAATCCCCAGTTAAGATTTCCCACTTTATTAAAAAAGAAACAGGGTCGAGACAGCAATTTGCATTCATAGTCTTTTCTCAGAAAAAAATAGGACACTCGGGCCTCAAAGATTTGGCACACGGATGGTGACAGGTTGACAGGTGTTTTTTTTGTTTGTTTGTTTTTATCTCTTTGCCTTCTCAGTCTTTTTTGACACAGACCATGATGCTAAAGGAGCCTTCTAAAAGAGGGCTGCCTATCTTGTGTAAGGCTCCACCTTTTACATCTGGAAAGATGGAAGGATGAAAGCATGTTGGAGAGAAGGGACAAAATCCTGTAGGTTGGATTGGCTGCTCTGTGCTAGTCACTCAATCTGTGCTTGTGGGTTTCTCACAACAAAACACAAGACAGATTGACCTCTTCTTCCAAAAGACTCTTCTCTTGGCTGCAGTGACACTATGCTCGGGTTGTCCCCCTCTATTTATCCCTTACCCATCCATCCATCCTCTTATTTAATGACTTTTCATGAAGATCCCTTTGTGTCCCAGAAACCATAGTAAGGATTATAGCTACAAATAAGAAAGACAAGGTCTGCGAGTATTTACTTGACAGATGTCGTTCAGTGTTCCTTCCTAACATGTCCCAAGCTGAACTCTTGTTTTTCAATTTAAGTTTTATTAGCTTTTCCAGGAAAGACATGCCCAACAAAAAGTGGCATGAGGAGGGTAGAAAATATAGTCAAGTTGGTCCCAAGAGAAGTTATTCACTAAGCACAATTTGCCTTTGATGTTCTTTCACTCACCTGCTGGGTTTTCTCCCTTCCAACTTCTTCATGGCATCACAGCCTCGTTGACAACTGCTCTTCACTACCACCATCTTATTCCATATCCTGGATGGGAGATAGGGCAGGGATTGCATTTAAAAGTACCACTCCCCTTCCCCCCCAAATAAAGTACCACTCTCAGGTCTCTCTCTTTGTACTTTGTTCATAGGAGCACTTTTATGAGTTTTTAATGTGCAAAAATAGGTGAAGAGCTGAATTTGAGATCAGGGATAAAAGAGAGTTTAGTTGAATTGAGAGTGAGGAAAAATCTAGACTGGAACAAGACTCAACCTAGAGGGAGTATATTAGAAGGGGGAAATGGGAGTGTACAGGGAGGTCAGAATCCAGCAGGGTGGCCTGGCCACTGGACAATTTCCAGTGGAGAGTGTTTAAATGACTTTTTAATTTAATTTTTAAATTTTAATTTTCTGGGAGAAAAATCACTATTTGCATGGTTTATAAATCAAAATAATATAGAACCATATTGTGAAATGTCGTGATCCAACTTGTGTCCCGATGAATCCTTTTCTGCCCTCTCATCCCACACAGGTCATTTCTTTTTTGAATTTCTAGGGTATCTTTCTTTTCAGTTTCCTCATGCAAACATAAAGCAAAATTAACTTATACTTTTTATTTTTCCACTTTCCTAACGTGTTTTAGTAGTGATAGCTAATATTCAATTTAAGTTATTTGAGCTGTGAGGCAAAATCTCACAATTTAGTAAAATCTGCCTCACATAACAGTCTTGTACGAAGTGTGTGATTGCGTATGTGTCACGGAAAGGGGCTGCCAAGTTGAACTTTTGGTTTCTTCTCCAAATCCCTCCTTTTTTTTTTGTTCCCATCTTGCTCATCTAAAACAATGGCATCACCACTTACTCATTTGTGTAGTTGGAAACCTAGCAGCGGCTCCTTATCTGTCTCTTTCCCTCACAAACCACATGGAGTCCATCAGGGAAGACTGTTGTGGTTCTACTCCAAAATACAAGTCAGAGTTCTACTCTCCTCCCACCATAATCACCCTGATTCACGCCACTAGCACCTCTCACCTGGAAAACTTCATGATTTCTCATTGGTCTTTTTTTTGTCCTCATTCTCCTTCAATCCACCACCAAGCAGCTGTTTTGTTCCTTTTTTTAAAAAATTTTTGATTGTAGTAACATACACATAACAGAAAACCTAGTTGGCTTAACCACTTTTAAGTATATAGTGAAGTATGTTCACTTTGTTGTGCAACCAATCTCCAGAACTGCTTCATCTTGTAAAACTGAAACTCAGAACCCATTAAAAACAACTCATTTTCTGCTCTCCCCAGTCCTTGACAACCACCATTCTACTCTCTATCTCTATGAATTTGACTACTCCAGATACCTCATATGAGTGGAATCATACACTATTTGTCTTTTTGTTACTGGCTTATTTAACTTTACATAATGCATTCAAGATTAATTGTGGCATGTGTCCGAACTTCCTCCCTGAATGATATTCCACTGTGTAGATTTATCCATTGATTCCTTGATGGACTTTTGGGTTGTTTATACCTTCTGGCATTGTGAATAGTGCTGCTGTGAACAGGGTTGTTCTTTCTTAAATGCAAAGTTGCTATACTCTTCCCTTCTTAAAACTCTTATGGCTTCTAAGTGCCCTTAAAATCAAGCAGAAATTTCTATTTTCTGTTCTTAATTATGAATCATACTTCTAGAATTCTTGCCAATCTCGTCTCCAACCTCACCTTAGGCCACTCTGCCCTTCATTCACAATGTTCTGGTCATGTACTCCCCTTCTGTTACGGCCAGTGTTCACACCCCTTGTACCCACAAGTGGTTTTTCTGCCTAGGGAATGCTTGCCCCTTTTCTTTGAGGTCTGGCTTCTCACCTTTCAGGTCTCAGCTTCACCATCTGGACTACCATCACTTCGATCCCTCACTACTGAGACCAGCCACTTAATTGGTCTTCCCATCTACCCAAGAGGCCTTTCCTTACCACTCCACCAAAGTCAACCTCCTGTTACACTCCACTACTGCCCTCTCTTTGTTCCTTGGTCAGATTTCTAGCAGTCTGCATGTCTGTTTGCTTATTATATGTCTCCCCAACCTCATCATAAGCTCATTGGAGGCTGAAAACCATGTCTGTTTCAGTTATTACTATATCCTCAGCAGGTTACCAAGGGCCTAGCATTTACAAGGTGTAAAATACATTTTTGTTGAATAAATAAATAACCTTAGCTTTATTTTACAGGTGGAAAAACTAAATCAGAAAGAGCTAATCACTTAACCAAGTTGAAATCTTAACTACAGAGTTGAAGTTGGAACACAGATCTCTTACTCCAAAGTCCACTCTTTCCGCCATGCAGCATCCCTCCCTCAGCTGAAGTTGGATGCATTTTATTAATAGAAGATCACGTATTGTTTTCTTTCATTCATTCAGTATCCAAATAATGCTTTCAGTGGTGACAGCGTGCCAGGTGCTGTGTTAGGTACTGGGTAATTGACCCAAGTATGGTTTGTGGACAGTTAGCTTACCGTTTAGTTACTCAGACTCAACAACATGGACGTTTTGGGTGGGATGATTCCTTGTTCTTAGGGGCTACCCTGTGTGTTTGTAGGATGTCTAGCAGCATCCCTGGCCTTGACCCACCGGAGGCCAAGAGCACACCCCAAGTTATGCCAATCAAACATGATTCCAGACATTACCAGATGTCCACTGGGGGGCAAAATTTCCCCCAGTTGAGAACCACTGCTTTGATGAAAAAGAATCCCTAGTAACTCAAAGATTTCACCAGGGTGGCCAAGGGACCATGGTTGAGAAAGGCCCACAGAAACCACAATGAGTGGATAGGTAATTGGAGAAAGAGGGGAAGTGAGCCTTGAGGCTGATGCTTAGACCAAGTTCAGATGAAAAGTCAGAGTCATTTAGATAAAAGAAAGGATGAAGGTTTTCCTGGGTACAGGTCATGACACACACAAAGGCGAGGAAGCATGAATGTCAGGGAACTGCGTAGAGTTTAACATGGCTGGAGTAACCGGAGGCAGGAGCCCAGGGGAAGTGCTATATCTGCCAGGACAGACTTTACTTTTTGATTTTTACTTTTCTGCCTCTAATCCATCTATTTCCAGTTTTACAATTCATGTTTGAAAATTGTTTGTTCACAATAAATCAGGGCCCCCAGGTAGCCAAGAAAATCTGATGTCAGCTCCAAGGAATGCTTTGCAAGACCTGTAGAACTCTCCAAGCCCGAATTATGTGCTAGAAATCCATAAGGAGAAGGGCAGAGATGGGATTGTGTTTCAGGGGTGAACTTTGCCTAGCATCTGATTATCCTCCAGGGTCTTGGATTTCAAGCAATGCAATTAAGAAGTAAGCTGATCACCCCTGTTGCTGGAGGAGGAATTCTGTAAGCCTCTTAGGTGTGATGGCTGGGAGTAATTCAGAGCTGAGGTTTCTGACTGATGCCTGATGCCTCTGGGTTCCTAATGCTGTTGGAATCTCTCATAAACCGTCCTCTGTGACCATGGTGTATCACATAAACATTACGGAAGCAATTCAGACTCTTAGAGGTTGCAATGAAAGTACTGAAATGCCAAACAGGCAAATCCTAAATCCCAACACAGACAGAACCAAGAGGGCCCTCTCATTAACTTCCTAAATCTCAGGTGTTGCGATTTCCAGTCAGGACAGTGCGGTTACTGTTACTCTTGTCTTGCTTAGTTGATCTGGAATTAACCTCTGTATATACACTTATCTCCTGAGGTCAGATTCAGTGACAATGGTGAGTGTGTGAGACTGGCATTAGGAAGCACTGTAAAATAATATATAAATCTCAAGAACTTATCTTGGTTCATTTTTTTTTAAACCACTTATTTTGTGGCTCAGGAAATTTTATCCCT
Source organism: Canis lupus familiaris (assembly GCF_011100685.1). Lineage (NCBI taxonomy): Eukaryota > Metazoa > Chordata > Mammalia > Carnivora > Canidae > Canis > Canis lupus. The sequence goes on along the minus strand of NC_049234.1, from coordinate 29,280,988 downwards.
CCTTTACACACATGCCATTAGCCCTCTCCTACTTCTGCAGGAAGAGGATTATTTACCAAGATAATGGTGACAGCCAGCATTCACTGAAGGCTTCTCCAATCCTCATTCCAGAAGTGGGTTAAGAGCTTTCCATGCATTCCTTCATTTAACTCTTGCAGAGCCACGCACAGCGAGAGCTGTCATCACCCTATATGTGAGGAACTGGAGCCAGAAAGAGTGACTTCTGTATCCCGGGTCACCTGTTCCTCAAGACCTTATCCTTCAGGGCTGGGAGTGCCCCAAAGGCCAAGATTTTCGCTGCCACCCTGAACATGGGAATGTGCTGAGGAAGGGATGGGTCGTGGGCTCAGAGACAACCAGGCTGAGTCTTTGCTTTGCTGGGACTGCACATCCTGGGGTGGGGGTGGGGCAGTAGAAACGTGCAGCCTGCACACGCTGTGTGACTGTGACAGAGAAAACTGCAGCATGTTGTTGGAGCACTCGGGGAGTACCTGATTTCCAGGAGAGGGGGGATGCCCAGGCTTTTTCAAAGGTAGTTAACAATGAGGTGGGCTGAGAAGGCAGAGCGTGGGGCAGGTGGAGGAGCTGGGCATGCCCATGCATGCAGGTGGGGACACAGGGCCAGCCTGAGTCTTGGGGCAGATGGAAGGACAGATCCGCTGGATGGTACCACAAGACACAGTAGGCAGGTGCCAAGAAGAAGCGGACCAGGTGGGAGACTGTCCTAAAGTCCCCCTTTTACTGAACTCATGGGCAAGAAAGCCTTCTATCTGTTCAGTTAACTTCCTGCCTTGTCCAGTACTTTTAGCCCACGGCCCCTGGTAGAATTCTCTGTCCTAGCAATCATTCATCCAGAACTGGTCAGGAAAGCCACTCTGAAAAATCTGTCTTTGGCACAGGGGGAGCAAAGAGCCATCTGAGTACTAGAGTTTCCCAGAATGTACTCTGGTCAGGTTATTAATATAACGACACTGGGAGAGAGAGAACACTCCAGAGGGAGCCAGGAGTCATGACTGCCCATCCATATGTTCATTCACTTATTAATTAATCAAATATGTCCTAGTGCCTTCTCTTTGCCAGGCCAAAGGCAGGAAACATTACACATCTTCCCATATGTCATGCTCCCCGGACCAAACTCTGTGCAGCAGGTGCTGTTAGGCCTTCGTACCATTGAGGATCTGGTGCTAAGAGAGTTCAGGGCACCTGCTCAGCAAGTGAGCCCAAGTTCTTCACTCCTCTAAGGTTCCAACACCCATGACCTCCCCCCCTCGCTACAGAGATACCAGAAGCTTCTGGCAGGAAGCACATGGCTACAATACCCCGACACACTCCTTAGAAAAACCAAATCAGCTCAGGCCAATGCAGAGTGACCTCAATAACCCATATTCACCCACTCACTCATTTATTCTACAAGTACATGGTGCACTTACCATGTGCCAAGCTCTGTGTGGGGTAGTAGAAGGAAGCCACTGAGTGGAGTCTGTCGATGTGTGAAAACTTGCAGTGTGGCTTTTCTCTGGTAAAAGGCACTTGTTCCTCATGCCCACTAGAGTGGGGGTGGAGGTTGAGAAATAGAGGGATAGAGGGAAAAAATAATATATTTATAGATCACCTACTGTGTGCCAGGCTCTACGCCAAATCCTTGACAACATCATCTCATAGAAAGTAGGTAAAGAGGAGAGTGGGCATCCCTACTTTAAAGATGAGACGCCTGAGACTCAGAAAGTGCACAGATTTGCCCGAGGTCACCTGCATGGCCAAGGGTGGAGCTGGACCCAAGTTTTGCACCGGGGCTACTTTACATTGGACTTACTAACCTTTGTGTGTGTGTGTGTGTGTGTGTGTGTGTGTGTGTGTGTGTTGTGTGTGCCAAGTGCCAAGAACACTTTTGGCAGTGTAATGAAGTCCAGGGAAACTTTCTCAGAATCAATCTTGAATTCTTAAAGAAAATGCATACAGTTTACAAAAGAAACGGATTGTATTGTTAACTATCAAAATACTAAAACATTTGAGATGCAGGCGTGTATGTGCTTCTCCGTGATGGATTTAATGACAAGACCTGTGGCTGGTCCGGATACTACCATAATCTGGAAACAGCTCTGAGCACAGCAGTCCCCAGAGATAATAAGATCTAAAATGCCCTGTGATTTCTGTTGTGGAAGACACAGGTTAAGACTGAGGCATTGAGGAGATTGCTAGGGTTTGTTACTCACATTCATAATCGAGAGATGTGCTGATTTCAGTTAGAGGTTAGTAAACTAAAGATGCAGTGTTTTTCCCCATCCAAGCCTAGGGACCGCCTCCCCTCCACATTCTATCCACGGGGTGGGAGGATCTGCAGACATCTGGGTTAGGGTGCCTGCTTTCTGTAATTTCTATCATTCGAGTCTGTTCGAGGAACCTTTGAAAGGCCTCTTCTGTGAGAGCTGCTCCCTGAGCACCAGAGCATGGTACCAAGGAGGTTACTGATGCAGAGGAGACGGGACAGGGGAAGGCATGGAGCTCAGCCACCTGTCACTGTGAGCTGGGCATTTGATGTCCTTTATGTCCTTTGAGCTCCATGTGAGCATCCGAGGAAAGTGAAGTGCAGAGAAGTTAAGCAGCATGCCCACGGGGTCCTGGCTCGTGAGCTGCCGAGCCCCGTCCCACCCCTGAGCCGCCAAGTCAGCTTTAGCCTCCCCCAGCACGCGCGGAGGTCAAGTGTGAGTCTTTATGGAGAGGGAAGGGGAATCACGAAAGCCTGCACTCAAGGAGGAAAATTGTTCACTTTTGCTTATTTTGTAGCCAAAAGCTGGGTCTCTTGGATCGGGTTCGCCTTTCTAATCCTCGTGGTAGCAATACTAAAGGAAAGCTATTTACCCCTCTGAATGTAGATGCCATAGAAGAAAGTCCTTCTAAAGAACCAAAGCCTGTGGGCTTAAACAATAAAGAACGTTTCCGCACCGCCTTCCGCATGAAAGCCTACGCTTTCTGGCAGAGCTCTGAAGGTGAGGCCCTTCTCCTCCCTGGCTCTCTGTCTCCTCCTCTTCTCCCTCTGCCTCGCCCTCCCCTTCCTCCCCTCCTCCTTCCCCAGGGGTAGATCTGCCCTCCCCTACCTCTCCTCCTTCCCTCCCTCCCCAAAGGGAAGACCTGCCCCATTTGTAGAGCAGCCCAGCCCCACCTTCCTGAACCAGTTTCACGCTTCACCCCATGCACGCCCGCTGGGCTGGGAGCACCTGTGGCACCTCCCCACAGCTCAGGGAGCAGGGGGCTCCCAAGTTAGCTGCTCTCCAGGCCAGGATCGCCACACTCGTCTAGCAGGTACCTCCAGGGAGCCTTGGGACTGAGAGCCTTGATCCCTAAGGGTGGCTACATGGAGGTCAACTTGAAGGATAGACAGGGCCAGGTGCAGAGTGATCTCGAGACCTAGGGGCCTCAGTACCCCTGGGTGCGGGAAGAGATCATAGAAAAGAGCAATATCTATGTATGTCCCTTTGACTTGTGATAAGGGAGGACAAGCAGGGCTCAGAAGGTGACCCACAAGGCCACCAGGATCGTGACTGACAGCAAGAATCTGGTCTCGGGTGTCTGACTGTAACACCCATGTAGATGGATGCCCTTAGCCTCTGAGAGGCCACTCAGGAACCCCAAAACTCACATCACCACCTTGTTAGCCTTCTCCCCAGTCAACAGTCCTGAACTTCGAGCACCTCTGACACTCATGTCTGGAGAATAGAAGGACATGCTAAGAAGGCCTAAATGGTGTCACAACTGGAGAACACCACATGGTTTCACCCAGTGGGAGCAAAGACTCTGGCGGTTGAGCATGGAAAGCTCTGACCAGATGGGGTCCCCAAGCCTTTCCACGTGCCATGGCCTGCTGTTTGATATGTGTGTCTCCCTCCCAGATGCTGGGACAGGCGATCCCATGGCAGAAGACAGGGCCTACGGAAATGATTTCCTCATCGAAGAGATGATCCCTACCCTGAAGGCCGCCATCCGAGCCGTCAGGTGAGGCCCCCTCCTCCCCACTGAGGGCCTCCCCAGGCCCTAGTTCAATTCCCACAGGATATTGGCTTTGGGAAGGGCAGTGGGAACCCCGTCAAGTAACTCCTGAGTCAGGTCCAAGAGCATGTCAATACTCTAACGGGTATACTGCCTGAAGAAAAATGATTTTTACATTAGCAGAGAATCATGGGTAACTCTTGCTCACTGGATTATAAAAATGCTTCCACAGGCTCTTTACCGTATTTCCAATTGTTATGCTCTTGTCTGGCTTTGGCCACCATTTATTTTACAGGTCTCGGAGGGGGCGGGTATATTGACGTGGAGCTTTCTTGCTTTATAGGCTTCCTTTGTAGGAGTTCTCTTCCTTTATAGGCTTCTTACCCAGAATAACCCTTCTTATCTGTCTTCATCCTATCTAGCTCTTTTTAATTAGCATTTTCAACAAGATAGTCAATTATAGGATTTTTTGTGTGGGTATCAGAAGAGACTATAATCTACCCTGGCTATTTTTGTTTTGCTTCAGAGTTCCACAAGAAAATAAAAATAGGCTTACTAACAGAAAACTTTGATCAGGACATGGGCTTCTAAGCACTCTACAATGGTGGCTGTGAATTCTAGAAACTAAAGTGGCTTCTCCAAGAACTAGTTGTGTTATTTTAAGCAAGATTCCTAGTCCAGTGCATCAGGGAAGCACAATAGGGCTATAATATGTGAAGCTCAGCAAAGCCATTGACCTGGTTTGTCATGACACCACATGTATAATGTGACAGAACTATGGCTGGATGAAAGCAAAACTACTTAGATTCATAACTGGTTGAAAGATTTTCTTCAAAGAAATAGTGAATGAGGGGCACCTGGGTGGCTTAGTCAGTTAAGTGTCTGACTCTTGATTTTGGCTCAGGACATGATCTCATGGTTGTGGGATCAAGCCCCTCATTGGGCTCCACACTCAGCACAGAGTCTGCCTCAGAGTCTCTCTCTTCCTCTCCCTCTGCCCCTCCCCTGTTCATGCACTCTGTGTCTCTCTTCCCACCTCTCTCAAGTAATACATAAATAAAATATGTTTTAAAAAGAAAAAAGAAAAGAAAAGAAGAGTCTGTGTCAACCTGGAAGAAAGTCTCTGCCAGGTTGGTCCATGGTCTGGCTTCTGCCTTGTTCTTTTCAGAATTTTTTTATTGACGCCTTAGTTCAGGGGTTGGAAAACTTTTTCATAAAGAGCCAAATAGTAAATATTTTAGGCTTTGTGGTCCACAGGTCTCTGTTGCAAGTACTCAGCTCTGACTCTGTAGCACAAAAGTAGCCATAGAAGTACATATGTGAGTGGGGGTGGCTGTGTTCCAACATAACTTTACTTTCAAAAACAGGCAGTAAGCCAGATTTGGCCTGTGAGCCACACTCTGCTGACACCTGCCTTATAGAGAGCTGCATAAAGGACAGGTTTACAAAATGGCACTTAGTTGGAAAGGATGGCACACGAGTTGGGTAATAATAAATATGCCAAAATAGTGTTGAGATGCTGGACCTGTGCTATGACAAACAAAATGAACTCTGAATGCACTACAGAAAGAGACCCAGGGCAAGTAGGAGAAGAGAGGTCTTAGGATAGGCCGTGTTTTCTGGCACCAGCCTATGATTGGGGGTTTTAACTGATGCCATGCTCAGTGGGGGTTGATCCCATGATGGAATTTTCAAGGAACATTAGCCATCTGGGGTCCCTTCATTGATTCCCAGGATGATGAAGGGGAAGCTTTGGGATCTACAAGTTCTGGGTGCCCCACTTTACTAAGAAGCTGAGAAAACTTAGGGAATAGAATATAATGTCTCTTTTTTAGGCACTCACAAGTCCAATACTTAAAGAGGCTGTTGAGGAAGAAATTAGTCAGCTGTCCTCAAATAGAAGCAGTGTCACACAGTCAGTGATTAAGAGTATGGGCCTTGTCAGCATATAAACCTGGGTTTAAGAACAGCTCTGACATTATTAGCCAGGTGGCCCTGTGGTGATGCTGGACCTCTCTGGACCACAGTCTTATCATCTACGAGTTGATTTATTAGCATGTTGTACATAAAGCACTTAGCTCAGTGTCTACCTGGAACGAATGCCCAATACATGCTAGATCTCACTGTTACTATGATTTTATTATTATTCAAATGATTGAAGGGAGATAGTCATGAAGAAGAGACACTAGCCAGCCTAACTCTGTGTGGTTCGAAGGTGTGAACCAGAACCATGAATTAGAACTACCCTCACCCTTACCCTCCTATCAATTCATTTTCTCTTTAGTTCTTTTCTGTCCCTGCACCTGAGTTTTCTAGGCTTGGATTATAGTTTCCTTTTCTCTCTACTTATGAAGCACACATGTCTCCACTTTGCCTTGCAGAATTCTACAATTCCGTCTCTATAAAAAAAAATTCAAGGAGACTTTGAGGCCTTACGACGTGAAGGATGTGATTGAGCAATATTCTGCAGGACATCTCGACATGCTTTCCAGGATAAAGTACCTTCAGACGAGGTATGACAGTTGCATCTGGAGGAACTCTGTTCTCCTGACCATTAAGGAATCAAGCCTGATGAAGCTAGCTAGAGCTTATGATGAAAGCCTTTCAGAAATGGTCCAGAATGCCAGGGATAAACTTTAAGAACAAAAACGTTCATCGAATGGATGAACTAATGAATATGTAGGCCAACAAGCACCAAACAGGCTACAAAGAAGCTCTATGACATTGACCTTAGCCAAGGTCAGCACCCTGATTGGTCCTCATGAAGAAAAGGCATGTGTCTGACTAGCCCCTGATTGTGATGCTTTGGATGTCGTCAACAAGATTGAGATGATTATCAACCGAGTCTGAATGTCCAATTATAAATATAAATTTTTCATCTTATTAAAAAATGTTCATCAGGTATTATTTATAATAGTGAAAATATGGTATAGAAACAACATCAATGTCCAACTCATAATTACTAAATTTTTGTTGAGTACCTGGATGCTCTACAAATATGTGTCTAAGCCCTTATAACCTCATGAGGTATTGCATTGTGGGTATCCTCTTACAGATGATAAAACCCAAGCTCAAGGGGGCAATGGACTTACCCAAAATTAATCAATGGCAGAGCTGTAAGTCACATCAGATCCAACTGGCTACACAACTTCTGTCTAACTCACCGCATCCCACTTTCTCAACAATATGTATAGTGATTAAAAAAAAAAAAGGTCCCTGCTCTCATTAAAAAGTTATGCAACCGGGGATCCCTGGTGGCGCAGCAGTTTGGCGCCTGCCTTTGGCCCAGGGCGTGATCCTGGAGACCCGGGATCGAATCCCACGTCGGGCTCCCCGGTGCGTGGAGCCTGCTTCTCCCTCTGCCTGTGTCTCTGCCTCTCTCTCTCTCTCTCTGTAACTATCATAAAAAAAAAAAATTAAAAAAAAAAAATTAAAAAAAAAAAAAAGAAAAAAGTTATGCAACCATCAAATGACATTTAGAAAACGTATATAATGAGGGGCACCTTAGTGGATCAGTCAGTTAAGCGTCTGACTCTTGATTTTGGCTCAGGTCCTGACTTCAGATCATGAGATCAAGCCCCACATCAGGCTCCACACTGAGTGTGGAGCTTGCTTAAGATTCTCTCTCTCTCACAAAAAAAAAAAAAAAGATTCTCTCTCTCCTTCTGCCCCACCCTACCCCCTGCTCATACTATCTCTTTCTAAAAAAAAATGTACATAATCAGATTAAAAAATTATGTGATCTAATAATACAGTCATACATATATACACACTTATACCTATATATATCTATGTACTTAAATGTATACAAATTATTTTTCATATATATTCTCTGCATCAAGCGTGTGATATTAATAATATATATTATTATATTACATAATATTACATATTACATAATATATACTATTGCTTAATAGTATATATTATGTATATATATTACAGACAGTATGATTACAAAAACATATGCACATATGTTTACCTATAACTATACACACACACTCCAGTATAGGGAACCTACAAGAAAAGAGTAGGTCTTCCCCAGGAGATTATAGTAGCTATACTGAGATGATGAATCCATGTGTGATTTTTTTCGCACTTTTTAAATTTATCAGGTCTTTAATGAATTATAAAAATTCTCTCTTAAAAACCCATTTAAAAAAAAAACAAAAGACAATATGATGTCAAGACATAGAACTGATGTGGGGAAACCCCAGCCCCCTGTGGGGCTCATTCTCTGGCCTGTGTGAGATTTCAAGTGGACACAAGTCAAGTCCTGTCTGGACTTTGGCTTCCTCATCTGAATAATGTTTTCCTTCCGGGGTGTCCTGCAGAGTTAACAGGACCATCAGATTGAGTGAACAGGAAGTTAACAATGATGTCGGGTTGGAGGAATGCTTATTTGTGACCTTGCCTTATCCACAAATGGAATTACCAAGTGCGGTTACTTAGCATAGTGGCAGGCACACAGTCAGTGCTCAATGCCTGCCTCACCAATGAATGTGCAAATGAGTTCTGAGCCTAACGTGCTGTTATTTATGCAAATATTGCTCTCTGAGAAATGGATGGAGCATAATGTCTAGGACATACCAGATCAAAAATATTAGCCCATCTTAATGTGCACAGGGTGGGCCTTCATGCTGCCATTGCGTTCAGGATTTTTTAGGCACATGTATTTCAAAGAGTCCTGCCCGGAGGTTGATCACCTGGATAAGCTAATCGCATACACCCAGCCATGCTGATATTGTGGTAGGCCAGAGAGAAGGGAAGGGTGGCTGAGTATATGATGGGGTCAGTGGAGGAGCAGTCGGGTCTGCAGAGAAACAGAACGACCCATGGCTACTTTTGAGTGCATGGTCTTAGTGGTCCTGGGCCTGTAGTGAGCCTTCAAGGTAGTTCTCACACCCTGCCCCAGTCCTGCAGGGTGACAGGGGCATTTGTGTCTGGTTGTGCTTAGAGCAGAATTGATGGGGAGCCGGAGCCTCATGCAGAAACAGAAGCAAGGTGCAGGAGCAGATGCAGATCCATCCCTCCACTGGCCAGGAATCCCGCAGAGCAGCAGAGATCTGCACAGCTGAAAACAAAGCCTAGGGTTTTGCAAGAAAATTCCCTAATCAGATGTTTGGAGAAAAGAATAAAAATGCTAGAAGACCAGATAGGCTTGCAGCACACATGACATTTCCTGTAAGAACTAACAAGATGTGACCCTCACCCTGTTTCTGGTTTAGCTGCCTCTCTCCCCTGGGATGGGGAGATATGCTCGCTACTACTAGTTAATAATAATAATAATAATAATAATAATAGATAATAATAGTAGTAGTAGTAGTAGTAATAGTATCTGGAGATTATAAATTCTCTCTCCTTCACTCTCTTTTCCTTCTCCCTCCCCTCCCCCTCTTCTCTTATATTATTTCAGGCCCTGCCTGACTAAAGAAAGCAGGAATTCCTCTCCCCTCTTTGCCTGTAAAGCTCTTTGTAATGTAATCCCTTCCTTGTGTGTCTCTTTCAGAATAGACATGATTTTCACCCCAGGACCTCCGTCCACCCCAAAACATAAGAAGTCTCAGAGAGGGGCAGCGTTCACCTACCCATCCCAGCAATCTCCCAGGTGGGACATGGGGACGTGGACTGACCCGCTGCATGGCCCATCCCCATCCCCATCCCCAAATCTTAGTTCGCTTCCTTATGGTTGGGGGGTTGGGGAGGATTGCCATTCCTTTCGGTAAAATGAAAAAAAGTGGGTGACACTCCTTTCTTCCGTTATTGAAAATAAATGTAACAATTTCTCTGTTATAAAATTATCAGGGGAGCCCTGTGAGTTTTTTAGAACACAAAGAATACCTCGTGTGAGCAGAGCTGAGGCATCTGCTGGTTGGCTGTTTCGCTTTTCCTGCATAGTTAGCCCTGCATAGATCAGACTTCTTCCCAGAGAAGGAAATCAGACATCAGGACTCTGACCACATGGTCACAGGCAGAGCAGGGAAGTTCTGCTCTGCCCACACTAAGTGTTTGGAGATGTCCCTTGTATAGGCCCTAATGAACCAGGAGCGGTCCTATAGAAAGTCCACTGCCCGAATTTATTCTTTATTCCCAGAGGTCTTCAAGGCAGGGAACATGGATGAGTAAATGGAGTCAGGTTTAAGAACCCCCATGAACCTGATAGCAATAAGGTTCCTTCTTATTAGCAAAGTAAGAGCAGAAGTGGGATGACATAAGGCATCGGGCCTTCAGCCTCAGTCCTGGGGATAGAATAGGGAGTGGTGGGCCCTGGGCACCTGGAGGGCATGTACCCCATCCAAAGGAGGTCATCGTTGCTCTGCTCCACAGTTGCCAATTCTAGGAATCAGTAACTTCTGTGTTCAGAGAGTCTAATTTTTCAAGAAGAACTGGGAATATCCAGATGTCGTGTGAAATTCCTTATTTTTGAGATGGCTTAAATGTTTTAAAACTCTGCTCAAGCTAAGGAAAATACTGGTAGGCTGGAATTAGCACGTGAGCCATGAGTTTCCGATGTCTGCTTTAAGTCGGAGACAGGCCAGGGACTTAGCAGCAGTAAGTAGCCTCTAAAAGAGAAAACCAACTACTTACAAAGTGCCTGACATAATGGTTTTGAGCAATAGCCAGGCTTGGCTCCCTGCAGGTTCTCTTCTCCATAACCTGCACCACCAAGGAGCCAATGAAGGGCGCGTCTCAATCCCATTCCGGGCAACATCCTCTTTTGCATCATTTTCTAGGTTCTCATTCTGTTTCCCCTCACTTAACCAAATGGAACAGATGAGAATGTTGATACCCACTATGTAGAATTTCAGAGATTAGCCACCCCTCCACCCCAGCCCAGCCTACCCCACACACATTTAGAGTAGAAGCTCTCAACCTCAGTCCAGCACTGAAAGCCATAGGAATGTGATTTAAAGGCACTTTGAACCCTCTAGACACAGCTAGGTGCTTTATTAACTCTGACCCAAAGCCTCCTAAAACAGCTTGATTTTTATTTGGCTTCAACAACTGCTGCAGAGCTTGTACCTCCAGAGCCAAGTAGGCCTCTTCCAGACTGCATAAGCGTGAGCATGGGGATGATAGCTCCCGGGACCATGGCCCACTCCACTGGCAGCCTGGCAAAGTAAAAATAGGTACATCGATCTTACAGACCCTGTTGGCTCTTTCCTAGGAATGAACCGTATGTAGCCAGAGCATCCACATCGGAAATTGAAGACCAAAGCATGATGGGGAAGTTCGTCAAAGTCGAAAGACAGGTAGGTCTTTCCTTTCCTTCACCCAAAAAAAGCAAAGCCCGTAACCTGTATTTTCAAATGTCATTTTTTTTTCCCCATAGGACGATAACATAGCAGAGCCCTCACCACTCTGAAAAAGGAGGTGAAAATTAAATCTGAGTTAGCACTTACTGGCTGTGACCACAGGAAAGTTCATTCATTGTCCTGAGCCTCAGCATCCTCATCTGTAAAATGGGGATCCTAATACCTCACCAGGGTACTATGAGGATTGAATGAGTCGGTACCTGTGAATCATGTAGAATAGTAGCTGGTATGCAGTAGACACTCAACCGGTGTAGATGCTCTTTGCACGCACCTTGAGATGCTTCCTTAAAAAATGTTAGTTCCCTTCACCACCTGTCCTTTGTTCCCAGTCCTTCAGTCCTCAGAGTCCGAGTCAGCATGTGGCTCATCCAGAGAGACCTGGAGCAAGGGGCGTTCTGGGTGGATTTAGTCAGGGCAGAAAGAGAAATCGTTCACGTCCAGCACTCCTTGGAGCTGCCCTTTCACTTCTGCAGTGAAGGGGCTGCCACTATGAAGCACAGTCCATTCAACTGCACACTAGACAAATGGCTCTGTCCACTTCCACTAGGATCCCTATCAGCCCTCTTATCTTATTCATAACCCCATAAATTGGATCTCTGCAAAGACAGGCAAGAGGAAATTTGCATGATTATGCTTTCTCGGCATGTCAAGAATATCATTTTTCATTTTTACATTTTAATTTATAATCTCAGCTCTTCCATCTCCCAGCTCTGTGACCTTTGGCAAGCTACTTCCTGCCTCTGTACCTCTGTTTCCTCACCTGTAAGAGAGATAATCAGAGTCTCCACCTCCTAGGTAGGGCTGTTGTGAAATGAAATGAGTTAACATCTTTAAAGGGCATCAAGGGCAGCTCTGGTGGCGCAGCGGTTTAGCGCCGCCTGCGGCCCAGGGCGTGATCCTGGAGTCCCGGGATCGAGTCCCACGTCGGGCTCCCTGCATGGAGCCTGCTTCTTTCTCTCTCTGCCTGTATCTCTGCCTCTCTCTGTGTGTGTCTCTATGAATAAGTAAATAAGATCTTAAAAAAAAAAAAAAAGCCGGGGGTGGGGGGACATCAAGCAGAGTCTGGTTCTTACTAAACTCTGAGTGCTGGATACTGTTAAGGCTTGGATACTGTCCCAACCTCTACCTAGTGCTGTGCTACCTGTCCTCACCTGCAAGAGAGAATGCTGTCCCTGTCTGCAGTGCAAGTTGTGACTTGTTGGGGAGAGACTACCACACGTGTGCACCCGCATGCACACGTACATCTATGTGTACACACGCTCACAAAGATTAAGTCAGTTCCCAGTTTTGCAGGTAGGAGCAGATACAGCTTCCCTGAGTGTAGCTCCCACTCCCAGGCCCCCAGGTGGGACCTCTAGTTCTAAGAGACACAGTTCTTGCTCCCCACTGCCCTTGCAGCTTTTAGGCTTACACAGCAGGTAGGAAGGAATGGACACTAACAACCCACATGCTTCTGTCCAAGCAAGTCTTTGCAAATCAAGAGCTCCTGCTCCTTGACCCAACCGGAAGCAGCCAGGCCACCTCCTCCTGGGGTACAACTTGTCTTCAGACCACTTCTCTGGTTCCAGCATTTGCCTCCCAGAACGCCCTTGCCAGGTCGTTTCTGGATTGGCACGAAGACATGTGCAGGGCTCCAAGTTAGGAAGCACAAAATAATCAGATGTTGTTAAGATTGTGATTTGCAGGAACCCTCCTGCTTTCCCGAAGGTGACTGCAGGTTCTGGTGGTGCTTCCTTCTGAAGGATAAGATCTACCTTCACTCGGAAAAACCAGTGACTCCCCGTTCCTTGTATGTTTCAGGTTCATGACATGGGGAGGAAACTGGACTTCCTCGTGGACATGCACATGCAGCACATGGAAAGGCTGCAGGTGCACGTCACTGAGTACTACCCGACCAAGGGGACCTCCTCGCCCGCCGAAGTGGAGAAGCTAGAGGACACCAGAGATTCCGACTTGAAAACCTATCATCTGCAATTACTCTGAGACGGGGCCCCCCGAGGCCCCCTACAGCTTCCACCAGGTGCCCCTCGACAAAGTCGGCCCCTATGGGTTTTTTGCCCACGACCCAGTGAACCTGCCCCGAGGAGGACCCAGTTCTGGGAATGTTCCAGCGACGCTCTCCTCCTCGGCAGCAACGTATGCAGAAAGGCCCACCGTCCTGCCTATCTTGACTCTTCTCGACTCCCGAGTGAGCTACCACTCCCAGGCTGAACTGCACGGGCCCTGTTCAGACCGAGTCTCCCCCCGGCACAGACGGAGCCTCACGCGGGACAGTGACACGCCCCTGTCCCTGATGTCGGTCAACCACGAGGAGCTGGAGCGGTCCCCAAGTGGCTTCAGCATCTCCCAAGACAGAGACGATTACGTGTTTGGCCCGAGCGGGGGGTCAAGCTGGATGAGGGAGAAACGTTACCTCGCCGAGGGTGAGACAGACACGGACACGGACCCCTTCACCCCCAGCGGCTCCATGCCTCTGTCATCCACAGGGGATGGAATTTCTGATTCAGTATGGACCCCTCCCAACAAGCCCATTTAAAAGGGGTCGTGGGCTGAATCCTCCTGTAATGTAGACAGACTTTGTATAGCTCACTTGCTCTCACACTCAACACTTAACAGTGAGATCACCAGTGGCTGCACCAAACACATGCATGTGCGCGGCAGCCCCCGACCCGGGCAGGGGCTTTTCACGGCCTTCCTCCTCCCCAGGTCACCACAGTGAAGCCGCTTCCTTTTCAGCATGGTTTGCATGACTTTACAATATATAAATGGTACCGCTAATCTCTTCTAGGATACACATTTATCTGCTGTTCTTACTTTAAATCATGATTGGACCGGGACGGGGAGAAATTATTGACGAGCTGTGCTCTATTTGGTTGGCTGCTTTGGGTTTTGGTTTGGTTGGTAAGCAGGGAATGTAGTTTAAGTTCTTTCTCGAACCACTGCCCCTTTGTGTAAAACAGACCAGTGATTAGCTGTTCTCTATAGCAAGCAAAGAGTTTGCGAACGAAAATGCATTGCATATCGAAGAGGTGGCCAACAGAGCTAAAACGCTAGGAAAGGAACAAAATCGTTATCGCCTATCCAAAACCAAGAATATTTTTAGATCATTTTCTTTGGGAAAAACTAGCAAAACCATCTAAAAGCTCTCAAAGGGACCTCACTTGGTCTGCCATTGTCTGTATCCTTCCTGTTCCCTCATCCGTGGTAATCCCAAGTGTAGCATTTCTACTGAGTTATGAATTGGAGAGGAGAAAACATACACACACACACACACACACACGCACACACACGCACACACAAGTTCAAATAGTTTCCAATATATGTAGCCAAAGATGATTAAATTTATCAGAAGTAGGGTGCCCTTCTGGGCAAGAGCTAAGATCAGTGCCTTCAAAATGAGGTTTCAACTCACATTCCTCCCCATGCTACTTGTACAAAATATCCATCTCAAAAGAAAATTAGAAACCAGAAATTATCTGGTCCAAGTTCTTCTTTGTAAAAATGAGAAACCTTTGGCTCAGGTAGAGACAAGCCCGGGGTCACATCATCGTCCCCTAGAGAGCTGGGACTCAAAGTCCAGTTGGCCAACTTGCTCCATGCCCTGGTCTTCTCCTCTCACACCACTCTGCCCTTTATACACTGGGACCCAGAAATTGTACCAAGATACCTGAACTGTGTCATGTGGAAAACACCCACAATACAATATATCCAGTAAGAGGGGGCTGTTGGCTTTTACTGTAAAACATGCTTGCCTGCCGCATTTCATTTTGGATCGAGGGGAAACAAGAAAACAAACACTGCAAGCAAGCAAGCTACAACATTTATTAATATGCAAATGGCAAAATTTTCAGAATCATCCAATTTTACTCCTCCAGATTTTTTAAACCACACATAGCCAGAAGATTAGCCAAAGTATAAGCAGAACCCCCACCCCCCGCCCTGGAAAGCACTGCCCTAGTGAATAAGTATTAATATTAAGCACAAGCCATCCTGCGGCCTCTTACAAGGTGTCACTACCCTTTGAAACACTTTGAAGGAAAAGGTTTCTGTTAGGCTTGGGCTAGATTAGCTACATTATGATGCCACAACATCACCGTCTTGCTCTTATCCCACATCTAAGCATTGGTTGTGGATGGTTGCCATGGTGACCATCAAGATGATCAACAGGGCCTTGTCTACACACAAATGGCACTGATATTCTCCTCACAGTCTTGTCAAGAGCTGTGGTAGCTATGGCAGTGATCTGGCTGCTGGTTTCATCATGATCTGAAGCAGGAGCCTTGTACTTTGTTGGAAGGAAGAACTAGTTTCTCAGATTTTGATTCCTTTCAGGCCACATGTCAATGGTACATTGATAATGAAGGTGTGGTCCCCAACTTTAGAAATGCACAACCAAGCCCTGCCATCTCTGGCCCAGGGTAGGCATTGTGAGAGGTAGACAGCATTTTACATGGAGAATCTTACAAATAGAGAGGAGTTGGCTCTAGCATCTAAGGTGGGAAATACACAAGAATGATCACACAATTCAGACATGAACCCTCCTCCCTACAGCTTGCCATTTGACCTTCTAGCAATCTGAAGGGCAAAAGGAATGGATCATATGCATGAAAGTGCCATTGGAATTAATGACCCAAGAAACCCTATGCCCCTTCCTTAGGGCTTGGTTCTTGCTTCTGACCCTCCTGGAATCTTTTACTACAAGTGGTTGAGCTACCTATCATCTCACATGTGACTAATGTTTTTCTTTATGTACATGAGACAAAACAAAAAAAAATGGAGAATGAATCAAACTCTCCACATACGCACCAATTATTTTTACCTACCTTATTAGGATTCTTACAGAACTGACTGGCCTCAGTATCTTACCAATAGATGCATTTGCCAGGAACCCAGTGGAGTTCTCAGATGGACAAGTGAGACTTTCCCAACTTCAAGCTAAAAATAGTTACCATGGATCCAAAGTTAGAGGACTCCCTTAGGTTCTTTTAAAAACCTATGACGGGTAAGTGCTTGTATTATTTCTTAAACCATAGGAGGGCAGTCTAGTCTCCCCTGCTGGATGATAAGGCCAGGATGACAGGGATTGGCTTTGTGTCAATTATCATCCTGTCTCCAACATATAGTAAGCTGTCATTACCAGTACAGACAAAGACAAAATATACATTTCATGAATGATAAGACATTTTTAAGAGCTGTTCTTTCCCATTTAAGTAACAGAGAGAGAAAATGATCTAGAATATTCTGCTTTGATATTCCTTAAAAAAAAAAAAAAAAGTCATTCCAAAGAAGCAAGCCAAATCTGTTCAAGTTGCCTGCTCACAGGCAGCATCAGCAGCATGGCTAGCATTGATGAAGCAGAAATTCCAGGTGGAGGATTGAACTTAAGTTATGTGCTTCCACAAAGATCTTTTTGTCAGATGAAAGAACAGCATGATGGAAGAGTCCAACAGGACTGGTTAATAATGTGGCCCAAGATCATCCTGCTTCAGATATACCAGTGGTCCTGAAGCTGGCTGGGGAAACTTCAATAGTTTTAATAGCATCCCATGAAATCATGGCAAATTAATTCCATCGTAAAAACTATGAATGATGTCCTCAAGCGGAAATGGAATCCCATGATAGATATTCAGTTTCTGTGTATCAGAATATGATATAGGAAAACTTTAAGAGGTCATTCTTTAGAAGGAGCAAAATGAATAAGATAAGGCTATCTTCCAAATGTGAGGTGAGAAGTGATTCTCTTGGGCTAAGAAGAAAGTACTTGAGATCAAGTGTGCGTTTTGACACCAGCACACAAGCAAACATGAAGTTTAAGAAAAAGAATTGTGGGAGGAAAAGAATAAGAAACATCAAACTGAGAAAGTTCTATACATTGACTATACTTTTTCTGGGAGCTGAGAACTTGGACTTAGTAGATATAACAATGATATAATGAAGCTCTAGTTTCAATGGAAGCATCTGGAAACCACCCCCCCACCACCACCACCAAGATATACTCTAGTTCAAGTTGAGCTCCTTTAGTCAACAATGAATGCATTATGCCTTGCCTATTTTGTGCAGGGCAGTTCCTAGACACTGTGAGTTAAAAGAAGAATTACTTGTAGGAAATCCTAATAGAATAGGATCTATTTATAATTTGCAAGACCATTCTTCTAAATCCATGCCACTCTACTGAGAATGTAATAAAAACATTCATTTATGAGATTTACTAAGCACCATTGTCTGCTAGGCACTGTGTAACGCACTGGAAATTCAGAGTTAAAAAACCCACAATTCCTACCACCAAAAAGCTAGGATTCTGGTGGCCTCAAATATTGGAAGTCCCTTTCAACTATGTTTACCAAGAATGGAAAGTATCTGATTTTATCCCTGAAGACAACTACACAGATAGAAATGCTTCCTCGCCTAGAATCAATCAGTGGGAGATTCAGCATGGAGGAAAGTGAGAGCAAGAATTCTCCATCAAAAAGATAATGACCCCATCAGCTAAGGGAAGACTGAGTGGTTGGATGAGAACTTTGAGTTTGGGTCCAGTGCTTTGGACTTTATAGATCCAAATACACTGTGTACAAAGGAAGTTATGGAGTATCTGAGAAGGTTCTTGGAAAAAAAAAAAAAAACTAGCTTTCTCCTCCTCTCCAAATCCCTACAGCGATCGAACCCAGACAAGAAGCTGGGCTACTTCCATTTCACTGTGTTGACAAAGAGAGGTTTATGGTACAAGGCAAGACACAACATCTATTTCAAGAAAAGGTGTCACTCTGCCTGTGGGACTCTGCTAATCGAATTCTCCTGGAGCAAAAGAAGAAATCTGTTCAGTGGTTCAAGAAGTTGACTGCACTTTGGACGGTACTGACAAGCACACCTCTGGCCTCCTCCAGAAGATGCCACACAGCTGGACTTTGTTTTCTGTGAATATGCTTCCAAGGACCTTAGGATTATAGGGATTTTCTTTGCTTTCTGAACCCCAGGCATCTTTAGCAATTTGCCTCATGTCCTCACTTGTCCTTGAAGGCTTGCTTATTTGGAGATGAACTTCTAAAAAGACTAGAAGTCATTGCTTTGTATCCAAGTCACCTAAAGTTTTGGTGTCACTGATATTACGCTATTCAAAACTGAGCCAGTGGTCCCCTAAACAGGCCCCTAACCTGATGCCCAGGTGAGAATATCACCTAGTTAAGGACCAGGCTATTTCCATAGCTTTAGTGTTTTGGGAAACCAGCAGTGGGAATCTCAGAGAGAGACAGGAAGGATATAAACATGACCGGGATGAAAATTTGAGTTTCCAGACACTCGGAAGTGTTTGACTTTCCTGATTTTCAAGTGAGACAATCGGTATATGAAAAGACCTCAATGCCGTGGTGGCTGGAGACTGTCAAACATTTTCTTTTTTAATACTGTGTGTGGAATCCACTGCCTCAGTCCTCAGTATTATTTATGAACTCCAAATTTACCCCCAGAAAGTCTTTTTTTTTTTTTCCAAAAGAGTGGTGGAAATGCCATCCCAATTCAGGCACTTTCACAGGGGCTTTTTTCAAAAAGTACATCTCTATAAATGAAATGAGAAAGGACAGGGATGTTGGAATGAAGGTGGCAGGACCCTTGGGTTGCAGTGCCTGGGTTGTGGCCATTTCACTGGACACATAATACCGCATGTTACACCATTGTCTCAAAGGATGATCTGTAGGAGGCAATGCCATGCCATACCATGATGTCTGCCAGACAACAACCTAGCAATGAATGGAAAACTTCCAGAAGAAAGAGTTCAAGCTCGCTCAAAGTCTCCCCAGGGATTTGTTCCCAGCCTCTAACAACCTCAGCTTTGTTATCCCTGTAGGAAAATTGTGACTAGTGGCTTGCTTCATTATCATAGATGCAGGGAGATACAATTTCATAGATTCATAGATGTTCAGAGCAAGAAGAGCCCTTGATCACCAAGAACAACCACCACTCTTCTTAGATCAGGAAGCAGAGGCTCAGAATAAAGGGAATCATGTAGTCACTCAGTGGCTAAATGAGTGACTGGGTGGCAGAGTGAATAAAGAAAGTAGGTCTTCTAACTTCTGGTCCAGATATTGGAGATTAAAAACTCCAGTAAAATAGCAACCGAGAAGAAAACATTGTGGGTCAGTCCAGGAGGTGAACGAGGACTTCCTGGCCCACTCAAGAAACTGCTGAACCAGACACATTGGTTGGAACTTACTCTCATCTCTGGAATATGATTGATCTCATGCCTTGAAAGGCAATGTTCCTTCTCCCAAAATCCTGCTGACCTCAAAAGGTCTGGCACAAACCACTGCTGCCACAGTTAAGAAAAGGAATAAAGAAGAACCTCATGGCCATGCAAGCACTCCCCTCCATCTCTCGGACCTCTACTGCTTCGTCCCCTCCTGGTCCTGCCAAACCTGGACCAGTTCAGCTCTTTGGCCCATCACGTGGACTCATTCAACTCCAGAGCCATGCCTCAGGGGGGTATCCTCATCTATAAGCCAATTTACCTGGATTTTGCCTTGAAAAAATAGTTTATGGATTTGATTTTAAGAAATGGGATGTGATTTCTTTGGGTATTGACATGACCCCAGGTTGGTAGTTCTACTATGGTGTCCCTTCACAGTGGGATCTCTGAATCTCACCTGGGGATAGCCTTGTTTCTCCTGCTTTGTCTCAGAGAATGCCCATCTTGCTTGGTTCACAACTGGTACTCTAGGGTTGTCACCAAAAGCTGTGGAGAAGCAGACAGGATTCAACTTAAGACATCCTATGTTTGTGTAACTGGGAAGTTATTTTAGAAAGTAAGCAGGCCTCTGTTGGCTCAAATGAGGATTAACATAGTTGTTTTCCACTTACGCTGTGCTTGGGATAGAATCACCAGAATTTGGCAGGGCTCCCCAGTTGCCCTTGCTAAACCCCATAGAAGGGTGTTCAGGTCTTCTCAGTCAGACTGAACCAGAAATTCTAAAGCAAAGTCAGAAGGATGGCAGTAATTTTAGACTGTCATTCTACCTGTCTTCTTAGCCTCTAAATAGCCCTGTTCTGGGGAAATAAGTAAAAAATGGGCTCTATTTAAGAATAACCTGAGTGTGACATATAATTAAGCAGTCAAAAGCCTGACCTAGTGCTTAGGAATATATTTGTAATTCCTCTTAGATTTGCCATCAGACTATAGCCTGATGCCTAAGAGGAGTGAAAACTGGGAACATGTTTTCTTCACTATCCCGCTCTGCCCATAAGACAGGCCTGGGAAGGGGAGAGAAATTTATCCTAAGCTGTCATTGTGAGTTGCATGTGATGTGATGGTCCTCTCTCTCAACTTCCCGGCAGTCCTCACCGTAATCCCGTGTGGGCGGTGTTAAGGTCTCCATTGTATAGTTGGGGAAACTGAACCTGACCCGGGCAATACCTTGCCAAAGGCCATGCATTCCAGAAGTGGAGCTGTAACCAAAGCTCGTGTATCTTCAAAGATTATTCTCCCCCTATTGCATCTTCCAGGTCAATGGAAATGCCCCCACATCAGGCCCTGTGGTCCTCCACCATGCCTTGCCCTCCTATGCCCAATGGACTTAATAGTAAAACAATCAGACCCATTGGCTTCCCAGAGAGAAGCATGATTCCTGTGTCAGCTGCTCCATGCGGCTATTCAGTGGGTCCTACCTGTACCTTTGAGTGACTTCACAATCCAGCTGTCAGTGGCAGAAAATGATGCCACATAAGTTTTTCACCTTGTTCATGGTGGAATCCATTAGCTCTTGGAGCTTCGTGTGGCTGCAGATAATCCCACAAGCGCCCCTTGTGCTTCTCTCTGCACCCCCCCACACACCCAAACATATCCAAGATCTCCTGTCATTGATTTATCCAAACAAATTTAATTGTCCTTCCTGATTCTGGTCTTTTGTCTCTAGATTGTACCTTTATTTCAGGCCTTGGAAATCCTGCAGAGATGGTATGTCTGTCGGCAGAAACATTCTTTGGGAGGCCAAACGCTCACAACAGTTGTGTTTCTCTTCCTCAATATTAAAAAGATCACAGTTCCCCAGTGAAAGTCAACTAATCTGGTAACTGGGCCCGATTTCCTCTCTGAATACTTTTCCAAGGGAAGGGAGAGCAGCTCCACCCTCCATGTTCCCGTGAGGGTTAAGAATTCACACGGGAGGACCACTTCCGACACGGGAGGATCACTTCTAAGATGGGTGGCAGCCATGTTCCAAGCATCAGAGATCTCACAGTTGGAGACACAAGGCAGGCTCTGCCCCACCTTAAAAATCACCTTAGAAGGATGGGCCTACTTCATCAGATCTGTCAATCATTTCCTGTTTTAAAGAGAACAATGCTCTCTCTATGTTGCTTTCAATGGGATATGGCTATTCTTCTTTTCCTTTTTCTTTTTTTCTTTCTAATGTAGCAGTGATGGAAAACATCCATCTCTGCAGAACAGATTGAGGTTTCCAGTGATGTGAGCCCATTGTATTTGATTTTGTATTATATTTTCTTTAACCCCCTTTAATGGCATAGAATTCTGGTGCCTTGCTCCCTGAATTTGTCTCCATGCTACAAGTAGGCTTTCTTCACATTCTGGCTTACACGGGAACACGACTATTCCACAAGTGGCCTTTAGTGCTCTTTATAATATGATTTCCTGTAATTTTTAAACTGTATGTGTAATTTCTATTCTGGCTCTGTCCAATATTTGAACAACTTTACTAGGTTGATTTCCATATATATTATGCAAACACTTCTTACCTGATTTTTTATGTTCTATCTTAAAACAAATACTGCACCACTTATTAATAAATAGACATTTCAATGATCACGGGGCAGAGTGTTGCTGGCTTCATTGACAACATGGAGTGACAAGACAGTCTGTTACTGGTTGTGGGATGGAGTGAGAGAGAAGACATGAGCACATATTAGTAAATGTGAGAAAAGAAG
Source organism: Canis lupus familiaris (assembly GCF_011100685.1). Lineage (NCBI taxonomy): Eukaryota > Metazoa > Chordata > Mammalia > Carnivora > Canidae > Canis > Canis lupus. The sequence goes on along the minus strand of NC_049234.1, from coordinate 29,258,765 downwards.
CAATCGAGTGGGAGAAGAGGAAGAGAATAAAGACTCAAGAACAGAACTATGATTGACGGAGTAAAAAGTGAAACTCGTAGCCATGAAAAGTACATGATATGGATTGCAGTCCTCCTCAGAAACAGTATAGTGATACACAGGCTGGAAGTACAGCGTTTAGTAAAACATTATCCAATCATTGCAGTTTTAAGACATGATTACTCCCACTTTATGGATGAGGAACGTGAAGCCCAGAAACAAAAATGTATCTGGCCAAGGTCAGACACTAATAAGTAGAAGAGTCACAAGTATAACCCAGGACCATGTGACCCCAACCCCAAGCCTCATGTTGCTTCCTTTGTAGAAGTTTCACCTCCTAAACCATGTGGGAGGAAGAAAAAAATCAGAGGCTCAGAGACATCGTGGGGGAGGAAGTCAGAAAAGCTCATATCACATTGCCTCTCTCTAGTGTCATAAGTAAGAAGAGATGTTTTCTCATGAGGAAGAAGTTGGCATAGGAAACCCTGGGGGGTTACTGAATCTTTTGGTGCCTTGGCTCATCATCTGGAAAATTGGGAGTTTCAACTGATGTCTGTAGAGAAGTTAGCAAAGGAGCTAACACACAGCAAATGTTCAGAGTGACAGCTTTTGACTATCCTGTGCCCACATGCCAGGTTTGCCTTAATTTGGGTTTCTAGAAGAATAGAGACAAGATGATGGGTGCAGGGAGTTTATTTGGAACATGATCCCAGGAAACAACGGAGAGAATAGGGAGAGTGGAACAAGGAAGGAGATAAGCCAGTAAAGAATGAACTAATCCCACAGGTAACTGGGCTCAATTCCACCAGGAACCCCACAAGAACCTGTGTAAAATGTACCAAAGGATCATTCCACCTTGGGACAAGAATCTGGGGCATTCATCCACAGAACCCAATTCTTCCTTCATTGAGGGTTGCCCCTGGGGTGCTAAATCCCCTTCTCTGTCAGGTTTCCCTGTGCTACAGCTGAGCAAGCTCCAAAATGCCAAAGCCCTAAGGCAGGAGCAGAGAGACATGGTCAGTGGAGCTGCCATCGTGTTGCAGCCTGTCTACCACAACCACAGCTGAACTCAGAGGTGGGCAGAGGGAACACAGAGTGGGCTGACAGAAGCATCTGGTACATAAGCCCACTGAAAACATTACATACACAAAGCTAAACTAGGTTGCCACATTCAATCTGTAAGTCAAAGGACAAGGTTGGCCAACGCTGGGCAAGCTGGTCATGGCACCTAGGATCATGATTCATTGTTAAAATGGTACCTGTAGCCTCCAGGAACCAGGGCAGGTAACTGCTTTTCTTCTACAAGGTCACCATCTAGCTCCAAGGTCCACATCTGTCATCGGAAAGACCTGTGACTGACTTTGCAGTTATGAGAAGAGCCTCCACTGTGCGATGACTTACTCCTCCCCCAACAAAACCTACCCACATCTGATCTCATGCAACTGAACACAGAGAGAGAGCATGAAAATTATATCCCTGAGAAAATCTCTTGCCATCTGTACAAATGGAGCAACAGCCCTTTCATAGACTAGCATCCCAGATACTCCTGGGAGCCAGGTATCATTCCTCCTAATGTCAGTTCCCAACAATGAGCTTGGGCATCCAATTGTCCTGGGACCCAGTAGCTTCTCCTCACTGAGGCCGTGTAAGGTGTCTCCCCTGAGAAAAGTCCAATTGTCCTATATCCTGCATCCACATCAAGTAGGAAAACATTCCCAGCAGTTCATCTTCTGGTTCTGGGCAGGTCAGTGCCAGGCCAGTGGAGAGCAAGGGAGTTTGCAGAGGAAACAGGAGTAAGAGATGAAATTGGAGAAGCAGCAAGTCAGGTCTTGAATGGCCTCCTGGGCCATTATAAGGACAATTTGCTTTCACTTGGGGTCAAATGGGAAGTACTGTAGGGCTTTGAGCTCTGAGATGATTAGACTTGATTTACACTAAAAAGAGATTCTCTGGTCGCTGTGTTGAGAATCCACTAACACAAGCAAGAGCAGAAGCAGGAAAATTAATCAGAAGCCACACCATATTAGCAATAATCCAGGTGAGAGCTGAGAGTGGCTTGGACCAGAGTGATAATGCTAGAAGTGGTAAGAAGTGTGTAGAATCTGGATATATTTTAAGAGTTGAAAAGGCAAGGTCTACTGATGACTTGAATGTGAGGTGTGAGAGAAGCAGAAGAATCCAGGATGATTGTAGAATTCTTTATTGAGTACCTAGAAGAATAAAGGTATCATTAACTGAGATAGTAGATTAGAGAAGGGTCTGGTTTTGCAATAAGGACATGAACTTGGCTTTTTTTTGTATTAAAATTTATTTATTTTTATTTGTTTATTTTTAAATAAATTTATTTTTTATTGGTGTTCAATTTGTCAACATACAGAATAACACCCAGTGCTCATCCCGTCAAGTGCCCACCTCAGTGCCCACCACCCAGTCACCCCCACCCCCCGCCCACCTCCGCTTCCACCACCCCTAGTTTGTTTCCCAGAGTTAGGAGTCTTTCATGTTCTATCTCCCTTTCTGATATTTCCCACTTATTTTTTCCCCTTTCCCCTTTATTCCCTTTCACTATTTTTTATATTCCCCAAATGAATGAGACCATATAATGTTTGTCCTTCTCCAATGGACTTATTTCACTCAGCATAATACCCTCCAGTTCCATCCACATCGAAGCAAATGGTGGGTATTTTTTTTTTTAAGTAGGCTCCATGCCCAGCAGGAGCTTGATCTCACGACCCTGAGATCAAGACCTGAGCTGAGATCAAGAGTCAGATATTTAATTGACTGAGCCACCCAGGTGCCCTGAATTTGGCTTTTTACATGTTAAACTTGAGACATACGTGGGGCATCTAATGGAAATCTTTTGTACATAGTCAAATGTGTAGTTAAGGAGATTCTTAGGGGCTGAAGCTGCATCTCTGTATCTATCAATCAAACAATCGATCAATTCAACAACATATAGACAATATGAGATAAGATGATATCTCCAAGTGAGTGAAGGTAAAGAGAAGAAAGAAGACATCCAAGTACTGTACCCTGCAAAGTCCAGCAGTCAGGGAGATAAGGGGGACCCAGCAGGGGAGGCTGAACAGAGCAGTTGATGAGAGAAGAAAACCAGGAGGATGTGATGCTGGGGATGCTGAGTGAAGACCTGGTCCCAAATAGGGAGGGGTGAACAGTGGCATCAAGTGCTACTGAGAAGTTGAGAGGAGGAGTTGGCTGTGTGGAGGTCATGGTGACCTTGACAAGGTCAGTCCTGCTAGGATGCTGGTCTGACACCTGATTGGAGTGGCCTTGAGAGAGAGGAGAGGAACAGGAGCTTTGAGTAGAGACAGCCCATCGTGACCAATTCAGGTGTGCAGTTCTGTGTATCCAGTATATTCACGCTATTGTGCGGCCATCATCCCATCTGCCTTTGGAACTCTTTTCATTTAGTAGAATGGAAACTCTGTCCCCATTAAACACTAACTCCCTATCCTCCTCCCCAGTCCTGGCAACCACCATTCTACTCCATGTCTCTATGATTTTGACTGATGTAGGGACCTCATGTAAGTGGAATCATGCAATATTCATCTTTTTGTACTGCATTTTTAAGTGTCTAACAATGAGGCTCAGAGAGGTGAAGCAGCTGACCAAGGCCACACTGCTTGCAAATCACAGAAGCTAGACCAGGGCTGTGGCTTTTGTTTCCACTGCCTCATCCAGAAGTGTTAGCGTTAGCATAACACGGCATGTCTTGCCCGGATCAACTAAAAGTGCAGAAATGCAATGTTTCTAGGGAGATAACAGTAACAATTACCAAATGTTGACAGTAACCAGGTGCTGTAAGCTCTTTGTGACCATTCAGTCAGGATACCCTTCTGCAGGGGCTACCGTCATGATCTCCATTTCACAGATGAGAAAAGTGACTGGGAGGTATTTGGATCGCCCCAAACTGAAATGTACCGGCCTGGAGAGCAGGCTGTAGACCGGCTGTTACTCCTGTAGACCGGACTTGGCCTCCTCACTCTCCTATGACATTTCCTACCTCTCCCCACCTCCTGAGAGGGGTCCAAGCCAGCCTGAACATCTGCCCTTTCTACTTGCTCCAGGGCTATGCTAATGTCCACTACTGCCTCTGGCCACTGAAGCAGCAGCACCTGAGTGCTCAACAAAAATGCAAATTCTCTGCTCCCAGTCAGACCAGACTCACAAAATCTGGGGCCATGCCCAGCAATCTGGGTTTTAACAGGCCTTCCAGAAGATTCTTCATCTTTTTTTTTTTTTTAAGATTTTATTTTTTTGTTTGTTTGTTTATTTTAGAGATAGAAGACAGGGAGGAGCAGATGGAAAAGGACAAGCAGACTCCACGCTGAGCCTGGTATCTGATGTAGAGCTCGATCTCACAACCCTGAGATCATGACCTGAGTCAAAATCAAGAGTGGGATGCTTAACCTACTGAGCCACCTAAGGGCCCCCTCCAGAAGATTCTAATACACATCCAAGTCTGCAAATCACTACTCTCCCCTACTCTTTAGCTCTGAAATATTTATCCTGCACATATCATTTAAAATCCTGATCCTTCCAGAAACTTTCCTTGACATACTTTAAATCAAGTGTGGTGGCCCTCTCTGGTCTGTCACACTCCTGTGTGTCCCTGGTCCTGCTGTAATGTAATCACCTGTGACTCAGAGACAGTGAGCTCCCTGTGGGCAAAGACCAAGAAGTGTCCACCACTGTATACATCCATAGTCCTTAGCACAATGCCTGCCTTGAGGAAGAGCTCAAGGAACATTGAGTGAGAAAGAGAAACCCATTGAGTCCCTTCCAGAATCTCCATTCCAGGGATCACTTGAGATGCAAATCCAATGGGGCAGAGTAAGAAATAAAAAGGTTATGGGCCCAGAAAATAAAAGGCTATTAATGGGATCCTTTGAGAGCCAAATAAAAAACAAAGGGCAGAAAACAAACATCCATGAGTTGGGTTGTCAAATCTGTGCTGGTTTTCACATCCCTGTCAGACTCCATGGTGGGGACTGAGGGTGCAGGATGCCTGAAATACTGGGTTGAAGGGGCTGCCCTGAAGGTATTCACAGCCTACTGAGGGGGACAGACAAACACGCAGCTCACCCCAGTCCAGCAGGAAAAGGCAGATACAAATGCAATGCCCTCATTGCAATGGGAGGATACCTAAGAAGGCTTCCTGGTGAACCAGATGTCTGAGGTGAAGATAAAGAGGATGAGGTGAGGCTCGATCCCAGGACCCCAAGATCACTCAGTGGGGGGTCTGCTTGTCCCCATCTCATGCAATCTCTCTTGCTCTCACCCTCTTAAATAGATAGATAAAATCTTTCAAAAAATAAGAGAAAGGGAAAAAGGAAGGATGAAGTGAAGTTTGGGGTGTGGGTAGATGAAAGGGCCAAGCAGCCTCCAGAGGCCCATTTTAAAAGCAGGGATTAGATCATGTCTCTCTTTTGCTTAAACCCTCCGGTAGCTGTTTCTAGCAGCTAAATTAAATCCCAATCCCTTATCCTGGCCCACAGGGATTCCTATTTCTCTAGTAACATCTCATGCTGCTTTCTCCCTTGCTCACAGCCTTCCAGTGAGGGGAAGGCATGAGGGAAGGCCCAAGGGGAGGCGAACAGCAAGGATGTGGTTTGAGTAAGAATCTCAGGCTGTCTGGGGTTGACGGAGCAGAACATGTGAGGTCAGTAGTGGCCAAAGATGAGTAGGAAATAGGCCAGTGTCTGATCGTGGGGAACTCTGTGTGGGTCAGACTAGCACAGCTGGGCTTCATCTAGAAGGGGATGAGGTACCAGTGAAGGGGGTGGTGACACGGTCAGTTCTGTGGTCTGGGAAAATCACATCAGTCTTCAATGTGGCATTGTCCAGCATGGTGTCCACCAGCCATGGGTGGTCACTGAGCATTTAAAATAGGAATAGTCCAAATTGAGAGATGCTGTAAGTGCAAAATACACACCAACTTTTGAAGACTTAGTACCAAAAAAATCCTATTAATGATTTTTAATATTGATTTTAGTTTTAGATATTTAAATATCTATTTTAGATACATTGTGTTAGCTAAAATACATTTTTTAGGTTTTATTTATTTTACAGAGAGAGAGAGAGAGCATAAACAGGGGGAGTGGCAAGCAGAAGCAGAAGGAAAAGCAGACTCCCCATGGAGCAGGGAGCCTGATGTGGAACTCGATCCCAGGACCCCAGGATTATGACCTCAGCCAAAGGCAGAGGCTTTACTGACTGAGCCATCCAGGCACCCCTAACTAAAATACATTCTTAGAATTAATTTCACATGATTCATTTTTACTTTTTTAAAATGTGGCTATTAGAAGATTTTAAATTGCAGGTGTAGTTTGCATTTATTTCTACTGGACAGAAATATAGAGGATGGATTAAAAAGAAGAATGACCAGTTAGGAGATTTTATCAAAGCTCTAGCTGAATAATTATTGATTTGTTCTCTTATTCAACAAATACTTATGTCAAACTTTGATTGCACTAGATCCTGGAATATGGTGGTGAATATGACAGAGGAGGGCCCTGACCTCGTGAATCTGACAACTCTGGCAGGAAAACAGACCATAGGGAATTAAGCCAATAAATAAACAGAATAATTAGAATGTATAAGGATAAGCAGAGTGATTACAAGAGCATATCCTTTGAGGAGATTACCACCACCACCACCCCCATTGTAGGCTGTACTTATGCGGATAACTGAAGGATGGGAAGAAGCCAATCCTTAGAGAAGGCTGGGGAAGAGCATTCCAATCAGCGAGAACAGCCAGTGCAAAAGTTCCTGGGGCTGTCACTCCAAGGCTATGAATAAGGGAAAAAGTACTGTAGGATGTAGCTGAAGACAGTATCTCACGATTGGTGGGCCCCACATCTCTGCCACAACTCCTCAACTCCATCCCTTTTGGCACAAACACAGCTTCAGATAGAATGCAAATGAATAAGTATCACAAGGTGCCAATAAAACTTTATTTGTGGACACTGAAATGTGAATTTCCTATCTTTACAGGTTACTGAACACTCTTTCCCTTTTTATTTTTTTCAACCATTTAAAACTGTAAAATCATTTTAGGCCTTAAGGGAACATGCAGTGGGACCGGGCTTTGCCTGCCCTGCCCCAAGCACCCGCTAAAATTGACCAACAGAGCCTAGCCATTTCTTCAAAAGACTTCTGCTGGCCCACATGCCAGGTGATGCTTGGCTAACAGACCTTTACAACAGGAAAGGAAAATCATCACCTAGCGATCCTGTTCTGCTCCTTCAGTACACGTAATTACTGTCAGAAGATGCTTCCCAACCCACACTGAATCAGTGCATTGTGGTTCTGCTCACAGAGTCTATTCAGCCCTTAGCAAAGGATTTTTTTTTCCCCCCGACAAGGTTGATCCTGTTTCACCGCCCTGAGTGCTTGGTGGGATTATTATTTCTTTCTTTCTTTCTTTTTTTTTTTTTCTGAAGGATTTAAAGCAAAGTTATCAAGCCTTTCCCCACCCCCATCCTCCATATCTTTCACTAAGAACTCATATAAACCCCACAGCTCTGACTTAGCTGTTAATCTTTCTGGCTGCTTAAATTCTTTGAAGTCATTTATCCTGCTCAGGAGACAGGTAAGTCATATATTGTAGAGATTTTAAAACCCTTTGGTTTCCTCTCTTCCCCAAAGCATGAGGCCAGATAAGGGTTGCCTCTGCTCTAATTCCCCGGCTCTGGGCTCCTGGTTGTTGAATGATAGGAGAGAAGTTTCTATCACCTGATATCTACATTGCACTTAAAGTAAGACTCCACCCCTGGATCACAGCCTCTTTCTGTTTTGTTTTTTTTTTCCCCTTAAGCTATTGATTAGAATCTTAATGCAATCATCAGCTGGGAGGACAGCTTGTCCTCACATCTGTGATAAAGGAAACATCATCTCTAATCCAAAAAATTTGGAATGAGGATAAAAGAATGTCCTAAAAAAATGGCTAATAGCAAAGCAAGAGCTAAAAATTATACTTTCCTACTCAGTGGCCAACCAATCACAGACCTGAGTGGTCAAACAGTGGGGATTCAGTCCTGGCTCTTCGGCTGCATTCCGTTGGGCCAGTTGCTTGTCTGAGCCTTGGTGTCCTCAGACAATAAAATAAGGATCATAACTAAGTAAGGTGGCTTCAAGGACTAGTGAATGAACATATATAAAAGTCCTGTCATATCACACAGTCAACAAATATTAGATTCTTCACTTCTTTTTCTGCATTAACTATTCTTAAAGAGGCAGCTCACCTTCCAGTATTGTCTCTCTGGCTTTGGAGCTGACTGCCTGAGTGTGAAGCCAGCTGCTACTCAGCAGTTTAGGGACCTTGGGCAAGTTGCCTGGCTCCCCCAAGCCTTTGGGTCCTCCTCAGGAAGAGGGAGCTGAAACTTGCATAGAAGGTTGCTGAGTGAATTGATCATAAGTAAGGTACTGAGAACCATGAGGCTTTTACTGTGGCTGAGCCAAATGAGGGGGTACTTCTCTGTGAGTTTTGACTTCTCCACCGAGCATTGCATTACCTTGTATCTGATTGGGCATCTTTTGGCTGCAAAGTACAATGAGAAAGTAGGTTTACTTGGCTGAACTAACCTTGATGGATTTGTGATCTTTGTTAATTGGAAGCAACACGATGTTTAATTAAGGCTCCAACAGCTTTGTTCCCTCCATTCATATTTCCAGCTCCAGGGCTATTGCCAGTAAAAGGCACACATACTGTGAATTCACTTGACAAGACTCTTGGGCAGATTCTTGGCTCATCAGGCACAACAGCACTTCTCGGCCCTTCTCCCAGGAGTGTGACTGGATTTCTAACCCCTTCCGCCCACCAAGACACTTTGAAATGATCAATTCTGTTTGTTTGCAACATCAAGCCTTCCATGGCACTTGGGGCTGGTATTTAGAAGAAGAAGGGGTTAGAGTGGAATATGGTGAAAACGGAAACAGACATGATAATGTCTGAGAGACCATGGTTCAAACCCAGTGCTCCTGCTTAGGGGCCGTGGGACCATAAGCAGAGGATTCCACCTCTGATCCCTGGGTCCTGCTCTCCTATGGTGGGAATATCAGTATCTCTCCCACAGGATACTTGCAAAGGTAAAATACCAGACAAGATGCCCAAAAGTGGAGGTTCCATGAGTTATACTGTTGGAGAAGAAAAAAATGTTTTCTCTACCCTCTTAGGTTCAGTGACTGAGGTCATGTAAACTGAACTAACAATAGACATATTAACAGGAGAAGACGTTTATGTCATATGCATATGGTGGGCCTCACAGAAATGAAATGAAAAGATGTGGTCAGGCCCTGAGGCTTACCTCTATCATTTTAACAGGAGGTTGATAAATCTGTGGGGACGTGACAAGAAGAAGAAAAGGGTTTTGAGGTCCCAGGGTGCTAAATTATGGGAAGGTAAAGACATGGGGAAACAAATGGAAGATGATGATTATTTTGGTATAAGATAAGGTTTGTGTGTCTGGGTGTGACTTTCCATTGCCTTCTAAGCCGTAAAACCCCAAGGAGAGGGAATTTATAACACTCCTCATTTTCAGACATTTCCGGTCTTAGTGAGATAAGAGGCTCTGGGAAGGTTTGCTTCTATATCTATTCTTTCTCAATGGTCTTCAATGGCATATCCAGGGGCAGCATATTCTGATCCTTGTCAGCACATTTTTATTGTTGTCATATTATTATATGACTAAGTTTTCTGCCAACGTCACTGAAGAGATAATGATTCATGAATAATTATCCAAGAATAGCCATGGGGAATACACTGAAATGTAACTTAGTTTTAGGGTAAATTTTTGGACATCTGATCCAGTCTTCGTAAGATAGAACTCTGAGGACTGTATTTCTATCCCAATGAGGAATACTGCCTGTCTTGCTTGCTTACTGGAATGCCAATATCTTTAAAGTACCACCATTACTGGTTAAACATGTACAGGGTACTTGTTCTGTGCCAGACATGGTTTCCTATATTTTACAAATAACATGTTTTAGCATTGGGTAGAAACTGAGGCACAGAGAATTCCAGTGATTTGCACAGCTAGCGAATGGCAGGACCAGGAAGCAAACCCAGGCAGTCAGGCTCCAGGGTTGTGCTGGTAATAATGCCTTGTACTCCGCAACTGTTTTTGAGTGAATGAAGGTTAAGTGACTTGACCCAGACAGCACCAGTCAATGGCCAACTCAAGATTAAAATCAAGACTCCTAACTCTGGGAAATGAACTAGGGGTGGTAGAAAGGGAGGTGGGCTGGGGGTGGGGGTGACTGGGTGATGGGCACTGAGGGGGGCACTTGATGGGATGAGCACTGGTTGTTATTCCATATGTTGGCAAATTGAACACCAATAAAAAATAAATTTAAAAAAAATCAAGTGTCTCTGACCCCAACCCAGCCCCTCTTCCTGCCCTAGAGTGGTCCATGGTGGCCCAGGTTCCCAAGGGGGTGGGGCGGGTGGAGGGAGGCCTGACCTTCTTAGTTTGGCTGAAAGGTGAAATCCAGTCAGTTCTGCTTGTGTACGCTGTGGCGTGGACAGAGCCTCCCTGGCCCCACAAACCACTGAACACAGCCCACCTCTCTCTCCAACTTCCCATTTTTCCTTTCTGGGGTCTGATGGGGCTGAAAGCAAATAGCACTTTATGTGAGGCTCTCAGCAATGTGGAGATGCTTGAAAAAGGAGAGAGAACTTTCTAAAGCCTAGAGGGTGTGACCCTCCCAGGTCTTAGCTCACATGTTCAATCTGCAAATTCCGTTTAGTTCAGCAGAGACTTCACCAAGCAATACTCCTGGGTCAGTTCCACATTCAGCCTGCAGTAAAAGCAAGTTCTCTTTAATAAAACTCCCCCACTTTCCAAACTAGGGTAGTTCCAAATACTGCCTGAGAGATATTTAAAAAATTATTCATTGTTTATCTCAAATTCAAATGTAACTGTGTGTCTTATATTTTCATTTGCTCGATTTGGCAACCCCACTCCAAACACACAGCTCATTGAGCCAACGGCCAAAACTAAAAAAAAATGCTAGACAAAGGAAAAATGCATTTTTCTCAAAGTAGAAAAATCAATAAAAAATACATTCTTAAAGTAACAAATGTTGCATGTTTACTCTTCATAAAGAGAAGACAGTGGTTAATATAGTGAAGAAGTCAAAAAAAGGGAAATGTATCCATTATATAGATATGGATGATTATTTTTCTATTGTAGATATACATAAATATTTTTCTACTATATTTTACTTATTTCTATTATATTTTATTTTATTTTATTATTTTTCTACTATATATATGGATAAATATTTTTCTACTCTACATCTGCATCTAGTCATACCTCTGCTTGATGTGGGACTCCAGGATGAAGATGAAGGAGGGAGAGGAGAAGGGTGATAAAAGAGAAAATGATAAGAGAACAAGAAAGGAATTAAGAGTCTTAGGTATCAGGCAGCTCCGGTGGTGCAGCGGTTTGGTGCCGCCTGCAGCCTGGAGTAAGATCCTGGAGACCCAGGATCGAGTCCCATGTCGGGCTCCCTGCATGGAGCCTGCTTCTCCCTCCACCTGTGTCTCTGCCTCTCTCTCTCTGTGTCTATGAATAAATAAATAAAATGTTAAAAAAAAGTCTTAAGTATCTCTCCTATTCCAGAGATTGTGGTAGGTGTTGTGTTTCTTGATCTCATTTAATCTTCATGAAATATCTTCAAGGTGGCTATGACTATCCATTTTACACACAAGGCTCAGAAAGGTGAGGTGAGGGATGTTTCCATAGTGGTTGAGGTGCCAGAGAAAAAATCCTCATGTAGTTTGCTGTGTCTCCTGCCGACCTCACCCCTGTACCCCTTTGCTAGAGAGTGTGCTATGTTCTGGACTTCTCTCTCTCTCTCTCTTCCTCTCTCTCCTCTCTCTCTCTCTCTCCCTCATTCCCACTATCAATCTCTCTATGGAGAATATAGGTCAGTTGGCCTTGAGTGTGAATTAACTGCTCACCTGTCTATCTCCTCTAAGTTACAGATCACCTTGAGGAAAGGAGCAGGTCTGATCTATCCCTGTGTCACCAGCCGGCACACGATGACTGGTATATGTATTGAGCACCTATTGTGTGCCAGGCACTGGGTAAAATGCTTTGATTCATTTTAAATCTTCACAAAGACTTAGTGATCTAGGTTTCTTTTCCCCATTTTGCAGATGAGGAAAACAGATTCAGAGAAGAAACAGATTTAGGAGAATAAGAGGACTCCAAGAAAGTCCCAGCCTCCTCCCTGCAATAAGGGGCATCTCTCAGCAGCATGGCATTTAGAAGAAACACCATTCTAATATCTACCTATAATTCAAAAGTAATTTAAATGTTTTCTAGGGTATTTCAAGAACATTCCAAAGGTAGTTCCATCCTGAACAGACAATAGAACTTCTTAAAATAACTTTCCTATGGGGCACCTGGGTGGCCCAGTCAGTTAAGCATCTTCCTTCAGCTCAGGTCATAATCTCAGGATCCTGAGATTGATCCCTGCATCGGGTTCCCTACTCAGTGGGGAGTCTGCTTCTCCTTCTCCCTCTGCCTCTCCTCCTGCTCGTGCTCTCTCTTTGTCTCTCTCAAATAAATAAATCTTTATTTTTATTTTTTAAAAGATTTTATTTATTTATTCATGAGAGACACACACACAGAGAGAGGTAGAGACGTAGGCAGAGATAGAAGCAGGCTCCATGCAGGGACCCCAATGTGGGACTCGATCCCAGGACTCCAGGATCATGCCCTGAGCCAAAGGCAGTGCTAAACCACTGAGACACCCAGGGATCTCCCCAAAATCTTTAAACAAAATACATTTTGCCACAAAGATGCTCAGTTCCTGAGATGTTTTCCCAAACCTAGGGCACATTTTCTTAGCTTTTATCCCCCTCTCCAAGGTCTATTCAATTCTCTACCAAGAGCAAATTTCTGTTCTTTTCTTTTCAAGAATTTATTTATTTATTTATTTATTTATTTATTTGAGAGTGAGTCACACACACACACACACACAGAGAGAGAGAGAGAGAGAGAGAGGAGGGAAGGGCCAGAGAGAGAGAGAGAGAATCTGAAGCAAACTCATGGGGCTTGATCTTATGACCTTGAGATCATGACCTCAGCCAAAATCAAGAGTCAGACACTTAACCAGCTAAACCACCATGCCCATAATTTCTGATCTTCTCAAAGCATGTCTGTGTAGTCTGTACATTAAATGCGCATTACGTGAATATCTGTGCACAAAGATATTGCAGTTACTAGGTGATAATCTCACCTGCATCGAGCAGCATCCTGTGTGGTGTCTGGCACATAGAAAGCACCTACTAACTTTTCACCATTATTCTTATTAGGCTCAGCTTTGCAGCTTGAATTATCATGCTGGTTCTGCAAAGCAAATAGCTGGCACAGTGCTGCCAACAATGTAGGACTGTGAACATGCCCATACACTCGTATATTATTTTTCTATTTATAAGCAGCCGTGGTACTGTTTTTAGAGGGTATTTCCCAGCTAAACAACCAGAAAACCCATGGAAGAGACATTAATGCTTCGTGACTATGCATGCATCCCCCTCCCAGATTCTCAGATTTCTGTAGTTATGCGAGGCCACTGGAGTAATTCTGGCATGGCCTATAAATAAAAGTGAGCATGGCACTTCCTGCCAGAGTGTATGAGTTGGTGCATAAGCCTCCAGCTCTCTCTGTGCCTTCCACAGCTACAACGAACTAGTGACTAAAGAGCTTGCAGGGACCAAACGGAGAACGACAAGGCAGTGAAGGTTCATGAATCTGGTCCCTGAGTGACTGTGTGGAGCAGATCTTCCCACCAATTTGCATTGAGTGTTGATATGAAGAAGAAATCAACTTCTGTTGTTGAATTAAACTAATGAGATTATGGAGTTAATTTGTTACCTCAGCATAACCTGACCTATCCTATTGAAAGCCATCTGCAGATTGTATTCCTGATGACTCAAGGATATTCCGCATCTGTGTGCTTGGCAATCCAACCTGTTTCCTCCAAGGGCTTGCTTGCTTGCTTCCAGGTGGGCCAGAGGATCACAGACATGCCAGGCTTCCTGGTACCCAGTCCTCTGGTGAGGCTGTGTGTGGGCCTCACGTGTGTCTTGTCCCTTTGGAACACAGGTAGGTCCAGTCAGAGTTTAAGAAGTGTCTGTTCTATATGCTGAGTTTGGGTTTTCATTGGGCTTCAGAGAATGGCAGCAGCCAATGTCTCAGGCCAGAATCCTAAATGAGTTTGGTCAAAATGGCAATGATGAATTCCTTATTTCTGGTTTTGTCCACTGACATTTTGAACTTGAGTGCCATTTCTGCAACAGAATTATCTTCACCTCCGCTGTTACAACTCTTGTCCAAACCAATGTCTTCTCTTTCCTAGACCACCTAAAGAAATTGTTAAATCACCACCTGCCTCTCCTCTTGCCTCTCCATGACCTATTCTCTTTTCACACATCTCAGTAAGTAACCTCCCAGGTTCCCTTCTCATTCCACCCACCCCAAATTATGCAGTGACTTCCTGCTTCTCTTTGGATAGTATTTCAAGTCCTTCATATACATAGGTCATGCTCTACATGACCCTGCCCACCATGTCATCACCAGTTCCTAAAATGTCCTCCCTCCTGCATTCTTTGTGCTCTATCACTGTTGGCCTTTGCTCATTTCTTTAAAATAATTCTTGTGTCCACCTCAGTCCCTGGGCACTCACTGTCATCTACACTCTGAATCCCTCCTCAGCCCGTTACATCCTACTCAAGTACTATCTATTCATCCTCCAAATCTCAGCCACACATCATCTCCCAGCGAAAGCTTTTGGACCACTGAAATGTATCAGGCTCCCTATTACACATCCTTAAAGTGCCCTTCAAAATACTCAACACTGTTTGTAATACCCTTGAGTTTTCTTTTCCTTTATGTTTACCTTCCCAACTAGACTTTAAGCTCCATAAGGATGGAATCTGTGCCCACTCATTCATCATAGTATCCCCAGCACCTACACACATAATGTTTATTAAATGCACCTGCCAAACAATACTTTCAATCATTAGTTTTGTTATAGTTGATCAATAAATATTCGATGACTAAATTGAATGAGCAGACTACATGTGGGATTTTAAACAAGTCACTGTCACCATTTAAGATCATAATTGTCTCATCTTTTAAAAATGAGTATTTTGAATTAAATACCTTATAATGTCAAATCTGGGCTAAAATTCTCTGATAACACTCTCTTATTTTAGTGTCTGCTGTTAAAGGAGAAGCCAAGAAGGAAAAAGTCATGACCCTCCTTCTTACAACAGGTAAAGGGGCAGGTGTTCCAGCTCAGCTCATTCTGTCTTGGGCAAACTCCTTGGCTTTTCTCAGCCTCATTTTTTCTATCTGTAAGATGGATATTGCCTCTACAGCTCAAGCTCCAACTGTCATAGGAATAGTTTCTGGGAATTTCTCTTGCTTTATGGTTCGTGGCACACTTGGATCCTCATGATGTTATTAAATCCACAGAGATCATGACATTCTATTAGCCATGGAAGATTTCATAATGGGAGGTATTGTCATGTGTCATCATCACCTTTGCAGTAATTTCATCTTTCTTTGTCTTTTTCTTTTTGATAGTATGAAATTGGCTATACAGCAAGACAGTGAATGCATCACAACATAAGAATACATAGGACGCAGGGGCCTGGGTGCTTTTCTAAACCTGTTGGTAAACAAGCAGGATAGCTGGGGGGAGGGAGGGCACAATTGCCCTTTTTTTTTTTTACAATTGCCCTTTATTTTTATTTATTTATTTATTTATTTTTTATAGAGAGAGTGTGTGTGGAGGAGAGAGAGAGAGAGAGAGAATCATAAGCAGGCTGCATGGCTAGCATGGAGCCCAACTCAGAGCCCAACACAGGGCTTGATCTCACAACCTCAAGATCATGACCTGAGCTGAAATCAAGAATCAGATGCTCAACTAACTGAGCCACATAGGCGTCCCTAATTTTTATTTATTTTTAATTAGTACATTCATGTGGTTCAAAATGCAAAAGGTACATAAGTATATAAAGTTAAAATGGTCCCTGGCCAACCACTTCCTTTCCCCCAGAGGACACCAGTTGTACCAATTTCTTGTGTATGAGCAGAGTGATTTTCAATAAATATTTCCCTTATATGAGGCTTCAATTTTCTCCTCTTCAAATGGTAACTATTTCTGCTCCACAGGTAATCACACAGGATGAAAGCTGATCAAAATAGTAAGCATGAAAAAGTATGAAAAGCAACAAACACCTTCTATCTTAAAGATACTACTTTGGTGGTCTTTTTATCCAAAAAGACAACAATAGTTTTACATTATCCATGTGGTAATTTATTTGAAAACTGCTCTACATGGCATCTTGTTCTGAAATTTCTTCTTCAGGGGTGTTCAGTTCACACTTCAAATTATCATTATCAAAATCCACCCACAGGTTTGCAATTATTAAAAAAGGAGTGGTGGAAATAACATTTCCTTAGTAGAAGGAGTGGTGTTCAAGAACAGTTCTTGGTTAGGAAGATTACACAAGGCCCACCAAACTGACTTGACAGGTGCAGGAATCCTGCAAGTGTCATAGCCCAGAGCTCCCCTGGAGACTGGAGCTCCCAAGCCCACATGACCCCGATCCTTCACCTGTACAGAGGTTTCTCCTTCCTGGCTCCATCACAGGCCAGGTTGGTGTCTGCCACAAACATCACTGGGGCTACATCATGTAGATAGCTCAGAGCACCAGACAGGAAAGTAGACTGTGTGCCAGCTTAGGGCCTACTTGATCATATACGTCTGTCTCAGAGTTCCTATTATTGTGACATAACCCACCTCCTTCAGTAACCATGTATGGGGAAGGAGAAGCACAGATCCTACCTGCCTCTGATCCCTCAAGCTCCAGTATTTAACCAGGAAGCTTGATACCTGATGAAAGGTCAAACTGGCTTACACAGGTAACAGTTACCTGGATCCAAGTTCCTACAGGCTGTTTGAAAAGCAAGGAACACTCTAAACATCCATCCGCAGATGAATGGGTAAAGAAAATGTGATACGTACATACAGTGAAATATCATTCGGCCTTAAAATGGAAGATAATCTTGCCATACACAACACCATCTTGTTGGAGCTGGAGGGCATTAAGCTAGGTGGAACAATCCAGTCACAGAAGGATGCATACTACATGATGCCTCTTCTAGGAGGGATGTAAAATAGTCAAATCCTTAGTAGCAGAGCCGAGAAAGGGTTGCCAGAGACTCAGTGGAAAGGAAACAGGACCACCAGCTAGATATGGGATGTAGGTACCTCACTTCACTTCCCTAGGCCTTAATACCCTCAACCTTCAAAGGGAATGCTGGACAGGATGGCTTTTAAGAATGTTATAAATTGGGACACCAGGATGGCTCAGTGGTTGAGCATCTGCCTTCAGCTCAGGTCCTGACCCCGGGATCTGGGATTGAGTCTCACATCAGGCTCCTTGTGGGGAGCCTGCTTCTCCCTCTGCCTATGTCTCTAACTCTCTCTCTCTCTCTCTCTCTCTCTTTCTCTCTCTCTCTCTCTGTCTCTCATGAATAAATAAATAAAATATTTAACAAAAAAAAGAATGTTATAAATTATATAAGGCTGTGCTTCCATGATGCGATTTCATTCATTATAGTGTCTGTAAACAAAGACATCAAAAAGGAAAAAGAGGCCACTGTCCTTGGTGTGACAGGTAAGTAGCCCAGCCCTGACTCTTAACTTGCCCTGGAACTCTGGAACACATTCTTCAGCCTGTCTCTGCCTTGTTTTTTCCACCTGTAAAATGGATATAAAAGCACCTGTTCCCCTGGAATGTAACAGGGAAGGTAATCATGGCAACAATAGTAGCAACAAATGCAGGATGACCCTACTGCCACCTAATCCAAAGCAGCTGATCTTCCAGGTCACAGGAGGAGCTCACCGCATCCTGAGTGCCCTGTCTGCCACTCCTCACGTAATAACACATGCATGTCCCTCCTCCCTCCTGAGGCACAGACAGTAAGCCCCATGGAGGTAGAGACTTGCCCCTTTCCCTGGACCTCTTTAGACCCAACACCCAGCATGATTGCTTGGCCCTCAGTGAGTGTCTGTTGAATGAATAAAGACTGAATGTGTGCTCTAGGTATTTCAAGATTTCCTGTGATGTTTTCTTTGACAGCACAAACTCCAATGAGTGGGCAGGTGGCCTGATATTTTGGAAGGCCACTCTATAGCTCTTGGGAAGCAGGTTCTGGGCTCTACAGTTTAGGCAAGTTTCTTTTCCACTCTGAGCCTCAGTTTCCTGATTGGGTAAGGGGGTGCGGTAGATTAGGCACCCTGCCTGGGCATCACCTGCCTGCTTATTAAAATGGGGATTTCTAGGTCAAGATCAGCCCAAGGAGACTAGTGTATTCAGGGGAGGAGTCACCTTTGCACGAGGCTGGTGATTCTGACCTTCACTGAGCTGGGGGCTGCTGCATAGAGGCCCCCAAGGCTTCTCCAGTGACTTGAAGCTGGTGTTACAGGCTCCTATGTCTCCCTGAAGCCTTTTCTCTCCCCAGTGTCTGGCCTTGGAGGAGAAGAGAGGAAGGAAAAGGGGGTGGCTTTTCTCGATACTACAGGTGAGTATACTCCTTCCCACTGGGGCTCTGTGGGTGACGCTCTTCTCAGGACCCCCACTCCAAGTCCCCATAGCACGGTGCATCATCTCCCCAGGCTTCAGATTGTGTGATCCACCACAATTATCTGAGCATTAAGTAAGCGTTGAAAAAGACTATGTTAGTAAAAATATAAAGAGGAGCATGAACCACTATTTTCACCTCGTCAGCTGCTGTTCTGAAAGTTCAAGGAAGAGCTAGGAGATGGGCGAATTTTAACCTAGCAGCTTCTCTCCACTTGGCTGC
Organism: Canis lupus familiaris; assembly: GCF_011100685.1. Classification (NCBI taxonomy): domain Eukaryota; kingdom Metazoa; phylum Chordata; class Mammalia; order Carnivora; family Canidae; genus Canis; species Canis lupus. The sequence goes on along the minus strand of NC_049234.1, from coordinate 29,239,830 downwards.
CCGCTACCAATGTCCGGGAGAGTGACCCACTGGTTGATCGATTTCTGTGTGGTTGTCTGAGCCACATCCGAGACTGATTAAACCTGAATCTCTGATGATGGAGCCCAAGCAGCAGACTTGCAGAATTAAAAAAAAAAAAAAGAAAAAGAAAAAAAAGAAAAAAAGAAAGAAAGAAAGAAAAAGAAAGAAAGAAGAAAGAAAGAAAGAAAGAAAGAAAGAAAGAAAGAAAGAAAGAAAGAAAGAAGAAAGAAAGAAAGAAAGAAAGAAAGAAAGAAAGAAAGAAAGAAAGAAAGAAAGAAAGAAAAAAATAAGCTTTTCCCCCAGAGATACCAGCACCCAGCTTAAGCATTGTCTGTTAGACAATGTAGTCCTTGCTAAATTCAGTGCTGCTGAGTGTGGTTTCCTGGGCCTTCCCACTGAACGTGGGCTTTTCCCGCCTGTCCCTACTGTCTCCAAACGCAGAGATAAATTATTCACAGACTAAGAGTTCCTGTCCTCCACGTGGACTTCTCCTATCTAGCTTGTCATGATGCATGCCACTGGCTGTCATCTCCAGAGCACGGGCACTGCCCCTTACCCTTGAATTCCTTGTGCCCCTTGTGCTGTGGGTGTGAGCTCAGTAAGTGTCCAAAAAGAAGGCACATCAGCCTGAATGTCAGAAAAGGGGAACTTCTGTGGCAAGAAAAGCCAGCCAGTGACATCATCTGCAAATCTCTTTCAGAGCTGCCTGCCAGGTCAGTCGATCTGTCCGCCCTAAATCTTACAGAGCTGGTGAATGGAATGCTGAGTAGAGCTTTAAAAGGTATCCTTTTCTTCAAAAAGGGGGCAGGGGGCACCTGGGTGGCTCAGTGGTTGAGCATCTGCCTTTGGCTCAGGTCGTGATCCCAGGGTCCTGGGATCGAGTCCTGCATTGGGCTCCCCACAGGGAGCCTGCTTCTCCCTCTGCCTGTATCTCTGCCTCTCTCTGTGTGTCTCTCATGAATAAATAAATAAAATCTTAAAAAAAAAAAAAAGCACCAACCATCCAGGCCCGCTTATGCCTGTATGCACGTCACTTCTGGATGGTCTGCAAGATGGGCAAAACAGATCACACCTCGATGCCCCAGCATCTCCGCGTGCAGATGGAGAATGCAGTGTCCCACCTAACTCCTGAGGAGATTGAAAACATCCAAGTGAAGTAAGAGGCTTGCCAGCATTTTGAGAGCAAGCTGCATTCCAGACACAGCATATGTGCTGATATTTCTAATCACAATGACACTGAGAGAGAATTGTCAGGGCTTAGGGACGGATAAGGAAAACACAGCTAAGGGTCATGCACTTTTGCAATTTGGGGGTTGCTTTTATCTGATTTATTTTCAATGTTTGTTATATTATTGTTTATTTTTGCTATTTACTTTTATTACTTGTTCATTGCATTTTTAATTTCTTTTTTTAAAAAAAGATTTTATGTATTTATTTGACACACAAAGAAAGAGAGAGAGAGAGCACAAGCAGGGGGAGTGGCAGAGGCAGATGGAGAGGGAGAGACAAACTCCCCGCTAAACAGGGAATGCAGAACTCGATCCCAGGATCATGACCTGAGCTAAAGGCAGATGCTTAACCAGCTGAGCCACCCAGGCACCCCTGTATTTTTAATTTCTATTATCTGTTTACTAATCGATAGTATTATTAATGTCAGTAGGCATTTGTCCGATGGCTTCTTTATCTCAATATCCTTGGCAGATACCAAGAAGTTCTTCTCCCTGCTAAGCATCACTTCCTACAGCTCCTTTGCCTTCTACAAGTTTTCTGTGGCCATTTACAACAGTAAGTGCTGCCCGGCTCTTCCTGTTGGCAATGATGGGGAGCGACGGGCTGGCAGGGCCAGGTTCTGTGTCAAGACTGCCTTCTGTTTTTTTTTGTTGTTGTTGTTGTTGTTGTTGTTGTTGTTGTTTGTTTTATTGGAGTCCAATTTGCCAACATATAGCATAACACCTAGTGCTCATCCTGCCAAGCGCCCCCCTCAGTGCCCATCACCCAGTCACCCCAACCCCCCGCCCTCCTCCCCTTCCACCACCCCTAGTTCGTTTCCCAGAGTTAGGAGTCTTCCATGTTCTGTCTCCCTTTCTGATATTTCCTACCCATTTTTTCTCCCTTCCCTTCTATTCCCTTTCACTATTATTTATATTCCCCAAATGAATGAGACCATATAATGTTTGACCTTTTCCGATTGACTTATTTCACTCAGCATAATACCCTCCAGTTCCATCCACGTTGAAGCAAATGGTGGGTATTTGTCATTTCTAATGGCTGAATAATATTCCATTGTATACATAAACCACATCTTCTTTATCCATTCATCTTTCGATGGACACCGAGGCTCCTTCCACAGTTTGGCTATTGTGGCCATTGCTGATATAAACATCAGGGTGCAGGTGTCCCGGCGTTTCACTGAATCTGTATCTTTGGGGTAAATCCCCAGCAGTGCAATTGCTAGGTCGTAGGGCAGGTCTATTTTTAACTATTTGAGGAACCTCCACACAGTTTTCCAGAGTGGCTGTACCAGTTCACATTCCCACCAACAGTGTAAGAGGATTCCCCTTTCTCCACATCCTCTCCAACATTTGTGGTTTCCTGTCTTGTTAATTTTCCCCATTCTCACTGGTGTGAGGTGGTACCTCATTGTAGTTTTGATTTGTATTTCCCTGATGGCCAGTGATGCGGAGCATTTACTCATGTGCTTTTTGGCCATGTCTGTGTCTTCCTCTGTGAGATTTCTGTTCATAAGACTGCCTTTGGATTGTGTCTCTTCACAGTTTCTAACCTGAAGACTGTGGACCCTGACAAATTCCCCACCCGGTACTGTTACTGTCTGAACAACCGGACCAATGACTTATCAGGTGGGTGCAGCTATCTGCCAGGCTTGCAGCTTTCCTGATTTTGCTTGTACCCTTCTGGATATGTTTGATTTAATTTTTTTCTCTTTAGAGTGAAATAAGAAAACACAGTGGTATCTATTATGCTTAGATATGTACCTATTCGCTGTCACAGAAAGTTCTTTGCTTGGTTTTTAGACTAGGGAAATAGTTAAGTCTGAACAAACGGGCAAAGATGTGTTCATGCAGCTTTTTTTAGCAGAAAACTCTGAGAACAACATAAATATCCATCATCAGGAAAATGGTTAAATAGTCTATACGTTGGAAAACAGCCAGAGGCCATGCATTAATGAATGGGTGTGGCCAGATTTGGCCCACATATGAAAACATTTTCATGGCATTTTTTAAAAGATTTTATTTATTTATTCATAAAAGACACAGAGAGAGAGGAAGAGATGCAGGCAGAGGGAGAAGCAGGCTCCATGCAGGAAGCCCAATATCGGACTCGATCCTGGGACTCCAGGATCACACCCTGGGCCGAAGGCAGGTGCCAAACCATTGAACCACCCAGGGCTCCCTTCATGGCATTTTCAATTAGAAAAACAGACTTAGACAAAATAATGTGTAGAATACACTGTCGTTGATGAAGAGATACATATCTGGACACCAGATAGTTGTTTACCTCTGAAAGAAGATCATGATGCGTGTTTTGAGGTGTACAAAGGTGTCACCAGATGTTTTTTTCAAAGCTAGTATACTCATGTATTACTTTTATAGCTGAAAATTAAAATTATTTGATGTTCCTTCTAGCTAGAGAATCCTGAAAAGTAAAACTGAAAATTACTCTCTTACCACTAATTCATCCATTCAATGATTCTTTATTGGGCACATACTATTAGCCAGACTCTCTTCGAGGTGTGGGGGTACCACACTGGGCAGAGTGAACACACACACCCTGCTCTCATGAACTAGGGAAGGACAGAGAGTCAATGAATAAATAAAAAATGCATGATGTGTTGGCTAATAACATGACCATGAGAACAATAAAGCAAGGGAAACGGTGAGGAGGGAAATGGTGGCGGGCATGGCTGCTATGTGTAGGGTGACCAGGGAAGTCTTCCCTAATGAGGCAGGAAATGGAGAGACAGCCCTGGGGTACCTGGGGACACAGTGTTCCAGGCAAAAGCCTGGGCAGCAGGGTAAGGACTAGAGAGGCCAGCATTGTTGGAGCAAGTGAGCCACAGCAGACGATCATGGGAAATGAGCTCAGAGTTGTAGGGGCAAAGTAGGGAGGGTGTTGAGAATCAAGTAGAAGTTTATAATCCACTCAAGGATTTTGATTTTTCACTCTGAATAAGAAGGAAGCCTGTGTGATTGTCCACACAGAGGAGGAGTGATATGATCTAAGTTATGTTTTGAAAGAATCTCTTTAGCTGTTCTTTAAAAAAAAAAAAAAAAAAAAAAAAAAAAAGATTGTAAAAGAAGTAAGGAGTAAAGGTGGAAAAGCCTCCTGGTCTTTTTTATCACTTGACCCAATCTTAAAATATTTTCCAGGATATTATAAACTCTGCAAACATTTGTGATGACTACATAGCCTGTAAACATTAGCAGTATTTTCTTAGCCATATGCTGGTGACTTTGGGGTGGATTCTAGGCTTTTCTTAACATAAAAAAAAATCCTGTATTAGACATCCTGGTGCATAAAACTTTCCCATTTCAGATCACTTTCAAAGGATAGATTCCTTGAAGTGGAATTTCTGGAACAAATATTGTGAACATTTTAAAGAGAGTAATTAGTAATGTTTAATGAGTATTGTGTGCCAGACCCTGCAGCAAGTACCTCACAGCCATTATCTTGTTTAACTGGCCCTTATCAACAAATTACACGTGGGAGGACAAATGTTGTCCATAACCACATCTTCCTCAGCCTCTCATTAGCCCCTGCTGGGGGCCTAGTTTTGTGTAGGCACTGAGTCCCTGCCTTGATTGTATAAAAGATAAAAATAAGATGTAAAAAGCAGAGTCACATCTGCAGGAAAAGAGTTTCTAATTCTACTCGGTGAGCCAAAGCATATTTCCACATACTTGAAATGATTATTTGAAAAGAATTGATCCATGGATCATTACCACTGATAAAATAGCATGCTACTCCTGCAGTAAGGCACAGCAATTTTCACAAGGTTCACAATGGACACATCACAACGTGCTGATGTCTACTCCCCTCAAATCACTGCGATGAGAGGCTGTACACAGGCCAGCTTTTTGCCATTGCTCAGTACCTGGGGGAAGATGTATTTGTGGATACTCTTCAGACCTGGATCATTTTCACTTGAATGGTCTCAACTCTTTAAAGCCCTCCTGTGAGGATATATTTGCATATTTTTTTCTAATTGAAAATTGCTTACATTTTCTTGATTTTAAAAAAATAATGTATTATGATGTCAAAATGCCATATGACAGAGACAGTATAATAAAAAAAAATCAAAAACATCTGAAATCCCAACATCCATAGGTAATCACGTCACCCAAAGTGATCTAAGCAACCTCTCTAATCTACTTACCTAAGCCATCTGTCAACTAGTTGTCTAACCTACCTGTCCGCCATCCCACCTACCCCATCCATCCTCCCATCTATTTACTCATCCTACTCTACATTCTCTATACTATTTAGAATACAAGCCAGGTTATTATGACAAATGACCCCAAAATAAGATGCCTGACAGAGGGTAGAAGGGGGTAGCTTTCGTGTGTGACCATCTGGATAAACCTATCAGGGCTGCTCTGCTTGATGGTTTAGGGGACCCAGGCTCCTTCTAGCTTGTTGCTCTGCCTCCTATGATTGATTGCTCTTGTTCTTGTAGTCCACATCCACATTCCAGCCACATGGGAGAGGAGAAAGAAACTGATGACATTCCCACTCACAGTCTGGAAACCTTCTACATGGCTTCTCACACTCTATTGCCCAGGATTTAGTCCTATGGCCACACCCACCTGCAAACAGGCTCAAAAAATGTAGTTTTTCAATTATGTTAAGCCACCATGTGCCCAACTGAAATTTCATGGTCTCTTATTTTTAAAAAGATTTTATTTATTTATTCATGAAAGACAGAGAGAGAGACAGAGACAGAAAGACAGAGACACAGGAAGAAGGAGAAGCAGGCTCCATGCAGGGAGCCTGATGTGGGACTCGATCCCAGGTCTCCAGGATCACACCCTTGGCCAAAGGTGGCACTAAACTGCTGAGCCACCCGGGCTGCTCTCATGTTCTCTTATTAAAAGAAGGTAGGAGAATGGATATTCAGAGACAACCATCCATATCTACCAAGTTTTCCACGCAGCTTTAGAATCCATCTTTAAACTAATCAGTGCATCTTAAAAGCCATTCTATTTCAATGACTACAAATATGCCTCGTTCTTCATATGAATCCATAATATTTGTTGAAAAAATGTACCATAATGTATTTAATGTGTCTCTTCTTGATGGGAACTTAGTTTATTCTCAGTGTTGTTATAATTATAAACAATGCTATGATGAATACCTGTGTGCTTGGAGTACTTGGTGTACTTGCCTAATTATGCTGTGGGATACAGTCCTTGAAATAGAATTGTTGTCTGACAGGGAAATAATTTTGTGGTGATTCAAATTGCTAAAATTTCCTCTAAGACATCTTGCCTAAGTTTACACTTCTACCAATATTTTTTGAGAGCTCATGTCTTCCACACCCTTGACAACACAAAGTACTAAGACACATTCTTAAATCATTACCAACCGTATAGGCAAAAGGGCTTTTCTCCCTATTTTCTATTTATATATAAAGATAGAAATAGGGGCAGCCTGGGTGGCTCAGCGGTTTAGCACTGCCTTCAGCCCAGGGCGTGATCCTGGGGACCTGGGATCGAGTCCCACATCGGGCTTCCTGCATGGAGCCTGCTTCTCCCTCTGCCTGTATCTCTGCCTCTCTCTGTGTGTGTCTGTCATGAATAAATAAATAAAATTAAAAAAAAAAAAGATAATCAGAAATCACTTATGTATCGGTATTGCTAGTAAGTTGGATAATCCAAATTTTCATCAAAACAAGGGATGACTCTGGGGTTATGATAGCTGGTTTTCTTCCAAGCCTTGTAAAAGCCATTCTGAAGGGAGAGTTCATACAATGTGTTAAGACATTGCTTGAACAGTAGTGGGAACATTGGGAAGAGTGGGAGCTTTGGCCCAACATAGACCTTAGTTCAAATTCGGGTTTCACCACATCCTGGGGGACCTTGGGAAAGTTCCATCATCTCTGAAACTTGGGCACAACCTGGACTCCATCTTGGTGTCCTGCTCCAGAGCCATGGTCTTGGCTTCTGGGAAGTGTTAGTAGCAAATTTCAGTTTACTGGTCAGTTTATTAGTCTCCCTCTCTCTCCCATTAATCTCAGGTTCTGGCAGGCAGAGATTGTGTTTCATGCAATCCTCCAGTACTGAGTAGGTGTCTGGTGCCCCACAAACACTCAATGAATGTTTGTTAGATAAATGAATTAATGAACAAAAAAGAAATTTGAGAAGCAGGAAGAAAATAAATGGAAGAAATAATGAAATACTACCTTTCTTCAGACTGGTCTAAAGAGATGTGAAAAGGAGTAGACTCAAGTTAGTGTTCCTTCTGTATGGCCAGGTGTCCACATCTGCATCGATGTCTCCCCTCCCGGAGGTTGACCATGTGTCTGTGCAGGTGTGGTAAGATCACACCATGGCTCTGGTTCATGTAGAGAAGTGTCCATCTCCTGTTGGCCTCACATGCTGCATGTTCCATTGGTTATAACATGACATTCTCCTGCCTCTCTGGGCTCTGCATTTTCAGTCCTCTGTATTCTATATTTTCAAATCAGCTTGCCCCCACCCCCACAGCTGAACTCATCATCCCATTAGTAAAAGAAGTGTTTTTATAAAACATGACAGGAAATTATCTGGATGACACCAGAAGATTCTTCCTTCCTGTTTGGGGCTCCAAGAATTCACATCCTTTGCCCTGGAAGCCCAAAATGTGTTGGATCATGGAAAACCATAAATAAACAATGAAGGAGGTTTGCTTGGAAGTGCATTGTCACTGGAAGCTTTCATTGGTCAATGGCACCCACCATGTCAAGCAATGGTCCTACTCAAATCCTGCTCAGAGAGAAAGTTCACAAAGATTTTATAGCCTGAAATGTTGTGAAATTTTCCCAATCCCCTCCCATCAGGCTTCTGTTTTGCGTAGGGTTCTTGCCTCTTTTTAACCCACCACTAATGTTGACATCACATTAAAATCCAAAATTATTGTAACATGAGAGACACCTAACTTTAGGAAATGAACAAGGGGTAGTGGAAAGGGAGGTGGGGGGGGGTTGGGGTGACTGGGTGACGAGCACTGAGTGGGGCACTTGACAGGTTGAGCACTGGGTGTTATGCTACATGTTGGCAAATAGAACTCCAATAAAAGAATATACAAAAAAAACCCACAAAATTATTGTAAAATTATGTTGCATTATTGTGAGCTGCTTCCTGTCAGATGGACTTGGTATTCTAAAACAATTGGATGAAATAACAGGGGACAACAAATGGGGAAAATCATTATTCAGTAATGTGGCTTTTCTCACTCATTTGGTGTTGGCATGGAGGGATTTGGGAGGAGAGGGCAATGGGAGGAGGAAGGGAGTTATGACTGTGTATCCAGAAGTGTTCTCCTTGCCTGGAAATAAGGCATGTTTGTAACTAGTAATATTTCTCTATATGATGATTAACATTCCTCAACACACTGAACAAAATTGAACTTGTAAAATCTACTCCCAAAAGTCCAAATATATTGTACCTTTCCCCTCAACTTTCTGGATCAGAAATTTATATCTCCTCAATCTTTCTTGCAGATTTCACAGCCCTACTGGTGGACGTCATTGGAAATTCAACCAGCTACCTCACAGAGATTTTTAAGTCAACTTCCATCCTCTCAGGTGTGTTCATCTTGAAAATGCTTGGAAAATTGATTTGGCAAATATATCCAAGTTATCCAAATTTATCCAAACTTTGGATATATAACCAAAGTGGAATCCCCACCCCAAGCCCTGCCACATGCTGGGCTGCCAGGAACTCTATGTAAGTTTTATTTAAACAATCAGTGTGGTCCAGTTTCAACCACTAGTATTTGAAGGCTCCGTCTTCCAATCAGACTTCTTCCTGGTATCTAAAATGTTGGAGGAAGAATCCAAGGCTCAGAGTTAGGGGAATCTAGGCAAACTCAAGAAAACAGCTTCTATTAGATAGCTTTAATCCCAATTTAAAGATGAAAAACTGAGACTTGGAGAGGTTGCCTATTTTGCTGAAGGTCAGTTCAGAGTTTAGTATGAGATCTATTTGCAGCCCAAGACCATGTCCGACATACAGTTGAGGAAGATCTGCCTCACTACACAGTGGCTTCACATAACCCCAAGCAAGTCACATTCCCCCAGGGACTCACTTTGGAAAGCACAAATCTAGTCAATTGCCCACACATGGCCTCATCAGAAGGCTGGGGTGCTGCACCATGGAGCAACTATTGTGTTAGAAACAGGGAGAAGGGAGAAGGAGAAATAGTAATAGATACATCAGCTGCCAGGGACTCTTCCAAGGCCTTTCCATGTATTGCCTCACTGGATCCTCAGTATAACCTTGTGGAATAATTACATATGTATCCACGTGTTATAGGTAAGGAAACCATGGCACAGAGGTCAAGTAATTTGCCTAAGGTCATTATGAAGAAATGCAATTCCAACCCAGGTGATCTGGCTCTAAATTCCATGCTCTTGCTCATTATGCTAATATATATAATAACAGGACTGCAGTCATAGTGATAATTATTATTATTTTGTCTATTTACTGAGTTCTTCTATCTGCCAGGTACCATGCACATTATCTTACTGGGTCATCACAGCCATCCTTCGAAGGATGTGTGAACAAACGTCCACATTGTTTTGGGCAGCATCTTTTTTTTAACAAAAAAACTTTTTTTAGAGAGAGAGAGAGTGCATGGCACAAAGAAGGAGGACAGGGACAGAGGGAGAGGGAGAGGAAGGGAGAGGGAGAGAGAGAGAGAGAGAATCTCCAGTAGTCTCCACACTCACCACACAGCTCCATCTCATGACCCTGAGATTATGACTTGAGCCAAAACCAAGAGTCGGATGCTTAACCTACTGCTTAACCAGGCGCCTCTTTTGGGTAGCATCTTAAGGGACAAGGATGTTTAGGAATTCATTAGTTTCCAGACTTTTGAAGGTCTAGTAGGACATCTATACCACACATGATAAAACATTGCCAGCAGCATCCTGCCATAATTAAACATTCACATTCTTTTGGCAAAATGGCCCTTTACACTAAATGAGACAAATTGAAGACTGTAACTAGCCTCATATCTGTCAAGTCAGATTTGCGACCAAGTAAGTCCTGGTACCAAACTCATATAAAACCTTCCATCTTACAGTGATCTCAAATGAGGGACTGTGGAATTCAAATGTTCACCATTCTAAAATGGGTAAACTGAGACTTAGAGAGGTCAAGTAATTCACTGATGGCCACATATTCTGCTAGTAAACAGCAGAGCTGATATTTTAACACTGGCAGCTGACCCTAGAGGCTGTACCCTTAGCCATTATATTATCCTGCACATCCCCCCCCCAAAAAAAATTCCCAGAAAATCAGAGTTGCCTTAAAAAGGAGTTTGCCTTATTTTTCCCATAACATCTTAAGCTAGGGATTCCAGTTTAATGTTCATTTCAACATTAAAAGAAGCTACAGCTTTAGACCCACTGCTAAGTCTGGTGTACTGGTTTGTCTTACAGTGAGCCAAACGAATGAATCCGACTGCATCTTCATCTGTGTGATGACAGGAAAGTCAGGTGAATTACCTGCCATTCTTTGACAAGTTCTCTGAGTTGAAACTTAAACGGAACCTTCCAGCAGGCGAACCCAGGATTTGATTCTGTTGGTGTGGTTTTTGTAGGAAGGAATCTTTCTGACTTCTGGGAGATGGCGGAGAAGTCTCCTGTTATCAACTACACGTTCACCAGCAGCATGGCTGGTGTTCTGGGTGAGTGTAAACCCCCAACGCTCCTACTAGAGGCTCCAGGCCAGGGTTCCCAGGTAGCAAAATGAAAACTGAATGCTGCCCTCAGGTGTTTTGTTTAGCTACACTGTGCTAAAATCAATGGGTTTCACCACTAAAGAAAATTTATCTCTGGATTCTCTTACAAAAGAATAACTGATGACTCCACTGGAGTTGAGTAGTCACTATCTCCATTCCTCCCATTAGGAGGGACACCATCCTCCTCTTTTCCATAGACCTCTCTGTTCCTTATCACCTGACACATTTTTCTCAGATTAACTACCTGGATTTTGTAGGTAATTGCATTAGTGACCCTGTTGTATACATTGTCACCCTATAATACCCAGCCCCTCCCAACCATCCTCTACCCCTCTGTGCACACTCCTGCCCATCTGCTTGCCTCTTCCGTGGCACAAGTGGCATTTTTGGAACTACCTTTGAACACACTTTCGCCCCTACACTTAACGATCATTTGTAGCTGAATAAAGTTTCTGGAATCTGGCTGGTCCTCCAAGATTATCTGCTGCTGCTGTGGTTCCAGTCCTTCTCATCTACCTTTGAAATGGGATAGCCTCTGAACCAGTCTTCCTTTCATATTTCTTTAAAATATCCTTCTATTGCCAATAGAGCGATAGTCTTAAAATACATTTGGGTTTTGTCTCATCACTGCTCAGAACAGAGTCGGTAGCAGAGGGTCCAAAGCCCTTAGCCTGGAGCATACATTGCTCTGTCATCATGCCCAGCCTCATCTGCTCTCTTTTTCCTTGAACCTTCTGCTAGAATGACATTGAAACTCCTGCCTTTCTTGCAGATGGCATCTCTCTGCATGCCCGTGTCGCTCTGCCCAGCCTGGAGCTCCTTCCTACTTTTCCATATTTCAGAGCCCCACTATGTCTGTCAATCACCAGCTCAGCTGCTGCCACCTTTTTCCTAAAAATCCCCCAATCAGTATTTGCCTTCTATCTTCTATGACTCCTTAATATGACACTCATCCATCATTTGGACTCTGTGTTACTCCAGGTTGGAACACAGGTGACTTTCTGTGTGTGTCTCCTCATTGAATGATGCTTCAAGGCAGACACCAAGTCTCCTTCAGCCTCACAATCTGCCTTCCCCCTGGTGCCTTGCATGATATCATGTCCATAGGAGGCTCTTGAACAGTGTTTCTTGGAGTGAAATGAAATTTACAATAAATCTCCAATTCCACTTCAGGGGACTGCTTTGATTTGCTTTTATAACAGTTCTGTTTATTTATCTTAGTTATCCTGAGGAAGGAACCTCAACTTGTATGGAATGAGGCTGCTTGATGAGGCGATGAAGTGGGAATTTGTTGGATTCTCTTTGCCTACTTGATTCTGAGGGCATATCCAAGGACTGGGTCAATTTCACTTCTTTAGAGAGTCCTCCCAAGACCTTCCCACACCATCTCAATTATATCTACCCTTTGTCTTCCTTTATGAAGTACAAATGCTTGGGAAGAGAGAACATGTTTACAAGTTGACACGTATTTGCATGGTTGATGTGCTTGATAGCCAGTTACCTGGCTGAGTGATGGTTTGATTGGAAGGCACTTAGCCCTATGTCCAATTGATCTGGAAACAAGCACCAGGCCTCTGGTGCGTGTGGGTTCTACTGATCCCAGAAGTAAAACAGGAGAGAAGAGATGAGGCTGCAGGACCATGTCTTACCCTTGTACAGGATGTGCCCTGTACAGTGACCTGCCAAAGGGGCAAGTGAGGGCTGAAATCCAACCCAGAAGAAGGGATCCAATGCTCATAGGAGCCTGTCATCCTGACATGCAGCTTCCACCTCTAAAGGCTGCCCGAAAGGAGCTAGAAGGTAAAAATGAACACCTGAGCCTTTTCTTCCCTGTCTTCATGGAGCATCCAAGAGCACTGTGTAGATCACCCTCCAAATTGAGCCTTCCTGCTATTTCAGTGGGGACCCATCTTTCAGGCAGCTTCTTCCTGGCAGCTTCTGATGCCCCCAAATTCCACCTCCGGTCTCTAGTTGCACCCATAGGACACATGGATCAAGCCTGTCCCCCTTCTAGGAAAAAGTTCTGGAGCCATCAAGCTGCTGAGGGCTGTGAGGTGGGTGAGGACTCTGATGGATTCAGGTTCTGTCAGGAAACCTGTCGGATGTCGGATACTTTGCAGTCTGACAGCTTTGCATTCTGTTCGCAGTGCTTCTCCACATAGTGTTTTTGGAAATTGATATTTTAGCTTATTTTGCCATTCAAAACGAAATCCTCCTCTTTTGTGACATGTGGTACTGTTCCAAGTAAGGTTTGGATCTCTGTGTTTGGTACATTTGCATCCAACAATCTTTCAGTGGCTTGACAATTTTTTTGCTCAAAGTGTCAAGCATATTAAATCTGCCATTGACCATCTCCCTGAATGTACAGCTACCAGGAGCACAGCCATGACTTCAAAGCTCACGCCCACAAGCCAGCAAATGCTACCGAGGACAAGCCCTCTGCGCGGAGTCCAGAGCACCAGGGCATCTGCTCTAAGAACCTCTCCATGGACAGAGACAACTCCTCCTGCAGAGGGAGAGCAGACCAGGAACACAGACAGGCTTGCCCAGCTTCTCACCAGGGTCACGGCCACACAGGGCAGTGCTTCACCCACCCTCCCATCCTTGGGTAAGAAGCTTTCTCTCTCTTTCCCCTCCTGTCCTGTTTCTCCCACCTGTTCCCCCCCTAAGCTCACATAAATAAGTGAAACCCTTTCTTTATCCCTTTTCCAATGACCCTGTTCTTCTTCAGCATCCTTGAAATAAGAGATTGGTGTGAGCCAATATGAATTTGATGCAGACAAGCAAAGGCACCAAGTATCATTGGCATAATGTCCTGCTGACATTTATTTGTATGATTTTGAAAATTTTGAAATAGTTGAAGACTCACAAGACATTGCAAAAAGTAGTACAGAGAGCTCCCTGATATCTTTCACCCAGCATCTCCCAATAGGAGTATCTTACCTAAGTGAAGTATGTTATACCATGATGTATTCTTATTTCAGCAAAGCACTGAGCAATATCTCTCCTGAAATGAACAGTATGTGGTGGAATGAGGTCAACATTTCATGGCAGGATTAGGTTAATTTGTAGCTGGCTGGATAATGATGCCAAAAATATGTTGATGACTTGATGCCAGCATGGAAAGCTGCCATATATCATGTGCCACCATCTTTGTAGACACCATCAGTACTGTTGTCACAGAAGATGAAAGGATATGTTCATGCTATTTGGAAATAAGATACAACAGAGATAACACTTTCATTAAAAGCCAGTACTGTCTTGATGAGTTCCGACAAGGGACGAGAGTTATAGAATTCATTCGTTCACTCATTCACTCATCGAGATATGTTTTTAATACCAGACTCTGGGTTAGCTGCTAAAAGCACAGCTCTATCAATGTTCTCTTTCATTCCTGAGCTTACAGTACAGGGAGGAGACATGGGGCAAGTAAACTGATAGTTAGGATCTATCCTACAAAGAACTATTATCCTGGAGAGCCCAGCGAAGGGACTTCCTGGAGGAGGTAAAAACTGATGGGAGTCAGGCAGGAAGGAAAGCAAGAATGAGGAAAAGGAATCAACTTCACTAACCAGAAAGTCATTAGTATGCTAGCTTGTATCATGACAATTCCACATAATTAGAAAGTTTCCCAGAACAATATGAAGAAAAAAAAAAAAAAAAAAGATGTGATTGCTAGCGGCAAGAAAAACAATAAAATACTTAGCTGTAAGCCTAGCAGGAAAAGTGCTAGGTTCTATATAAGAAACACTATAAAACTTTAGTGAGAGTAATAAAGGCATATTTAAATAAATAAAGTGATATACCATGTCCTGGATGAGAAATCTGAATATTTTAAAGATGGAAGTTGTTTGCAACTTAACTATTTTTATTTTTTAAAGATTTATTTATTTATTTATGAGAGACAGAGAGAGAGAGGAGCAGAGACACAGGCAGAGGGAGAAGTAGGCCCCCCGCAGGAGCCTGATTCAGGATTCGATCTCAGATCCCAAGATCACAACCCGAGCCAAAGGCAGCTGCCCAACTGCTGAGCCACCCAGGCGTCCCACCAACTTAACTTTTATATTTAAATTTTTCTCTGTGAGTTTTAAAAACTTGAAAAAATATTTTTCATGCCTACCATGGAAATGAATAAGAGAAAACCTAGATAGAATTACTTAAAAGACCAGAGAGGGATGTTTGGGCTTCGTCACAATCCTGTGATACCGTATTATCGTTATTAGCTTTATCATCATCCCCATTTTAATGATAAAGCTAAAAAAAAAAGTGAAGTCACTTGCTCTCAATGTCATAACATGAGGGAGGCAAAAACAGTTTCCTCTCAGGGTCTCCTCACCTCGAACCCCATAACCTTTCCACTGGGTCACAAGATGAACTTTGAGAGAGCCCGCTGATCGGATATCCAAGGAATTTAGAGATTCCTTTCTTAATTGGTAGTTAGGAAAATAAAGTTTACTTTGTTCTATTTATTCCAGTTCAAGGTAGAGCTTAAATCCCTGAGCTACCTGTTTTATGCATGCACGTTGCATTTCCCCTTTGGTAGCATTTCAGTGTTTTGGTTATTTTATGTCTGAATCAAATCGGTCAAGAATGTAAGTGGCCTGTTACTGTCTCATGATCAGCTACCAGGAGGTTGGCCAGGAGCCCATGGGCGACAACGGACAGTCAGGCACGGACTCCCACACTGCCTACGCTCTGGGCACCCGGAGGGCCTCCCTGGGAAATGCTGTCCTCCACGCTGACATCGCCTGCTGAGGCCACGGCCACAAGGAGCCTTTCTGGGCCTTCCTCTAGGACAGCAGCCACACAGGGCAGCTCCTCCCAGGCCAGCCCAACCTCAGGTAAGAGGAGGTGCTCACTCTCATTTCCTCCATTTTTAAGCTAAATTTAGCACTGTTTTTAAAACATTTTCTAAATTTTTGAAATACAATGCACAGGAAAGTAATGAAACCTAAGTTAGCACAATAATTAACAATCATAAAGCAAACTCTCTCTTCCTTTTCTTTACTCCAACCCTCTTCTTTCACCTTGAATGAATGAATGAATGAATGGAAACTCCCTCTTTGCAGGGTCTCCCTTGCTCTCTCTGTTTTATGTGTTGAATTTAGAAATTTCCAATTTCCAGAAAAATTTCTTTTTCACTGCTCATGAAGCAAGTGACCATTAGGAGCCAATACTGTTCCCTCCAGCCAGTTCAACTGCCTTTTTGGCATAGGATCAGTAGGTATTAATGTTATTTCATTAATTACATATGCACGATGTTTATGCAATATAATGTGGCATACTCGTTAACTACATACACAAATAAAATGATATGTGCATTCATATGTAATCATGTGCTATCAGGAAAGCTTGAGTTACAAAAAACAAGAAAAAAGTTGTCAAATGTGATCTCAGTTTCATGTATCTATGTGTTTACGTATGTGTGTAATAAATAATACACAGAAAATAGAAAGTGAACCAAAATAAGACTGAAAAAAGAAATTCACAATGTATTAACCTTGACTATATCTGGGAAGTTGATATGATTTTTATTTTTCTTCACTCCACTGTCATGAATTTTCCATATTTTTATCCTCCTATAATCAAACAAAAAAGTTTTACTGTATTTATTTTTAAAATCACTTCCTCTGGCACCTGTTGCCAGTGGCCCTTCTTCCAAGCTCACCACAGCTGGAGATCAGAAGACTCATCATGTCTGTGCTTCGTGTCCATTAATTTGACCTTCCTGCCTGTGGGCCATGCTCCCACCTCAAGAACCTGGAACGTAACAGGCATTCAGGAAAAGTTGGCAGGACCACCTGCATTTCTTTAAGAAATGGAAGGTATACATGTGAAGTATTGCCTTGAGACTCAAAATCTCAATTGCACCAACAGATCTGGGGATGCAATTTTGGTAACTGCGATCGATGGGAGAAACACCTCACAGGATCACATAGGAACAATAAAAGCTAACACATTTGGGTTTGGCTAACAGGACATCAGCAGCCAGCACAGCCCCAAGGCTACACTGTCTGGTCTTTATTCCATCACAGCAGGGTTGAAATCGACTCCACCTTTGCTGTCTGTCCTGAGACCCTTCTCTTGATCTCTCTGAGTCCTGGTTTTTTCATCTTCAAACCTGGGGGCGGGAATAGCTAACTTTTGGAGCAGCTGTGAGGATTGAATCAGGTGGCTTCACTAAGGCGTTCAGCTCAGCATGTGGCACCTGGGAACCACTCAGTCCCTGGCAACTCCTACCAACCTGTCCCATGGCACCCCCAGTACAGCGTGGTGGCCGGCTCCTAGGGACCCACTTCACAAAGGGCAGTGGCCAGCAGGACATCACCAGAGGAGAGCCTGGGTCTGCTTTTGCCCGAAGTCCCTTTCAGCTCTAATCCTCTATAATTTCTACAGTCATTTAGTTAAACTCTGTGTTTGGGTTGTGATTAAAGCTGCTCTGTGGCACCCAGCCAGCAAGCATCAACTGACACCTTCTGGGTTCAGGGGGCTTACAGTCCTGTGCTGACCCCCTCTAAGAAAATGGCAAGACTGCCCCATGTAGGTGGGCCCCCTGACCATAGTGGTCTGCACATGTGTGATGCTGCCCAGCTTGGGTACCAATGCAGCGGCCCACGTGGAGCAGAAGCAGCATCTAATGCAATGTTGCCACACCCATGGCCTAGCAGGGGAGCATAAGGAACCAGCAGCTGGCTTCCCCCCCACCTCACCCCTCCACATCATCCCGGAGAGTCCAGCCATCCAGTCATAGCAAACAAACTGCCACTCACTTCTCTGGGGCTTTGCTTAAGCTCTTTGCTCTGCCTGGAAGGCCTGTTCTCCTCACTAACCACTATGTTTGCGTCTCAGAGAACATGTCCTCTGCCCCCAACCTCCATCCTCTCTGCTCTCGTGCAGGTCAGCCTCACCCCCTTTGCTTCCATTTCACCACACAAGTGAAATGGCCCGTCCTATCTCCCTCATCCTCACCCCCTCCAAGGAGGCTGCTTTGCCACTTTTGCCAGAGACCAGGTTCTTGACAGAAAGGTTCATATCCTGAAGTGGTCCTTAAGCCAGGACTTTACGAACATGATGAAAAGAATTGCTGAGATGAGCCCATGCTCTACCATGAAGAAGACAGACAATTTACAAGGATGGGCATGAAGGCATCACCTTTGGTTGACTAGGGCAGGACTGGTGGCATGGGGCTTCTTCTCTCCATCATGCACCCCAAGAAAAAACATGGGCTCTCCCCTCCTTCTCTTCCTCCCAGGATCCTCCACCCCTGGCACACAGACCCCGAGTCCGACCAAGGCACCAGCTCCAAAATATCCACAGACAGGTAAGAACATGCGGCTGGGAAAGGAATCCCAGTACCACATGGCTTTGGGGTAGGGCTCCGCAGTGGTGAGGGGTGGTGGGAACAAGGGAGCCAGTAGGCTGACCAAGCCGGGCATCATACTTCATCAGTTCTAGCAGCAAAAGAGGCAGGAGAACTCATTTACAAGCCTTGCCATGTTGCTAAGTTGCCCTGCGATTTGCATAAAGCACTCCCTCCTTCTTGGCTACAATTCCCTCTAGATTTTGAGAATGCTTTATCCTTAAGGTGCTATTATTCCTTAGTTGTCTGCATCACCCAAAGTCAGATCATGCTGACTGTTGTGCGGCCACTCTTGCCCCTTGCAGGGGACCTCCCTGAAGCATGGCCACCTACCCATGGAGAAGAGCCAGCCCTGGTCCAAGGACCCCACCACGTCTCAAGTACGTCCCGGCAGCCTGCTGCTCTGTCGCCCTTGTGTTTTTGGAAGGAGGTGGTGTAGTGCAATAAAAAGAGGTTTGCTAGATAAATTTAGATTCAGAGTGCTGGGATTAAATCCTAGCTCTACTATTTACTGGTGAGGCGGGCTCCAGCGCTCAGCTTCGGGAATTCAGTTTCCTCGACTAGGAAGCAAGAATAATAACAATTATCGTGGGCACTAAAACTGTCTTTATTTCCCATGGTTTTGTATTAAGATAATGTGTGTGGAAGTGATTTGGAACTACAGAGCTCCGCATAACTTAATCCAATCAACTTTTATCGAGTGAACACCTATTGAGTGAGGCGCTGTGCGCTTTGCAAACAGAGGCTGTTCTTTTCATGAGCCTGATGTCAGCAAAGGCGGCGAAAGGAGGAATGGGTGACTCCCAAATTCAACCCCCATTCACTGGATGCAGCTTACTTTTGTTGCATTTTACTTATTATTTTTAAAGATTTTACTTATTTATTGGAGGGAAAGAGAGAGAGTGAGAGAACAAGCAGGGGAGGGGCATAGGGAGAAGGAGAAGCAGATTCCCTGCTGAGCAGGGAGCCTGACCTGGGGCTCGATCCCAGGACCCTGAGATCATGACCTGATCCCAAGACCTCAGGATCATGACCTGAGCCAAAGGCAGGTGCTTAACCAACTGAGCCACCCAGGTGCCCCTACTTTTGTTGTGTTTGAAAGGACACCCTGCCTCTCCCATCCCTGACCCTTAATTTCTATGGAATTGTAGAGGAAACCATGTCTTGGGCTTATGGTTGGGTTTTTGAGACTCCTCACAGAGGCTCGGCGCTTCAGTTTCTGGGTTTCGTGATGCGTTTTTTCCATTTTTCGATGCCTCGTTCTCTTCCTTTCTGCTCCAGAAGACAGAAATTGATACAAAGTGAGCCCTTCAAAGCTGGTGGAGCCCTCAGGCCCCTCCCACTCCTGGGTGCCTTTGCATGCCGGTTTCCAGAATGTTCCTGGACTATCCAGGCATATGTCAGCAGGGCATTATTAAATTCCTGGAGACTACACAGTCTCTTTTTTCATACACTGGAGATCTGCCCCAGCCCCACTCCCAACCTGCAGTGAATGGGCCTTTCAGACACAAAGCCATGATTATACTGCCAAAAGAAATTATAGCCATTTTCCCCCAGAGGTTCTAAAGAAACACACTGTTGGTGCAGATGGGGGCAGTTGTCAGACTGAGTTTTGGAAAGCAAGTTGACTATATAAACTATCTGTATCTGTATCTACTTATATAGCTCTCTCTATTATCTATCTATCTATCTATCTATCTATCTATCTATCTATCTATCTCTGTCATTCTGTTCATCCATCCATACAATAAGAAATGTAAGTATAAAATAAAGGGGTTTTGACAATTTCCAGTAACTGATTCTTCCCATTCACAAAGAAATCATGCCACAAAGTCTTTTGAGATTGACTCCTTCATCCACTCTGTGAATATTTATTGAGCTTCTGCTGTTTCCCATGCACTGTACTAAGCCTATTTTTACCCTTTCTTTGCAATAATTCTGCAAGATAGGTAATGTTATCTTCATTAAGCAATTTCAGTGAATGCTACAGCTAAAAAGTAACTAAATTTTGAGCCTACATTTGTCGAATTCCAAGCCTGAGCTCATTCCACTCTTCTGTGTTATCTGTCCCAAGATTCTCCATCTGTATAAAATAATTGCAATTCGAGGAAGAAATTGATTAAGTTTTTTATATGTATATTTTTATTGGAGTTCGATTTGTCAACATACAGTATAACACCCAGTGCTCATCCCATCAAGTCCCCCCCTCAGTGCCCATCACCCAGTCACCCTATCCCCCCGCCCACCTCCCCTTCTACTACCCCTTGCTCATTTCCCAGAGTTAGGAGTCTTTCATGGTTAAGTTCTTAAGAGAAAAAGCAGTAAATGCTATGTGCAGCCAGAGAGGAAGAGATTAGCTCCATCTGGAGGGATTGCTCAAAAAGTTTTCATTCATCAGGAAAGTGGCATCTGGGGGCACCTGGGTGGCTCAGTCAGTTAAGTATCTGACTCTTGCTTCCAGCTCAGGTCATAATCTTGCAGTTGTGGGATGGAGCCCTGCATTGGGCTCTGCACTCAGTGTGGAGTCTGCTTAAGATCCTTTCTCCCTCTCCCTCTGTCCCTCCTTTCTCTCTCTGTCTCAAATAAATAAATAAATAAATAAATAAATAAATAAATAATAAAATCTTTAGGGAAAAGAAAGAAAGAAAGAAAGAAAGAAAGAAAGAAAGAAAGAAAGAAAGAAAGAAAGAAAGAAAGAAAGAAAGAAGAAAGAAAAGAAAAGAAAAGAAAAGAAAAGAAAAGAAAAGAAAAGAAAAGAAAAGAAAAGAACCAGAACACCAGAACAAGGTAGCCTCTACGTATGCATTCTAAGTAGAGGCACAGCTTATGCAAAGGCATGAGGCAGGAAAGGACAGATGTTTTTCCAGGGGCTGGAATTCTGATGCTACAGGAAAGTGATGAGGAGTGAGGGAGCAGAGGCTGGCAAGGGGACAGGGCGCTGTCCCAGGGCCATAGAAGGAATGTGGACCTCTCCTGAGACAAATCAGAGTGACATGGTCATATTTGTGGTGCAGAAAGGCTTCTCTGGCTGCAAAGTGGAGACTAAAGAGAGGAGGATATGAGAGTGTTGTACTAAGCACAGCCAGAGATGATGGAGGCTGAGGAAGACTTGACTCAATAGGGAGACTTGAGTGATATTCAGGTATCAAGAAATGTGACGATGGTGGAGTGATCCCCCAAGACATAACCAAACATCACAACCAAGTTTGGACAGCTGAGCAGCAAAGAGCCATTTCCAGAGATGAAGAAGCATGGGAGAGGTTGGGAAGGGGAGAGAGGCATGGAAATCAAGCTTCAGAAATGTCAAGGATGCTCTGAGTAGTAAAGTGTGCTGGTTATGAGCTCCAGACTCAGGTCCTGCCAGAGCCACTACCTGCTATATAACTGATCAAACTACAGGATCATTCAGGCTCTCTGTATCCTCTTCTATAAAATAGATATTTTATGAGAATTAAATGAAACGATGTATGTAAAGAACTTAGGAAAGTAGCTGATACATAGCAGGTGTGCAATGCATGTTAAAGAAAAAAAGCCATAGCATACTTAAAAAAATTGATAAATGCTCTGGAGGGTGTACTGTTCTAATTGACTCAAGATAAAATTCAAAATACATTTCCTGCCTACATTTTTTACTAAATCTTTTCCTAACATTATGAGCCCTCTCTCGACTTTAATACATATATAACTGATAGATGAATGGATAAATAAGATGTGGTCTATCTATATACACAACAGAATATTACTCAGCCATGGAAAAGAATGAAATCTTGTCATTTGCCACAAAGTGGATAGAGCTAGAGGGTATAATGCTGAGTGAAATAAGTCAGTAAGAGAAAGACAAATACCATATAATTTCATTCATATGTGGAATTTAAGAAACAAAACAAAGCGGGGAAAAGAGACAAAGCAAAAAGCATACTGTACTCCTAAATATAGAGAACAAACCGCTGGTCACCAGAGGGGAGGGGGCTGGGGGCAGAGGCGAAACAGGTGATAGGGATAAAGAGTGTCCACGCATGTTGATGAGCACCGGGTGATGTATAAAAGTGATGAATCACTATATCATACACCTGAAAATAATATTAGTTTGTTATGTTATATATGTATGTATGTTAACTACACTGGAATTAAATTTTTAAAAAGCAAATATAAAAATAAATCTAAAGCTGCTAAATTGTAACTTTCAAATCATAAAACATGACTCATAAAAATATGAAACAAACACATGTCAGAGATATTATTCGACCATTAATTAATGAATTGATTAAAATTGGCTCAATGGAGAGTGTGAGGAATAGGGATTTTTATAGTCCCAGGAATTTGGAAGGGAATTTACTAATTGATATCGTTATTGATATCGATAAGTTATTTTTTTCTCACTAGACAAAAAAAAAAAAAAAAAACAGTTGCACCTTGCCCAGGCATAATTCATTTACATTGCTTATGGAAAAGAATTATTTGTGTTGCTCTCAGACGACAGTCATTTACACTACTATCAGCTAATGTCTTCAGAGTTGTAAAATCACCTACTCAATAGATCAATCAAAGGCACGTACCCTTATATAACCAGATAATCCCCCACGGAGTCTGCTAGACAATCCCCAGAACTTACTTCCAGGTTTTAGATCATCTTTCTTGATAGTAACTAGCAATTCTTTTTTGGAAGATTATTATCAATATCCTAATATAGTCTTCAAATCACTGAAGGGTGAGCTCTGTAAGAGGAAGCCTCTTTTCCTCTTCTTAAAAAAGATTATTTACTTGAGAGAGAGAGAGCGAGCGAACATGCACATGGGGGAAAGGGGAGGGGCAGAGGGAGAGAGACAGAGAGAGAGAGAGAATCCCAAGAAGGCTCCACGCTGAGCAGGGAGCCCGATGTGGGGCTTGATCCCAGGACCCTGAGATCATGACTTGAGTGGAAATCAAGAGTCTGACATTTGACCGAATGAGCCACCCAGGTGCTCTGCTCAATACATTTTTAATAGATCAGTAATCATAGCTATTATTTATTGTTTATTCCACAGCAGGAACTTTGCAGTTTGCTTTGCATAAATTGTCTCCTTTAATCCTCCCCGTGGTCGTCAGGTGACACACCCCGTACACATTACCCAGTCTCACACGTGTACATACATAATGCCCGCATACCCATGCAAAATGCACATACCCATGTGTGCACACGCTCACACATATGCCTGCACACACACACACACACACACACACACACACACACCATACCCCACACCCTCTGTACCATCAAATTATGCTCCATTTCCCTATCAGTAAACCATCCCCTTGCATGAGGTTGGGTCCTCACATACCCTACCTCTTCCTCTGGAGATGCCTCCACCTTATCCACTTCTGTTTAATGTTTTTGGATTCTTTTTTAATATTTGCTCTCAGTGAAACCATCTCTGATTTCCTCTGGGAACTGGACCCCACCTTTCTCCACCTGCCTCTTGTTTTCTCACAGCAGCTTTCCTGGGCACTGACGAAGCAACGCTTGTCTACCTCTCTGTCCCAGAGCCACCTGAGATCAGGGGCGAGACTCTATTCACCAAGTATCGTACCTGTCAGAGGGAAGATGCTTGCTCGACCCTTGGTGATTTCAGTGGCCTGGGATTGCCTCTTCTAGGGTGTCCTCAGCTGCTCCTCGAGGAAGGGGCCATCACAGCTGCTCCCCTCACCCTGGCCATCCAGAAGCTCAACCCTTGCCTGATGGAGCTGTGCCGCTTTTTCCAGCAATGCCTCTGCATGAGCAGGAAGAGAGACCCGAGGACGGAGGCCGTGAGGTAACCTGAGCCAGTTGTCCCTTCCCACAGCCAGTATTGAGAGGCTGTATATGCTGTGAGGCTGCTCTGTAGGCCACAGGCGGCCAGGAACAGACAGGCAACAGATTAGACTCTCTGGTGAGTCTCCTATTAGATCATCACCTCCTTGAGAGCCAGGAATGGAACCTCATTCATTTCTGGGTCCCCGGAACACAGTGCAAGGCCTGACACAGCAAACACATCTAGTCGAGTGGAGGTGAGCCGAGTTGGTGTAAACTGAGCCTGGCTGGTAGACTTGGCCTCTTCCTGGTGAGATTTGCCAGAAGAGAACAACCAGAGGACATGTCCATCGAAATCCCAGCTCCTTCTAAATCCCTAGCAGTCATTTGCTGGCCTAATGAGAAGATTGTAAAAAGACACTTAGAAGGCAGACTGTGCTTCATATTAGATGTTCTAGGCGTGGAGGTTTTCTCACCCTCGAGTGCAGACATTTTATCCTTTCTTCTGGGGTTTAGTCTTGGCTATAAACCCAGAACCAAACAAACATGGATGAACACGTCTTCTCCAGTGGTCCGGGGCCAATCCCAAAGATCTTTAACGTTCCTTCCAAAGTCCGCTCACGATCCTTCAGCTTTTTGAGATTTTATTTTTAAGCAATCTCTACACCCAATGTGGGCTTGAACTCATAACCCTGAGATTAAAAGTTGTGTGCTCTACCAACTGAGTCAACCAGGCAGGCGCCCCTACTCTTTGGCTTTTCAAACCTCCATCATCCACTAGCTCTGAGCCCCCAGTCTGGGTTTGAAGCTTCTTTCCATTAAATCCTTGTTCTGGATTCTTCCATCAGCAATGCTTCTTCCTCCACCCAGAGAGAGACCTGACCAAGGTCACAGACCCAAGGCTGTTAGCGAGCATTGAGGAGGCATTTCCCCACCATGCATGCTGTCCCTTCATCCTAAGGAAGAGAACACTTTTGCAACAATGCTTTCTCACAGGATCTCACCATCAGAGCCTACTTCCAACAGCTCTTCAAATCAACAACACGAGTTGAGTCTCTCCTACTTATGCATGACGCACCATGCCAAGCCCTGGGAATTGAGAGGTGAATCAGAAACAGGCCCAGAAACCAAGGATTTCATGATCCTAAATACAAATTAAAATACGACAGGGTGAGGGACAGAACCAAGCCATACCCAGAGACAGAACCTATTCTTCATATCCCCTTGGGGGAAAAAAAAAAATCACATTTAAAAAAATCTGTATTGCAAGTGCTGAGTGGAAGGATAAATGAGGAAGGAGGAAGTTCCCAGAAAGAGGTTTAAGTGAAAATTTAGGGAGATGAAGCGTCTATGAATCTGAGCTTATCCCTGTATTTTAACCTAATAGTGAATTGTTCTATAATTTCATACTAAACATTGAGTCCCAGCTAGGACTAATAGAGTGGGAGGCTGGCTGGACTCTGTGTTTGTTGAATAGGACAGCCTCCGTGATCAAAAAAATCATGTTTGACTGGGGAAGTTGGCCACATAAAGAGAAATTACAAAACAGTGTGACAAGCACTGTGGCAGATCCCAAGTATGTACCAGGGCCACTGATAGGGCTTGATGGAGGAAGAGAAGCTTCCAGGGCAGGCATTGGGAGAGGCCACTCCAGGCTAAAGGAGCAGCAAGTGCAAAGACAGACAAGGGAGATGCAGCCTGCAGCATCACAGGTCCACCGGGACAGGCAGGGTGGCTGCAGCCAAGGTGATCGGCCAGTGGCCCTGGCACAGGTCCCTTTTCAGGGGAGCCTTGCTGTCTTCAAGCACCTGGCGAGCTCTTGGCAAACAAGTCTGGACTTTTTCCCTTCAGGCTCCAGCTGCTCCTCCCGGCTGTGCATTTCCTCCTTCATTCAGAACAGATTGAACCCATTCCCCAGGGTAGTAGGATATCCTCTCTGTTTTGGAAGCTTTCTAAGCATTTTGTTTGCGGTTGTTAGAAGAAAATCTTGTCAAGCTGGCCCACTTCAGGCTAGCTGAGGGGAGATTAGGGATTAGGCCGCAGAACCGCACCCTCAAAGCTAGTAGGTCGCTTACTGTGCTGTATGATTGGGGGGCGGGTGATGGGGGTTGAAACCAAGCAGACCCGGGTTTAAATTTAGGCTCTGCTGTGTACACGCTATGTAGGCTGGTCATGTAATCTCTCTGAGCCTCAGTTTGTGCTTCTGCAAAATGAGTATAGCCCGGTTGGAACGGAAGCGCGCTCGGGCATGAAGCGGATTACATGGGTAAAAATCCTGCACCACCGCTTGAGAACAGTGAGTGTTCAGGCAAATCAGACCATCTCTGTGCCCTAGTTTTCTTAATGTCTCAGTGTCCTATAAATTGAGAGTGATAGAGCCTGGGGAATCCTTACAGCCAGCTTTACTTGAGCGGTTAGTGGCTCCCCAGAGAATGCTAGAATCACAGAGCGGTGGAGGCGGGAGAGAAATGGGAAGATGTTTGGCCCAACCTCATCACGTATCCGGTGAATTCCCAGAGTCCCACAGTGAGCTGCCCACTCAGAAAGCTCTTCTTCCTAAAATTGTGCTTGGTGCTCTTTCATTGAAGCCCTCCGAAGCCATCCCTGCAGTCCCAGCCAAGAGCCGGATATTATTTTGCAAGTACTGGCGGCCTTGTAAACTGTAACAGCCCTGCGCTCTTCTCACCCCACCTCACGCAAACAAACAAATAAATGAACATGACCATTTGCTGAGCACCATACGAGCCCAGCCCTGTTTGGAAACTTGGTCCACGTTAGCTCACTTAATCTTCGTGATGACCTGCGAGGGTAGGTTCTAGCATCGCCCTTTCTTGTGTAGATGAAAAATCTAAGGCCCAGAGAAGTGAGTGCTCAGCCTGACGTCATACATCCCTAGTCAAGAATGATGCCAGAACTAAAAATATAGCTTTCTCACTCCAAGGTCTAAGCCTTTCCCTGCTCAGCCTCATCCCCTGCCTCTCCTCCCACACCTTGTAGAGATGGAGAGGGGGTTCTTGCTGTGAAGAGTTGGCCACTCTGACTTTTTAATTTATCTTATTTTTTATTTTTTAAAGATTTTATTTATTTATTCATAAGAGAGACAGTGAGAGAGAGAGAGGCAGAGACATAGGCAGAGGGAGAAGCAGGCTCCACGCAGGGATCCCAATTTGGGACTCGATCCCAGGACTCCAGGATCACGCCCTGAGCCGATGGCAGATGCTCAACCACTGAGCCACCCAAGCGTCTCATACTCTGACTTTTTAAATGATGATAATCTTCCCTTAGCCACAAGGGATGGTGACTGCTTTCCACTCTAATTGGAATCTTTAGGTACTGTCTTGAATACTACTCCTGGTTTCTGAAGAATGCCACCTACATCTGTCAGAGGGTGAAACAGATGCCTCACTCCCAGAGTAAGTAAACACCTGACCGTGTTGTAACTTAATCATAAATGCCTTCTATGAAAGTGTTCTAGAACTCAGTGGTTGTTCCTGCATTCGTTGGGGGCCAATCACAGTAGATGCAGCTCATGCAGTCCTCATTAATTCTAGACAAAAAAAAAAAGTGGAAGGTATTTCTGATTACTCTTCACCTAACAGTTTGATGTTTGCAATTAGGCATAGAAGAAAAAAGAAAAGAAAAATAGCAGGAGTCAGTCCAACCAAGCAGTGTTGCTTTCTGTGTGAGCTCCAGCAAGTTTCTGAATCCTCCCTGACTCCCATGTAAGGTAAACATATAAATGAACAAAGAAAAATCAAACAAAAGACAGATCCCATAGAAATGCTCAAATTCCTGACCAAAGCAAAATGATCACAAATAATCCAAAAAGAGCTTGTTCTTGTTTTGTTTTTAAGATTTTACTTTTAAGTAATCTCTATGCCCAACATGGGGCTCACACTCACAACCCTGAGGTCAAGAGTCATGTGCTCTATGGACTGAGCCAGCCAAGCTCCCCCAAATAATCCAAGATAAAGAAGGCGGCCTGAGGTGCTAGGAGTAGGGTATACAGTACCCCTCTCCTTATCCTGATGGCATCAAAGCCCCCATTTACTCCCAGAGAGGCCAGGTGTGACCTTTGTTTTTTCTCCCATTCCTGCAGACAAAGTGGCCGATCTGGCCTAACTGGTCCCCAAGCTAATGGTCTGGCCATCTACCTGGACTTCCCAGTCAAAGGACTCTGACTTTCTAAAACTTGTGGAACTATATGGAACTTAAATTACCTTCACTCTGCAGCATAAAAGTCAAGCATTTGGGGGTGGAGGGCTCAGTAGTCAAAGAAATTCCTTTGCCTGTTATGGGCAGAGGGAGCAGGAAATCTTGCAAGCAACCTCTACTTAAACAGCTCTTCCTCCGTCCCTGCCACACTGCAGTCTCGACTCAAACAATATATTACATCTGCTGCACAACATATTAACAAGGTTAGATTAGCTTTTTGCAAACCAGGGAGACTGGGAAGCCATCACTGGGCGGAGAGTGGAGAACTGAATGCTACCTCCCTCTCCACATGGCTTCTAACCAGCACGGGGTCTTGTCCACACCCTTCCCCTCTCTGACACAGACTCCTGAGTCCCCAGCCACTGCTCGGCCACACCCCTGTCCTCCAGAGTAGCCTGGCCCATGGCTGGTGCTACCTGAATTTATGTCCCTGTAGCGTTCCTTTCTTTCTCACTCCCTTGAATTCCCTCTTCTTTTTTTCTTTCCAGCCTTAAAACAAAAATGCCTCCAGAATATCTGCCAGTCGGTGTGAGGCCTTGAAAAAGCGATGGTACCTATTGATAAATTGGACGACATCTCTTCACCCTGGCCCCTGGCCCGAGTTGGCTGACTTTGCAAAATTTGCCAGGCTCCAGCTAGGTCATCAATTAACTGAAAGAGGTTCTTTTTGGAAGTAGCATTTCTCTCTCTCCTGTGACTCCTGGGAAGGTGGAAGGCCAAAGTGTTAGAAGCTGCACGGAAACCTAAATCCATGCTCAAGTAACCCCCATGATGTTCGCAGCAATCCTGAGACTGGAGAGATGGCGTGAGGGGTGTCACTCTAGCAAGAAGAAACTAGTCCAGGCACCGAGACCCTGACCCAAAGCGACTTAAACTTGGGATTGTAGGAAGAGAACAAGATAGATAAGGAAAAGTGAGCCCATGCTGTGAAGAGATTCACCTAGGATTTCTCTATACCATTAACTCACCCTCAGTTATGTACAACTCATCAGACTTGCTCACTATAGGACCCATATCACCCCCCAAGCACCTCTAAGTAGAAGGTGAGGAGATCTTCCCTTGGAAGAAGTATAGAGAGTAGTGGGGTTTTTGTTGTTAAGTTCTTGTCTTGATTCCTCATCTGTGGATCCTATGGTATTCGGGGGCCTCCAAGTGCATTCTCAGGGTCAGCGATTCACTAATAGGCCTCATGGAAGTCGGAACAGCTCCTATAATCACATTCCCTACAGCAAAAGGACAGAGATTAAAGTCAACAAAGATAAAAGGGGCAGAGGGCAGGGCCCAGGAGCGCCCAGGCACCAGCTTCCAGTTGTGGTCTCCAGTGAAGCAGCATGGGTAGCACTGGTTTCTTCCAGTAATGACATATGACAACCCATAAGGAATATTGTCAACCAGAAAGGCTCATCCAAGCCATGGATTTCTTTTTTTTAAGATTTTTTTTTCATTTATTCGTAAGAGAGAGAGAGAGGCAGAGACACAGGCGGAGGGAGAAACAGGCTCCATGCAGGGAGCCCGACGTGGGACTCGATCCTGGGACTCCAGAACCTCGTCCTGGGCCAAAGGCAGGTGCTAAACCGCTGAGCCACCCAGGGATCCCCCGAGCCATAGATTTCAATTAGGGATCGGCCTGTAGGCATGAGGTGCCTACATGGCTGACCTCAATTACTCAATCTCCAGGCTCTTGAGAGGTCAAGGCAACATAGTGTAACCCAAAGCACCCGCTATAAATCTCATTGTTAGGGCCACCTGGGTGGCTCAGTAGGTTAAGCATCTGCCTTCAGCTCAGGTCATGATCCTGAAGTCCTGGGATCCAGCCCAATGTGGGGTTGGGCTCCCTGCTCAGAGGAGAGTCTGCTTCTCCCTTTGTTCCTCACCCTGCTCATGCCTGCTCTCTCTCTCAAATAAATAAATAAAATTTTCAAAAATAAAAAATCACATTGTTAGCTTAGACTGTCCAGCGTGGCCCAAAGCCCAGGTGGATGGACACTTTTATCTGGCAGGAGATTCCAAGGGTTCAGAGGTTAGCTCCCGGGAGCTGTTTAAGAGCTAAGACTTTTCTTTGGCAGATGCAGGGTTCACATGCCCTGGCCCTGCTGAGTCAACCCTTTCCTGCACACCCACGGGTGCAGGTGTGACCTTTATTAATTCAGGCCCCTCTTAACTTTTTCCAAGTCTGCATTAGTCCCAACACCCCTGTGAATGCCAAGTCTCCGTGCAGACCATTGCCAAGCAGGCTTGCTCTTTCCAATGGCCCTGTGCCGACCCCATAGTTCCTCGTTCCTGTGCCTGGATCTCCTGCTCCACTTTCTCATGTTAGTGATGAGATGTCTGCTCTGACATCAGAGCCCCACCTTTGTGATCTGTGCCTACCTCCTGGTAAGAAAATTCACTTTCCATTTGCAATCTAAGTAGAACCTATTTTTTCCCCCATTGGAAGACACTTGAGTGCCCTTGCTCTGACTCCCTGTGAATCACAAGGCTCTTGGAAAGGTAAGAACTTGAAATTGGAGAGAGAAGCAGCCAGGCACTTCCCTCTCTGATCACACACAGATTTCTTTTTACTCTCCAGGACTCTTGAGAGAGCCTCAAAGTTATGCAAATGTCAAGCTGGGGAATCCCTGTTGTCATGACTCTTGAGGCCTGCAGAGGACCCTCTAGTTTGCAAAGCTGAGGAGGACACAGGAAATCTGCTGGTACAAAGGGACCGGTGTCTGGATTGGAATGGAGAAAACAGCACCATTCATCAGGTGTGGGTTAATCTGAGGGGACCTTCTCTAATGGATAACGTTGGTAGTAACGAAGGCTCTTTGGCAGAGAAGGATCCCAGAAGTTTCCCAAAGAGAAATCTACCATCAGGGAAGGTGGGACTAATGACTCGGCCCGAACCCCTGGCCCCTCACTTGGGGGGAAAGCCCAAGTGGGCCCACCCATCCCACGCCACGACAATGACGGCCGAGCGTGGCTAACTTTTGAAAGCCCACATATGGAGGACCTCGGAGGCACGTGTAGGGATCTGACATCGCAGCAAAGACAGAGGCTTGGAGGACCACACGGGACCGATTTTCTCGGGTCACAACAGCAGCCGCGGTGGCAGGAGGAAAACAGGATCCAAGAGCAAACTAGAGTCCACGGTCTGCTGGAGGTTAAGGGGAGAAGTTTGACCCTTTCTGAGCTGAGCAGGTCCTGATTTGGAGGATGCTTAGGGCAATGAGGGGGCCTGAGGGGGTGCTTCCTCCCCCCACTAGAGTTCTTGGTACTGTGTGCCCATGTGGCCACCAGAGGTTCACTGACGAGGTAAGTGAGCTGATGGAGGAGTCGGCTACAGGTGCAACAATCACTAAACGGGATTCTTCGCAAGGGAAAGGCGCAGGTGCATTCCTGTCTGTTTCATTCATGCCCGAAATACAAACCAAACTGGCAGGAGAGAGGGCAGGGGGGAGGAGGGCAGGGGAGGGAGGGAAGGCAGGAGTTTTGGCGCCAAGCCACACAGCCTGTTGACCTCGCAGTTCAGAGATGAAGCTCTTCTGCTCCGGTGGGTAAAGATGGGGGCAGCGTGGCTTCGTTCATCATCAGCGCTCACGAGACCCCGAACAATAACTAATGATCTATAAACGGAAGCTTCAATGCACAAGGGCAACTCATTATTTGCAGAAGCCTTCTGGTGGACTCTGTGAAGACACAGCTCCCGCAGAGTTAATCATCGGATGGGCCCCTGCGCTCCAGCAGGTGGTGGTAGGTGAACCACTTGGAGGGCTTGCGCCACCGGGCCGACCTGTCAGCTAAGCTCGATCCCATCACCGTGAGCTCGGACAAAAGCCCCCATGCCGACCCCGTGTGTCCTGTCTGTGAAGTGGAGTCCTTGCTGTGCGGGCTGTCACAATTGTGGGATTACCAGGGCAGCTTCGGGGAGAGAGGGACCCAATCCCGTAAAAACACATGTGGCTCCTAATTAGCGCTCAGTAGATGCTTGCTCTCCCTCTTAAGCTCTGGAAAGGAAACCTGAAATTCTGGAGGCATCTAGGATCACGAGCCTCACCACACACCGCCCTTGGCTTGCCTTGTTCACACAGTCCCAGTGGGGTCATCCCCATGAAAAGTATGGGGGAGCCAAGCCCGAGGTCAGGGTCCCACTTCTAATGAGTGGCAGGGCTGGCACCTGATCCTCGCATGTCTGAGTATAAAGCCCTGTCTCACCTAACCCCACAGCTGGGGCTGGAAACCCCATAAGAAAAGAGGCATCAAATTCCCAGGCCTGAGGCCAAGAACATATAAGAATCACCCCAGAGATCCTCTTGCTGAAGAATGAACTAAACCAGACAAAGCCAGCCCTTCTACCCGTGGGAGAGCCCACGTGACTTTCATCGGTTCTGGGAGCTGATGACCCCGAGACACAATCCCTGGGCCTCTAGGCCTTTGAGGGGAGGTGGGAGGTGGGGAACAGGGGAGCCATTGTTCTCTGATTAGACCCTGGGTCTCCTGGAAGGCTCAAGATGGGCCTCTTAATATAGAGCCTCACCTGCTCCAAGTCTTAGCATTATGATGTCCTCCTCCCCCTCAGAGGCCTCCCACCTGCCAACCTGCACAAAAGCCCATCCTCTTCAGGTGAGGACGGGGAGGGGGATCACGTGACTAAGGGTCTTCCCTTGGGGGTATAAAGGGCTCGGTCACCATCTTGTTCAAAGCGGAGCATCATTCATCCACCTGCTTCCAAGTGGCACCTTCACGGTAGGCACCCCCTCTCTCCCGATGGGTAGGGAGCCAAAGAGGGCAGGAGGGAGGGAAGGAGGAGAGGGGGAAGGGTGGATGGAAGGATGGAGAAAGGGAGCTATGGATGGCAGAAGAGAGGGAGGGAGGGGGGAGCTCTCAGGGCCATACCTGAGACTCGGATGCTAGTGCAGGATGGAGCTAGAAACCACAGGTGCCCTGAGCCCTTGTACGGATGTGGAGAAGTGATGCTGGAGGGACAGCACCTGCCGAATAGACCTGGAGAAAAATCCACTGCATCACATCAGTGAGGGCCCTGCAAACCTGTGTGGGCCCATGTGTTTCCCCAGCGCACCTGCTGTGGGAACACAAGTCATCATCAGTTACGGGCCAGCCTTCCCGAGCACTTAGTGCGAGCCAGACACGGGGCCCCAGTGAACCCTCACGATGCCATGATGAAGAACCACCATCTGGGCATTTTACTGCCCAGGAAAACGAGTTCCGAGCAGCTCCGGTGCCTGGCTCAGGCCGCTCAGTATGCATGAGGCCGAGCCCAGCCGGGCCTGCCCGCTAGGAAGCCCTTGCTCTTAGACGCTTCCCACGCTGCCTCAGAACTGGTCATCAGGGGGCAGCCTTGACGAGCCAGCACCCCAAATAGTGCACGTGGACCAAGGCAAGCCCGGGGGAGCCCTCACTTCCTCAAGGGCTGTCAGGTGTCTGCCGCCCAGGAGGCCTCCTTGGGTGAATTAGGAAGAGGCGGGCCTTCCTCCAGGGCGACACAGCCCCACACCCAAGGGCCCCTGGCTTGGCCAACAGACGGCTGCTGATGTCAGCAGTGGCCCTGTGCCCTCCCACCTGGAGACCCTAGTTAGTGTGCGTGCCCTGGATGCGGGTCTCCCTCGCCGTGGCGCGGGGCTGAGTGTGCGCTGCCTCCTCTGGCTGGCACCCGGATTTCCCTCTCTTGGTTCTCAGCATCACACCGCACCGCAGCCAGTGGCTGGCTACCCTGAGGGGCCTGCCAAGCGAGTGTTACCAAAAAATCATGACACTTGTACAGCAAATGATTGCCGGGCTGCTTTTTTGTTTTGTTTTTGTTTTTTTTTGTTTTGTTTTTGTTTTTTAAGATTTTATTTATTTATTCATGAGAGACACAGGCAGAGGGAGAGCAGGCTCCCCGTAGGGAGCCCGATGTGGGACTCGATCCCTGACCCAGGATCATGCCCTGAGCTGAAGGCAGAGGCTCAATCGCTGAGCCACCAGGTGTCCCTTGTTCGGGGTTTCTGATCAGGATGGCAGTTTTGAGTGGGTGCCACACATGTGGCACAGACGCCCTTCGGACGAACCGGCTCAGTTTGAAAACTTCGTCCCGTTCTCCGTGGTGTCCCTGCAGAGGTGGCCACAGCCTTGTGGGACCTCTCTGAGCCTCAGTTCCCCGCATGGAAAATGAGATGTGCTGGTAAAAGTCCTGAGGAGCCAGTCTACGGCGCATGCTCAGTGGTGCACCTGACACAAAGAATGACCCCATAAATGAAAGGCAGTGTTTAAAGGAGCAAGGTCCAAGAGCGTATGACTTACTTCGCTTTTAGTTGTGGTGAAATACACATACTGTAAAATTTACCATTTGGACGGCTTGTAAGTATGCGGTTCCCTAGCATCTAGTACGGTGCAACCACCACCAGCGTCCACCTCCAGAACCTTCTCATCTTCCCAGCTGAAGCCCTGTCCCACTCAACAATGACCCTCCCTCCCCATAACCTACTTAAAAAAAAAAAAAAATCAGAGCCGAGTCAAGATTTGATCGGTATTAAGGTCACTCTTGCTCATTTGCCTTCTAATAAATACATGCTTGAAAATCCAATCAACATATTTGCAATTCCAATACGCGTCACCCTCAGCCTGTCTTCTCCGTGCGTCAGGACAACCCAGGGGAGGGCCTCCCTGAAATGAGTTTGCAGGAACAAAAGAGGAGCATCCTCTGCACAAAACTGACCACCCTCCTTCATTTCACCAGACAGGGGCTTCCACCCGAATGGGGTATGGGGGCCTCTATTGTTTTTTTTATTATTTATTTTTTTTGGGGGGGAGGGCTCTATTGTAACGGCTGCTGTCTATGGTGCCCTTACTGTGTGCCAGACACAGTGGCTGCAATGACGAATGTTTCCGAGCCACCTCTGTCCATCAGGCACTGTTGTCAGCACCCTGGGTGGGTGAGCTCATTCGGTCCTTACAATAGCCTCGGAAGCAGTACTGTTATCAGAATGAGCTCTGGACCTGGGAAGTGGCACGTTTTGACCATAACTTGCCAGTCTCTTAGGCTCACTGATCTCATCTGCAAAATGAGTTTGCACAGGATGGTTCCAGCACCTTCTCCGAGCTCAGGCATCCCAGCATTCCCTCATTGTGTGCTGGGGGACAATAGCAAATAGGACTTGGTGCCAGGTGGTGACATGGGCTGAAGTCTTGTGGGCATGACTTGAGTGAGTAGGACCCCCTGGAATGCCATCAACCGCTCCCCCGTGGAGTTTCCAGGGCAGCCACTCTCCATCTGGAGACGTCCCGGAGCTCGCCCTACATTTTCAATCTGGTTCCACGGCCTTGATCGAGTCACTCGGGTCTAAATCTCTGCAGAACAATCAGAGAGCCCTCCTAACCTCTAATGTTAACTTGCTGTCGGAATTGATGCGACTGCAAAAGGTGAAAGCAGAGCATTATGCCCATCAGAGAATAACCAGAGGGCACCTGGGTGGCTCAGTCGGTTCGGTGCCTGTCTTGGGCTCAGGTCTTGATCCTGGGGTCCTGGGTTCGAGCCCTCCATCATCTCTCTGCTCAGCGGGGAGCCTGCATCTCCCTCTCCCTCTGCTTGCCACTCCTCCTCCTTGTGCCCCCCCCCTCTGTCAAATGAATGGATAAAATTAAAAAAAAAAGATAATAACCAGAGTGTAAGAAAATGATTGAGCTGAGCGAGAACCTCCAAGAACTCACATTCTGTCCTCTGCATTCATTCAACATTTATTTTGCAGCCACCAGAGGCTGTGCTAGGCCCTGGGGAAGGTTCAGAGTAGTGATCCTACGACCTACAAATGTCTTCTCCTCCGGGACACCTTCCCTGCCCACAAGGTAGAGTGGCCCACTGTGACCCCGGCACATTTGCAGGGCCACCAGAACATGGGGCAGGCTCTGCCTCTGGAAGAACAAACTGCAGAGTCCTCCTTCCCCCAGGTTGATGCAGCCCTGCAGAGGGCAACCTTGGGGGTTGAGCACTGGTTGCATTTCAGCCCTTGCATGCCCCTCAGTGCAACAACTTTGCACAGTGCGCAACATGTACAACCCTGTCCAGCAGCCGTGTGTGTCAACTGAGGTGGCCCGATCAGACTGTATTATCATTCATACTTGGCTCTAAAAAACCTGCTTCACAGCAGAATATGCACAAGTCCCTGTTTCACAGCAGAATATGCACAAGTCAGCCAAGCCTCTGACATTCTTTATGGAGTTATATTCCCCGGGGAGCTAAAATTATTCTAAAATCTCTCAGGTCTTTAATGCTTTTCCTTCCCTATTAAATACATGGTTGACCTCCTTGAGTGCATTAAGCGCCTCCCCAAGTTAAATATTTGCGGAGCTGCTCCGATCACAGGGCAGCGACGGCTGAGAGGTGGTAGGTGCTTGGACCTTGCCCCCTTGCCTTCCAACCCCTCCCCCACCCCACCACCACCACCACCATGGCAGTCCCCGGAAGCACTGTCTTGAACACCGGGGACTGAAACCAAGTATTCAAAGCGCTTTGAAGCCACTGGAAAGGAAGGTGGAGCCCCTGCGGGAAAGCACTGTTTGCTAGCAGGCAGCGCCACCATGCGGTCGCCAAATGTGCACCTGTGTCAGGTGATGGTAGGAAGGCTGGAGTCAGACCGCTGCAGGTGTAGTGGGCACCCTGCTAGTCCAACGGGTGGGTTATCTACAGTTCACCCTACAAAAGTCAAGCCATAGTACTTGTTAGACCGTCTCCCTTCCCCACTAGTCTGTGAACAGCTCACAGATAAGGAGCGTTTTCCCCTCACTTTGCATCCCTGGATCCTTGCAAACGTGCCTGACACACAGTCAACGAGCACGGGAAAATGACTAACACAACAGGACCAGATCTGTGTCCGCAAGGAGAGCCCGGTTAGGTTTCCACCTTACAGATGGATGAACTGAATCTCATAGAGAGAACATGGTCTCCTGATTACTTAAATGCTAGTTGGTAGCAAAGCGGGGACAGAAACACTTCGGGGACTCTCTCCTGCTAACGGCACGGCACCGTGGGACAAAGCTCCTGGTGGTTCTTATTTCCTGGGATCTCTGAAAGAATCCTCATCGTATTCCGCTGACTTCTCTCCCAGGAGGCTGTTCCAGTTGATACCTCAGCCCCCAGCCTTTGGCCTCCCGCTATGATTGTGCTTCTCCTCCTGAGTATGCTGACGGCCTCGCGTGGCGGTGAGTGACAGTATTTTATGCTGTCTGGTTTGGCATATCATCACTATGAACACTGGGGACTGTTGGCAAACATCATCTGATTTGCTTATTATTACTTTTATCCCCTTGCCTAGGAGTGATGGGAATCACACAGTAATGATAAGCTACGGGCTAGTTCAGCTGATGTTTTGAGCCCTCCCCCCCACCCAGGGCATGAAGGGTGGATGGGATGGGCCATGAGGTGGAGATCCAAGGACAGCTAAAGGCAGGTGGCCAGTCGGCAATCACGCCTCCACCTGAGAGCGCATGTCCTCTTCCCTTTGCTCATGGATCACCGTCCCAGGTCTGGCTGGTTTCCTCCGAGCGAGCGTGTCAGTCTTCTTGACATGCAGCAGCTCCCTTTCCCCTGCGTAGGTGTGTCTGGTGTAGAGGCAAACACCTCCACCCCACGCTGTAGGGGCCCGCACCTGTAGGAGCCTGGAGACATCTGAGCAGGCTCCTTGGCAGCCGGGGTAGTTGTCTCAAGTTTGCGCAGAGTAGGGGCTTCGTATCTGAGACTTCTGGCTCCTTCCTCTTTCCATTCCTGGTGCCACTCTCCAACACCCCAGCTCGCGTCTTCCCTTCCTACCACTGCCCAGACTCTGTAGCGACTGACACCACTCATTTATCCAGACATTCTCCCCTTCTCTCCTTCTGTTCACATCAACTTGGGACCAACACGCTGAGTGCCCCTCTCTGTGCTGAACACGAGAGTGGGGTGAGCCACAGTGAATCCACCAGGATTACTGAAATTTATTGTGACCATGACCTGAGTTAGCGGATTTACGGAGGTTTACATGGTCCCCGGAAGCTTGTGAGCAGAAATCACTGCACGTCACAGAAGACTCCAGACCTTCCCTGCAGGACAGGGTGGACACCCACTTCCAGGAGTTGTTGGGCTTCTATTGATTATTTAGTTCCTTTGTGGATGATTTTTTCCTCATTAAAGCCATTTTGTCGTGACTTGGGTTCTCAGGGATAGCGCAGGTGGGACACCTTTACCTCGACTGTCTTGATCAGATGCCAACTATGGTCTCGACTTGCCTGCTTTTGGACGATAAGGCTGTGAAATAGCCTGCAGCTTTTCAATTTCTTCCCTACTCTTTAAAATGAGATCTTACCCACCAAAACCTGTTCTTCTAATTTTTCAAACTTACTCTCTTCTCTGTCCTTCTTCTTTTCCAATACATTGAATTTGCTTTTGACCAAAATGACCCCTTCAGCACTGCCCCCCAAACACCTTCTACACATCTCTTTAAATGTTTTATTTATGTATAAAATTTCTCTATAAAATTGTTATTCTAAACTGTCACAAGCATTTGTGCATCTGTCCTGGGAGGTTTTATTCTCAGATACAAACACCTAGAGTCCAAAAATTATCACCGTAGAAAATTTAAGTGCAAACATGTATGTGTGTGTGGATTTTTATTTATTTATTTATTTATTTATTTATTTATTTATTTATTTATTTATGGAGTTAAATGTACCTCACCTGCAGACTCAACGTCGCAGGGGTGAGGGTATGACCACCACAGAGCTAACACTGCCCACCCAACAAATTCACCAGCTCTTGATCCAGGCACTATAGGGGGAAAGGTCTGTTTCTGAGGCCTCTCTGCTTGTCTGCCTGGTCTCAAAGAGGTGAGAGTGGTGTCTTAGTCTGGGTCCTCTGAGAAATAGATGCTGGGACTGGAGATGTCATTAGAGGACACACATCTGGGGGAAAATATGAGACAGCAACCAGGAAGGGGGAGAGACCAGATGTGTGCCAGTGAAGGCAGGGCGTCCTTGATCACTGCTGGGTCTGAGGAGCACTTGGCGAGGCCACCAGGGGGGAGTCCATCAGAAGAGCCCCATGTCCCCCAGGAAGGGGTCCACTGCAGTATACCTGCTGAGTCACCGGCTGGGAGCCAGTGCAAGCCCTGCCCCGTATTTCTGAGGCCCCAGTGCTCTCTGACTCATATTTCAAGGCAAGGCTTTGGGTGTGTGGACAATGTGGAGAGTCTCTGTGCCCTACCTGGCTCCTCTCTCTCCGGGGTGTTTCTTTGTCCTCATGCCAGGAGTAAGAGCGGCCTCTATCTTTGCCTCCTCAGCACACCCAGGGCAGGTGCTCTTCTCATCACTGACAGCTGGCTCTTGCAGGAGCTGGGCGGTGGGATGGTGGTCAGGTCTGTGTTAGGAGAGGGAGACACCCTTGGACCTTCGGTCTACACCACATGCTCCCTTTATCGGAGAGCTCTACACTGGCCCACATCACGCAGGGAAATTTGTTCTCACTCCCCATGGATCTCTGCATGTCCAACTTCTAGAACCTCTGGGAAAGGGGGCTGGGCCAAGGGGGGGTTTGGTGCCTTCCTGGTTGATCTTCTGGGTAGAGTACTTGGTACTGGGAAATACCACTCATAGCCGCCGGTAGACCTCATCTTTCCACTATCTCAAGACAACGTCTCCCAGTTTCACTGAAATGTTACGAGGCTAGGGTTCTGTGCTTCTACTGGGCCATCACTCATTGGCTGATACACTGGCCGTTTGATGGCAAAGTTCAGCCACTCTATGCTCTTTGTTCATCAGAGAGACATCTACTGCACCCTACTCAGTGGGTCAGCGTGCTTACCCTCAACACATTTCTAGTTTAGTGGGTGAAAGGGTCACATAAACAGATCATTGCCACACGAGGTCATAAGTGCAGTGAGAGAAGGATGTCCCAGCATGACAGGAGCCCCGGCAGGTGCCCCTAACCCCACCCACAGTGGGGTCCCGGTAGGGCTTCTCGAACTCTGCACAGAATCCCAAAACGTGAGGGTCAGTAATGCAAAAAGGGGGCAGGCTCCCCAGGCTCAGGGCATGGCACAAGCAAAGCCAGGATGGCAAGAAGTAGTTTGGTGTCTGGGAAATGATAAGCATCCCAGAAGCATTAAGTTAGGTCCAAAGAGGGAGATGGTTTGGGAGAGCTTGGCAGGGGCAGAGGGAGGGAAGCCTTAGGTGCCGGGGCAGAAAAAGCTAGAGCTTCCTCCCTGGGTCTCGGCTTCCTTATCCATAAAATGGCAATGACAAGGATGTGCCCCGCGGTACTGGGCCCAGCCCTGGATTTCAGAGGATGCCTGCAAGAGCAAGCCCGGAATGGTAGGAATGCTAGTTCCCTTCCCTTAGAGCAGCGGTCCTCCCGGGCCAGGGCTCCCCGTCATCTCTGGACTCTGTGAATGAGCCAACTCAGACCTCTGGGATAAACAATGTAAAAACCAGGGCGGCTTCTTTAGCTGCTAATGAGATGGGTGGGTGTCGACACCCTGATGTGAGTAGGAGTGAGGGGCGTGGGGACGCACACTTGTCCACTGCTTCTCCACCTGCCAGGGGGCCTAGGCGATACCAGGGAAGAGCCGATGGAGGACCAGGCAATATCTCCCTGCTGGTGCCCAAGTGGGCAGCAGACATTCTTAGCTGTGGGCTGGTCTGCTAATGAGATCGCTCCGGAGGCAATGACACCAAATATGGAAAGTGCCAGAGCCATTACTGGGCTCTGTGATGGGGCTCACCTGGAGCCGAAGGAGGACCTGGGTCTCCCCACCTTCGGGACATCTGCAGGGCACTTCCCCATGCAGCCCATGGCTCTCGGGCAGGAGGGAACGTGCCTCGGTGGGCCCATCGCCCTGTGTTGAATAGTGAGCGATCAGAGGGCCAGAGGGGCTGCCCCTGCCCACAGCCCCGGAGCACGTCGGCTGGGAGGGAGGCCTGCGGGGAAGGGCCGGGGCCATGCAGAGGAGGGCGGCCGCCCCCCCTCCGACCCATCCCTGGAGGGCCTGACAGAGGAGGCCTGGGGCTGCCCAGACCCAGGGCGAGCCCACGAGGCTCATAGGGTGGGAGGCTCCCCTCCCACAGACAAGCACCTGCTAAAGTCATCAGTGTCCCTGAGATAAGTCCATGGCGAAGAGGAGGAGGCTGGTGAGGAGGTGAGGTCCAAGCGATGCAACCACGTGCTGGTGTGGAGGGGGAAGAGGGCAGGGAGAGGCACAAGTCGGTGATAATAGTAGTAATAATAACGATGCATGGCTGCCGTAACATTGGCATGTCCACGGCACACCTGCCAGGGCCATTTATTCTACTATTCACACGCTTCTTTACCTGTGATATCAGATCTTTTATTTTTTTTTAAGATTTTATTTATTTATTTGAGAGAGAGAGAGTGCATGAATGAGAGACGGGGTGGGGTGGAGGGAGTATGAGCAGAGGGAGAGAGAGCAAGGAGAAGCAGACGCCCCACTGAGCAGGGAGCCCGTCAAGGGCCTTGATCCCAAGATCCTGGGACCAAGACCCAAAGGTGAGGCAGATGCTTAACTGACCAGGGGCTCCCATCTGTCAGAATTGCAGGTTCAAGTTCATCTAATATCACACCATCCTCGGCCCGACCCCTCCTGATTCCCTGCAGACACCCTACTTCGTAATGAGCATTCAGGGCCCCTGGGGACGGAGCCCAGCCAGTGACCAAGGCTGGAGCAGGACCAGGTCCCACTGGCTCCTTGCTGGAATATCTCCTGCAGTTCAAACCTTGCGTCCTCTCCCCGTGTCTCCACTGAGGATAGATGCAGGGTCGGGGGCTGCGTCTCAGCGCTCATGGATCCCTACGAGCCACTGGCTAT
Organism: Canis lupus familiaris; assembly: GCF_011100685.1. Lineage (NCBI taxonomy): Eukaryota > Metazoa > Chordata > Mammalia > Carnivora > Canidae > Canis > Canis lupus. The sequence goes on along the minus strand of NC_049234.1, from coordinate 29,197,676 downwards.
TTTGCTTGCTGATGGTGTGGGAAAGCCCTGTCCTTGACTCCAGGCTCCCGGGGACCTGGGGGCCTTTCCTTGCCCGCGCTTATTTCCACCAATCTTTCATCTCAAGGCACTCCAAACAAGCATGCGATCTAAAATTAAATTAAAGTCCCCAAACCTCTCTATCCTCCACCAGAAGGCTACTCTTTAAAACACTGGCGCCACCTTATTGTCATCAGAGACCCGGCACGTGGCAGGTCCTAGAAAAATACACGTGGAATTGAATTTACCTGCGTCCCCTCACCTCCTGGCTGCTGCTCCTGCTCACCCTGCTCTCCTCCTCGATTGTAGGGGCCCACCCTCTGGACACCCCACACCTTCCACGGGAGCTGCCTCCAGGACTCTCAAAAAATATCAGTAAGGATCCTTTGAACTTTCCTTGGGCGACCTAGCTGGGTAGAGAGTTGTCTAGGATATTGGCAGGGAGGATGACCCCTTCGAAATATACTGCTCACTGCTGTGGCTCTTGTAGGCAGAGTGATTCAAATAAGACTTGAAAGCCCTCTCCCTATGCAGTCTCTCCTGTGTCTAACTCCCCACCCCCCAAGTGACAAAGTATTATGACTTCCATCAAAACACGAAGGGCAGCTGAAAGAGGGATAGAAGTAAATGTGTTTTTTTAGCTTCAAATTGAGCTCGGAGCCTCCTAGAAGGCAAGGCAAAAAGAGAAAGACAATGCATTCCAGTGCTCTGCTTATAGGAGAGGAGGACCCATAATTGTTCCCTTGGGAAGGAGATGTTTTCCTGGTGATAGACCATGAAGATTTCTTAAGCAGCTTCCTGTCTGGGTACTGCTGAAGAACATGATGCACAGCGACCCAGCTGGTCACCTAAGCCCCGAAATTAGGGTTCATCTCCCCACTTGCAGAGAGGCGACCTGAGTCAACCGAGTTGTCTGTGCTTGAGTCCATGCAAGCAAAGTGATCAGTCCCACCCAGACCCAAATGATCGCCTGACCTCCCTCGCAATGCCATAACCTCCATGGGAAGTGCGATTCGTGGCCCAAGGAGAACTTCTGGTGGATGTTAAGATTCATAGGCCGCACCTGGCACTTGGAAGGATCAAGGCCAGGAAGCCCTGTGCGCCATCAGGCCATGCCAGCCATACCTCCCCAACAAGTGTGGCCCCGGTGTGATCTGCACATCTGCCTGGAGCCCCCAGGGAGCAGCTCTGGGACAGGGGGGTGGGGCTCACATGGAGCAGCCCCCAGGACCTGCCCTGGCCTAGAAGCTTTAGTCTCTATTGGAATTACTACCTCTAGCAACAATTTCATAGGTATAATTTCTGGGATGCCCAGAAAAGGCATGCTTCCCCTGCAAGAGGTGTCACCCTGAGGGAAGCCCCCAGGGGACGACTTCCTGCCAGGTATTTACAGTTCAGCTGTGGTCCCTGCCAAGTCCAGACACACCTTACCATCCAGGGTGTTCTGTACCACTGGGCAATGTTGCTTGGTAACACAGCTCCCGGCTCATCTTATTGGGTCTCCATGGTAACCTGTGTTCCTAGAAAGTTAGCCCAAGGTCAAATCTATCCTTAGAGGAAGAGAAAGGGTTTTCCTTACTCTTCACAGGGGTGGGGCAGGGCCAGGCAACAGGGCAGGGGAAGGGGAGAAACCAACAGCTCTCTGACTTGCTTTCTCTGCCTTCCACTTAGATATCACAGCCTTCCACGGGGTGTTTAAAAATGTGGAAAATGTGGCTGACATTTTTGGTAAGTTAAATACCAAAACCAAAGCGCTTCCATCCACCAGGTGTCAGGGCATGGGGTGAGTGTGGAAATCCAAGCAGATTACCAGGACCTCGGGCTCTGCTCTCTGGGCTCCACGCTCCTGCCAACCCAGCAAGCTCTGAGCTCTGCGATCCAGGTCCAACAAGAGCCATGGTGTCTTTTATTGCAGGGTGAGTCACCAAGTGGCCAGGTGCCTTCCTAGTCCTTATTTCCTTAGCCCTGACCACACCACAACCTGGCTGGGAAGAGAAAGCAACCCCGTTGCACAGGAGAAGAAGTGACAGGAATTATGTGCCATGTCCAGGTCACAAGGTGGAAGCTCCCTCTGTGTCCAGAGCTTAGCCTCCAACACCAAAGTTGTTGGATTTTCTCTCCCCAACCAGTAAATGCATATAATGAAATATAATAAAGCCTAAGAATTCTGAACAGTGCCAAGTATTCCACTTACCAGTTACATATCTATCATGTGACTGTCAACTGCCGGGCACCATGATGGTCCATAGCTTTCTAAAAGTAGCCCCCAAATGAGATTATCATAGGACTGACAGGAGCAAGGAGCTCTGAGATGCTATTGGATTAGACCGTGCTGCCCAGAGAACAGCGCTGAAGGCAGGTATGCGCCTAAGCTCAGATGCTTGGTAAGTTTTTGAGTGAATATGCATATTTATATAAACACACACACACACAAACCTTAGAGTCGGTTTTTCCTTCAGTACAGAATTATGTCTTCATTTTTCTGGTTAAGCTTTGTGGAAACAAGACACGGAAAAGGAGGTTTGAATGGGGCAGGAAAAACTAGAACAGTCTGGGTGACACTTGTCCTCACAGACCACTCCACGACCTCCCCAAGCTCCCCAACGTGTGACCCTCTGCATTAGAATCAGGGTTTGGGGGTCACCCCGTTAGCACTTAATGGTCCTCCAGTCAGAAAGGCCCACAAGAGGGAACTGGAAATTTTTCTCTTGCCACTTTTGTTCACAAGAGCGTTCCTGTGTAGGGTAAATCGTTGCCCCTGGTTGGTACCTCGGGCATATCTCTGACCTTCAGTTTCTTTATCTGCGAAATACAAGTCACAGAATAGTATCGGCCTTGCAGGATGAACATGAAGTTTATGGGGTGATGGACCAAGTGAATGCTTTCTAGACTCACTATGACCCTAAACCATTGTGCTGTTTGAAGCATGCGGCACAGTTTGTGGCACATAGTAGGGTCCCCAAATTATTAGTGTCTGTATCCCTTCTCTTCCCCCTGGATTACAGTTCTCCAGGGCTGGGGACTCTATCATTTGGGATCCATTCAGCAGACTCATAGGGACTTAAATAACAGAGACATTTAACTATGTCACAGATGCTGAAAGCATCAGGATTGCTGCAGTAGCTCAACACGGGTATCAGAGGCCCAGCGGGCTCATTCCTCCTCCGCTGCTATAACTAAACCTACTGGCTTTTCAACTTCAGACATGGGGCCTCATGGTGCCAAAGTGGTTGCTGTAGTCCCAGCCAGCACATCCTTACCCATATTCAAGGAAGGAGGAAGATGTAGATCAAAAGGACCTCTTACATGCCTTTGATTTGTGTTATGAAAGAAATAATTCCCAAAAGCCTCTAAATGACTTCCGGATCTGGGTCACATGCTCAGCCCCAGGTCACTCACTGTCACGAAAGCTGGGATTAGCACGACCAACTGAGAATGAGCAAGTGTCAAACATCTCCAGGGACTTAGGGATGAGGCTCAGCTTCACTGAGTCCCTTTCAGCTTTATTGGTGAGGGAGGAGGATTTAAATGACCGTTTCTCAGGGGGGCAACCAACAGGGACCACAGCTTATAAACCCGCCTCCCTGCAATTGTCTGGAACAGTTGCGAGTACACAGTAGGGGCTCAGTAGGCTGCTGAGGTGTGGGGAACCCCGGGCCCAGGGCCTCCTTCCCCAACCCTGGTTCCCAGTCCCTGCACAGCTGTCCCCTCCCGCTGTGCCATCCGCAGACTGCCTGGGCTCCCACTTCACCTGGCTGCAGGCTGTCTTCACCAATTTCCCCGCGCTGCTCCAGTTCGTGAGTGGCATGAAGTGTGTGGCTGGTCTCTGCCCCCGGGACTTCGAAGACTATGGCTGTGCGTGCAGGTTCGAGATGGAGGGGGCCCCCGTGGATGAGGCTGACAGGTGAGCCACACCTGGGCGGGGGGGGGGTGATGGGCAGCTGTCGGAGGCCTGGCTGCTGCTTGGGCAGAGCACAGATGTGGAAAGCTGCCAGGACATGTCTTGGTTCTCCTGACCTGCAGGGAAACAGGTAGCCTCAGCCTTAAATTGCAGCATATTCTGTGATCGCCCCACTTCCTGGGGGTTGTCAAGAGCCTGGGTATGTCTGATATGCAAAGCTGCAGCGTGGTATTTCTCGAAGTTGGGCCCACTGGTATCAGAACCAGCTGAATGCTTGCTTAAATGCAGATTCTAGGGACCCATCCCAGACCTACTGACTCGGAATACCTTTAGCTAGACCCTGGAAGTCCGAATTTTAGATGAGCTCCCAGGTGACCCATAAGCATAAGAGAGTTATTCATTTTTCAGACCGTCCTGGCCACCAGGGGTAAAGCAACTCTGAAGGCATCTGTTTAATTTTCCACAAACATGCACCAGTAGCATTTGAACTCTGGGCTTAATATAAGCAGAATGCTATCCCTGCTTCGAAGAGGTAAACAGCTAGCGGGGAATGTGAAGGAGGTACGAGGGGCCGGTAAAGATGTGTGGCCCCCCTGCACACGGGGGAGGAAAGGAACACGAGATACCCACCTTCGCACAGGAGACGGGCGACACAATTGAAAACCTTGAGATGCATCGAGCGGTAGCAAGGATCTGCCTAAGAGATACTGGCGGCGGGGAGGGTCAGCTGGGAAAATTTGGTAGAAGCCACACATTACGGTGATACCTTCTTCATAGAATTATCATTTAAGATTAAGTGAGCAAGGACACGGTACGTGACTGGGACTCCGTCCGGTTTATTGAGTTTACTTACTGAGAGTACTGGTGATCGGTAGCAGCAGTGACAGGAAGAGTAGGGCTATAGCGGTAGTGGTGACAGCGGGAGTCGCCGTCGTGGCGGCAGTCACAGTAGGGCTATCGTCGTCATCGTCGTCGTAATAGTAGTAACAATAGGGGTAGTAACAGTTGTCCTAGTAGCCGTCGTAGTATTAATACCAAGGGTAGTAGTAATAGCAGTAATAGCGATGTCAGCAGCAGCGTCAGTAGCAATATTAGTAATGCTGTAGAAGAAATAGTAGCAATGGCCACAGTAACACTTGCTGGTGTAGGTGTAGGTGTAGTAGTATGAACACTAATGCAGCAATGGTCGTAACAGCCACAGCAGCAGCAGTATTAGCAGCAATAGTAGCAATGTTAGTAATGCCGTGGAAGTAATAGTAGCCACGGCCGTGGCAACAGTTGTCATGGTAGCTGTAGTAGCATGAATAGTACCAGTAGTAGTAACAGCCGCAGCAGCAGGAGCGCTGGCAGCTGTAGCAGCAATACTAGGAGAGCTGTAGGACTAGTACTGCTCGTAGTACTGCTACTAGCACTGTACTAGTGGTAGTAGTGACAGTCATTGCAGCCATAGTGACGGCAGCAGCGGCAGTAGTAGTAGGAAAGCGGGGAATTGAACCTGCATCTCCCTGTGCCCCGGAATCCATCCCTACCTCACTGACCCCCGGAGTCCCTACCTCACTGGTCTGATACCTGTGCCCGGAGCAGTGTGATGGAGGGTGCGCTCTCATCGAAGCGGGAAGGACTCCCCTTTGGAATAGTTCGGATGGCCTGGACGTTTCTCCATTAGGACACCCTGCCCCCAAGGCACCAGGTTAACCTCCCTGCTCCCCAAACACCTGCGCTCCCCTGTCCTGCACCTGCCACATGGGCCAGTGGGTGCACACGGTATCCGCCCCATGCGCTCAAGGGGGGTGGGTCTGCACCGTGTTATTTCTTTGCACCCCCAGCATGAGCCACAGCACTGGGCACATAGTAGGAACTCAGCAAATTAACTGACTAGATAGTCCGCCTTCAACTGCTTTTCAAGTTAATTAGTTAATTAATTAAATAAAAAGCAATAGATCCTTGGTGGTTCAGGAATAATGGCTCTGGCATCAAGCAATAGATCTCTCCCATTTCCACATCTCCACGAGAGGGTGTGAGTTGCCTCTGATCAGAAGGGCGTTTTCCTACCTTTGGGATCATGAGCAAACTGCCTCCCGGGGGCAGCCTGGTGACGTTCACAAAGAGAAAGGGTGAACCCGAATGCAGCAGATGTTTTCTTAAATCTGCCAAAATTCTTGAGTAGGTAGCTTGAGAAACTTAGTAACTTGCCCAAGGCCATCACCTGCCTGTATATTTTTTTATTCTTTACCTCGGTCTCCACTGACCACCTGCGTGCACTGCAAAAGTTTCCTGATTCCCATGTTAGTGTCAGCCTCGCTCTGTGATCGACTTTGACCTTGGCAAGTTCCTGAACCCTATGTGTCTCAATCCCCACGTGTGTAAAGGCTCATAAGGATAATAGCCATCTGCCGTGTAGGTAATAGAACTCAAATAGTGTGTGTGCGTGTGTGCGTGTGCATGTGTGTGTGAGAGAGAGCACTATTTGAAACAGGTCACTGCCAGGGATCATCCAGAGACACAACAGTTCCCCTCTCTTCACCCTCCCCCATGTTCTCACCTTGACCTCCCCCCACCTGCCCCAGCTGCTGCTTCCAGCACCGAAGATGCTACGAGGAGGCCGCTGAGAAGGACTGTCCCCAAGACCCAGCCAAGCTCAGCATAGATGTCAACTGTGTCAGCAAGAGCATCACGTGTGGTGAGCATCCCCAGGTGTCCCCGGGGGCTGGGCTGAGAAATAGCAATGACAGTCCAGGAATCCCAGGCCTGGACCAGACCCAGGGCTCCCAGGGGTCCCCCTCATCGTCACCACCACTGAGGACATTATCAGCTATGCTCCGAACCCCACAAGGGCTAGATCTGTGGCATCTGTACTTTGCATGGAGTAGATGCACAATAAATGCTTTTTGAAATGAAAGAATATTTGATTGGCAGGTTATTTGATTTACAATTTTATACTGTAGCAATCCTGGGAGCTTGTGGGGGCAGATGGCTTGCTACTGACCCGTTGTGTGGTTGGAGGGCAGCTAATCCACATGTCGGAAACTCTACATGGGGAAGAGAAAACTTGCTTCAGAGATTTGTAAAAAATAAATAAATGAATGAATGCTTCAGGGATGCCTAGGTGGCTCAGTGGTTTAGCGCCTGCCTTTAGCCAGGTTCCTGGAGACCTGGAGTCGAGTCCCACACCCGGGTCCCTGCAGGCAGCCTGCTTCTCCCTCTGCCTATATCTCTACCTCTATTTCTCTCTGCGTCTCTCATGAATAAGTAAAATCTTAAAAAAAAAAATAAATGCTTCAGTGTAAAACAGTGGTGCATGTGTTACGTGTAAACATGGCTAAATGTAAAACAGTTAACACAGGGCCTGGCCTAAGTTAAGAAGTCAGTGTTGGAAGTGGAAGAGAGGCAGGGAGGGATGAATTAGGTTTGGGGTTGCTGCTGTTTGTAAGAATCAGACATGTGTCAATGCAGATCTCAGCTCTCCACCCTACTCACTGTGTGACTCCAGGGATTTTATTTTGTGTCTCTGGGCAACCCTGATGGAAGAATTAGAATAGGCAAAGGCACAGAGGGAAGAGGTACATGTCACCTTGGGGTGCTCTGTTTGAGCCTCCCTCTATGAGCACCTATTATGTACCAAAGGCTTTATGGCCAGCAGATGCAATCATCCCGACAATCTTTGGTTTTTAAGATTTTATTTATTGATTCATGAGAAACCTACAGAGAGAGAGGCAGAAACACAGGCAGAGGGAGAAGCAGGTTCCATACAGGAAGCCCGATGTGGGACTCAATCCCAGGACCCCGGGATCATGACCTGAGCCAAGGACAGATGCTCAACCACTGAGCCACTCAGGTGCCTCTGTCCCAACCATCTTATGAGATATTCCCAGTTTTCAGAGAAGGCAGGAAAGCTCAAATTAAATAACTTGCCCAAAGTCATATAAGCTGCTAAGTGATAGAGTCAGGATTTGAGCCCAGGTTTCAACTAACCCCACCCAAAGTCCAGGTAGCAAGGACTGGCTGCAGTGTGGTGCATGGGGAGAGGAGTAAGGAGAGGCATGGGCATAAGTCACTACACAGTGAACATGGAAAACATCCATCCATCCATCCATCCATTCATCCATTCATCCATCATCCATCCATTCATTCACCAGATGCATACTGAGCACCTAGTGCAAAGCAATCGTCCAGATGTTGGGGATATTTTGACCTTCTGAAATCTCCTCATGGCCACCAGACCTTGAAAATATCAAAGTGCCAGAGTGTGTTAGGCAGTGACCAGAGCCGTGGAGGGAAATGAACCAGGGGCAAGGCCCAGGGAGGGCTGGCTGGGAGGAGACACCCATGGAGCAAAGACTGAGGTGTTGGGGGCAGAGAAGGAAGCCACTCGTGGCTGTCTGGGAGGTGGGCTCACCCCCAGGCTCGAGGAGCCCTGCATGTGGGGGAGGCAGGCCAGTCAGTCAGAAAGGGGGTGATAGGGAGGAAAGAGACGAGCCCTGAGAAGGAAGAGGGCAGCAGCTTTGAGGTCGATTGGGAAGTCGTCGGAGGGTTCTGAATCCCCCCGAAAGACATGGCTCGCCCTGAGTCTTGAAAGCCTTGTTCTGGCTCCTCGATGACAGTAGATAGGGAAGCAGGGGGAGGAGGCCAGGGACATAACCCAGGCATGAGCTGAGGGGGGGCTCAGTGTAGGGTAGGGGCGTGGAGGTGGGGATATGTGGTCATGCTCTAAAGGGTCAAAAGTCAAAAGTCGAGCTGATAGAATGCCCAACTGGTTGGGTGTATGAGAGGTGGGTGGCCATGCCTCCCAGGTTGGGCCTATGTAGCCGAAGCTCACGGAGCCGATGTGGACAATAGGACACCTGCAGGAGGAGCAGGGCCTCGGCGGGCAGATCGGGGTCAGGAGCTTGCATTACCCTGGGATTCCAAATGAGATTTTCCAATCTGCTCTGCCCTTGCTCTGTGCAGAGTCCGGGGACCCTTGTGAGCACCTGCTGTGTACCTGCAACAAGGCTGCCATAGAATGCTTGGCTCGGTCCAGTATCAACTCTTCCCTGAACCATCTGGACACTTCATTCTGTCTGGCTCAGCCTCCAGGTGGGAGCACCCGCGGTGAGGCTGACGGTCGGGTTCGGGAGCTGCTATGGGAGCAGTAGCAGTGGTGTATCTTCAGACGCAAGTCCAGCTCCTTCTGATGCTCTCCAAACCCGCTGCTGTCAACTAACTTTCCAATGTGTTTCTTTGCAGAGACAGCTAGCACGGAAGAGCTGACAACGCTTCCACCCAGAGGTAAGGCCTTCTAGGGAAGCTGCTTTTCTTTGGATCCCAAGGGCCAAACTACGGATGGAGCCGACAGCTACACCCCCTCCCCTGGGCCTGCAGGAGTAACCCATGGCACTGGAGATGTCCCCACCTTTCCCTGGCCAGGGGATGCCATTACTTCTGATAGACCCAGTTCAAACATCCAGCAGCAGATGCCCCTCGGGCAGATGTTGTTCTTTGCCACATGGACAGGTGTGTGCTGAATCCAGTCGAGAGGCAGACCCCAGTTCCTTCTCGCTTGCTCTTCGGTGAGGGCCCTGGTGTGTGGTGTGACCAGGACAAAGCCTAACGCTCTGACAGAGAAAGGCCTATCTCAGCTGGGTGAGCTCCTGGCCACTGAGGCCACCCGCGAGCCAACCAGCTGGCTCCTTCCTCTGCCTTCCAGAACCTTCAGCAGAAAGGGCAGCCTGGACCCAGATGGTGGCTTCTCAGAGGGCAGTATCTTTTCTGCAAATGATAATTCCTACCCTAAAACACGCATCCTATGCAAAAAGCGAGGGTTCAGCTTCTGTCTGTCATTCCTTGTCACAAAAGTTCGCACGATCTCTCAGACCCAACGGGAAGTTGTAGGTGCCCTTTGGCAAAGCAACCCCCCCTTTCCTGGGGCTGGGGTCTCCTCCCCAGTGCTGTGGCATTGGTTAAAGGAGCATGTTGCACAGGTGTGGGTTGGTGCACGTGTTCGTACATGCATGAGTATGAGTATGTATATGTGCGCCTTCTACCTCTATGTATCTTCTGAGTCCAGAGCTCGTTTTTCTGAGTCATCGGCCTCCCTTTGGAACAGAGGTCTTCCCAAGAAAGATTGCCATATTGCAGAGCCACAAGTCTTTGGGGTCTGTGGGGCTTTCATTGCCCAGCCTGGGTCTGCAGGTGTCACCTTCCTGGTCAGAACCCAGCATGGGCTGGAGTCTTTCCTGAGCCAGGGCCTTGCTGGGCACCCCACGCCCTGGGAGATGCATGAGAGGCAGGGGAAGCCTGGGATAGAACGAACAGCCCTTGGCTGCCAACACCTCTCACAGCCCCCTCCTCCTGTGCTCCAGCAGTCCCAGACTGCTGGGTCCCTTTGAGACCCGTAGCATGTGGTATAGTCACTGTGTTCCATCAGCCACTGATCTGGGGACTTTGTTTTTCAGTGGTTCCCACAGAGCCCACAGACACCAGTGCAAAGGTCCTTTCAGGAGAAGGTGAGCACAAGAAGACTGATGTATAACCCAAGTACCCACGTTTTGATCGTACCATCTACCTACTTGCTGCAATTAGCTCCCCTAAAATGTCCCCTTCCTGGGTTTGCACTGATACCACCTCGAGATCATTCCAGAGCCACTCTCAGTTTCTCCTGACTCCTAAAGCTCTTCTCTACGTGCTCTGCTTTCTCCCACACCCTTATTTCCACCTCAGTAGAACTGTCAGATGCAGGACCTTCACCCTCAACCATCTGATGTTGAATTTCAGATGAACAGCAAATACTTTTTAAGTATAAGTATGTCCCAGAATTGGTGTGGGCTATACTTATACTGAAAAGTGATCGGTTGTTCATGTGAAATCTATTTTATTTATTTATTTTTTTGCAGGTGGTTTCTATTTTATTTTCATGTGAAATCTAAATTTAACTGGGCATCCTGTATTTTTATTTGCCAAGTTTGGCAACCCCATGCCTCAGGGAGATCGCTCTGCACAACCACCTCCCTGGAAGTTTGTGTATATCTGTCCTCTGCTGCTGCTGCTATGAGAACAGAAGCAGATGCTCACGGTGCAGCTCATCTCTGGCTGTCCTCCATGTCCAAGGGCATCACATCCCCAACAGCTCACAGTCAGCCTGTGTCTTGTGTTCCAGGTCTAGAAAAAGAAGTGGCACCTATGCCAAGCCAAAGCTTCACCATGTGCCCTGCCCGCACAGCAACAATTCCCACATGATTGACAGTGGCCACTTTCATTCTCAACTGAGGACATGCCCACAAGACAATAACAAAATAACCCTACGTTGGCATATTTTCCACTCTCTTCAGCCTGAACCATCATCATTTTGTGGCTTGGCCATGGGAACGGGGCAAAGAATAAGCTTCTTAAGGAATCTAGTCTAACTGGAGAAAGAAAGTGTGTACACTCACACATTTGTCCTCCAACACACACACATCCACACCCATGACCCAGCAGTGCCCATAAACGTCCACCAGAAAGGGAGGCAGCCTGAAGGTAGGACAAACACTAATTATGAAAGAAAAAGGTATAGTGCTAGTGATTGTTCTCACCATCATGGAATGAAACGATCATGCTTTGAAATCAGGCAGCTTCAGGATGGAAGCCAGACTCCTCCGTGTTTCAGTTGGATGACTCTGGAAGCATGGCTCGACCTCTCGAAGCTTCAATTTCTTCATTTTGGAAAGCAGGGATTGGCAATTTTTCTTCTATAAAAAGCCAGAGAATAAATATTTTAGGCTTTCTGGATCATACAGTCTCTGTCACAATGACCCAAGTCTGCCATCGTAGCAGGACAACAGCCAGAGACTGGGTGGGTGTGCCTGTGTTCAAGTGAAACATTATTTACAAAAACAGGCCGAGGGCTGGGCCATGGTTTACCAGCCGCTGGATGGTTATACCTGTCCTTCAGGGTGGCAGGGGATTAAAGGAGAAGAGCATGGGAAGACTCTGAACCAGCATCGTCTTCAGAAATTCTGGTGTGGCTGTAAAAAAATAGCAATGCCCTCTTAAGCCACATGTTGGACACTGGACAACTTGCTTAAAATACATGATCTCATTTCTTGCTCACACAAGGCTGTGAAATCATTGCCATAACCTCCGCATTGAGATGGTAGATTGAGTTAGAGAGAGAAATTGTCCAAGATTGGGAGCCGGCTGGCAAGGCCTCCATGGCATTTGTCTTTACCGCTAGACTGAACTTCCTCTTATGCTGCCATGCCCAAGGACCCACTCTAGCAGGGGACATAATGGCCCTTCCTCCCAAAGAGAGGTTGCACTACCTAAACACAGGCCTGATGCTAATCTGGCCCCTTGTCCCCTGAATGGGGAACCAGTGTGTCAATGTTCCTGATCAGGCCACCATGGGCTTTCTCTCCTGGGTCTCCCAGCCCCAAAACTGTCTTGATCACAGGTGATCCCTGCCTGGCTTATGTGCTGAGATGGGTGGGCAATTGAGGTTGAGTGGTTTCTTTCCACAGTGGCTATTGAGACCACAGCTGACCCACCAACCAGTCCCTCCAGGACAAGTAAGCCAAGGAGACGCGACAGGAGGGCAGCATGGGATCCAATGGAGACACACCTTCTACATAAACACGTTCAGTTCTGACGATTGCTCTTAGACAGGGCTCAGAAGATAACAGGATACCCATTTTTCAGATGATGTAGGACACCCAGGCTCTGGGAGGTGAAAAGTTACAGGTGGTTCAGCAGGAGACCTGCTGGACTGGTTTTGAACCCGGCCTCAGGCTGCAAGATTCATTTTGTCCCCATGATATGGTAGTGACTCGTGGGGAACAGCCTCGTACCCAAAAACATACATAGGCCAGGCTGTCATCGGAAGAAGTGACCTAGCCATTTACTTTGCTTGTGGTGATTAAGAACCATGGATTCTTTATTAATACGTATTAATCACTCATGATAACCATTTACCAGTTACTAGGGATGAACAATAGACAAACGGATTCCTTGATGAACAGGCAGGGACACCACGGAGGACCTCAGTGTGCTGTCATGTTCCTGAGCCCCTCCATATATCCTCTGAGATGCCCCCGCCCCGGTCCTAGGAGGCCCATTTGGCAGATGAAGGACGCACTCCAAGAGGCAGTCGTTTGCCTGGGGTTACAACCTCAGCATAGGATTCTGTTCTGAACCTGCGCATTTCACTTTGAAGAGAACCATCTGCCCGGCTTAGAACCTTTGAGGTTCTGGCTCTTTGCTGGATCACGTTTTGCGGGTCCACATCATCAGTAAAGTTGTAAGCCCGACTTCCACATAACAGCATCGTGATCTTGATCTTTGACCCATTGAGGTTAAGGCAGTTCCTTCCTTCCCCAAGCGTGGTGGGAGTTAGCATCGCTCCTCTCCGTGGTACAGCCCGAAGTGAAGCAGCAGCGAGCTCAGAGGTTAGGGCAGCCAGCTTTGGGTCCGGGCTTGCATTGCCGCTTCCTAGCTCCATGACCTAGGGCCAGTGACCTGTGTTTTCGGTGCGTCCACTTGCTTTCTCATCTCTGAATGAGGGCGAGCATGGTACTAATTCGTGGGCTTGTGGTGGAGTTGGCACAAGCCAAGCACTTAATCTTGTATCTGGGCATGTTGTATGTCTTCGTCCGTTCTGCCCGCTACAACAACATATCACAGACTGGGTCGCCTGTGAACAACAAAATTCATCTCTCATGGTTCTAAAGGCTGGAAGTCCAAGCTCAAGACACCAACATGGTCAAGTTGGCTGAGGTCCACTTCCTGGTTCATAGACAGCCGCCTTCTAGCTGTGTTCCCACATGGTGGAAGGAGCCAGGAGGCTCCTTGGGGGTGTCTTTCATAAGGGCACTAATTCCATTCATGAAGGCTCCACCCTCATGACCTAATCACCCCCAAAAGCCCCAAGACCATCCCACTGGGGATTAGGTTTCAACACATGAATTTGGGGCAGACAGATGTTCAGTCTATAGCACAATAGGAGCCTAGTAATAATTAAACAGCCACAAACTCATTTTACTGAGAACCAGGGTTCAGAAGTCTTCTGAGAGCCACAGAACAGGGAACTAGAATCCACAATTTTGTCTTGGTTTTCTTTGTTCAAAAATATGTGATTTGAAGAGAGAGAGAGAGAGAGAGAGAGAGAGAGAGAGATCTGCTTTCCTAAAGTATTTCAAAGCTACACCCGCTTCTAGCCCAGCAGGCTGCAGCTGCCTTTGCCAGTGCGTCTGTCTGGGGAGGGCAATCTTTTTGAATTGGCAGTGACCCTGTCATCACCATCTCCCCTGGGAAGCAACAAGGGGCAGAGCAATGACCATGTTGCCTCCTGTGCCTGTGGGATGGGAACTGCTCCCAGATACCAAGGTGGGACAGGCTGGAGTCAACACTCACTGCATCTCTCTTCTTTTGTGGGCAGAAGCAGGTCGAGATGAAAAAGGCACAGAAACCGCGACATCCCCTCCAGGTAAGCACCCCTGGCTTCTCCCACCTGCGAATAATGGTTGTCCCTAAACGGGTATGAGATCAGGTTTGTTCTAAAACATGGAGAATCAGGGACGCCTGGGTGGCTCAGCGGTTGAGCGTCTGCGTTTGGCTCAGGGTGTGATCCCAGGAGTCCTGGGATCGAGCCCCACATCGGGATCCTGGCATGGTGCCTGCTTCTCCCTGTGTCTGTGTCTCTGCCTCTCTCTGTGTCTCTCATGAATAAATAAATAATATTTATTTAAAAAATAATAAAAATTAAAAAATAAAACATGGAAGAATCATTGGGACCAATTCACTTTTATACCACCCCCTCCAAAGTAGACAAATGAAATTAAAAGTTGGATTCATTAGTAGGAAGAAATGGAAGCCTATCTGATAAAGAGATGCATTTAGAAAAATATAGAAAACTGTGTTTTCTTTTCTATTTAAACCACTCGTACTTCCGTGTTATAAAGTTAGCCGCTTTTAGTATCTGAAGGTGCTTTCTTCTAATGTCTCCCACCTGCATGAGCATATCCATGAATATAATTAAAATGAATTTTAATTATATTAAAATTGGCATCACGGCTTTGGGGTCTGAGCTGTATCACTCAAAAAATAAGATATTCCCCTGACAGGAAATATCTTTCCACACAGGGTTTTTAGGGGCTGTACCATAGTTTCTGGTGTGGAATATGTGGAATGCCATAATGCATTTAGCCAGTTGTTTCTAACATTTGTTCTTATAAATAATAGACATTTTATACCCTTCCACTTCTGATTAATTTGTCACAGCAAATGCCTAGAAGTTGAATTACTGCACAAGGGGCACATTCATTGTATGTACCCATACAATATGTATGTATCCATATGTGGCCTAACTGCCCTAGAGAAAAATTGAAACAACTTACCCTCATATACATATCCCATGGGTGATACTGCATACTGCTATTTAAGAGCAAGCCAACAGGGCCCTTGGGTGGCTCAGTCAATTAAGCATGTGCTTTAGGCTCAGGTCATGATCCCAGGGTCCTGGGATTGAGCCCCACATCGGGCTTCTTGCTCAGTGGACAGTCTGTTTCTCCCTCTCCCTCTTCCTGATGCTCCCCTGTTTGTGTTCTCTGTCAAATCAATAAGTAAAATCTTAAAGACTTAAACTCTTAGAGACCGAGGGGATGATTCTATGAAAGCCCTCCTCCCAAGCCCCAGCAAACAGAGCATTGAGCAAAGACCCAGAAGCCCAGATGCATGATGCAAACCAATATGGTAGGTTTGGGAAGAGACTGCAAGTCAAGAGGCCTCCCAAGATGCCCAGGCCTCCCCCAGTGCTCTGGGTCTGCAAGATGGCAGAGCAGAGCCTACAAAGCTCCCTCTGGCTGGACCAGACTGGGCTGGAGATGTCGCTGCCTCTGGCCAAGAGAACAGAGACAGCCGATGCACAGCAAAGGGAGACATGGACCGACCGTGCCGGGGAGCCTGTGTGCGGGAGGCAGGGCCAGATCACCCGCCTCAATGAGGACCTGGCACTTCATTCAGACTATGATGAGAAGGTCTTCCAGGATTCTGGGGAGTTGAGGTGGGTGTACTTGCCTCCGTTACTAAGTGCCAGGAGTTGGCTTCATTTCTCTACCAGTCTTATCCCTTCATCCGTGAACACCATGCTAGGCCTCCACTTGGCGGGCGCGTGGTAGGACACATGACGTACACAGAGGCCTGGCGGGCTCGGACAGTGCCCGTCGAGAGATGTCATGCAGCTGGTCTAGCCTGGGCTCCTGTCCGATTTAAGTTTATCACGGAGTATTTGTGTGGGGTTTTTTCGTTATATTTATGTTCCATTTATTTACTTAATTTTTTTAGCACAATACATTCTATGTATGTATTTTTGTTTCATCTTTTATTTAAATTCTAGTCAGTTAACATATAGTGTAATACTGGTTTCAGGAGTAGAGTTCAGTGACTTGTCACTTAACGTATAACACCCAGGACTCATCTAACAAGTGCCCATCCCCCATCTAGCCCATCCCCACCCCGTCCATGGGTTCTTTATAGTTAAGAGTCTCCTATGGTTTGCTTTCCTCTCTTTTCTTTCTTTTTTTTTTTAATTTTTTTTATTTATTCATGATAGTCAGAGAGAGAGAGAGAGAGAGAGAGGCAGAGACACAGGCAGAGGGAGAAGCAGGCTCCATGCACCAGGAGCCCGACATGGGATTCGATCCCGAGTCTCCAGGATCGCGCCCTGGGCCAAAGGCAGGCGCCAAACCGCTGCGCCACCCAGGGATCCCGCTTTCCTCTCTTTTCTTTTTCTTTCTTTTCTCCTCCCCTATGTTCATGTATTTTATTTCTTAAATTCCATATATGAGTGAGATCATGTAGTATTTGTCCTTTTTTGACTGACTTATTTCACTGAGTATAATACACACTAGTTCCAGTCATGTCATTGTGATTGGCAAGATTTCATCTTTTTTCATGCCTGAGTAACGTGTGTGTGTGTGTGTGTGTGTGTGTAGGTGCGTGCGCACATGCATGTGAGTGTGTGACATCTTCCTTATCCATTCATCAGTGGATGGACATCTGGGTTCTTTCCATAGTTTGGCTATTGTGGACATTGCTGCTATAAACATCGGGGTGCATGTACCCTTCAAATGTGTATTTTTGTATCCTTTGTATAAATACCTAGTAGTGCAATTGCTGGGTCATAGGGTAGCTCTATTTTTAACTTCTTGAGGAAGCTCCATACTGTTTTCCAGAGTGGTTGCACCAACTGGCATTCCCACCAGCAGTGTGAGAGGGCTCCCCTTTCTCTGCATCCTCATCGACATCTGTTGTTTCCTGTGCTGTTAATTTTAGCCATTCTGACCAGTGCATTGTGGTTTCGATCTCTATTTCCCTCATGATGCGTGATGTTGAGCACCTTTCCATGTGTCCGTTGGCCATGTGGATGTCTTCTTTGGGAAAATGTCTGCTCATGTCTTCTGCCCATTTCTTACCTGGATTATTTGGTTTTGGGGTGTTGAGCTCGATAAGTTCTTTACACATTTTGGGTACTAACCCTTGACCAGATATGTCATGTGCACACATCTCCCATTCCGTAGGCTTTCAGTTGAGTGGATTGTTTCCTTCACTGTATCAGAGTATCTGGAAATTCTCATGTAACATTTGTGGGTCCCTGATACTCAGCCCTGACATCTGTAAGCCCAGGCTGAGGACACCCACCTAACACTCTGTTCTTCTGAAATATCTGCCTCCATGTGGGCTTGACCGTGTGTCCATTGGCAAATCTCTTCCTGAACTGCTTGCTGAATATGAGCCATAACGTTGTGCATTTTCAGGATCTGTAGACATCGTTGTCTCGACAAAAGGAGTAACCTTGGCCCCCGCCGGCTTGAAGTCTTTGGGCTTAGCTGCGTCATCTAACAAAAGTGGCCTAGAGGAGACAACGGGAAAAGGTGAGCGGGGACAGGCAGAGGAGCATCTGCTCTCTCTTGGCCCTGAGACACTCTGGATGGGACAGTAACAAAGGCCTTCAGGCCATGGCATCACACTGTGACCTCTTCGTGTTGGTGCGACTAGAACACTCCTTGCCAGGTGGCTCGTGAGACATAGAAGGCACCTGACGTGCCTGTGGCCACCCAACTGCCGAGTCAGGGACAGGGGCCTGCCGGCCTAGTGCTCCCACCCCTCGAACTGGCCCCCAGGGTGACAGCTTGGCACCGTCCACACTAAGTTGTTGGAAAGAAGGAAACCCCCAGGCTTTCCCTCCCTCCCTCTTCTCTCTCGTCCTCCCCAGAGAACCCACCAGAGGCCTCACACCTGCAAGAAGGACTTGGCCAAAGGTGCAGGCAGAGGGGGAGGGGAATCGGGTGGGGAGGAGGGTGCAGGAGGAAAGGGCAGAGGCAAAGAAAGAAAATCAGAGCTCTGACGGCAGAGTGTGCTAACCTGATGGAGCCAGGATGCCCGAGAGGACAGCCGGGATGCCTCCCAGGACGCCGGGTGCTGCTGGCCCCTCAGTGGGTCACAATCACTCCATTCAGGAATCACACACGGTCTAAGAGCCCCTTCAGTCCTGACTAGCCCCCCACCCCTCAGGGAGGTTTAACCAAGAGTCTGGGCAGAGCCGTAGAAGCCTGGCAAGGAAGACTTCCCTCTGAAAGACAAATCATGCCAGAGGGGGGTGGGATGAGGTAGGGGGACCGGCCTGTAGCCATCTTCCCAGAAGAATGACAATGGGAAACAAAGACACAGTGTTCCTCGGATGACCAGTACCCATCCGGATCACTGCACGCTTGTGTGAGCACTATCCCCCTGTACGCCGCTCTCCTGATAGCCCTGTTTCTCATTAGCCTGTGACAGGTTCACCTTCCTGCATCCAGGAGGTGCGGATGACACACGGGTGATGCCTCAGTTTGCAGAGATGCTCTTTTGTCTGACATCCCGATGCCCAGAAGAATTTGAATCTTATGGCTGTTACTGTGGGCAAGAAGGACAAGGCGAGCCGAGGGATGCCCTGGACAGGTAGGCACAGGCGAGGGTGGCAGGTGCCCATGCTGCCTCAGGAAGGGGTGATAGCCCTCCTCTCTGCTGGCCACGGCCTGAGGCTTCGCTGAGAGCAGTGGCTCACTCCGGGTGGCTGGCACCGTCACAGGCAGCAGAGGCCCGGACTCGTCTGTGGGCATTGGGCTATGAAGGGGCAGAGCCAGAGCGACCCTGACCCATCGATATGGGGTCTAGAGCTCCTTTAGCTCTACCACAAGTACCACCCAGCTGCCCCAGAGTCCACCCATGAAGCCCTTCAGAAGACCCCAAATCTGCCTATTTTGCAACAACCAACATGGCAAATTGGCACCTCCACTCAGTTTGCCCTGCAGGTGGCCACGTGGAACTTAGCCTCTTGATAACTTTTTTTTTTTTTTTTAAGAATTTTTTATCTATTTTTAAAGAGAGAGGGAGAGAGAGTCTGAAGCAGACTTGGTGTTGAGCACAGAGCCGGACATGGGGCTCAACTCCACGAGCCTGAGATCAGGACTAGAGCTGAAACCAAGAGTCAGATCTTTAACCAACTGAGCCACCCAGGTTCCCCAATAGCTTTTAAGTATAACTACTAAATTTTATATCTGCCACTCCTGGAAGAATTTTCAGTGACCCTATGCATTGATGAATTCATTCATTCATTCATGTATCCATTCAGCCCACATTTCTTGAGCTTTTGCTCTGCGCCAGGCACTGTGCTTGGTGGTGGAGACGCACAAATGGTTAGACCTGAACTGAACAAAGCAGATCGAAACAAACTGCCAGTGCCCAAGAGGAGCTGCACGGTGCCCAAGATGGGCCATTCCACAAAAAGACCACCAACGCTATAATTGCAGCGGTCAAAACAGAGGGGGAGCCAACCTAGACGGGAACTGCAGGACTATTCCGAGGGTGGAGTTGATAAGGCGTGAAGCCTGACCGCACGTGGGGACTGTCCTGGCCCCTGGCCGGTGGGCTCTGTGCTCAAAAGGCGTAGGGCCCTTGGGATGGTGGGGTTGCTGAAGGACAATCAGCCACTTGAGTGGATGCTGGAAACAAGGAAAAGATAGGCTCGCTATAGTTAATACACGGGCTAGGTGATGGCAGGCACACGGGCATGTCACCTGCAGGTCAGATAGGGTCTGGCCGACTGTGTCCTTCCCCCAGCCACCCGCCTCCCTAGGCCTTTCTCCCTTCGCCACTCACGGCCATCCGGCCCCACCGTGCAAGCTCACCGCTGGAGGGATTGTGGCAGAAGCAGCCCCTGAAGGAGGCCCTGGGGTAGCTGGGTTTTTCCTTGGTCTCAGGTGCTGTTTCTCCCACCACTGCTGCGTGGAGCAGGTGACAAGGCTGGGCTGCCTGTCCGAGAGGCTTCCTGGGTCGCTGGTGGAGTGCGTGGACGGTACAGCCAAGTGTAAGTGCTGAGGGCCCGAGCACGGCGCGCTCCCCCTCGCCCAGGCAGCCTCACGGAGGCCTCATGCCTCCCGATGCTTGCCCGTCTGTAACGGGATTTAACACCCTCCCTAACTGTGAGGCCCGCTGAGGACATGCAAGTTTAAGAGGCTCTGTCAGCCTCCGAAAGTCAGGGCTGGGTAGGAACAGAAAACGGGAAGGGCCCGAGCTGATGGGGTGCCTGCCTCGGGCCGGCCTGAGTGCTCAAGGTGTGTGAGCAGAGTTCATCCTCCCACGGACCTGGGAGGAGGCCCCGAGTCCTCCCTTCACAGGGCAGGCGGCAGGGGCCAGGCTCAGCGGAGGCCAGGAACTCTGCGTGACCTCCCACCAGCACCGAGGCCTCGGGCCGGGGGCTCAGGGCATGTGGTTCTTTTCCGAAGAAGCAGAAGCCTTCTCCCAAGGGAGCCCCCTGCGGAGCCCCGCTCCTCCCTGTGCTGGGAGCCTCAGCGGGCGTCTGAGCCCCGGCCCCCCATGAGCCAGCCTCGCTCTCACACACCCCAGGGCCTGCTTTCCGCGTCTATTTGCTCCGGACTTTGCGGGTTCAAGGCCGTGCTCCCTGGAGTGTGTCACAGAGCCGTGTGAGGCCTTGTTCCCTATCTCGTTTTGCCTCCAGGGAGGCCCCCATCCTTCCCCTGCCCTCCCTCAGCAGTGGCGTGGGCCTCCCTGCCTCCTTGCGGGTGGGACCAGGTGTACCTGCCGCGTCCCGGGACCCCGTGGCCACGTGGTGCGCACTCCCCCATCTATCCCACACACCTTTCCCAGGGGCTGGGCAGGCAAAGGGCAGACACAGCTCCTCACAGCCCTGCGGGTGTGTGGTGCAGACACAGACACAGACACAGACAGCAGGTGACTGCTCATCCCTGGCTGGCAGGTGCGCCCCGCAGGTGGGTGTGCCCTGGGGGCCGCCGAGGGTGTCTGAGCTCGCAGAGCAGGGCGCTGGGGTGGGGAGCTGAGCAGAGTCAGGAGAGGCGGCGAGGAGGGGTCTTACAAGAGGCTGTCGGGCTCCCAGATGGCCGCGCTGGGTGTGGACGGTCCAAGAGAAGGGAAAAGAGGAAAATCAAGGCAGTTGGGGGGGCTCCCAGGCGGCTGGGAACAGAAGGTGGGGGTGGGGACGGCTGTGGCGCCAGGTGAGGTGGGAGCTAGACAGGTACCAGAGGGTCACCTGAGGTTCGTCCACCAGGGACACGAGGAGATGGGTGGGAGCTTAGAGCCTGGGTGCCAGGATCAGATTCTTGTCAGCGTCAGATGTCATGGTGCCTCGAGGTGTCACTTGCTCAGCTGAGGAAGGCTCCTTCGCCCACGCTGCAGCCTTGCTGAGTGCAGGAGCACTACCCTGGGAGTCTGAACTCCTGTGGGGCTCCCAGGACCCAGCGGAGCCCCCCCCCACCCCCCGTGAGCTCTGAGCGGTGTCCCATCCCAGATGCGGCAAATGAGAAAGGAGGGCAGAGCGTGCTCTGTGCTGTCCTGACACTAGGCCCAGAATTTCCCCGGGGGGGAGTGGGCTCGTGTGTGTGTGTGTGTGTGTGTGTGTGTGTGTCCACTGTGCTCTGGGTCCTGCCTTTGTCCCCTCCTCCTCCTCCTCCTTTTGCTTCTTCATGTTGGAATGCAACACGTGTGTCTGGGGCTGGTGTGCAGGCCAGTGGAGGAAGTTGAGAGGGTCTGCATGTTGAGAAAAAAAAGAAAATCTGGTCTATGAACATTTCGTGGTAGGACCAGACGAGGGGAGAAAAGTTAGAACAAATACCATCCTTAGCTTCATTGAAAACTGTAGGTAAGGAATGATATTTGCAGAAGGCAGATCTGTGTCCAAGAACCTGGAAACACATCACTTCATCTGAGCCACACGGATGGTATCCCTCCCACCCCCTCTGCACGCAACCGAGACATCCGAGAAGTTGGGAAGGTTGCCAGGTCTCGCAAATAAAAATACACTAACTTGAATGCCGGACGGACAACAAATAATTGCGTGGTATAAGTATACCCCAAAGGGACATACTCACTTGAACATATTTATCGGAAACTCCCGTCGCACTGGGCATCCCACATCTCATCCGGCAAAGTTCAGTAGATGGGGCAGGAGGCAGTTCCCTCTGACGGAGGAGGAGAAGGGAGGTGTAGCGGTTCCGTGCAGCAAATATGCTCCGGGTGCCAACTCCGGAAATGGGGGTCAGGGATGGACGTGAGCGCTCGGAACACACGGGCTGTGCCGCCAGGGTTCTCCAGCCTGCCGGAGGGGGAGGTCGATGCAGACCATTCAACCTGCTGGGACAGAAGGGCCATAGGTGGGATTTGGTGGGAGCCCGCGAGAAGATACTCCCCTTACCCGGGGGCTCCGGGGGCTTCCGGGGGGAGCTGGGAAGTCAGGGGGAGTCCTGACACACAGGTACGAGTTCCCCAGGCGGAGAACGTGGGACAGTTCCCAGGGGGAGATCACGGCTGCTGGACGTCACGAGGCCCCAAGATGCAGGGAGGGGACAGTCAGGCTGGCCGTGTGCCCCCGTCACCGCCGCTCCTCTGCTCTTGCCTCCCAGGTGTGGGGCGGAGCCTGTGTGCGCAGCTGCTGTGTGCCTGTGACCAGACGGCGGCCGAGTGCATGGCCTCTGCCGCCTTTAACCTGAGCCTCGGGTCAGCCGGCAAACGAGCGTGCCAGGGCCGCCGGCCGTCGTGCGGGGAGCACCTGCACGGAGCGCCCACCGCCGCCTCCCCCGGCTCCAGCTCCGAGGAGAACAGCGAGGAGGCCGTGCCCGACCCAGAGGGCCGGAGGAGGACCAGGAGATTCCTGGGCAAGTGGCTTGGTGCTGTGGGGACCAGGCGACCGCATGGCCCCAGATAGACCCCTATGGAGAGCCGCCCGCACACCCACAGTAGGTTCCTCTGGTTCCTGTAAGCTCCTCGGGCCTCCGTCCCTGTCCCCATCCTCCGTCCTCTCATCCTTCATCCCCGTCCTCCATCCTCCCGTCCTCAGCAAAGGCTCAGAGGGCAAAGAGCCGGGCAGCCCCGTGCACCGCGACGTGTGCCAGCTCACACGTGCACTCGGAGAAGGCAGACCAGGGGAGGCTCTAGGCCTCCTCCAGCACGCCCCGGGAGCTCAATAAATCCTCCAATCAGTGTTGGTTTTGGTTTTGTTTGGAAGAAATGCTGTAGATACGGGAGCGCGAGTAGATGTCAAATGTAAGATGACAGCGCCACGGAGCAAAATTAATGATCTCCACTCCATAATCACTGAAAGCTACTCTTTCTTCTATTAGGACAAAAAAAAAAAAAAAAAAAAGGAGTATTTTAATCAAGCATAGGAGATCACCTGCGAGTTACCAATAACCCGAGGACGTATGCCAAGGGGTGAAATGACAGCTCTTTTTGGTCCGTGCCCCTAAAAAACACACTTGCCATTCCAGTTATTACAAGTGGCCATGTGCCATAGCCACCACCCCACGGAGAATTACTGCTCACCCTTGTCTTGGATCCTGGACTTTTTATTATTTAAGATTTTATTTATTTATTCACGAGAGACACACAGGGAGAGGCAGAGACACAGGCAAAGGGAGAAGCAGGCTCCATGCAGGGAGCCTGATGTGGGACTTGATCCCGGGACTCCAGGATCATGCCCTGGATGGAAGGCAGGCGCTCAACTGCTGAGCCACCGAGGCGTCCATATATATATATTTTTTAATAAGGTTTATCCCAGTGGCTGGAAGTTCTGGGGGTTTAAATGTCCTTGCTGACAGAGGCAGATTAAGATCAGGGTAATTGTAATAAACAAATGGTATCCATCCCTCCATCCACCCACGCACCTACTGTTAGAGGTGCTCCGGTGTTAGCAGGTGGAAGGCCGCCTGTTACCAGCATCTCCCTCGATATCCGGGAGGAACACAAACTCCTTGGTTCCCATCACATCTTTGGTTCTCGAGCTCCATAAACCGTGTGTCTGGGAGTGAGATGGTGAGAGTCCCTGCTGGCTCCTCAGCCAGATGGGAGAGCAGAGCCGCTGGAGGTTGGTGTCGCTGACCTCCTCGTGGCAGGAAAATATTCTCAAGTTGGCAACAAGGTTAAGAAACTAAAAGGTTGTGAGGGGGGACCCTGGGTGGCTCAGCGGTTTAGCGCCTGCCTTTGGCCCAGGGTGTGATCCTGGAGTCCCTGGATCGAGTCCCACGTCGGGCTCCCGGCATGGAGCCTGCTTCTCCCTCTGCCTGTGTCTCTGCTTCTCTCTCTCTCATGAATAAATAAATAAAATCTTAAAAACAAAAACAAAAACTAAAAGGTGGGGATGCCAAGCCACTAGCTGCCATCCTTCCTTTCCTGCCTTCCAGGGGATTTGTGTGATGAGCCCTTTTTGATGGAATCCAGCACATCGGTACCTTTTTCACCAGGTACTATAACAGCCTAAGTTGGGGCTTTCCCAGAAGTGAGCCCCCCGACAAAAACTTGAGAGCAAGGTTATTTTTTAAATTTTTTTATTTTATTTTTTTTTCTTGAGATCAAGTTTAGTTGGCAAGTGAGGGAAAGCCTGTGCGGAGACGGGAGACAGAGGACAGGAGAGGCAGTCAGCGAAGGGTTACAACTGGAAGGGAGAGAGCCTGGGACCTCTATCAGATCAGCCTCCGCCCCCGCCCCCGCCCCCCCCCCACCCCGATGTCCTCCCTCTGGGCCTGCACACGGGCGCAAAGCAGGCTCCAGGCCCAGGGGAAGCCGCGGGCAGACCCGCAGGAGTAGCAGCCGGCGGCCAGCCCGCGTGCGGCCAGCGGCAGAGGGCGACGGCCGGCTCCCGCTTCCCGCAGCCCGGAGCTGGGGCCCAGCTGCCCACCCCACTGGCAGTCCCAGGGCCAGGCCGGCCACGGGTGCGGTGACCGTGCCTCCTCCACGCCTTGCCGTGCGGCCAGGTGGTGCTCGAGCAAGACAGCGGCCGAGCCGACCCGCTTCACTCTGGTTCCCAACCACAGAACCTCCTGCGGATGCCCACCCTCTTCTTAAAAAGTTGATTTTTCTGCTTTCCAACTGTTCCGCGCTCTACCTCCTCTCGTCAGACCCCCGCTCCTCCCGCTTGCACTCAGCTCACGATCCTGCAGGACTGTGAAGGGTCTGAGACTCACCTTCCTTGCAACTTCTAAGTTCCTCAGCATTTCACGGAAGCCACCAGAGCACATGAGACCCCCACCCCCACCCCAGGGTCAGAGACTAAGGACTTTATTGTCTAGTAATGGCAGTAGGCAGAGTGTCAGCATTTACATGGGTCCCTCCAGCCCTGAGGCAAGGCAGGGAGTTAGTTCAGGAACCCGAAACGGCACACTGGCTGTTAGCCTGCTTGATCCCAGAACACTTTTTTAAAAAATTTTTAAATTTTTTAACACTTTTTTAACTTTTTTTTTTTTTTTTTTAAAACAAGCTCCATGCTGGGATCCTAGGAACTCACGACCCTGAGATGAAGACCCAAGCTGACCAAGAGTCAGATGCTTAACCGACTCAGCCACCCAGGCGCCCCAAACACATTATATGGGATAGTAAGCAGGTCTGCCCTTGGCTCCAAGGGGCGACACCATTCCTACCTTCCTAGAGTAGAATCCGTTTGCTAGAACACATTCTTGAGAACACAGTCCAGAATAAAGGCTGTTAGTGTCTGCATGCTCACACCACACAGACACATGGAGAATTGTCTAGCAACAGTGGTCTCAGCTAATACTCCAACTGAGAAAATTGAAGGTTTCCAGGGGCAATGGCTTTGTCTTCCTGCTGCCAAAGTTACAAAATTACCGTCTCTCTCTTCCCTCTTGTTACAAGAAAGTGTTCCTTATTCGGATCAAAGGTCAATCCCTCCAACTAGGCTCTGTGTATAATGCTCTACTGTATTCTCTAGGGTTTGACTCCTGTATATATTTCTTTCTTTTTTTTTAGAGAGCACTCATGCATGGGGGTAGGGGGCGCTGCAGAATCTTAAGCAAGTTCTGCACTTGGTGCAGAGCCTGATGTGGGGCTTGATTTCATGACCCTCATTTATGACCTGAGTCAAAATCAAGAGCTGGATGCTTAACTGAACCACCCAGGCACCCCAGTATTTCCTTCTTAAACCAATTTATCCTCTTCTATTGTATCACTCTAATGAGCATACAAACATGCCCTAAAATCTCCCACCTTTAAAAATCCCTCGACTCATTAAGCAAGATGACTGTAGTGTGAAATTGTAAATCTGATGCTCCTACCTTTAGTCTTGTCCTTAATTGCCCAACTAGATGGTGCTCTGCTGGGCATTGTTTACCTGACTCTACATCATCGGACTTTACTCCACACACTGCTGTGATAACCAGTTCCACACGGGCCTTGACCTGCCTCGTTTATAGAGGTGGATCAGACAAGGTCTGCCTTCCAAACTTCTGTTCCTCTTGTGTTCTGACACAGGACTTCTCTGGGAAGGAAGCATGGGGCACCCTGGGAAATCACTCAAGGCTCAAGCACACACAAACACTCAACCCAGAAATGTTGCTGCCCACAGGCTCCCCTTGAGGATGAAAGGATACACGCTTCCCCAGCTTTCATCGCCTGGGTGGCCAGTTCTGAGTTCACGAACCTCCTTATGAGAACGTCCAGTCACCTACAGCAATGGACAATTCATACATGAATCGTCTTAATGAGCCTTTTCTCCTTGCATTTCACAGTTCCAGGCCCTGGCTGGATTTTCTGGGATCGCAGCCCAGAATAATCCTCGAGTGTAAGCCTTTGTCCTAGCCCAAGTTCTCCAAAGGCAGAGCCTGTGACCCAAAGCACAAGGGAAAGTCAAATTTTATAGAAATAGGAGGCAGCATGTGATGCTCTACTTTGGCTCTACCTTTTCATTCATATGAACTTAGTGCCTGAAATCAGTATTTATCAGAACAGCTGATAGGATCTGACCAGTTAAGGCTGGAAAGAAAGCATGTGACAAAGCACATAATACAGACTGCTCCGTCTATACCACAGCTTCCTGGAAGTAGAATAAGCAAACCAGGGTGGCAGAGGGAACTAGAGCCGTTGTTTTGTTTTTTTGAGAGAGGTTCTGTATGATGTATTCAATAGGGGGTGGTTGAGATGGATGCAGAGGTGGCACCTGTGCTTTCCCTGGTCAAACTATGAGCTCCACCTTCACTGCATCTCGTCATGATGGCAGTTACCGTTCTGATTCTTCCACTATGTGAAGACGCATCCACATGGCAGCTTGGTTTTTATAAAAGCTCTTCATTTTTAACTAAAGCAAAATATTAAACTTAATTTAGTAAGTGTAATAGTTCTTACAAATATCTACTTCTACAGAAATGATCTGATTTTGTTTTCTTGCTTACACGAATTGCAAAGTGAATTTTTACATTTCAAAAAAAAACCTCACTTTGATACATTACATATATTGGCATGAGAAAGACAAATGAGTTCCATTTTCAGACAGGATGAAGACAGATGTTAAGTGCTGGTAAAGTGTGGTATTATTCTAAAAGCTAATGAGTTCAGGAGCATGAAGGGTGTTATGTGTGCACATGTGTGTGTGTGTGTGTATTCAGACGAACTCCAATGATAAACTCTACATAAGCAGTCAAAGGCAACACAAATATAAGGAATGTTTATGTTAGCTAATTAATGTCAAGGAAAAAAATGAAGCAAGTGTATACGCAAAAAGAGAATGATAACAGTTTTATTATTAAGTTTTAAATATCTACAAAAATATAGCCATACAATGAACTTCAACAAACCCTAAACTTTCAGTCTCCAAATTGGCTCTAATATAGTACACCCATTACCTGGCAGGATTTCCTGTGATCTCCTGGAAAGGACAAATCAAAGAAAAGCTCCACTTCTGGGGAATCATTAACAAGACCAGCTCAGTAATCTAGGATATACAGACGTCTACTGTGATTTAAAAACAAGAACAAGAAAAAAACCCCACAACAACAGTTTACAAACAGACTGAGAGAAAGGTGTGATAAACATTAATTCAAATGGTTTTCCTTTACATGCAATACATGCATTTTTTTAAAGCACAGAAACTTGACATTTTGTAGAGCAAAGTTTGTTTTACATGAGTGCAAATGAATATAGATCTCCTTTACTTATACTATTAAATTATATATATTTTTTCCATACAAAAGCACACAGTGTTAATCTATAAAATGACATCCAAGTGGATGATGATTGTTTTTGCATGTCCCCCTGCTTAGATTTTTTTTAATGCACAAAAAAATAACAGATTTCTTTAAAAATACAGAAGAAAAAAAGGGAAATAAAAATTAAAACTTGGCCGATCATATGATGAAACTTTTTACCTGATCAAGAGGCAAAGTTATACTGACAGCTGCAAGAAGGCCATTCAACATCTCCACTATTATTCTTGCTTACCTACATTTAACACTGCCCAGGAGGGCTGAGTACCATTTTATGGGTTTAAATGACCAGGATCTTCTGCAAGATTTTTCAAGATACTGTACTTGTTTATTCAAAACATATGGGGTACGCTTGTTCTTTTCTCACTTCCTGACTTTTTTCTGTTGTAAAGGTACACAATAATCATAAACACAAACTTATAACCTGCCATTCTCACTGTAATTTTTCAAACAAAAACAAAAGTAGTTTCTGAACTACAAATTTTGATATGTATATTTGTTCTTTGTAAAAAGAAATTGAATCTGAAAAGGCAATATAATTATAAACAGGTTATTCTATAAAAATGTCCTACGAGAATTTTCTAAGAGTTGCAAAGAAAGTTGTTCATTTTCGCTGTGTGATGGAATTCACTAAAATGCACATAATTTTAAGAAAACACTAAGGGCCTGTGAGCACACGTGTAGAGTACACATGTAATCTTGATAGCTTAAATCAACAGAAGCTTACACTGAGGATCCTTAGCTTGCCTGCTAAAGCCATAGGCACTCTTTTCAAATGTAATAGAACAAATCCTAAACAGATGCATATGGGTTAACAGTTGAAATTTACAAATTAAAAGTCCATTTGGAGAATTTTTTGACTATGAAGATTTTAAACAATGCACAATATAAAAATGTAAATAATGTGCTTCTGATAGAAATCAAAACATACACACTCTTCACAGGTGAACTAGTAGCTGTTTTAAATGTCTTTTTTTTCCCTACACTAAATATAGATCTCATTTAATTAATGGAGCCACAGCAAAATACTACTATAATTTCAAAGTATAGTTTGTAAACTAATACATCTCATGATGTAAAAAAATATTGCACAGTTTGGTGTGCCAAGAGTAAGCTCTAAGCTTCTCTCAAGTAGAATGCTTAAACCCTTGGCAGAAAACACAGTATTACAAGAACTAGACACTTTTAAGTATGGCGATTGTAGGGTTGGTCATATTCTAGGAGTATTACCATAAACAAGTTGAGGAATGTCTATCACATGTTGTTATATATTCACAACATCTAAAACATGGGGACAACAAGCCACAGAACACTTTTTCAGCCCCAAGATTAGCAATATATTTGCATGTATTTGCTTTTGCAGATAACTGAACACAAAAGCACTTCTATTTCTAAGCGGTTGTGTAGATGTTGAAGAAATACAGTAGACACTTCATACATCTTCAACCCTCTGAAGGCAAATTTTTAAAAATTACATGTTTGTGAAAAGTTTAAAATACACTGTTTAACTATGGAATAATGGGAGATCAATACATGTCGAACTTCAAAAGCCAACGGGAACCGCAAAAGAAATTATCAGGACAGAAATCCATCTTCAAAAGCACTCCACATCACATTCGGTTCCACCATTTCTAATGTGGTATGCGCCAAGCATGTGGTTAAAGAGAAGTCTCACCATTATTCTCCAGAAGTATGTTAACACGCATTAAGTAAACCCTGAAAACTCGGTGTGGCCTTAATTTTTAGGCTCCTATGCTGAGGTCTTCATGAGCAAGCCACTCAGTACACACACAGATCTGGAAACTTCATCTCATAGACTGGGACAGACTGGTACTGGGCATGCCCAGAAGTAATGGTCAGCGTTCCTGATGGACTGGGAGGAGGGCTGTAAGAGAACAAGTCAC
This sequence comes from Canis lupus familiaris, assembly GCF_011100685.1. Taxonomy (NCBI): domain Eukaryota; kingdom Metazoa; phylum Chordata; class Mammalia; order Carnivora; family Canidae; genus Canis; species Canis lupus. Next base: position 29,167,344 of record NC_049234.1, on the reverse strand, counting down.
TGTCAACAGATACATTGGAAGTCGTTCATTTCACAGAGCATTCTCTTACCTACCTGCACACAGCAGAGTGAGACACACCTTGCATCGTTATCGTTGCTGGTTAGCTACAAGGCTATGGAGGAAAGGACTGTAGTACTATCAAGCTGTTCTTAAATCTAAACCAGACATTTTCTTTTGAATATGTGTGTGTACAATTTCTTATAGTAGGATTACACTACATCCATTCAGGTAAGCTTGCTCTGTTTCATTAGCAGAGATATCTTTCATGTGTACACATAGTATCCTTTTTGCTGACAGCATAGTATTTCATACTGTTCATTGATCTAGTCCACTGGATATATGCACCTATCATTTTTATCCTTATTGTCTCCAGGTTTATAGTCTTACAAACAGAATTTCTTGAAGTATACTCACAATTTTGACTTTGATACATATTGCCAGATTACTAGCAATTTATACTTTCAACACCGGAGTGCACTTGTTCTCTTTTTTTCTTTAATCTTTGCCAATCTGGCAGGCAAAAGGGGAACCACTCATTTTTAATTTTGGGGTTACCACTAGTAGTATATATCACTAAGATATCTACAAAAGATTTAGTATCCACTCTGTTTCTTTTAAAACAAATTGTCTATTTGAGTCCACTTCCTATATTTGTACTCCAATGTTTTTATCTTATCAGTATGGGAAACTAATTTTTTTTTGTATGATACAAATGCTTTTCCACAACTGTACTATTTGAATCTGAACCTTGTGTTTTGAGTTTTGTCTTGCCGAAAAAAACCGTACCAAAAAATCCATACCATTCTCTTATGACTTTCAGCTTTGTAATATGCTAAGGAATACTTTCCCTAGACTAAAATCACAAAAAATATTCCTATATAAATTCTAGTATTTCCACATAGTTTCCTAAACAGAGTTAAAATTTTCTATTTTGGTAAAAATAGTGAAGAATCCTCCACCCTCCCTCCTTTGTCAAGTCTTTAGTAGTTGTCCAAACAAGATTTACTGCACATAATACCTGCTCTTTTCCCTGAAAACCATGGACATTTATATTTCAAATTCTCCTTTAGTCTACCTAACTATACACAAGTCCATCCTACTGTAGATACCAAAGATCTACCATGCTTTCCTACCCAGCAAGGCTCCCTGTTTTTCTTTCCATGACACTTTCTTGACTGTTTTCTATTGGATTTTCTACACACTGTCTTTAGCATCATTTGTTCAAGTATAAAAAAAAAACAAAAACTGTGAAGATTTTGACTAAAACTAAAGATTCATCTGCAGAGAACTGGTGCCTTTAAAATACTTTCTATTCAAAGGTATGAGTTTTCATTTATGAAGTATTTTTATGCATATTTCAGAGACAGGATTATTTCATGTAAGTCATAAATAGTTCTTTGAGTTAGTGTTTTATAGTTATGAATATATGGGAATACATTTTCATTACCATTCGTATAGTAATGAATTTAAATAATGTATGCACAAATATTAATTTCATATAATTATCTAACTGTAAACTGTTCTTAAGCTATTTAGTTGTTTCTACTTTCCTGACATATTATTTTACTTCTGTAACTAATAATTATTTTGCAATCCCCATTTCAGTATTTGTAATACCTCTCTTTTTTTTTTTTTTTTTTTTACTGAGGGATAGTTTTCAGAGTTAAATGCATAGATTTTAAGTATACTGTTCAACAAGAATCGACAAATGTATATACACTTGCATAATCACATCCCAATACAGATCATGAACATGTTCGCTATTCAAAAAGTTCCTTTGTGTCCCTAGTTAATTTCTCACTACTCTCACATCCCCACATCCAACAACTGTGTTCTGATCTCTCCTGCTGACGATTAGAGTTGCTTGTTCCTGAATTTCACAGTTATACATACAGCCTGTAAAGAATTGTCCATACAAGCTATACTCTTTTATGTCTTTTGTTCAATGTGTTTATTTTTTTAGCATAAAAAAGTGTTCCTGTTTATTGAATATTATTTCACTATATTAAGAATATCATTATTTGTCTATTGTCTATCTACTCTCCTGTTAATGGACATTTGGAAATTATAAAAAAAGCTGCTACAACATTCATGTCTGTATCTTTCTGTGAACATAAGTTTTTATTTCTCTGGGTAAATACTGAGAAATGGGATTACAGGATCAAGAGCAGGTATGTGTTTAACTTTGTAAGAAATTGCTAAAGTTTCACAAAGTACACATTTTACATTCCCACGAGCAATGTAGAGTGTTCTTCTGTAGCGTCCCAATATACCATTAGGCTTATCCTCTGAAATTCTTCCCTTCACACACTGTGTCACTCTGTTCTTGCATTATGACCTTGTTCTTTTTTAGTTTCCTCTTCTCTCCTAAAACATGTGACTCTCTTCCTTGAAGTTCTTTAATGTACGTGTGTGTATGTATTTTTCTGTCCTTGTCTACTAATTCCAGTAACTGGATCATCTGTGGGGCTGCCTACTCTTACTATATTTTCCTGCTTCTCTGCATTTCTTATTACTTTCTTTATTGCAGGTCCAAGGGAATGAAAGAACAATGGAGACTGAAGTATAAGACTCTTCTGTTTCTCAAGGGCACAAACCCTGCCTTCTGTCTGTTAGGGAGAGCAGGGAAATGAACAAGAAGAAATCCATCCAACAAGAACAAAAGACTTCTTCATATGATGTAAGTGATCCAGAACTACTCCTTCCAACTAGGTGACCTTGGATAAGTCACCTGACTTCTGTGTTCCTTAGTTTCTACATTCGTCAAGTAAAATTAATCACTACCCTTTTTTAAGTTTTTGTTATAAATATTAAATGAAATAATGCACTTAATATAAAGCCTAGAACAATGTAAGTATTCAATAAATACTAACAGTTAGTAGTAAGTGCTCAATAAATGTTATTAGTAGTATTTGCAATATCAATAAAAGAGGATTAGCCATAATTTTTATCCTAAAATACTAAATCCACAGAGCTATGACGATGTGATTAAATGTAATATGGTGGGGTTCTAGCAATATTCCTTTTAAGAACAGTTATGGATTTGAATTTTGATTTTTCCACTCAGTAGCCAGGTGACCTCCAGCCAGTTATTTCTCTAAATAAAGCCTCTGTTTTTACCTGGAAGCAGGGGGTGAGGGGGCTGGAGAAGCACCTACTTATCTTTTCAAGGGTGTGGTGAGAATTAGCAAAAGTAACATATAAAACATGTTGCATAAGATCAATTACAAAATAGACCATTACTATTATAATTAACAGGCATCAAATAACTAAATGCTCACAGCCATCAATTTTATCTGATTCTAAGGTATATCACATATCGCATACTATAGTCTGATTTTCTGTTCCAAAAATTTTTAAATGAGTAATTGTTAGCTTAGTGGGGGTGGCAGGAACAGAGGGGGAAACGCCTAGAATAAGAGGTGATACTGATGAAAACATGCTTTGTACAGGACAGCAGAAAAAAGGCTGAACTAAAAAAGCAAGTGGACTATAGCATGTACCTGACTTTCCTATTTACAGAATACTGGGGCTGAAGCAACACAGACTTAGCTAATCAAGTTAAAGATATAAAAGACACAGTTGATGTATTAAAAAACCTCCAAAAGCATAGCTTTGAACTACAGCTCATCCACTGTGCTCCCTCAGACAGGCCAGCGTCCACACGGAGGTCGGCAGAGGGACCTGTGTAAGTGCTTTCCCTATAGGGAACCTGTCATTGTCTCTCTCCCGTGCTTCTCTACTTAAGAACCACCAGATACAAGCAGGTAATGCCATGATCAAGTATGTCAGATACCTTATGTTTGGGACATAAAGTTACAATAGGACTGAAATAGGTATGACTGAGGAAAATTTAATGATTCAAGCGAGCCGTATGCATAGGGACAATTAGTCCTGCCCTGGAGACAATGGTGAGGTTGAACCATATAAAACTGCAGTTTTTTGTAGGTCAAAATGGTTAAATATGACAAATTACCTGGTTAAACATATCATTAGAATGTGAGACTTCCAAGTTACCCAGATTTCCTTATGGCAGCAGGCTAAAGGAAGGAATGATCTAAAAAGGAAAGCTAGGACAGCTAGAAGACACTAGAAGCAATCCTATCGAGGTCTGTCCAGGGAACAGAATGACACCAAGACGGAAGCACCTCTGTGATCTTGTGTTTGCCTAACTGAAAAGCACTATTACCTAAAAATATAATCAACCACAAATCTATATAGGGGTTTAATAATTTCTATTTTGTTATTTTATTGCTGTTGTAGTAATAAAATCCTTACCGTATGGTGAGTTCCAATATTTGAGCAAGTCTATCATGAAGCAAATTTGCCTACAATGGAGAAAAAAAATTAAGAATGGATTTCTTTATTTCCCTAATACCCATCTGTGCTAATACAAACACAGTCTACAGAGGAAAGCCATAAGTGAAACCATGAAGCTGATGGTACAAAGTACTTTCATGTTTTGGTTTCTTCTGTCCCATACACTGGAATTTAATGTAAAGTTCCTCTTTCATCCATTTCCTAGTCTCACTGGTAGAAACAAACCAAGAGACACATAAAACAAAACACTCACAGTTAAGTCCCTGAAAACTACTGCCCAGAAAGTATCAGGGCAACAATAATCTTCACCATTCAGTTTGGGATCTGGCATTCCATCAGCTTGTACTACACACAGATATCACTGAGGCCTCCTAGCCAGGCTGTCAGGGTTTTCAGTCCCTACCTGATACATTCATTACCTTGTGTTCTGTGGATCTGCATAAAGCATGGAACCTACCACCTAATGACTAAGAAAATGTTCACAAAATAAAACTCCTCCTCCATCCCTTTTACCCTGTGGCTTACTCACTTTGGATTCACATTGTGCTGCTATTTCTTCAAAAGGTGCTTTCTGGAATTTCTCTATCACAAGACGCCTCTTTTCCTTTTCCTGTTCTTCCATTCCACTGGTATCTATATAAATGTTTACAAAGACCCATTAAAGAGAATACAGATTTTCACAGAACCTTGCCAATGACCATAAAAGCAAATAATCTATAAATCAAAAATAAAGGTAATTTATAAGACTAGTTTTAAAAGGAAAAAAGCAAAAGACCAAACATCCTTGAAATGTCTGTAACACTAGAGAGCAGATACACAAAATTTTTTTTTTTTAATCTAAGGTAAAGCTATATCGTACAAGTTCCTTTCTTAAAGACTACCTCTCTCTTCCCCAAAAAAGCAGGAGCAGGACACCCTGCTATAAACCAAACAACGTCAGGGCCCTACCTGAAGGATAATTCTTTTATAAATATTCATGCCCTTGTACATGAGACACTAAATTAAAAGTCTGCTGATACTGCACAGCAAAGGATACAGTCAACAAAACTCAAAGACAACCTACAGAATGGGAGAAGATATTTGCAAATGACATATCAGATAAAGGGCTAGTTTCCAAGATCTATAAAGAACTTATTAAACTCAACACCAAAGAAACAAACAATCCAATCATGAAATGGGCAAAAGACATGAACAGAAATCTCACAGAGGAAGACATAGACACATAGACATGGCCAACATGCATATGAGAAAATGCTCTGCATCACTTGCCATCAGGGAAATACAAATCAAAACCACAATGAGATACCACCTCACCCCAGTGAGAATGGGGCAAATTAACAAGGCAGGAAACAACAAATGTTGGAGAGGATGCGGAGAAAAGGGAACCCTCATACACTGTTGGTGGGAATGTGAACTGGTGCAGCCACTCTGGAAAACTGTGTGGAGGTTCCTCAAACAGTTAAAAATATACCTGCCCTACGACTCAGCAATTGCACTGTTGGGGATTTACCCCAAAGATACAAATGCAATGAAACGCCGGGACACCTGCACCCTGATGTTTATAGCAGCAATGGCCACGATAGCCAAACTGTGGAAGGAGCCTCGGTGTCCAACGAAAGATGAATGGATAAAGAAGATGTGGTTTATGTATACAATGGAATATTACTCAGCTATTAGAAATGACAAATACCCACCATTTGCTTCAACGTGGATGGAACTGGAGGGTATTATGCTGAGTGAAGTAAGTCAGTCGGAGAAGGACAAACATTGTATGTTCTCATTCATTTGGGGAATATAAATAATAGTGAAAGGGAATATAAGGGAAGGGAGAAGAAATGTGGGGGAAATATCAGAAAGGGAGACAGAACGTAAAGACTGCTAACTCTGGGAAACGAACTAGGGGTGGTAGAAGGGGAGGAGGGCGGGGGGTGGGAGTGAATGGGTGACGGGCACTGGGGGTTATTCTGTATGTTAGTAAATTGAACACCAATAAAAAATAAATTTAATAAAAAAAAAAAAGTCTGCTGATACTGAATGTCATAGTGGAAATAGAGTCATTTGGAACCTTACTGTTTTAGCCTTTTGCACTTGTTGACAGTTTAAAAAGACGTGTTTTATGATGTGAGGCCTGACCAAAGTTTGTGAGACAGTAAGATAAATGCCTATCTTGATACTACTAATATAAGTGTGAACATCTGCTTCAGAATATGATCCTGGGTGGTTCAGTCAGTTAAGCATCCGTCTTCGGCTTAGGTCATGATCTCTTGGGTCCTAGGGTTGAGCCCCGAACCCCGCGTCCAGCTCCCTGCTCAATGGGGAGCCTGCTCCTCCCTCTTCTTTTGCCCTTCCCCCTGCTTGGCTCTAATAAACAAATGAAATCTTAAAAAAAAAAAAAGAATATGGAAATAGGGTTAATTTATGGCTTATTGGTAATGGTCTACTGTAACCCCCCAGCAATTCTTTAGCTGTTTTGTTTTTTTCCTGGTTGAGAATTTCATAGGATGAATGCACTTGTGTTCAATGTTCTTTAACTCAGGCTGCTTTTGAGGCGGATAATCTATAGGTCACAATCGGTTAGTTTTAAAAAGCGGAAATAGAAATAGCAGGTAGAAAGGAAACAGAGGTCGATTTTTCCTCTAAAACTGTGGCAGGTTAACAAAACTGAAGAATTTATACACTTCTGAATGACAGAGAATTATTATCACCACTCTGTTTTTCACTAGACCAGGGCAAGCAGCTCAAATGTGCCTGAGGCCAGGCAGGACACCGAAGTGTTTAAATTAGGTCATGTAAAAGCAGTAGAAAATAAGGGTACGTGGGTGAGATGAGGCAGATGCACCCTGATCTGTGCACTCTTTCTGAAGATACTTTGAACTAAATTTGACCTGCAGGCACCAAATCTATTTGCCACGCATTAGGCCGTTCTCAAGGTTTTTGGTTTCAAGAGTCCTTTACATCCTTCAAAGTTGTAAGAAAGCCAAATTTTCATATCCATTAATAGTTTTAGATTACAATACAAAACTGAGAAACCTTAAGAATACTTAATTCATTTAAAAACAATTATGAAACCATTATATGGTACCATAAATAACATTTAATGAAAACATGACCATACTTTCCAAAGTGAAATAAATTCCAGGAGGAGAGTGGTATTGTTTTATATTTTTGCAAATCTCTTCCATGTCTTGGCTTAACAGAAGGCAGCTGGATTCTAGCTGCAAATGTATCCAACCCACTGTCAGTGTTATTTTGGTTGAAGTATATAAAGAGAATCTAGCATCAGAGAGACAGATACTGGGAAAAAGTATTCTAATAGCCTTTCACAGAACTATGGGTATCTTTTTTGGACACTACAACAAAATTTGAGAAATGGTAGTTTTCTTAAAAGTTTGTTACAATATGAAATTTGAAATCTTCCTAATAGGGACACCTGGGTGGCTCAGCAGTTAAGCGTCAGCCTTTGGCTCAGGTCACGATCCCAGAGACCTGGGATCAAGTCCTACATCAGGTTCCCTGCACGGGACCTGCTTCTCCCTTGGCCTATGTCTCTGCCTCTCTCTCTGTGTCTCTGTGTGTCTCTCATGAATAAATAAATGAAATCTTTAAAAAAAATTAAAATTAAAAAAAATTAAACTTTCTATTTTAAAAAATCTTCCTAATAAACATTGTGTAACTGGTTATGGTTAAAATCTACTGGTCAATTTTACACTTTGAATAATCTTCATGCATGATTCTGTAACATCATGCAATGGTCATCTGAAATACTGATCCAAGCTTTGAGCAGTGGCAGTATCATAGCCAATGAGGTTTATCCGAGGCGTGATTATTGCTAATTGGAATACTGATCCAGTGATTTATGCAGGTTGTCTAAATGTAGACATGACTCATTACACAGTATTTTTAAAATCATATTTGTTAGTTACCACCACTGATCTCATTAGAAGCATCTTTAAATACCTGGGTGCTGTCAAACTCATAGTGGTGAACAAAAGTTTTAAAATTTTAATTTTGTTCAAAGTGCTAATTTTATCATTAGAAGCAAAAACAGTGAGGATGGTTTGTTTTTTCCCTTAAAGTCACAGCTTCATTTCATTTATTTTCCAGAAAATGCCTACCAAATACCATAGGTTTTCTGTTAGTCTTTTCTTTTTCTTTTTGAACTAAAAACGGCGTTCCTTAAAAAATCAACTAGTTCAGGGGCACCTGGGTGGCTCAGTGGGTTAACCATCTGACTTTTCAACTCAGGTCATGAGATTAAGCCCTGTGTTGGGTTCCCTGCTTAGCAGGGAGTCTACCTGAGGTTCTCTCCCTGTTTGTCCCCCACCCCCCGGCTTCTATACACCTTTCTCTCTCTCTCTCTCTCAAATACATAAATCTTTAAAAAAAAGTCAACTAGTTCAGCTTACAAATCAAGGCAAAGAAGTGCTTTATGTGTATTTCCCAGAGATGTACCCATGGGTTGAGATTTAATAAAATAATTTATATTAATTAAGAACATATACAAATGAAATAAAATATCATTTAAAAATAAATATGTGTGTGTGGTGAAGAATATGACATGATGACTCTTGGTCTAGTGTGATACCACTGCCTCCTTCATTCATGTTAATTGATGCAGTATAAGGCTAATAGTATCTTAATGTTATGATGAAATTTTTTTGCTTGAAGGATCCCTTGAAAGAGCCACTATAGGCTATCCAGAGGTCCAAGACATACCGTGAGAACCACTGTCCTAGACTGTAGATTTCTTGACATGTTCTATCTTGTTGCTGTTATTTTTAAGTAGACTCCATGCCCAACATGGGGCTTGAACTCACAACCCTAATATTAAGAGTCATGTGCTTCTGAGGAGGGCTCTTGATGGATGAGCACTGGGTGTTATATGTTGGCAACTTGAATTTAAATTAAGACAAAGGGGGAACGAAAAAGAGTCATGAGCTCTACCAACTGAGCCAACTACGCACCCCACGACATGTCCTATTCATCTTCAAATATCTCAAAATATCCTGTACATTATATAAGGGTACTCAAAATTGCTTACTGAATTCAATTAATTTTATTTTGGTAAATTTGATGTTGTATTACAAATTTTTTTTAAATCCTCTAATGAATTAAGCTGAAAAAGATTAGATTTTCTTTTATGCATGATGTGTGCTAGAGCACTCTACTTTCCTTGATACTGATTTTCTTATTCTAACATCTCTGAAAAAAAAAATGAGAGTCTATTTCCACTCTATATAGCTTTACCAATTAGAAATGAATTGAGGACAAGATATCACTAACCTAGTAGTAATTTATATTAGTACTTAATTGAAAGAACCATTTAAAAAATTTTAAAAACAGGCAAACCATGTAAAATTTATTTCCATAAGGGCCAAAGGAGAAAAAAAAAATCATTCTTTATGCAAAGTGAAAAGATTAGTCAATTAGATGTGGGTATGAAATCCGGCATCATCATTTACTAGCTACATGATCTCAGAAGAGTTTGTTCATTTCTCTGCTCCAATGTTCTCACTGATAAAACAGCAAGATGTAACATGGTCCTCTATTATGCCTATCTGCTAACAATCTCAGCCAGCTCCTTTCTCCTACCCCATTAGAAACACGCTTATAATTACATTACTTTGTGCCTGTTAAAAGTTACTCTACTTAATTCACTTAGAATTATTCAGAATTTTCATCCTCCCATTTCCTACAAAAGGAAATATGCTGTTTCTCCTAAGTTCGTGCAGCCTGCATGTTGGCCACCAAGTAAGTGTGGCATAAAATACACTGACATGCTTTCACAATTCTAGGAAAGTCACTCTACAGAAAGAAAAAGAACCACCTATGATAAGACAGGGCAAGCATAAAAGTCTAAAAAACGTAGCTGAGTAAATCAATTACAGATCGATGCAGAAACACCATGCAGCTTCTGTTTATTTGACACTTCATAAGCGAGAAGCTAGCAAATCATTAGGAGAGTTAACAAAAATCTCACCAATTGCTTTCTTCAATGCTTCAAAGGTGATTTCTTCAGTGTTACTAACCTAGAGAAAAGTGATTTTAAGTAAAACAAAGAGTTAAGAAAGGTCAATATAAGTAACAGCTTCACCTGGTTACAAGTCATCTAAGAACTTTTGCAATTGTTTCTCTTCTTTGTGCTGGCTGGATTTGTGACTATATTCCCTAATATCAAAAACTCTCCATTTCTCCCTTGGTTTTAACAGTGGCCTGACTGCAGTGATTAATGCCAGGCTGGCAGCTTCCTGGAGGCAACCCAACCACCACTGCATTACAGACGTCCATCCCGTCATGGGTGTGCAACAAGATCTGAGTCCCCCTGACTGTACCAGGCTTCCCTAAGTGAACAGTGCTTGGAGATATTCAAGGCAGGGAAAATATGTAAACTAAGTACTCTACACCCTCTATTAATTTTGGTGCCATATACAGTTTACAAATTAAAAATAAACTGAAAACTTAAAATGGTTTAAAAGCAAGAATCCTCACTACTTAAAAAAAAAAAAAAAAAGGGGGGGGGGGATCCCTGGGTGGCTCAGCGGTTTAGCGCCTGCCTTCAGTCCAGGGCATGATCCTGGAGTCCCGGGATGGAGTCCCACATCAGGCTTCTGCATGGAGCCTGCTTCTCCCTCTGCCTGTGTCTCTGCCTTGCTCTCTCTCTCTCTGTGTCTCTCATGAATAAATAAATAAAATCTTAAAAAAAAATAAAAATAAAAATAAAAAAACTAAATAAAAAAAGAATCATCACTACTTTGATAAGCATTCAATGAGTATAGATAATCAACATCTTAATCATATTCTGGATCTTTGAAGGTCAACCACCAAGACCTATTTTCCAGAAACACCCTTTAATAAGAGGTTCTCCCCTTTCTTGCTTTGAGATATATAAAAGGCATGGAATCAACTGCTTTATGATAAAAAGTAATACTTTTTATGGCACCAGCACATTTTCAGGGGGAATAATATACCCAAGTTACTATAGTGTCTCTGAATAGAAGTTAAAAAATGATACCTGAGTACTTGCCTGGGCCTCTGGTCAGCCCTAATTTTAGCTCATGAGCTTCTTTTGCTAAGTCTAAGGCAGCAAGACTAACGAAAGCAAGACTTCATGCTTTTGCACCTTAGCTTCTCTGTAATGCAAAGGCTTTAGCTGGAAATCAAAGCAGCAAGAGTTCCACTACCTCAGTTTTTCTACTGAGGGTGCATATTTCTAGTTGAAGTCAGATTAAACTCGGGAATCTTCAGTTGCCTTGTTCTAGATATTTGGAGCAGATATACAGGATTAGGCTCTGGCTCATTAATTATTTGTACCTAGAAGCAATCTAGTACCTCAATGACAAAAACCCACTGTCGTTCGTATATGTGGTTAAGGAGTTTAGAGACTCCTGCAAAACAATTATATTACAGGGAAAAGGACACAGAAGAACCATGAGGCCAGCCTTCTTGTCACATGTTAAGTGTTAATTTATGACCCATTCCAATCTCAGGGAAGTGGAAAGTTAAAGTACTTTATTCCAAGAACTCTTCTCTACTGGTTCTTCTTTTCCCTAATTCGGATGATCACAATGCAGTCACTCTGTCCCTCTGCTTTTTTGTTTTTAACCTTCTTTCTCAGACTCCCTTTTTGAAACTTCTTCGCCATGCCCATCCCACTCTCAAACAAGCTACTGCTCTCCTGCCCCCTTCCTTATCTCCAGCCTGGCTACTGTGGGTCCTCCTTATCCAACCATAGATTATTAAAAGGATCTATAAGCTGGCTTCTCTAGCTCCAGTCTCCTCTTCCTGATTTCATTTGGCCACGCTTCTGAGACTCCTTTCATAAAATCATAGTGCTGCTAACAACACTGCCCAAATCTCGATGTTTCCCTAACTTCCTACCAAATCACACACAAGCCCTCAGGTGGGTGACAAAATTTTCTATAATTTGGCTTCCATCTCGTTTCCCCCTTTCCTTTTATGAATCCCATTTAAAAAGGAAAAAGGACCAACTGTTTAATGATTCATATTTTTCATACAGTGTAAATACAAGCCACCTTCTTTACTTGGTGCCCAAACAAACTACAGTCTGTTTGCCTCTCCAGAACACCAGTTGTATGTTCGGGAGAAATGGTGCAAAGATATCAGCCTCTAGGAGCTTCAACATTCCTTCGACTCTTGAGAACTTTTGCCTTACTCAACATGTGCAACTCTAACCTAGGCTGTACAACCCCCCTGAGCCTACATAAAATCTGATTATATTTTTCCAATCAGACTAGTAGTTATGTTATTTTCACTGTATCTTACTAATTTTACAACACCTAGCACAGCAGTTTCTAATATTAGGCTAGACTTGTTTCGTTAGCACACGTGCAAGTTTCTTTACTTGTATTTGGGAAAAGGCAGGGAGTACATATGTATAAAGACAAGATTCTATTTGTCCTAGAATAAATGACAATTCTTTTTAGCCAACTGGGACTTACTTTTGTACAAAGAAAAATTCCATATGCACTCAAAATGTAATTTTTATATCCTCCATCCATTCCCCCAAATAATCAAGCATTGACGATTACCTATTAGAAGAATCAAGTGGGGATTTCAGGTTTTACTCATATCCATTATGTGTATCAATCATGCCCATAATGCTGAGAGCACCAGAGATCAAAGAATCACGTCAATCGTGCTTTATGCTATTAGTAAAGCTGATAATCTTATCTGTGGAAGCAGAGGCATTTCTATCCATTTTAGCCATTTATCTTCTTGAATGTCTTAATTTAGGTATCTACCTATCCATCTCTTTCTGTATATATATGTCAACTTTTAGAAAATTCATGGAGTGATCATGGTGGGCTAAGGTTTGAATTGCAAATATCAGTACTGACATACCTCAAGTGGACCAAGTATTTCAACAGACTACAGTAACAATTTGAGGTATATCTAGGGAAAATATTAGTTTGCTATGATCTCATCTAAGCAATCTGACTTTTTTTTTTTTTTTTTAAATTTAAGCTCTAAAAGCAGTGGATATTTGAGGACTAACTGGGATTATGCATATAAAATTTCAAATAATTTTGATCAAATACAAGAGGAATGTTTTCTTCAATGAACAATTTTCTCTTTGATTGTTAGCAAATATATTTATTCACAGTTTGATATTTTGTTATACCATTAACTGGTGAACACTTAACTGATGTGAATTTCTCCTGCCCATGCTATTAATTAGTTGTAGCCTAGAAAGTAATGTTATATTGTCTTCTGTTTTTTGAACTATCATTACTAATATGCAATATCAGATTCCATAATGGTAACTGAGTTTGAAACTTCAATGTGCTCAAGTGACTCTTATAATAAACTGTACTTAATTTTTCAAATGCTTGGTAGGCAGCATATCTGACGTAGAACTTATAGCAAAGAGAAAACAGGGTCTTTGACAAGTTAAAAAATACATTAATGGACTTTTAATTGCAAAATGTCTGAGAATCTTTCTATAGTAAGTCTGTATACAAATGTTTTCTTCACTTCATTTTTCTCAAATTAGACTGACTTCTTTGCAATAACTTGAAGTGCTATATATATATATTTTTAAATAACAATGGTTGCCAAAAGAAGAATGGAGTACTACTCAATAATATTTACTGCACTCCTGATAAAGTGTGTAAGCTACGGCTTTAGATTAATTCCCCCCGACCCCCAAAAGAAAGAGCAAATTCATTATCATTAAAATACAAAGGTAGCACAATACCCTCCTGACTAGTAAAAAGTATATACATTAAAATGGCTTTCAACAGATGTATTTAGGGAGGATGATTTTTCTTGAGCTTTAAACTGGCAAGAAACTATACCCACCATACCTCAAAATGAACACTAACTGCCTCTTAAATGATCTTGACACTCTGCTGATAATTTCTTAGTGAAACTGACTGGTTCTATTTAGTAGGGAGTGGAACAGCAAAAAAGATGTAAACTAGATGGCTGGAGCCTGGCCACCAAAAAGCTATAATTCTTGAAGATTAATTGACAGGGATTGGCCGGGGGGGGGGGGGGGGTGTGAGGTGGGCTGTGACAGCATGAATTCAGGCAAATTCCTTTCCCTTTTCTTAAATGGATAATCTGTTAACTATTTATACTGTACCATGAGAAGTCATGAAATACCTAGGTAGGCAAACAGCAGATAAATCCCCAAGGAAGAGGCTGACTTGACATGCTGGCATTTCAGCATTTTTACTCGACTATCAAAAAATTCTCTGGTTGATCCATGTGGAGTTTAGTCCTAGACAATGCTGGCTGGTTTTTCTTCCTAAAACTAGGGAGGGTACAGTTTTATGCTCTATTCAAACAGGAGGAGAGCATCAAATCTCTGACATTTCAAATAAGTCACAGTTCTTAAAGGGTATGTAGGGCACTGATACAGTATAGCCTACATTAAATTCATTATAGTTACTATCAGATGATAAAAAAAAAATATGCCCTCCCAGATGAGGCTTTGAAGCCTTCTATAAAGTATTTGCCTTCACATGAGATTGTACAATTTCCTTTATTCTCATAATTTGTTTCATAAATCTTTAAAAATAGGATTTGGAGAGCCTCCTAATTTATTAACAGGCCTTATTTCTTACTGATTAAAAAAAACTTAGTTGTTTCACACAGTTCCTTTTATTACACTAAGTTACAATGTAAAAACTAACAACCTCATAATACACGATATTAAGTTTATGTATCTTTACTGAGAGCCAACATGAGTTCAGTAAAATATGTAAGAAATAAGCTAAAAGCTAAATCAGATTAATATCTACTAATAGCACTGTTGATTTGGGGGATAATTTAGTTATATTTGTTCCTGTTTCAAACTATAGAGGGGGAAAAAATTCTTTTAAAGTAATATCTATCTCAAGAAAGTACCTTGCCATACACTTTCAGCGACTTACCACATCATCAGAAGGAATGCTGTTGGGTAAAATATCCACCTGAATGGATACAGTGTCCACAATACTTTTTCTTCTAGAAAGTCGATCTTCATCTAAAATCAAAATGTTAAAAATAAACAAATAAATAAATAAAATAATAAAGTCAAAAAGTTTTTTCCCCCATTACTGGATAGTTAGATATGGGACATCATCTATGAACTTCACCTATTTCAGATTTCAGAAAATTTCAGATTTCAGAAAATTTCAGAAAATTAAAAGTTTGTCCTCTTTTGCTCTAAACACATAAAGCACTGTGTTCTCAGACTTTTATATTTCATCAAATTAAAAATGTAAAATTGATGGGGTGAACTAGGTTATTAGTTTTACTTTCCAAAAAGGAGCATTCAGAACAGCAAAATTCCCTTCCCCCAATAGTTTAATAAAAACAACAACAACAACAACAAAAAGGCCAACACTGAAAGGAGGAATTATATAATCTAAATGGAATATATTTCATTTTTACTAAACACTCACAAATACTGCCCTGATTATCTCTCATTTCTCCCCCAAACAGTGAAAGGTGTGCACTAAGTGAAGGAACCCATATGTGCAAGTGTTTACCATGCACCAGACTGGACTGAAAGGATCTGATGCTTCAGTCAATAGCTCTTGCCCCACCCCCCTTTTCCAGCCACTCAATTCTATGGCTCCTGACCCTTCACTGAAGTCAACTACCTGTCTGGGAAAACTTGCTCTTCATTTGCTTTAGCTAATCTACTTTCTCTCCACTTCTGCAAACTTGCTCACTTGTCTGGTCTGCACCAACTGTTCTAATCCGTCACTACCTACCACTCTTAACCCCAGCAGTTATAATCCTGCCTTCAACCACTCTTCTGAAACAGGGTGTCTTCCTAACCAGTAAGTTCACCAGGTATTCCTTGGTTCATTTTGCGCTTAAGCATTTCATGGGCAATTGAATTTATTACAATCTCCATCCATACATTTTTTTTCTACTCCAATTTTCGCCTTTGTCGTTCAACAAACCTATTAGGTGATTAGACACCATGTTAGGTGTTAGGGACAGACTGCCGAATATAGTTCAAACCAGCATATAGTCTAACAGAGAAGACCCAAAATAAGCCAATAGCTACACAAATAATGAAGTACAATGGGGAAGCACTGGGTGCTAGGAGAACATCTAATAGTCATGGTTTCATTGGAAAATAGGAAGCCACTTTGTATATTCCAATATAAAGGATTAGAGGTTTATTCAACCATAGCCAGAACTAGGTAAGTATACTTTCTCTTCTGAGCTCCAGGTCAGTATTTCCAACTTTCTATTAGTAATTTTATTTGACAAGTTCTAAACCCAATTTTAACACCTCTAATAAATCATGTTTATTTCACACTGTCCTATTTATTTTCAAGAGTGCCACCATTAAAATTCTGCATCTATCTCATGTCACTGCTCTCTCCCATTTACATTTCTTATAGTGATGTCTTCAAAGTAAATCATTTTTAGTCTTAATTATAATTTTAAAATACAGCCCACTGAGTAATGCAGTTTCCCAAGCTTTTGAAATTAGGTTTAGTACATGTCAGAGAAAAATGGAAGAGGCTGCTCACACTGTGGGCTCAGACTGCCCCAGGCCCCACCCAGCTCCTAGAGGGCTAAGGCAATCAATATCCAGACACACATAGAATGTTCCCAACAATAGCTGGGAAGCTTAGGTCCAGAGTCTGACAGTCACTTCATAATCTGGCAATACCCCACCATTCTAATCCTATTTTATACATACTGTGATGTTATTCTACAGAAAGAGTTAAGAATGAAGAACTACAAGAAGGCCAGCACAGATGAAGAAACAGGTTTCTCACTGACCACTCTTCAACTCCACGGGAGACTTCCATGGTAGTAATTAATGCTGGTGATCAAATATGGTAGTTCACCCTCTTCTAAGCAGAGAGTAGGACTGCAATTCCAGCTTCCCTGTGGTTTAGAGAGGCTATGTAACTAGTTCTGGCCAATAAAATACAAGCAGTATTGCAGAGAGCAGCTGCCCGATCAGGTTGGATTCTAGATATGGAGGCTATGAAGTTATGCAGTTAGTTTGAGCAAAAAATTTACTGCTTTATACCATTAAGAACCTATCATTGTTTGTTATCACGACTTAGCTTAGTCCAGGGTTTAACCTTGGCACTACTGACATTTTGTGCCAGATAATTCTTGTGGTGAGGGGTTGTCTGTGTAATGCAGGATGTTGAGCTTCTACCCACTAGAAGCCAGTAGGGCTACCCCTACCTCTCCTGGCCCCACAGTGATGATAACTAAAAATGTCTCTAGGATTCACAAATGTTCCCTGGCATGGGCAAAATCACCCTCAGATAAGAATCACTGACCTAATCCATCCTGACACTGATAACAGCCTCACTGCTTTTTTTTTTTTTTTTTTTTTTGAGTGAAATGTTTACACTTATATTGAAATATGCACTAAAACGGAATGAGTTCTACTAGTCAATGAACCTTCACCAAAGCAGAATCACAAACTTCTGTTGGGGAGGTCCAGTCAGCTCGCAGCAGTGATCCCCAAGCAGGAACACAAGGAGAAGCCTGGGAGATCCTACTCCAAAAAGCCTCCTTTCAAGAGACACCTACTCACTTCTCCTACATGCACCCACACAGATTTAGGAGCATGGACATGCTCCTCATTTTCATATATTTTTAGTTTCTTTTTCACTGCAATAAATATAAAATTGGCAATGTTCATATACCACAGCACAGACAATATCACCTCATTCCGTCAAGGTACCTACTTCTCGGTGAATTAAAAAGTCATCCTGAGGTCTCTGGTCAGATCTTACCAACAGTAACTTCAACTGCTTCCTGATTTATCCAGTGTTCAAGTAAAAGGTGCTTTTTTCCCTTCTCTGAGCACGCTTTGGCCTCTCTGCCTCCCATGTTTTTCTACAAACGGAATCCCCTACTGGAGATCCTTCATTACCTGCCTTCCTGACATCCTCCCACTATACAATACATATTCTCATATCTTTCAAGGCCTAGATGAACATTACATCACTTCCTTAAAATCTCAAATATTACTCCAGTTATTTCTACTTATCCCTCTTTCTTTTGGCTACACAAATCTATTATGAGTTGATTGATTCTTCTTCTACCACCCTTCCATCATTACTGCCAGGGCTTGTACTAGGATATGTAAATGAATGCCTCATTGGGCAAATACAGTAGAAATCCAGTGGCAGACTCTCTGGTTTGGATCACCATGCAGGATTCACTCGGGTTCTACTGGAAGAGGGCTGGAGGTACGGATGAATGAATACATAGTCAACTGTGACACAGTATCCAGATGGTTCTGCTATGGTTTTCTGACTGAAAATACTCTATCTCTTGCTTGTGGTTAGTACTAGGACCTGGACACTGTATTCTTTGTTTTAATCTCATGATCATTTACTTTGATATAAATTACCAAACATAATGGCATCAATGGAAACTGCTACAAAGTAGTATGTGGTCATTACTGCTGACTTGCTTTTACCCTCTCAGCTGGTCAACTGTCGAGGTCTCACCAGAATTCAAAATAAGGAATTTGTTTCTCGCAAAGAACCCCATAAAAGGATTTCTAGGTTAACATACAAAGGCTGATGGGTAGCATAGAAAAGTCAGCTTTAAGTCTAGGATAAAAATAAAAGGGGACGAGAGGCAGGAGGGCAGGGAAAGGATCACTGGGTGGCAAAAATCAATGTGAACATAGTTCAGAGGGTGCATATGTAAGATTAACATTTTTTAAAGGGAAGAAAATAAAATGTAATGGGAAACTCTAACGTTATATTCTCAGAACTTTTTTCTTTTGACCTATACAATCACCTGCTTACAGGTGACTGCAGAAAAGCCCAGGTACCACTGTAATCAAATATCATGTATGTTTACACGAAAGTAAGGTTTCTAAAATGGAGCTTACAAAGATAATGCCCCTGGTCCTCACGGGCTGCCTTGTCTGTTCTTGACCTGTTTTTCCAAGCCTACTGAAATGCAGCCTCACCATAGCCTCCGTGGACTACACCATCCTGCTGGCTCTTAAGAGTTGCCCTGTCACCATCTCAGTGTCTGATATTTACACCCTCTGGGGAGACTCCTGTTTCCTGTCAAGACTGGCTGGGGTAAATCCCAGACACTGCTTGCTGTGACTTCACCCCTTTCCTATCCCTCCTCCTGCTCCACTTCCTGTATCTGCTATTCACACTGGTGACCATCTCCTCTTCTCGTTGTTTCAAACTAGAACTTGTAGTTTTGAAGCAATTCTTAGAAAGAGCTATGCCTAACTTCCTTCAGTGATATTCTGCTGCCACTTGGTGTATCTATACTTGATGTACATAAGTGCACTGCTAAGGAACAGAGGAAACTGTGTGAATACAAGTATGGCGCAGAACTACATTAAATTGTTCTCAACAGAATTTTCCATGGCTACATAAAAAAATGAGATACAGGAACTGACCTCACTGTATTTAATAAATCAGAAATACAATTAGGGCTGCTAAACCACTCAGATTCAATTAAAAATCTAACTAGGGTAAAATGAAATTTCACAAGTAATTTATCTACACAGAATTCAAAATGCCATGATTTAATGCTAACACTACTCAGATATAATTTTTTGGTTCTGTAGAAAAACTAAAAATTCTATCTAGAGCTCATGAATATTTACAGAAAAAAAAAACAAAATTACTGTCATCATGGAATAAAAAGTCAATGTAATACAAAAGACAATTGCTTTTACTTAAAACAAAATTTAAAACAAAACCTTTACCAGGAGAGATGAATATATACATGAAAATACTTTTATAGGAAGATACTGGTTAGTAAATAATGGAGGTTTTGGTAAAGTAGACGTATTCTTGTATTATTTTGTCCTATTTTAACCTATAGATTAAATTCAGAATTCAGAATGCCAACTGAAAGATGAATAAATTACTCCTCTTAATATGCAGTATTTTTTCAAAAGTACTTTAAAAATACAAATAAAAAATACAAAGGTATTTTCATGTATCTATCCAATTTAAGCCAAAAGGCTTAGTTACAGTCCCTGCTTCACAGATCAGAGTAGTCGACAAGCCACAGAGCTAAGGTAGAGCCATGCCAGTCTATTCTCTCTTCTCTCCACTCTGAGAAATCATCCTTTCTGCATGCTTCTGTAAATATCCCCTATACTGCTAATTTCATAATTCTCATTGTAACCTCCCAACTCCCGCACAAAACCCATCCCTGGCTCTTAACTGCTTACAGGGCCCCCTATTTGGTTGCTCACTAGTCAAAGATACTCAACAAGAGACAGATCCCCTAAACTAGCCACTTTTTCCTATTCATTTGTGTTAATAAAACTCCATCCTTCTTCTATCATCCAAGATCTAAAACATTTGACAATTAGATCTGAAATGTGTATCTTTTTCTTCACTTAAACCGAGTCATAGCACCCAACTCTCCAAATAATAAAGCAAATGAAGCAGAAAATACTCTCTGCCTTCACCCGTAGTGGTAGGCCATCATTCCAAAGAGCCACAACAGAAACCCAGACAAATCTTTGATTTTCTCATGATCCCCTCAGACCAATCACATGCTTATAAATTCTTTCTTGTGTTTCTAGAATTCACCCACTTCTCTGTATTCTCACTTGGTGCAGGCCAGGGTCATCTCTCCTGGAGATTATTGAAGAGCATTCTAAATGGGTGACCTGTCTGCAATCTGCTAAACTACCACCAGAGTAATACTTGTACAATGCCTAACCCTGTTTAAAATCACTCCATGACTCCCCACTGCTTGCACAATAGTGCAAACTATTCAACCTGCTTTTATAATTCCCAACCCTACTTTTCCAGTTCAGTACAAGTAGACTAATTTCCTACTAATTCCCTGAAGAATCATGTTCTTGCCTACGTCCATTCTTTCACACATGATGTCACTTCTGCAGGAAACACTTGCCTAATGCCTATTTCAGGCTCAGCCTCGGAATTGTTCCCTTTGAAAGACATCTCTGGCTCACCAAACCTAGACCAAATGCCGTCATAGCTGCCTCCTGGGAACTTCTCTGATTATAGCCCTAAAGGTATGCTTTAACTGTCCAGTTATTTATCCTGTTCGAGATAAACTGTATAATGGGTTTGCTTCTTTCCTAATATCTGGAATAAAACTGGTAAAATGCCATCTTGGGGGAACTGAGAAAATAGTCACTCAAATAATCTTCTGTGTTCTGTGGTCTCAATGAGGAACCCGGTTGAGAAAGACTATCATCAGTTCTGTCAAAGTAGAGACTTCTACCTATCCTGTTCATTCTTATTTCTGTCTGTATAGAAGCTGGAACTGTAAATACTCATAAATACTTCATTATACGAGTTTACTACAGCCACTGGCACCTCTGACTGACCTAGCTGAGGGTTATTACTGTACCCCTTCATGAAGGAGTATTTAGCACATTCCTAGACATACACTACTCACTCAAGTTCTGGGTTGATTTGGGATAAAAGAAAAATGCTATAGCCACCTAACATTTATGGACCACTTATTATATATCAATCACCAACAGTTCAATAAACTTTACGTAGACCATTCTTCTTTCTTTAGAACCAATTACCACTATATTCAACCATGTGTCTGCCTTCTCCACCAGATTTTAATCCGTAACATCTTTCCACCCTGAAAAACCACAACAATGTTTGGCATATAGTATAGGCACTCAGTCAAGGTTTGTGGAATACATGAAAAAAAAAATATTATCAGTAGGGATGACTGAACAATCTTTTTTTTTTTTTTAATTTTATTTATTTATGATAGTCACACACAGAGAGAGAGAGAGAGAGAGAGAGAGAGAGGCAGAGACATAGGCAGAGGGAGAAGCAGGCTCCATGTACCAGGAGCCTGACGTGGGATTCGATCCCAGGTCTCCAGGATCACGCCCTGGGCCAAAGGCAGGCGCCAAACCGCTGCGCCACCCAGGGATCCCTGAACAATCTTTATGTACATAAAAGAGCAGTGTTACCTATTCAAATTATTTAATTTCCACTTCATTATTCTCATTTGCAAACAAAGATAATGCTACCTTCTTCACCAAACTATTTTAAGGATTAAATGAGAAAATGAATGTAAGTACTTATCTCAGTGACTGGCACAGAGTCAGTGCATACTAAATGGCTGCTAATATTTTAATAATGACAAGTATATGCATGATATACAACAAACCAAATACGTTTTGCTTTTTCTTTTGATATATCCTTAAATCCCGTATTTTTTTAAATGACTATCTGATGGTTACACAGCAAAAGGAAATTTTAATAACCAATTGATTATACTATAAAGTATCACTGCATCTTTGGACTCTTTAATTTTTTTTTTAATATTTTATTTATTCATGAGACACAGAGAGAGAGAGAGAGAGACAGAGAGGCAGAGACACAGGCAGAGGGAGAAGCAGGCTCCATGCAGGGAGCCCGACACGGGACTTGATCTGAGTCGCCAGGATCACACCCTGGCCAAAGGTGGCGCTAAACCACTGAGCCACCTGGGCTGCCCCCCCTTGGACTCTTTCTGCATTAAGCAGGATGGATATGCCACAGACTGGTTGTAAACTACCGAAATTTTTATAAATCAGAAAAATCTAAAAGAAAAAGAAAAAGAAAAATCTTATTCAGGGATGCCTGAATGGCTCAGTGGTTGAGCAGCTGCCTTTGGCTCAAGGCGTGATCCTGGGGTTTGGGGATCAGGTCCCACATCAGGCTACCTGCAGGGAGTCTGCTTCTCCCTCTGCCTATGTGTCTGCTTCTCTCTCTCTCTCTAGTCTCTCATGAATAAATAAAACCTTTAAAAAGAAAAAAGTCTTACTCATAGTGAGGGATTTCTATGCAGTTATATAATTAAATATATACTGAAATATTCAGAATTCTTCCAGTCAATGATAAAGAGGCATTAAGAATGGGAATACCATTCTCCATTAAAGGGAGAGCACACCATCTGTTACAAAAATAAAAAGTACCATAATTTTCATTAAAAATTGTTACTTGTTAAGGGTCCAATCTGTTAAAGAGTTAAAGGAACAGGGTAAAAGGAAACAAGGGTGAAAATACACTATGGCTACTGGGAAGGTAAAGGGAACTAATCACTGAACTTATAACTACATAAAATATATGGGCTACTGGCTCCATTTCTAAAAGGCAAATTTTATTAAGCTATTTTCCTAGAGGACAGGTGAGGGAAGGGCATGTCAAACTGACACTTGGATTTATTTACCTTTGTGCTTGTGCCTGGGTTTATGAGGCTTTTTGCCTGAAGGAAAGAGAGCTAAATCCAAATTATAAGAATGAAATATTTTTAAGGTTTTTTTTTAAAAAAAAAGTTTTAAATTACAAAACTGTACTACTGTTTTGTTCTTAGCACTTTAAGTCCCCAAGGAACTCATGAGGTATAGAATCTTTCATATAATAGAATGTCAAATAAAATGCAAAAGCATCCATTAATGTCTCAGGGGATTATCAACTATCATTGTAATAAACATGTATGTTTTAAATACACGTTATAAAAAAAGCTATTTACAAAGGTTGTGCTATTTTTAGTGACTAATCCAGAAAACTACCTAACTCAAATCAAACAGTTCCCATATAGAACAGAGAGGTCCCCAAAGCAAGAACTAGGTTTTCTACCAAATTTAATACTTATAATACTAATACTTGACCATCAAATGACAATGAAGACATAGGACAGAGATACTCCGATTTTAGTTGTTAACAATGAATGCAAGACACCATGCAGTTTTGCCTTAAAAACAACAGAATTATTTGAGGCAATGAAAAGAAAGGAAAGAAATACATGGTGCACAGAGGAGAACGTATTCTTAACTTAAAAGGTCTGCAGGCCTTTTACAGATTACACAGTACTCTTTCAAGACAGGAGCTACCTGACTCATTCAGCACAGCAGTCACAAAATCATTAAACAATTTACACACGTTTCCATAAGGCAAACACAATACAGGTTAATGAAGAAAGATTTCCATGGGCTTCTCTGTTTGAAGTACAAGAATATATTAAGTATAAAACTATCACTTAAGGAAGGACTCAATTTGTTCATGATAAAATTGTATGTATTTAAAGTGATTTACTAAAGGTTTTTCAGGGCAAAATTTTAAAGTGAAAAAGCTCTTAAGCAATTGATAAACTGTGGTCAAGTAAGCATAAACAATGAATCTTCATTGCTAACTGGGTTAATGGGAAAATTCCCAAAATATAATCACCAGAGTTAGAGTTCCAATTACCCTCCTCTTACCTGTTACTTGTGGTACATATGGTACTGACAATCTCTCAACACTATAGCCGCTTCCACCTAGTGATTCTGCAATCTTGTTGGTCAAAAAGTATAAATTTTTGTCATGCTTCTCTAAAGATTTTGGAAGCCTGTCAGGTTGATCAAAACAAAAGTCATTCAGTATTATTTAAATCACTGAGCAAAAATAAGTTAACACAAGCATGCTAGATCAAAGCCTAAATATAAATATAAACACATCTTAAAACTGTAATTAGTAACAGAAAAATCAGCGTATTTTTGGTGACCAATCTGACTATAAAAACACATGGTACGGGTCCCATATGTTAAGCATTCTGCTGTGATTTCTTCTCCAGTAACATTCCAATGGAGAAGTCAATCTTAATTATTCTGTGGGCATTCACACATTAAATGATGAAGAGGACTAAATTCAGCTTTAACCTTCATGCTAATTAAAACTGAGACAAGAAAATCAAACTGCAGTTCAGTGATTGCTAATGAGACACATATCAGCCAGTGAAGTGACAGGAAGCACCTGACCAATCACATAAAGATCTACTTTCTTCTCAATCCATCTGATACTATCTTATGCTGATGCTCTCAATACTACACTGCTTTTACAGTCCCAAGATCTGAATAAAGTATTGTTCACATATATGTTCTTATTTGAAGAGCAAAGTAGAATGTAGGGTATAATACAGATTTTCCTTAGTATATTCTCTGTCCCACAATTTTGAGTACTGCTAGCTATTATTGAAAGTCTTCAAGAGGATATTATATTCTCTTAAAGAAATGCTTATTTATATATGAGAACATGCTACATTTAAGAATTATATCTCCATACTAAAAAAAGATAAATTTTTTCATCAAAGATCAATTCTGTGTGTGGATGAGTCTACACAAGAACTTTTATAGCAAAGAAAGAAGTCAGATACATTAAATGACAGAAATACTTAATATATGAAAATAATCTAACAACAGTTTACTCCTTTATAATCATCACTGATGGTTTCTCAAGTCAGTGTTCCTTCCTTAAAATGTAAAGCATTAACATACATGCACTTATCTCTGAAAATATGCTCTGGTAGAAAATAAGGGGCTTCCATAGTTCGAATCTCAATGACCTGAAACATATCCAAAAAAACAAAACAAAACAAATCAATAACCTTATTCCTTAGGACCTGGCTCTGAAAATTTGGAAAACCAAAAACGGAGAAATTAAACATTTTTAAAAATACCAGCACTTTATTTTGGAATTTAAGCTATGTTTAGAGCCCATATGCAGAGTTCATTTTATTTACACATTTATTATTTTAAAAATTCAGAAGGTAACAAAATTGTGACAATAAAATAGTACATATAGTAAAAAACAATGATGTGTTATATTTGATTGAACCTACTACCAAAGGATAAAGAACATGTAATTTTCTTGAGTGCCACTATGCTGGAAAGTCCTTGGCAGAGTCAAAGGCCATTGATACCCTTACCCTCTGGAGCCACCTTCTGCAGTGCATGTGTGAGATCTCAAGGCACTTCTGAGGTGGGACTCCAACTCACTGTGAGCAACCAGAGGGGGCACTCTGCTTCTGTAATATGTGTATCTCCAAGGGCAGCTGTCAAATGAACAAACGAGTTTTTTTTCTTAGAATGCACTAAAGCCTCCATTTTACCATGGACTGGGAGATGTGCTTCCAATTTCAGAAAAATGAGGCTCTCCTTGACTAGTATCCTTAAACAACAAAGATCAAGTGGACTTTCTCTGTCACATAAATTAGGAACTCTGAAATGCATATTAAATTGTGCAGGTAGCCATTTCATGAGTTACTGCTGAAAAACTGCACGAGACAAATTTCTAATAAAATGTTTTCTTCAATAATTCAACCTTTGAGATTCGGCTTGAGTAGACTGGTTTAAAACAGTGACTAAAATAGTATAAAACAATATAACTAGAAATGATATAGATACTAAGATTCATGATGGCTTAAAAGGAAAACAATTATGTAAGAATGTACATGACATTCTAGAAGAAAACCACGCATTCTACTTGACCACTATCCAAAAAAATTCTAATAAAGCAGCAGGCCTCAAAGAAAATATAAACACTAGCTGTAGTTTTAGTTTCAATTAAGCCACTACTGAAAAGGTGATGCATACTTTTATAGCATTACCTTTATAATTTGACATATAATCATCAAAATTAACAATAATCAGCAGTGGAAGAAAATCAGCCATTTTTATATAAAAATCAAGATGAAGGACCTTTCCAAACATCTTACCTTGCTAACATGCTGGCAAAATGCAGGGACAGCTATCATCTGACTCACAAAGTTGAGGTATGCCGCAACCAGTGCCATGATCCCACAGCGATGGAACATGGGCAAATTATCCTCATTGATAATCGCACTATCCTTTAATAAAAAACAAACGCAGCTAACAGATCAAGGTCTTATGCTCCATTAGTGTTTTCTCTATAGTTATACAGAAAAAAATGCAGGTTGTTTGGAGTGCTAATAAAAATGTTACCTTTTAAGAAGTTATTTTTTAGAGAATTCTGGAAGGAGAATAAATGCCCATTTACAGGAGAGTTCAATCTCTCAAATTGCTTTCTTAGGAGTCTTCCAGGGGGTGGAGGAGGGGTACACAAATACACACATATATCTTACATTAAAATATATATTCGACACATATTCCTATTGCACGCTGTCCTTTACACACTCCAGTGAGACAGCTACATAAGTAATGCCTGTGTAATGACTTCTTCCCCACTAGACTGAGAGTATGGGCAGAGGGGCCATGATGCCTCCTCTTCACAGTATTCCCAAGGCTCTGAGCAAATCTGGCACACAGCTGATGTTCATTCAATCTTTGTTAAAAGAATGCATATGAGCACAACCTGGAGAATTATCAATTTAAAACTACACACCTCCTTTTAAAATTCATGTCCTTGGATTTAGGCAACACCACTTTAAAGATGGTGTCTTGTTCATAGAAAAAAAATTTTTTTTCTTCATTGTAAGAGTATGAAAGCATACCTGTAAAGCAATGGCCAATCGAATGAGATCAATAACTACTTCTTCATTGGCTAATTCAATAGTTATAAGAGCAAGAGAAGTATAAAGTAGCTCATAGTTTTTCTGAACATTGTCCTCCTCTTTACAGCCCAAATATATGTGCCGATAGAGCTGCTGCCCATTCTGAAAAGGGAAGTGACAGAGGAAAAAGATAATTTCGCTTAAAAGTACTATAGATTTCATAGGCACATAACAAAGTAGTTCTTATTACAGGACTTAACATGGAAGAGAAACTTAAGCTAATTAATCAGATGGTCAAATTGTATTACAATTATCAACATCAACAAATATGCTAATATACAACTATAAACTAAGGTAAGAGTTGAAGCATGAACCAGAAATTAAAATAGCAACTAAGAAAGAGTTCCAGTGTAAACAATGAAATGCTTTTAGAGCTAATTTGAAAAGATAAAAGCAAATTATAGACTGATTCGGGAAAAGGCTGAAAGGGCTGCCAGAGTTATGGGAAATACTTCTGCAATACAGCCTAGGCAATGATTAAAAAAATAATAAATTTGGCTAAGGAGAAAAGTACTTAACACTTTCTTGCCTTTGGAGGCAATCTCCTATGAGGTGGGTTAGGAGCTGTCCAAGGAAGAGCATCTGCAGGTTCTGCTACACTTTGGTGTGGAGTGTGTAAGTGTATACACTTATTAGTGTATTAGTGTATAAGCCTAAAGCCTTATACAAGGGAGAGGTTACAGAAACATTCCAGGGACTGCAAAAGGTTTCCCCCTAAACCAAACTAATCTAAATATGCTAATACAGAACAGAAAATTTTTTCCTATCTTAAAGCATTCCTAGGTAGGTCCAACTGCTAAATGAGAGCTAACAGAAATAAGAGTGTGCTCCCCACTTAAAGTCACTATGACTTTCTGTGGTTAATTACTATGTGGTAATTAACTCAACTTGCTGCATTGGTTCTCAACACTAATTGTAAGCTACAATCACTGAGAAATTGGAATGACCACCATGCTTCTACCCTCGCCACTGTCCCCAATATGATTTAGCTGGTTAGCAGTGAAGCCCAGGTATTTTTAAAGCACAAATATCCCTAGGTGATTCTAATATGCAGACTATTCACTCATAAGTGGAGTGACTTTAGCTTAACACTTAAAGTCCATAAGTGGACTTTAGCTTAACACTCCAGCCCGTTTCTCAGCAGGTTCATCTGATGTTCACTTTAAAGAAAGCGAACTAAACAAGACCAACAGTCTTCTGAATCCAGGATCTGCTTCTTTCAAATAGTTCTATACTTGGGTCTGTAACAATGGTCTATGTATTGGGCCCTCTCCAACCCTATGCTTGAATCCTGGGATTCCGAAATAATAACATTAAAGCTTGCACATAGGAGAGTTTAGATGTTAGGTTCCTTTAATTCAAGTAGATTTTGTACCTGTTACCTACCCATCGTATTAGATAGCATTACCGAATACCTAGTTATTAGATAACATTAAAATCTAACATTATGTACTAAATTAATAGTGTAAATCAGTGTGATGACTTCACAAGGTGGTTTGACATTGTCCAATAAATCTGAAGAACCTGGGACACTTGGATGGCTTAGCGGCTGGGTGTCTGCCTTTGGCTCAGGGCCTGATCCCAGATTCACGGGATCGAGTGCCACATTGGGCTCCTTGCACAGTGCCTGCTTCTCCTCCCTCTGCCTGTGTCTCTGCCTCTCTTTCTGTGTCTCTCATGAGTGGATAAATAAAATCTTAAAAAAAAAAAAAATCTGAAGAACCTATTATTCAACAAAGCCTCTCCTATAGGCCTTAGAGAAACAAGAGTTACATGTGGTATACTACATGGACAAGAACATTCATAGCAGCCCTTTCTGTAACAACCCCAAACCAGAAACAATTCAAATGTCCTCAGCGGGAAAACAGATAACTTGTGGTATATTCGTGTTATGCAATACTATACAGCTACACAGATGAATGAATTTTACTAAAATAGAGCTAAATGAAAGAAAACATAAAAGAATATGCATCATATGGTTCCTTTCACACAAAATGCAAAAAACTAACAAAGCTACACTGTATTGTTTAGGAATCTATAGGTGGACAATTAGGTGGCAAACTGTAAAGAAAACAAAGCAAGGAGTCTATTTTCATAAAAGAACAGGGTTTACTACCTGCTGTGAAAGACATGGAGCAGTGGACAAGCCGGGCATGTGGGGGCCTACACTGTTGGTTCACTTCAGAATAATTAAATAATGCCCATACACTTTGTATTTCATAACAACTGGTACTTTTTTTGCAAAGTAATTCCCTGAATTGCTCTTTCAGCTGGTTAACAAGAACCCTTTCACATGGTGAATTCTGTTAGGATCACAACTTTCAGAGAGTAGCCCTGCCATATGAGACACCAGATACTGAGTAGCAACAGCTTTTCCTTGTACCTAGAAGTACAGTTCATTAGGAAGTAAGAGGTAAAGGAGCACCTCCCAGTGTAAACTGTAAGGGCTTCCTGCCCCAGGCCAGTTTTTCAAACACAGACCCAATGCCTAATATGTCCCTAAAACATTCTGATGGAGTGGTTTTAGGCTGGGTAGTAATATCCAAAGGGCAGTCCATCATCCCCCGACTACAGAACTCCAATTTTTTTTTCTTTAGGTCTTTGTTGAAATTTCCATAAGGTGCCAGTTAAAGTTGCCTAAGAAAACCAAACAGCATTTTGACTGACAGGATAAATTGGAAGGTAAATGAAAAAGGGTGTCCAACAGTAAAAATAAAATTTGATTTAAAAAAATGAACAGATTGCACCAAAAGAAAAATATACTAAAAAGAAGTGTTATATACCAACAGTAACAAATGCTTAACCAGTTATTTTAAATTATAAAATCGAAGGATAACTAATTCAGGGAACAACTTCAAAATTTCAAGTCTAATCTTTTGGTTCAACTGGAACCTTTCAAAATTAGTTGGCTAGCAAATTAAGGAAAAAGAAGGATTATTTCTATCACTGTCATATCAGATAAAATAAAATGAATATAGTCCCCAAATTCTCCTTAATGTCATTATATAAAGTCAAAGCCTAAATGTTAGTGAGTTTTCAAAATCCATTCTATTACTCATGATTAAAAGTTCTTCCGTTATGAGAAACAACTTCTTTCATTAACTGGATAAATAAGGAAATATTGAAAAAGCAGAAGTTGGAAAGAGCTAATGCCTCTGGCCCTATTTATTAGCTACTGTTTTCATACACAATATAGCCAACTTTAAAGAATTATTTTACTTACATTAATTCAGTAACTGTTATTTTATAATTCAATTTTCAAATAAATTTCCTAAACTGTAGGGACATTAACTTGAAACACACAAATCAATAGTAATAGAGCAAAATAAAAGATACTGACAGGGACAAAGCATGGTTTAGAAATGAGCCAAAGAACATGGATTATAGATATCTGCACCTATCTTCCTATGGGGCTCTCTGCTTGTTGTTCCCTGCACCTCTAAAGACCCAGGCTCACTTATCTACCAAGACTGGGATTATCATGAGGCCAGTTGGCAAGTGTGTCATAGATACTGCTGTGCATCTCAAAGTTGAGCTCGGAATCTGGCAAATAGGGACACCTTGGTGGCTCAATGGTTGAGGCTTTGGCTCAGGGCGTGATCCCAGTTTGGGGATCGAGTCCCACATCAGGCTCTGTATGAGGATCCTGCTTCTCCCTCTGCCTATGTCTCTGTCTCTCTCTCTGTGTCTCTCACAAATAAATAAAATCTTAAAAAAAAAAAAAAAAAGAATCTGGCAAATACTAAGTGCTTAAGCTTTGAATGAAGAATATGCAGAAAGATTATACAATATGCTAAATAACTTTAGGTGTTGTGATTTGCTAAATTCAGCTACTTGCCAACAGACATATCAAATTCAACTGACCATAATGGTAATCTAGGTACATATTACTTTTAAGGGCAGAGATCTGCCTATCTGATCTTTATATCCCAAATAATGCACAGAACAAAGCCAAATACACTGTAAAAAAACATAAAACACTCATTATATTTATTTATTCACTGGTGATAAGTATTTTCAAAAACATGAAGCCATTAAAAGTGGAATCAGTGTGTGTGCCTAGGGTGGAGAAGAGTGCAGACAGAAATTACAGGAAAACATTTTACTCAAAGCAAGAATTTAGAACTATTGCAGCATCCACCAATGCTTAAACACAGGCCGGAAGAGACACCATCAAGAATGTTATGGTAATATGGAAAGCTAAAGATGGTAGCTTGAGATTTCCAACTCCAAAATCCAATGGCTTCTTTTCAAGGTCACAGATCAATATAAAACTAACAATTCAAACAGCTATAACTTCTATCATGCATTATTTTTAAGAAAATAATCTTACCTTTTTCATGAAACTTGTGTCTTGTCTACAAATTTTTTCTCTTTTTATCTTTAGGTCAGCTACATCTGGTATTATTCTAGAGACAATATATAATTTTTAATGAACAATACATTTAGTACATATCATGTCTTCTTAGGCAAATTATAATTATACTTAGGAATTTGAACTATTTATATTTAACACATTTCAATGAGCATTTGAAGTAATCCTATATGTAATGATACTATTGAATTACCAGATAAGTAGGGGAATTTCATAAATTCATCTTGACTCCTTGTCATTCCTAAGTTTAAAGCAAAACCAAAATAAAATTCATGTAACTAGTGACTACTAGATGAGATCTCTGAAAGTACATTAAAAGACCTTTGAACATATTAACCAAAATATAATAATTAAATTGTCTCAATACCAATTAAATGAAACTTTGAATAAAACTTAAAAATCTGAGGGATGCCTGGGTGGCTCAGTGGTTGAGCATCTGCCTCCTCCAGCTCAGGCCATGGACTCTGGGATCCAGTACTACATTGGGCTCCAGTACTACATTGGGCCTGCTTCTTCCTCTGCCTATGTCTCTGCCTCTCTCTTTGTGTCTCTCACGAACAAATAAATAAAATCTTTAAAAAAAAACTAAAAATCTGAAATTTAAAAAATCATAATACTTGAATATATTAATGTGGGAATTTAAAAAACATTATCATTAAGCCTATTTCAAAATGGCCCAATACCTGATCCCTCGAAGTTTTGCCCTATTGTCATGGCGATCCATGAGATTATGCATTACTTCCAAGACTAACTGTCTCAGTTCATAGTCTTCCATGAGGGATGGTGATAACAAAGGATCCAGAAAAGATCCAGGCAGTGCAGTAACAATTGTTTTTGCTTTGTATCCAGAGGTTACCTGATTATTGGGAAGAAAAACAGAAACAAAAAACCTTTGTCATGAGTCCTTCGGTAAAATTTTTTAAACTGTTTTATAAAATCCATAAATTTAGGGAAACAGCAAGTATGAACATAGTCTGAATGAAAAACAAAAAGGATATTTATAAGGTAATGAGGATTTTGGGGTGCCTGGGTAACATAGGTGTCGGACTCCTGGTTTCTGCTCAGGTCATGATCTCAGGGTCATGTGATCAAGCTCCATGCTCAGCATGGAATCTGATTAAGAAAGAGTCTCTTCTTCCTCTCCTGCCCCCTCCCACTGTGCTCTCTCTCTAAAATAAATGGATCTTAAAAAAAAGTAATGAGGACTTTAGTGACTTTATAAAAACATCATAATAAGAATAATAAAATTAATAAAAGCACATATTTACCATGTGCCAAACACAAGTCTAAGCACTGTATGAGTATTAATTTCCTCTTCACCACATCTCTATGACAGAGGCATCGATATGTATCCCCATTTTGTAACAGAAAACAGGCTCAGAATGGTCAAGAATCTGTGAGATGGTAGTCAGTACTAAGTGGATACAAGGTATTATTAGGTAGCAAATAGTACAGGTATGAATGGTAATTTTAAATTGTCAAATTATTCTTTTATTTTAAAATAAGCAGTTTAGGTTAACAGGAATACATTTTTATTTTGGAAAGATGTATTTTATTACTTGATTTGACATTTCTGAACGTATGCCTATCTTCTGAATTTAAAGCTTTTAAAGAGCACATACTGAATGCTCTTTAAAATGCTATGAAACATTTTAACTATACCATACAGACATCCATTCAGGTGACTCTGGTACAATTAGGATTAGAGACAAGATGATTTACTCAGGGTATTTGTTTAATTAAAAGGCTTAGAAACAAAGAAATTTCAGGTGGGAAGTCTCTATTTATATTCAGGATTACAAATGATTATGAGCATTTGTATTTGGGCACTTATTACAGGATGGAGGTGATTTTACAAATGGGCAAGGAATTTGGTAGGACAACTGTTGCTCGCCTAGAAGAATTAAAAACATATTCAAGTCTCACACCACATACAAAAATAAACTTCAAATACCTAGCTATGGGAAGTCAAATTTTAAAAACTTCTGTTAAAAAAAATAAACAAAATGTGTTCATATTTTAAGAGTAGGCAAAAGTTCTTAAACAAGATACAAATAAAAAAGCACAAAACACATACAAAAGGATTGACAGATCTGGCTATATTAGATTTAAAACTTCTATATGGCAAGTACCATAACCAGAGTTAAAAATGAAACACAAGAGATATTTCTGTACAAATCCCTAGCAATAAAATATTTATTTAAAAAAAGGGATCAGGACACCTGGGTGGCTCAGCGGTTGAGCGTCTGCCTTTGGCTCAGGGTGTGGTCCCAGGGTCCTGGGATTGAGTTCCATATCAGGCTCCCTGCAGGGAGCTTGCTTCTCCTTCTGCCTGTGTCTCTGCCTCTCTCTCTGTGTCTCATGAATAAATAAAATCTTTAAAAAAAGCGGGGAGGGATCATGTAAAGATTTCCTAAAACAAATTTAAAAGATAAAGATTTGGAAAGGGGGGAATCCCTGGGTGGCTCAGCGGTTTGGCGCCTGCCTTTGGCCCAGGGCGCGATCCTGGAGTCCGGGGATCGAGTCCCGCATCAGGCTCCTGGCATGGAGCCTGCTTTCTGTGTCTCTGCCTCTGTCTATCATGAATAAATAAATAAAATCTTAAAAAAAAAAAAAAAAAAAAGATTTGGAAAGGACACACATTCCAAATAATCAGCTCCTACTTTGTTCTTGGCATTATACTAGATAGAGTTAAATCAAAGATGAAAATAAGGGGCACACAGGGCTCAGTTGGTTAAGCATCCGCCTTCCGTTCAAGTCATGATCCCAGGGTCCTGGAATAGTGCCCCACATGGGGGTGGGGTGGTGTTCCTGCTCAGCAGGGAGCCTGCTTCTCTGTCTCCTTTTGACCCTCTGACTCATGCTCTTGCTCTCTCTCTCAAATGAATTAAAAAATCTTTTTAAAAAAGATGAAAATAATCATAACTAGAGGTCATCACATTTTAAATATGCTGTTACTTTTTAGCTCTTCATAGTTGAATTATTTTCCAAATGAGAAATCATTATTTGGTGAGTATATGAAGAAAATAGCATGATTTGTACAAAGAACGTGGTTTCACATCCAAGTTCTAGTCTTCAGCTTATTGTCCTTGGAGAACCTCTTTCACTCCTCCTACTCCAAGTCAATGAGCCCAGGCATCTTCGTGTGTATAAAAACACAATACTTGCTATCTTCTGTATGTTTTATCATTATGAAGATAAATAAGATGACAGGAGATGTGAGGAATAAACAGTAATACAATAAAAATTTAAGTATATAAGCCATAGGAAAAAACTAACCATAAGCAGTATTTTACAATATAAGAGAAAAGTGGATAATGTGAAGCTATTTTTTCAACCTCTTCAACGATGTTAAGTGTATTCTTCACTTATTTTAAAGGCCTTACCATAAGTAAAGATCTCAGCAACATTATCTGAATCCGCCTGGTTCCCAAATCCCTAAGATACACAAAATACTGGTATTATCTTATTAGTAGTAATTCAAATTGACATTATTTCATTTACTTATATTACCTAATTTTAAAACTCTATTCATTTTGATTAAATACATGGTTTCCAAACCAGCTAAAGTCATGACTCACTTTATACTCATCAATTTCATATGAATTAAAGAGTTCTATGTAGAAAACAAAAAATTCAGACAAAAAATTAAAAAGCTATTGGCTCTCAAAACAGTACAAATGATGTGAAAATTCAATAATTCAATCGATTACATGAACACACAATGAAACAACCCCAATTAAAAGACACTGCAAATTTGAGAATATACTTACCATGAATATAAATGGCAAACATAATATCTATTTAACATGTATCAATAAGCAGTTACGAACAGATAATTTTTAAAAAGCTAACAAATGGAAAAAGGTTATCTAATTAGTGGTCAAAGAAATATAAATTAAATAAGACTATCATTTCTTTATTAAATTAAAAACTCACAAATATCTCCAAACTAAAGCTTTAGCATGTTGTAAAATCAAATCAAACTATAAAATGAAGCCAAAAAATATGATCTTTAAAAATCACTTTCAGTTCTAGAATTCAAAGAATAAGTCAACATTTGACAAAACTGACATTCATCTTTAAAATCTTTATAAGAAACTTGAAGCCGTACCACATATTATGTATGTATATAGACAACGTCCAGGATAAATTAACCTTCAATCTAGTTAATGTAAGACAGAAAATTTGAGAATTTATGATATACTGAAAACTGATTCTGAAAACTGATTGTGTAAAATCAGGCAATGGTAATACAACTGCTTAGCAATCTGGGCAGCCCTGGTGGCACAGCAGTTTAGTGCTGCCTACAGCCCGGGGTGTGATCCTGGAGACCCAGGATTGAGTCCCACATCGGGCTTCCTGCGTGGAGCCTTCTTCTCCCTCTGCCTGTGTCTCTGCCTCTCTCTTCGCTCTCCCTGAATGAATAAATAAATAAATCTTTAAAAACAAACAAACAAAAACAACTGCTTAGCAATCTAGTGCCACAAAAATAATGTTTTCCATAGGATTTTTATGATGAATGATTTAAAAAAAAAACATTTTATAACATTAAGATGAAATTTAGCCCAAGATGATATTAAAATTTATAGTTTGAGAACATAGGGAAAACTACATACGCATACCCTAGTTGACTGATATCCAAAGTATGGGTTGATGTTCCAAAAACAGGTACTTTCCCCATAATGAACATCATGATTTCTGACCTCTGATAATCTGGTAGGTTACTTCCAAAAAATCCTATGAAAATATTAAGATAAAGTTAAGATAAATTTTACTAATTAAAACAGTTATTTTTCCATAACACAAAATCATAATATATTTTAACCAAAGCTTTCAATATGTGGTAAAACAATGTCTTTAAGTCATATATATTACTCTAAAGTCCTTTTCTGTTCTCCCTTCTTGTCACTTGCTCTGCTGGCCGTGTGCTCCCCTGTGCCCATCGTAGCCATGCCTCACGGAATTGAAGAAATCAAGGACTTTCTGCTCATGGCCAGGCAAAAGGATGCCATATCCATCAAGATCAAGAAAAGTAAAGATAACATGAAATGTAAAGTTCAATACAGCAGACACCTTTATACCTCAGCCATCACAAAGAGAAACTGAAGCAGTCCCTGCCCCCAGGTTTGGGGTGAAGGAGCTGAAATGAACTTGGCACACTGATTTGAACTGCATTAAAATTTTAAAAATTAAAAAAAAAAAAAACTTTTAAGGTACTCTAATTTCTTTTGTTCAAAATCATTTACTCATGTATAGTGTAAGATGTGTATAACAGACTAACACATAAAACAGTAAATGTCTAAAAAAGTATTTTGCATATGGTTTATGATGGTAAACCATCATCAATTTGAGTTGGACTTTTAGAAAACAGAAAAAAAAACCTCTGGTAGTGTTTCTTAAGAAACTCTTGTTCATATATTGTGAGCCTAAATTCTTGTTCTGGTAAGAAAGTCAGTAATGAGGCCAAATTTTGGTGAAGAAGTCAAAAATTAGGTCACAATACTTTGGCTTCCTACAATTGCTAAAATGCTGTAGAATATCATTACAATGAGCCAGGT
Source organism: Canis lupus familiaris (assembly GCF_011100685.1). NCBI lineage: Eukaryota > Metazoa > Chordata > Mammalia > Carnivora > Canidae > Canis > Canis lupus. Next base: position 29,129,799 of record NC_049234.1, on the reverse strand, counting down.
TTACAATCTACCCAGTGGGTTAATTCAATATATATAATTCAACTAACACACACACACACACACACAAAATCCCACAAAATGTTATTTACTTGTCATTTTTCTCATGTACTCTTACATCTTGTGGATATTAAATGTATTTGCTGTAGTTTTTTACTTCTTAGTCTAGAAGACTTAAAACATTTAATTATCACTTACTCAAACTTCAAACTTTGTTGTTTCATTGAAAAATGAGAACAGGTACTGAATCATGCTGGTTTTGTTCATTTCTCAAAATGCAACATAATCATTACAAAAACCTCATTTTCAATGCTTATTTAAGAATAAATTAGTTTTTCAATTTAACTCTTCAGCTATTATTATAGGAATGAATAATCTATGCAAACTAAAATTGTTCTATTTATCATCTGATTAGATCTGGGGATAAAAGTCATTTCCTATTATCACACACTTCAGCAAGCAAAAATCTCATGATCTTAACATTGTGCAATCCACATAAAGTATATTATTCTAACACTTCAGGAGCATTATCTATGGTGTTAAGAAACTATTTTGTATTTGGATCCTCACAACAACCATATGAGTCTAGGAACTACTTCTTATTAACCTCAGTTACCACTTGTGGGAATAAGGATTAGAGAGGGTAAGAACTCAAACCAAAAAACTAGACAGCTGGCAGCCCTGAGGGTTCAGCGGTTTAGTGTTACCTTCAGCCCAGGAAGTGATCCTGGAGACCCAGGATCGAGTCCCATGTCAGGCTCCCTGCGTAGAGCCTGCTTCTCCCTCTGCCTATCTCTCTCTCTCTCTCTCTCTCTCTCTGTGTTTCTCATGAATAAATAAATAAAATCTTAAAAAAAAAAAACAACTACACAGCTAACAGTAAGGCCTGAGGTGTGGGCTATTCATTTCCAAAGCCTATGTTATCATTATTCTCTCTTTCCTCCCTGTAAGGTACTTTTAACTTTCCAAGAACCCAATTAGATATGTTGCTAATCACCATGCAAAACTAGACACGGATTTTCTGTTCCAAGCAACCCAGTCATTACCATGAGGGCATCAAGTTTCCAACATAATCAACTGTGAGGAGAGTCCTGAAAGGAATTAATTTTCTGAGCCCACTATTTGTGTTTGAACCACTGGGTGGAAGTGCTGAGGAGCCCCACCTAATCCCCAACTGGAAAGAACACTGCAGGGAGCTAGGTTCTTGATCACTGTAAAAAAAAAAAAAAAAAAAAAGAATTTGGCCGCCAGCCTCATATCTTCAAGTGGCAAAGGCACAGCAGCCCTGCTCCCTAGTCCAACAGCAATATCCACACAACCTGGTAACTATCTAAGTATTGAAAACTTCTAAAAGAAAATATTGAGGAAATCAGAAATCCGATTAAACAAAAATCTTACTCACTGTGCCACACTGCACTTCTTTTCTCTCATTTTAATTTCCACATGTTATTTTGAATGTGTTATGTCACAGAAATATTGCTTGAGTTTACTGCATATATATTTTATAATAAAATACTTGAAAAAATAAATATTCTGGAGTGAAAGACCAACAGTGAATTCACTGGAATTCACTAAAGCAATTTAATTCTGTGAAGACAGGAATAGCTGATTTATTATCTTAAAATATCACAGAAAATCCATAAATCCAAATAAATTTAAGAATCACCATAAAAGTTACATTTACCATTTACTATACACTGATCTAATTGGTTTAAGAATACCAAAAATATCTCTGCTATACTGAGATTCCATGGTAATACTGGACTTCATTATGTTTTGTATTTTCACTCCAAAATCTTAAGCACCTATTATGTTTTACTGTGCTGAATAAGACACACCTGGGCCTTTGCCCTCATGAGGATAATTTCTGCACACATAAGATCATAGCTAGGTAAAATAGAGGTATAGCACTAAGCAGATAAACTACCTGCATCACAAAATCCTAGTATGGGGCCTGCTACATACACATTCAATATGTAAGTGCTGAATGCTGGATGCATAATGCATATATGCATATCCATAAAACTTCAGAAAGAAGATAAAAAAGAAACTTTATATTACATATTCCAAAGGACTACTTAAATAAGTAGCCCCCATACAGAAAAATTATCCAGATAAAAGATATAAACTGGGCTCCAAAATAAAATATGACTTTATTTTTAGCAGAAACTATTAGCAACCATTAGAAATTAGGCACTAAACCCCAGGGATACAACTCAATTTTGAAATTATTACAGAAATCACGTAGTGACACTAAAACGTGATCTGGGTATTCTAAAGATATTAGGAGGGGAAGGTTAAAGGAGAATAGGAGTGTGCTTACTTAAATTTGAATTAAATTTATATTTTACTTTAATACAGTCAGATCACTCTATTTCCCCCCCCAAAAAAAATTTTTTTAAAGGAAGTTCTTTACACTTTTACTGTACTTTAGTCATGTTTTTAAGAAAAAAAAAAAATGAAATTAAAGCCAAAGGCATCGGTACCCATAACTTGGTTTCTAATATCAGTCCCCAGTAAAATAAACCACAGCACTTTGAGAAATGACGGATTCCATGGCTGCAGCAGGAAATATAAAATGAGCCTGAAACAGCTTAAACCAGTAAGGCTATGCTCAAAAGAAATGGGGAAAAGTTACAAAGACATGGAAGATGGGAGTTCCAACTGGCCAAATCTAAGACAATTTCAGCACCAAAATAAAACAATAAATACAGAATGAATTATGAAGCATGAAAATATAAATCCATAAGCTCATGCCAATAATAAAGATATAAATACCCGCATTCCTACATACATACACAGGGAAGAAAAAGGGATTCCTGCTCACCGCAGAACACTGAGTGCCACCTGACAGCTGTGGAGGGAGTGCGGAATTTGAAAACCATCCATTTGCAACATGACAGTAAAGACAGGTTCAGGTAAAAATTATGAATGGTTACTAAATTCATGGGGAGGTTTGGGTGAAGAGCAGAATATCCACATGGTCTAAAAGCACATCCTCAAAGATGGCTTATTGTTTATAAGGATAAAAACTGAAACCGTACAACAGAGAAACAGAACACTTGGATCAAAATTCACATCACCAATGAGAAGCAAAAGTACACTGTGTACCTCTCTGTACGCAATCATCCAAGAACCTTATCCCTTATGTAGCATTCAGCCAAGGAATGAGCAAACACCAAACCCAAAAGAGGAAAAATTTTTGGATGGGGGTGGTATGCTCTTAAAAACCCCCGTATCAGTACTTGACAGGATGAGCACTGGGTGTTATTCTATATGTTGGCAAATTGAACACCAATAAAAAATAAATTTATAAAAAAACAAAACTGTATCATAACTGAAAAGAACTTAAGACTAAAGGAACTTAAGTATTACAACTAAATGCAATTTATGATCCTAGACTGAATCCTGGACATAAGGAAAAAGATGCTCTAAAAAAAAAAGTATTAGGTCAAATGACAAAACTACAATATGGAAGTCTGATTCATGTACTATGTCAATGTTAAATTCATGGATGTTGGTAAGTATATTCTGGTTACATAAGAAAGAATCTTATTCTTTGGAAAAATACTCTATGGTAAGAGACCATGATGCATATGCACTTAGTGTCTTAGTGGTTTAGGGATAAATGAGGATGTATGTATGTATCTGTGTGTGTGTGTGTGTATAATGTATATATATGTACACACAAATATACATACATGCACACATGGAGAAATGGAGAGAGGGAAGGAGGAAAAGAAACAACATAAATGATAAAATAAATGGCATACAGGATTAACAGATGAATCTGGGTGAAGGATATACAGTGTTCTTTGTCCTATTATGTTTATTTTTGGAATGTAAGTTTTTTAAAAGTCTAAAGCTACAATTCACTTTTGATTAATGCACTGTTAGAGACAAATATCCTTCAGTGAGAGCTTTTTAATCACTGTTTTACATAAAGTTTTTAAAAGTGAAATGTACTCACCTATTGTTTGGATGATAGCATTCTGCACAATCTTCTCATCATTGTCTTTGGAACTTGAGTTTAAGCTGGCACTGCCTACAGATCCCCCCTGTAAATCATTTGCTTCAAATTCAACACTGAGACGCAGATGCTTCAGGAGGGTGTTAAAGACTTCCAGCACTGTGGGTCCTGGAAATGAACACTAATGTGAGCTTTTCCAGTATTATACACTCAAAACCAATTCCTCCACACTACCACACATTCTAGCCAAATAAGCGATGTATTATTTTGCTCTTACCAACCCGCTTTCCATGCCTGGTTTGCACTCTGGTTTTCTTATGATATGCAAGCAAATTCTGCCCTGAATTACAGCATTTGATAGAAATAATAACATTTGGATCTATATCCTCCCAAATGTCTAGTACATAACTGGTTTTCAAGTTCTTTATTAGAAAAAAGGAGGGGGACCCCTGGGTGGCTCAGTGGTTGAGCATCTGCCTTCAGCTCAGGTCATGATCCCCAGGGTCCTGGGATTGAGTCCCGCATCGGGCTCCCCGCAGGGAACCTGCTTCTCTCTCTGCCTATGTCTCTGCCCCTCTCTCTCTGTGTCTCTAATGAATAAATGAATAAAATTAAAAAAAAAAAAAAAAGAAAAGAAAAAAGGAGGAAGGGGAGACTGATATAGAGGAAAGGCTTAAGTGTGCATTAAAGAAGTCTGAGAGTCATCAAGGGAGCCCAAAATTTCAAGAGAAATTATAGCACATTTAAAAACATTAAAGTATTTTTAAAGAGTTTTCTATACACTGCTGTATCTACTGAAAAAAAATCTACAATAGATTACTGCATTAATTTTTTTGTTTTAGGTTTTTTTGTTTTGTTTTGTTTGCTGACACTCACCTATGGAACCCTTAGCAGCAATGGCAACAGCCTCTAATAGAACCTGGATGATACCTGCTCGAACCCGTGGAGAATCTTTTTTACGAGCATCAAGGTGTCCTAGGATCTCCTGAATTACATGGTGAGAATACTGAGCCTAAAAGAAGCAAAACAGTACACAAAGATGTACGAATAGTTATATGCATACTGATAGAATTCCTAAGAAGGGAAAATCATATGTCCCTTAAATGTCCAACTGCCGGAGACGTATACTCATGTCACAGAAAAATATGTAGCCATTAAAAAACACACTTTTCAAGAATAAACTGGGATACTAGAAAACATTCATAATACCCTGTATGAAAAAAGTTGCAAAATACTATGATTAATGAAATTTAATCAGTTCTTTAAAACAATATATAGGACTAGAATTATATACACCTAAATATTGACAGTGCCCAGGATTCATACCAAGTTTTTATTCTCTTCACACTTCTCTGTAATTTCAAAGAACATTTATATACTCTTATAATTTGATAATAGGACAAATATTTAAAATAAACAGATTATGATATTTACAGCACTTCTCTCTTACCCAAACTAGATAAATATTATTTCTCATTATGGATACCTAACAATGCTAAACAGTCAAAACTCCCATCTCATCAAAAGCCAATATGAAAATGAAAATGAAAATGTTATCGGTGTATACCTGATTAAATTTAAATCAAGGAAATATTGGAAGATTTGCAATTTTACAAAGGCAATTTTATCATAAATAAATTTGATCAATCACAATGAACGATATTGAGGCCTAAATCTAAAATAAGATAGCTAGAAAATGTTTACTACAATGAATATTTTCTTACTTCTTTTTTTTTTTAAGAGAGTAGCAAAGTTTTGGTGGTGGTTGTTTTTTTTTTTTTTTTTTTTAAACTAGTAACTACACCCAGAAGTCACGAGTGGGTCTACTACTAGGCTGTAAAAAAACAAAAACAAACAAAATGGGCTATGGCCCTGAATCTCCATGTCTGTGTTTGCTTGCCCTCAGGCCCCACCGCTCTGTTTTGACACTGGTGACTTTTCTAGCCTTTGGAATGGGTTATTTTATGTCAAAAGCAGTGTCCAACACATAATGGCTACTCTGCTCAAAAGCAAAAAGAATCTCCCTCCACCTCTATCAACATAACCAAATTTGCCATCAAGTATTTCTGGTATTTATCACAATACATCTACTTTTATAACAACCCAAGGTAAACATTTTCACATTTACTTTCTGTAACATAAAAAGAGATGAATCCCAGACAGACAGACACACACGTACACAAAACCTGAAACGGAACTTCTTGCCAAGAAAGCTGTATGCTTCTCATGCATGAGCCTCACGGTAGGGTCTGTCTTACAAATACAATGGCAATTTGACTTATTGTCTAAACCAGGACACTTCAGAGAGTGAGTATTAATAACTACATAAAGCAGGGCTATCCTAAGCAAAGCATAGCACCTGTCCACAAGAGCTCAAGAATTCCACCTTGGATGAAAAGTGTATGGAGTGATAGGAACAAAACTACAATGATGTTAATTATACTAAACACTGAAAGTTCCTCACGCAGTTTTACTGAGCTATTGTGTACCTATGGTAAAACTCACCCTCACACTGAAGTTTAGAGCAATATTGTTGGATGTGTAGCCTTTAAGAAGCAACATAATAGGGTGGTTATTTGAATATAAGCCCTGGAGTCAGATTTGCCCAAATTCAAATTTGGGCTGCATCATTTAATAGCTTAATAGCGTACAGCTTAAGAGAGAATTACTTAACTTCTCTAAACCTCAGTTTTCCTCATCTACAATATTTAGAAAATAAAAACAGTTATTTTGTAGAATCGTTGTGACACATGAATTCATTTGTGAAAGGAACCTAAAATTGTATCTACTACAGGAAACGTGTTCAATTTAGCCATTATTACTTACTCTTTAATTGGTGACTCCTGGAATAATATGTTACTGCAACATTAAACAAACAAAAATGACAACAGAAGAACACATTTGATTCAGAAGCAGATGCCAGGCACTGTTCTACCCACTGTATATGTAGTATCACATTTTATCCACACCAGCAGTTCCACTGTACACTTCCCAGTGCAAATGAGGCAGGTTTTTAATTTTAAGTTCAGTAATTTGTAAAAGATCACGCAGAAACTCTAAGGGAGGGCCTAGCTGTGAATCCTAACCCAACCTCAGGGCCCAGCTCTTAAACACAACACCTTATTACCTTCAACAAATCAATTTAGCACAAAGGATGAGCTTTAAATATTTTCCCTTTACCACAAATGCCCTATTATATTTGAAACTACCTGAAATTATGTCTATGTAACCCCTTAGGGATATAAATCCTGGTCAGGCTAGCTAGCTTACTGTGCTGAGAGAGGAAGAAATGTTACTTCAGAATGATTCCCATAAACAATTTTATGGTAAACAGCAATTAAAACAAATTTATTACAAGTTTTAATTGTATCAAGATAAGTCTTACTAAACAGAAATTCTCATTCTACTGGGTACTACTATTTAACCTGTGATCAATGGACTTATAAAACATGCTGTACTTAAAGCTATGTCCAGAGAAATGCTGTGGACCAGGAGTTTCTTAATCTTTAATCAGTAAGTATTTATTGATTCTTTGACTTTATCACTTTATTTTGTGCAAAAGACTTGTAAGGTGACAGATCTTTAATAAACTACTACAGTAATCATTTTACAATATATACATATATCCAATCATATGTTGTACATCTTAAAGCCACACAATGTTGTATGTCAATTATGACTCAATAAAACTAGAAATATAAATTTTTGATATTATCCTACTACATCCAAAGCAGCTTTATAGTAACTACCACTTATCAAAAACCCACATTATGGTATGCTAACTTTAACTTACTGGTTGGTTTAGACCAAACCTTGTGGAACAGAATGACCAGAATCTGAACCGTGATTTCGCATTCTACCTGTGTTCCCTTTAGTGCCATACCTGACCTCTCTAAACATCAGTTTCCTGATCTGCAAAAGGAGAATAATCACAGTATCTATTATAAAAAATGAGGATTCAAAACAAGAGAGCAAGTAAGTTATGTACACAGTACCTAGTACAACTGGCACTTGATAAAATGGTATTTCTATTTTAAAAATATAAATGATCCATTCAATGCATGCATTAAAGTTTTCTTTTCAGAAATGAGAAAACTAGAACTCAGAGGGACTGAATAATTTGCCCAAGTTCACACAACCAGTAAACCGCACATCTAGGATGTGAATCCTGGTATGACCTATAGTAAAAGCCATGCTGCTTTCTTACTATCTTATCTCCTTTGATTGAACGATGACTTTTCAGGGCATAAAAAATATAGAATGTGTTTAAAAAAAAAAAAAAAAAAAAAAGGACTTAAAATCTCCACTTGAATTAAGAGCCACCTGGGTCTGTTCAGGTTTCCAGGAGAACCAAGTTGTGGTCCTCTGTAGTAGATAAGAGTATCTCATCATGAGGTTCTATTAAGGCTAGAGGAGTTAACACACGCACTATCACACAGTAAAAACTCAATAAATACTAATTATTATCAGCTATATGCTACTGTAATAAATTTCAATTCCAATATCAGTTTATCAGTGAAATATAAACACAATAAATATATTCAAATAAATGAACAATAAACAGCATCACGAGATCTTTTACTTCTTTTTATTAAGTATCTTTTCATCTTGGCAAATAAGAAAATAAGTGGTAAATAAAATGAGACAAAAAACTAAATTAAGAACGTGTACATTTTACAGTGTTCTAGAACTCTGATATGTTTATTGACACAAAATCAAAATTACTTATATAAATATGATAAATACTTAAACCAATCCTTACCTGAATGGAATACATTATAATTTTAAAGCAGTGAACTGCAAATTCATTGGGATCCCATAGTTTGTGATGGTCTAAATGCCTGTAATTAACAAGAAAATTACTTTAAGTGTTCCTTTTTTTTATTACATTCTTCCTCTAGCACCCCAAACAATATGTAAAATTTATCCTAGAATGTAGCAGAGAAAAGCAAAGGAATAAAAACAATGTGTTAGGAGAGCTTAAGAGCTTGGTCAGGAGGGAGAAGACCCAAGACGCCTCTAGCCAGAGTTTCAGAAGGACAAAGATCTAATGAGAATAAGCTCCATTTGAGGAGCCAATGACTGAGATTTTTTCTTTCTTTTTTTTTTTTTTTGACTGAGATTTTTTCTAATTAAAAACAGCCAACCAACGATCAAACCCCTAATCCTCAGGTTCAGGAATCTCATCAAGATAAAGACAAGGTCCAAGAGGGACAACAACTCACCTCTAAAGGAAACAGAACTAGATTCCCAGGTAACTCACCAAGAGCAACAAGAGAAGCCAGAGAATAGGATAATACCCTCAGAGTACTGATCTGCTAATTCAGCTTAGTATTATTTGCTAAGCAAAACTTTCAATGTGGATAAAATGAAGACATGCGATAAAGCAATTTCTAGAGGATTTACTTTAGAAGGAGGGAAAAAAATGATTCCAGAATAAAAAACAGAAAGGCAAAAAGGAATGCTGAGCAACAGAACCAAACATACAAGTTAAAACACACACATACACTAATACAATATCTAATTTGTGAAACTGAAAAATATTCTAGCCAAAAGTAGCTATTAAGACAAAAGCATTTAACCTTTTATTCCTAAAGAAGAAAAAGAAAATATTAAACTTTACACCAAAAAACTGAATGTTAAACTTTAAATATTATATAAAAATGAATGTTATATTTCCTAAGAACCATTCGAAGCAGAAAAATTACAAGGGCAGCCTGGGTGGCTCAGCAGTTTAGCACCGCCTTCAGTCCAGGAGATGTGATCCTGAGCTGAGACTCGGAATCAAGTCCCACATCAAGTTCCCTGCATGGAGCCTGCTTCTCCCTCTGCCTCTGCCTCTCTCTTTCTACGTCTCTCATGAATAAATAAATAAAATCTTAAAAAAAAAAAAAAAGCTTGTGATTTTAGAAATTGACAGCAAACTAGAGATAAGTGAGAATTTTCTGAAGCCAATAAAAGTTTTCTATTTAAAAAAAAAAAAAAAAACCTCAGCAAACGTCATGCTCCATGTTTTACCACTGGTATAGGAATCTTGAAAATTGGGGTCAAACCCCTGCATTTAGATGCCACTTATGAACTATCACTTTACATAAGTGGTTTCACCTCTAGAATTTCAGTGTTCCTATCTGTAAATTGGGGGTAATGACACATTCCTTACAGGGCTGTTGGGATGATTAAACAAGAAGTCATGTGAAAACATGTAGCACAGTGTATGGCACAGAACAGGTAACAAATGTCAGCTTAATCTCAACCAGGTGTAGTATCTTGGGCCCTTTCTAGACAAAATAAATCATATAAAATTAGCATTTAAAATCAAGAACTTAGCTTTGGTGGAATTAATTTTAAATTGTTTTGGTATTGTAATTTCATTTTCTCACGTTGATTCTATCCTTATTTCAGTTTAGTTTTCAAGGAAAGAATTGGTAAATTTGGTTGAATCATTCTTTTGGTTATAGCCTTTCAAGCCATTGGTCTATATGCTGGCAGGTGTTTATATATATTTAAATTTGTAACTAATTTGTCACAATGTTGCTTTAGGCTATCTAATACACAGAAGTAACACGCTGCTCCTATCTCTGGAGGAGAAAAGCAAAGCAATGTTACAGGTCCAGTGTACTGGTTACTTTTGTAAGAAGAGCCCCAACCTATTGGCATGAGCAGAAGTCAAACTGCAATGGAACCAAGCAGCAACTAGATCCTATTTTTTCTGCAAGTTTAGTAGTAAAGGGAAAGGGAGAGGGAGAGGAAAATAATTTCAAATTTATAAGATCAGTGATTCTCAAATCATGTTTCTCAGACCACATGCATCAAAATCACCTTGGCTAAAAAAACACAACAGGCAGATTTCAGGGCTCTCTACTAGGCCCCAGGCCTAAGAACGATGGGACCAAAGATCTTACACATCCCTGAGATTTTTAAGCATAATTAACTTCTGAAAACCACTGTCCTGGACTTATACATACACAATTTACTACTCTTACTATCTTTGCAAAACAGGTGGGGAGTTTTACTTTGAGGAGTCACTGATGCGTAACAAAGAAAAAGTAGAGTCACAAATGCAACTGGGTGAGATCTTTGAAAGTAAAAAATTTCCACTTAATCACTTCTTTTTTTTAAAGATTTTATTTATTTATTCATCACACACACACACACACACACACACACACACAGGCAGAGATACAGGCAGAGGGAGAAGCGGGCTCCATGTAGGGAGCCCAACGTGGGACTCGATCCTCGGTCTCCAGGATCACACCCCGGGCTTCAGGCAGCGCTTAACCACTGCGCCACTGGGGCTGCCCTACTTAATCAATTCTAAAACTTCTAAAACAAGAACTGGGACAGAATATATTCAGTTCGAATGAAAAATATTTCAATTCCAACAGTATGGACACTAGTAAAAGATCTATAAGCATAGTCAGACTAAGGGGTCAGATGAAATATAAAATTTTCACCTTACTATTCCTTTCAGTAGAAGAACAATTTCACTCAGACTTGAAGAAAAAAGAAAATGCCTTATTTTTATATATGCAAAAATTATGGACACATCATATAATGGCATGCAAAATTTTCAATAATTCATAAAATAAAAAATGTGACTTCAAAGAAATGTCCAGTTTCTCACTTTAAGCTACTTCTAGACAACCAAAGGTCAAACATACCAGTTCACTCTGTTGACTCTGGTGCAAAGCTTTAAGAAACATGAAAAGCTTTTACCTTTTATCACAGCTATTGATATTCTATATCCAAATGTCTAATTTTGTCTCCAAATGTCAAATTTTAATTTTTAAATTTTCTTATAAAATCTTTACAAGTACAGAATCAATCAATGCAAAGAACTTCAAAGTTCAGAGCTATGGGCCATAGCCTTTCATTTGTAAAACATGAATGACAATACCCTCCACTTAACAGGATAACTGCACTGTGCAAATTAAATGAGATAAAGCTAACAAAATCACCAAGCACAGTGTTCACAATGTACAACATCAACTTTAATTTCAATCCTTATCTCTTTTTCCCTGCTACCCTAGCACCCAAAATTTCTGCCCTAGTATTCAATGAGCAATGTTACGTCTGCTCTAAAAAGTCAAGGCTAAGAAGCGCCTGGGTGGCTCAGTTAGCTAAGCATCTGCCTTCGGCTCAGGCTCAGGTCACGATCTCAGGGTCCTGGGATTGAGCCCTGCGTCAGTCTTCTTGCTCAGTGGGAAGTCTGCTTCTCCCTCCCTCAGCTTCTGTATGCCTACAACACTGTCGCGCTCTCTCTCAAATAAATAAAATCTTAAGAAAGAAAAAAAGACTAAATTTTCTAGGTTCAAAACATTCAAAAAGTAATTGTGATAACTGAGTGACCATACCCTACACCAAGATACATCTCTAAATATATGGCACTTTAACCCTAATCTATTAAACTTCTCAAAAATCTTGAGCTGAACGTAGTCCGGTTAAAAAAAATCACAACCATAATTTGCAAAACATGAAATAGGCAATCCTAAGGTTAATAATTTAAAAAGAAATACTGGGACACCTGGGTGGCTCAGAGGTTGAGTGTCTGCCTTTGGCTCGGGTAGTGATCCTGGGTCCTGGGATCCAGTCCCGTATCAGGCTCCCTGCAGGGAGCCTGCTTCTCCCTCTGCCTATGTCTCTGCCTCTCTGTCTCTCTCATGAATAGTCTATTTAAAAATGAAAGAAAAGAAAGAAAGAAAGAAAGAAAGAAAGAAAGAAATAAAGAAAGAAAGAAAGAAAGAAAAAGAAGAAGAAAGAAGAAATAAAGACATAAAGAATAAGGACTACCTCTTCCTTAAGCCCTCCTTCCTTCCCCCTTACCTTCCGTCCTTCTTCCTTCCTCCCCACCGCCTCCCTCCCCCTAATCCCTCCCTCCTCCTCCCTCCCTCCTCCTATCCAAAGAAGAGAAAAAGAAAAACCTTAAACTATATAAAGTTAAAAATCTCTGCATATAAAAATAGCCATAGTGGCACCTGAGTGGCTCAGCCGGTTGAATATTCAGATCTTGATCTCAGGGTTGTGAGTTCAAGCCCCATGTAGGCTCCACACTGGCCATGGAGCATACTTAAGAGAAAAAAAAAAAAAAAAAGAAAAGGAAGTAGAAAGAAAAGGCAAAACTATTTTACATAGGAATTATTAAAATCATTTATCTTTATACTAATAATTTTTTTTTCAATGCTAAATTAACTTTTTAGGTATATAAAAAAAGTATGCAGTAAGAATAGTATTTCGGGATGCCTAGGTGGCTCAGTGGTTGAGTGCCTGCCTTCAGTGCAGGGCATGATCCTGGAGTCCCGGGATCGAGTCCCACATCGGGCTCCCTGCATGGAGCCTGCTTCTCCCTCTGCCTCTCTCTCTCTGTGTGTTTCTCATAGATAAATAAAATCTTAAAAAAAACAAAACAAAAAAAAACAGTATTTCAATGATATATTAAGTAATTTTTTTTAAGTAAGAGTAAAAATGACAACAGTGTAGCATACTTTGCAAAATTAGTACCTCATAGAAATCTTCCAGTAGTAAGAAAGATTCGTTTCCTAACGGGCAATTTATTTCTAGTTAATGAATGACTACAAAAAATAGTTCGTAAGTTAGGAAAACTGATCTGGGAAATTACTTCCAAAAAAATGCTTTAGTTTGACAGTCAAGCAGGTTTTTTATTTCAATTATTATTTGATCTAGTAAGGAAAATAATTTAACAGAAATTTTGAATATCACATTTTTAATAAACAGTGAATATAGCAGGATACATTTTTAAGTATTTAAGAATAGTACATAAAGAAATACTGTTTTTCCTAAAAAAAAAAAAACAAACAAAAAACTGCAGGGTTAAAGTCAAAACCTCCTAAAATGAGTCATTTATCATTAAAAGAAGCTGTAAAATGCCCCTGAAGTTAAAAATGTATCATGACTCTTCTATAAAGTTCAAAACCACTTTGCTAAAGAGGCAGAAAACTGAACTTTATTTACCTCTTCAAACATGGTACCATTTACTTTTGATTCTTCCACCTTGTCCAGAGTTTTATTACAGTAACCTCGTGACATACTGGCCCTGGCTCAAATCCATCCTCATAGCTCATCTGATTAACTTTCTCAAAGGACAATTATGGTCATTTCACATCTTTGAGCTAAAAGCACGAATTCCATACAGATTTAAATATAAAACTATAAGATCCCTAAAGTGTGGCTTGAACTATCTGTCATTTTACACTAACCTTTCAACTCTGATACTCCAGTTAATGGTATCAACTAATCTGTTTCTCAAAATCCACGTCTCTGCCTCTCCTCATGCATCTCAACCAGCTAAAATCTGCTTATCCACCTAAGTATCAAAAAAGATCACCCCCAATAACCCCAATTCAACGTGAATTCTTTGTTTTGAACTGCTACAGCACATTTTGGCCCTTTCTTATAACCTACATATTGTATTAAAATTACTGTGGATGTCAATCATCCACCAGAAGTTTGCTGAGGACTAGGAAAGCTTTATTTGTGTATATAGTCTCCAAAATACCTGGTATCTTACTTAGGGCATTTAATATTTAATTAGCTCATTAACTAGCAAATATATAATTAAATATTTAATTAACAACTTAATTAACTAACACATGATCAAGATTTAAGGCCATCAAGTTCTACACAATAAAAAACATAGCCCACTTCAGGTTACCCACCTCAAGTACAGTTAATTTAATAGTCTTTTTCTTCCAGGATCACTCTCTAGATTTTAAAGGCCTTATATATTACCTCTCAATTAATAAAAGTATTACGATAAAAACTGGAATTCTAATATTAAATCAGCAGGTCTGGACACTAAACAATAAATCTTTAGTTACCTTTAGTTATATCTGACATAATTTTGATTATTTCCTTACTAGCATTTCCATAAGCCCAGTCATTAAACAGATTTCAATTTTTCTTTTTTGGGCAGTGGGGGAAATCACAGATTTTTTTGGATACCTAATGATTCTCGTAATTTTAATATAATTTTGTGGTTTATAGACTCTTATAACTAAAGCTCAACTTTAAACCCAAATATCTGCCTTATATAAAGAATTCTGGGATGTTAGACAACTTTATATATGCTATTAAGACTTTATTACAGTCAGGAAGGGAAAATGATGGGCAAATGATTAATAAAAATCAGCAAAAATGGCCAGAAATTACAAAATATTATGCAGTAGATGTATTATCTGATAATTGAGTTAGAACACCAAAAGAAGCTTGACAACAAGTCTTAAGAGATAATATCTCTGTGGAGAAACTCAAAGTTCACAAATATATTTTCCCTGAGGGGGAAACAGATATACCAATAAGACAGTCAATACTCCTGCTCTGACCAGTCACAGATATAAGGCAAAATTTAGAGAAGTGAACATGCACTAAGGTAGTCTGGCCAGTGGAGAAAGCCAGTCAAGAAACAGAAGCCAGGGACTAGAAGGAAATGACCATAGAAGTTACTAAACAAGATGTATCACACTAGGACACTGTTAATATTTTACTGTGCATATGCATTTTAAATGCTGGCAGTAGAAATTCACGATAAATGATACTCATACTATCAAGCACATGATTGTATTTCATTTTTAAGGGGAAAAAGCTGGTGTAGTGGTTGAACAGCGCTCAAACACATGATGTTGGGTTCACTCCTGTACTCTCCCTACAATGCTACTACACTTTCCAGTAGTAATGCACGCATGCTCACAAAAAGTGTCCTCTGTTAAGTAAAGGAACACAGAATCAGTATGGCCCAGCCACAAATAACCAGGAAAATGCCAACTCCTTACGCAAAAACTGGTCTAACAGCATTATTCATGTTCCCAAAAGTCGCTCGACCCAGCAGTTCTCTGAAACAGTTTTCAGCCAGCACAGCGGGATTCTCTTCTTTGTCAGTTGCAGAAGGGGAAGGAGGAGGACCTGTACGACTGGGGGGGAAAAGGGAAATGAAGAAAGCTGCATGCAAGAACTCTAGCACCAGTTCTAACAACTAAAAGAACAGACTTGACTCAAGAAATGTTAAAATGTTTTCCTTTTTTCCCAAAATACTTAAGAATAAGAAACACAGTCTAACCTTTTGTTTATAAAAATGACAAAGCAATCATTATTATCAGTATTCTTTTGGTTACTTCTAATTGCCTAAGAAAAAGCATCCAGGATCTCTAAAGAATAACAGATGTTCAGCTATAATTTGTTTCACACATTTGCTACTTTTAGTATTAATTCAAACAGCATTTGGATGCTCAATAACAAGCAGCAAGTATAAATTTATTCTAAAAGAAATAAAACCTTACATGTATGAGTAAGAATATGTTGTCTACTAAGCCTAGAAATGAATAATTTTTTCAGAAAGGGCACATATTTAAACTCATTCAAGTTTACGAGACCACTATTTATACAATACTAAAGACAAAACTTGCTTATCCTGACAAGCAAACACAAATACACATATACAAAAGTAACCACCCTCAACCCTAATATCTTTATCCAATACCTGTCAACCTCTTCTATCTTCTGCATGTTAAACAAGAGGGATGGAACTATTTTATCCATATGCTGGGGTTCCCAAATGGTAGCCCGGAGTTCATCATTAACTGTTTTGCGAACCACTCCTTGAATACCTCTGATTCCAGCAATTCGGATTCTATAAAAAAGAAAAAAATAAGTCCTAAGAAAGATTAAACAAGTCTGACTGTTTAGCTAAGAGAATGGATGCCAAATAAATATTGTTATTTCAAGTCAACAAAATGAAAATAACAGAATAAATCTAAGAAATTAAAATCTCAAAAATCTAAGACAGAGATATGGCAGTTCCAAAAGAGATTTACTTTATGTTTTTGTTTTTTAATTTTTAATGTAATCACTACCCACCCCATTCCCCCCAGCTGATGCAGGGCTCAACCTCAAGACCCCAAGATCAAGAACTCTATGCTATACTGACTAAGCCAGCCAGGCATCCCAAGATTTACTTTGAATACCATCTTTTAAAAATCAGCATTTTAAAGTTTAAAGGGGCCATAAAATATAATAATATCAAGTCTATTATTATTTTTCAATAAAAAAGAATTTAATCAAAAGCATTAAATTTTCCTAAGGGGATGATAATAATTCAAACCAGTATGAACTAGATTCTCTCCATGTCTTGCCCAGGAGTCTCAGAAGTGAGTGGAAACAGGATTTCACTCTTCCTCAACACCCTTCAGTGCTTCCTCTTTTTCACTGTTTCTCTCCAAAGGCCTCTCACTTCCCACAGTCCACACGGATGGAAGACTAAACAGGTTCCCATAAAGGTATTGTGACAAATGAGAACTATCAAAATGGGAGTACAGATAACCTCAGCCATTTTTAAACATACACACACGTATGTGTGTATGTATATATATATATATATATATATATATACATACACACACACACACATACACACACACGTATACATATATCACATATATGTATGGCTGAAAATCTATCCACACAGGGAGAGAACCTCTCCTGCCCTTGATTATCATTTACCGCCTTTTTTGCTACTACTGGAAATATTCACCAACAGAGGTTTATTCAGCTTACCCCGCATAGTTTCTAATAGTTACAGGTTTTGAAGAATGAAAGATATGGGGAAGGGGGTGACCGTGCTTTACAAACCCATGAGGACATAACATAGGCATTCAGGAATGGCAACGGAGAACAGGATAACAGGATAATGAACAGGTAAGAAAGTGAACAGGAGACATAAAGACAGATTTTGCCTATCTGGAAGCTGTGTCTATACATGTCACTTGAGAGACTCTCGTACAGTTATCACAAGCAGGCAAGCCTAATATTACTGTTGTGGTGTCTGCTTGGTTAGCCTGCTGTTACTCCTTCGGTGATGAAAGGACCAAGCATGAGATGGCACGGAGCACACAAACAAACAAGGAGGGGGCGCTGATACCTCGTGGTGACACAGAAGCCTAAATGGGAGGGCAACAGATGGTGATGGAACGATCTATAGCTACTACAGATACACAGCTGGCACCCAATTCAGATCAGGATCTGGCCTAACCAATATATTCTAGTCATGACTTTAAAGGAATTTTATAGTTTCCTCATCAGTAAAATAGAATTTGTCTTGCCTAAAGCACAGGAATGTTCTAAGGACTTAAAGGAGTTAATGAGTTAATTTATGTACAGTGGTTAGCCAATGAAGTATTAAATAAAATAAACTGGCACACAGTAATTAGTAAGTGTTGGGTGTTCCCGCTATCATTATGATGCTAATGATAAGTGCTACCATAACTAAAGGCTGCTTAGGAAAATAGAACTTAAAATTATCACATACAACTTTATAGGTGGAAACCATTTCTGCAGGGTAAATATGTTAAGAAGATCTTAAGTTTTCAGCCCTGTTTACTAGCCCCCTGAATTCTATTTGATACAGTTTTGCTGAAAATAAAGGGAATGATAAGTAACTAAGAATCTAAAAAAGGAGTATTAATATGCTAGAAGAAAATCAAAAGGACTTTTACTTACAACAAAGCAGAGAAAAAAAATTGAACCCTGTATATTAAAAGCATTTTAGCTCACTCATTGATTTGTTTCATAGCGATTCAAACAAAATGCCATTTTGGAATTCATATATCATATAATTCTGGAAAGACCCAAAATTGGGAAAAAGTACCATAAGGCTTTTTCATTTATATTTAGAAAAATTTCAAGTTTCTTTTTGTAAACATTAGTCAAAAACATTGGGTGAAAATATGTTCAAAAGACAAGATCTTTCACTAGGGGGCAGTACATACCTAAAAATAAGACATCTTAAGTAATTAATTTTGAACTTTTTTTTAAAGGTTTATTTATTTATTTGGGGGGAGGGGAAGGAGAGAGAGAATCCCAAGGAGACTCCCCACTGAGTGTGGAGCCCAATCTGTGGCTTGATGCTAGGACCCTGAGATGATGCATGACCTGAGTAGAAATAAGAGTTGGCCACTTAACTGACTGAGCCACCCATATACCCCTAAATTTTGAGCTTATTAAATATGTCCTTTCATAAATACTGTGGATATCACACTTTTCACCTACAATGGTTTATATGTGAAACTCACTTCAACCAAAATTTGAGAAACACCTGTGTATAGTTTACTACTCTTCATAATACTAAACAAAAAAATACTATATTCTGCATATCTACTGTATTTTAAAAGAAAACAAAACTGTCAATCTTAAAAAAAAACAAAAAAACAAAATATCCTTTTCTTTAAGTAATCTTTATACCTTTTTGCCCCATTAAAAAGTTAATGTCAGCCTCTGAGAACAGGGACAATTTTTTTTTTAAAGATTTTATTTATTTATTCATGGGATTTTATTTATTTATTCATGGGAGACAGAGACACAGGTGGAGGGAGAAGCAGACTCCCGGCAGGAAGCCTGATGTGGGACTTGATCCCGGGTCTCCCAGGATCATGCCCTGGGCTGAAGGCAGGCGCTAAACCACTGAGCCACCCAGGGATCCCCCCCCCCTTTTTTTTTTTTTTTAAGATTCATTTGAGAGAGAGCGAGCGTGTGTGAGCCTGTGAACTGGTGAGGGGTTGGAGGAAGCAGAAGGACAAGGAGAACCTTAAGCAGACTCCCTGCTGAGCACAGAGAGCCCTATCCTGCCAATCCCTGGACCCCAAGGTCATGACAAGAGCTGAAATCAAGAGTCGGACACTCAACCAACTGATCCACCCAGGTGTCCCATAACAGAGACAAATTTTATAAAACATTTTAAAAATGTCCTTTAGGGAGAGAAAAAAAAGATTTTTAATGGTAACTGGAAAAAAGAGGAAATTAGTAAGATAGTTACAGTTATCTCTTCCTTCTAAGGCTCTACACTCATAAAAAAGGAATAACACCATTAACTCTATATGGCCAATACTAAACTGAGGAAAATTCATTATACCTATGGCATGCCAGCGTGTTTGTATCTGAAAACAATTAGTAAATCACTTCTCAGCTTTCTTTCACCGTCTTAAAATATCGTTCTCCATTTGTTTTGATTTGTGTAAACTAACACTATAGCTTGCCCACTAAAAGCTAGTTAAAAATAATAAGTCATAACAGTAAAATAATACATACTCTGTTCGTATTTCTGGATCACTATGACAGGAATGACACATGGCACTGAAGCGAGATACAAAGAAGTCATAACGTCTGTGATAGGATGGTGTGTCTTCTTCAATATTTGCAAATTTGACAAACTAAAAAAAAAAAAACAAAAACCAATATAAACATGTTAGTGCCTTTTTGAACGTATGAAACACATTTACTTTCATCTATTATTTGGTACATTAACAAGAACTATCAAATAAGCTGCAAATGAAACACATACCACAAATGCCACATATAGATAAAAGGAATTTTTTAATAAACTTGAGAAAATCAAGAATATAGCATTATAAATATTAACTTTAACACTTTAATTCAGTTTCTTTTGAGTGAGTGATCCCACTCTCTAGAAGCAAAGGTCTTACTCTAAAGCTCTTCTCCATTTCCTAGATACTGACTATGCTTCAGTGATAACCTCAGGCCCAAACCTGCAGAAAATTTTATTCTTTAATCATGAGCAGCAAATCTTCCATGACAACTGTGACTTAACACACGAATGAGTAATATTCATACCAATAAGATGGGACATGGAAAGGGAACATAAACTGAAGGAAATGTACACTCAACAGAGAAGAAAATACTGAGATGATAAAATACATTCTAACTCCTTTCTAGAAACAAAAAAGAAATATCCACACATTTGGGAAGTTTCAAATACCCTACCTATGTCACAGACCTGGCCCTAAGGCTCCTTATTATGTATTTTCTTTGTTCATTAGCTTTCCATTCATTCAGTGATATGTTACTTCTGTGTACAGCCCAAAGCAACATATTTTACATGCATATTTAAATATATGTAAACACCTGCTAGGATATGGCTGACAGCTTGAAAGGCTATACCCAAAAGAAGGATTCAACCAAATTTACCAATTTTTTCCTGAAAACTAAACTGAAATAAGGATAGAATCAATGTGAGAAAATGAAATTATGATACCAAAACAATTTAAATTAATTCCACCAGAGCTAAGTTCTCAGTTTTTAAATAATTTTATATGATCCATGTTATCTAGAAAAAGGTCACAAATACTACACTTGGTTGACATTAAACTGACATTCATTACCTATTGTGTCCCATATTCTGTGCTACGTGTTTTGACATGATTTAATCATTCCAATGGCCCTGTAAGGAATGTATCATTATCCTCAGTTTATAGATAGGAACACTGAAGTTCAAGAGGTGAAATCATTTGTCCAAAGTGACACTTTAATAAGTGGTGGGACTGGCATTAGAGTGCAGGGATTTGACTGGACTCCAATTGTCAGGATTCCCATACTACACACTGACCATGTAAAGTTTCAGAAAATATTACACCAAGTATCCCTGTTTTCATGAAAATAAACCTTAAATTGTATCAGGGAATGCTCAAAAATGTAAATGGGGAAAAAAACACACAGAGGTTTACCTATAATTTGTTTCCCACTTTCTAATATATATTGAAAAAAGAAAAATATTGAAAGATTACTTCTAGATATTGGAATTTCAGGAGTCTTGTTTACTCTTTCATATTGTTTTGATTTTCCTAATGTGCTATAATAAGCATATTACTTTTAAATAAATCAGAAGTTTTTTAAATGACCATTAAAATTTTAAATGTTCTGGAAAATTTTTAGAAGGGGAAACTTTATTCACTTTTCACTTATTGAAAGTCGCAAGTAACAACAGAGACCAAATGATCATTTATAGAAGATCATATTGCCTCTGAGTTTGAAGAACTTACTTTATGGCCAACAGATTTCCTGATGCTCCTTACGATTGGTTAGTATCACATATTTCACAAGGAGCAACAGAAAAAACTAGAGACTATTCTTTTTTTTTAAGATCTTATCTTTAAATAACCTCTATATATACCCCAAGTGGGGCTCGAATACACAACCTCGAGATCAAGTTGCACACTCCACTGACTCCATCAGCCAGACACCCCTAGGAACAGTGTTCTAACCACCCACATCTGCGTTGTCTGTCCACATGTCCCTCACAAGAGCATTTTATCAGGTAAAAACATTCTAAGAAGAAATCAAGTCTAGATACGCTAATTAACCTGAAAGTTAGAGAACAGTTTTACTCACAGAATTTGTTCCAAGAACTTGAAGCTTTGGTTCCCCGGATTCTAGCAGCTTTGCTACCATATGAAGAAAGCTTTCTACAAATGGCTTAATGCTTTGAGAATGGCAAGCCATAAGAAGTTGGTCCAACGCCTCCATAGCAATTAAAACATACCTAAGTGTAAGAAAAAAATAATGTCAAAGCATTTCTAGCTCTCTAAATTCTCCTAGGTGCTTTTCATTGGAATAATTATATGCAAATGCGCAGAACAGAGAAAGGCAAATTTAGTAGTTCCCAAGTAAAATCTTATTTCTCACAAACACTAATGATCACAGATTATATAATAACCCTCATGCTGAAGTGTACAAAAATTATGCTGTACTACTCCATTTTCTTCTCCTTTCCAAACTCTTCAGAGCTTCCTTAACATTAGCTTTGTGTATGTTTTTCTTTGGAAACATGGACATCTTCTAATTTCCAGACTTCTAACCATCTATCTTTGTATCTGACCCAAAATAGTTACTATAAGCAATGTGTCTGGGATTCCTGGGTGGCGCAGTGGTTTAGCGCCTGCCTTTGGCCCGGGGCGCGATCCTGGAGACCCGGGATCGAATCCCACATTGGGCTCCCGGTGCATGGAGCCTGCTTCTTCCTCTGCCTGTGTCTCTGCCTCTCTCTCTCTCTCTCTCTCTCTCTGTGACTATCATAAATAAATAAAAAAATTAAAAAAAAAAAAGCAATGTGTCTAAAGTTTCCAATATAATCTGTTTGTAAATCTGAATATAAAACATCACCAGCAACAATAGAGTATCATAAGGAAACATCTAATAAATTTAACCTTACAATTCATCAGATTTAAAGCTTACACTAAAAATTAAAATTGACTTTAGATAACTTTGTTTCAATAATTCTAGATTGCTAAAATGTTCTAAAAGGTAACAATAGAGAAGCATAGAAAACCAGTATCACTCGAAGAATGGACTACTCTAAGAAAACTAGAATCATAAAATGAATATGGAAAACTATTTATAACCCAAATTATCCAAGTTACTACTGTTAAGCATAGAGAATGGATTAAGATGGCAGACCTTTATTTATAGGTAAGTATATAGCTAGCACAGTTCCAAATTAGCACACTTACATTCTCTGGACCTTAATATCTGAGCCTAATGTTCTCTTTTATTATTCTACTACTGATAGGTAAAAATACACTAAAGGAGTCAATTTCTACTATTTCCATTAAAGAAATATTAAAATACCAAAAACTTATGGATGCTTAAGCTAAAGGCAACTCTATTAGCTTGCATGTGTCTATTCTTAAAACATGACCATCAAAAAAAAACAAACAAAAAAAAAAACAAACATGACCATCAGGAAAGTAATAAAAGCTGCAAATATCTATGGCATTACACATATCCTCATAAAATATTACAGGGTTTTATCCTCTACATGTTATCTTTGCATGACTAGATGACAAAACAATACATAGAATGATTTAGCCTAGGAGGAGTTCTCAGAGATACAGTATTAAGCAGCAATTAGTTTCCTTACCCAGAACGATGTCTGACAACATCCCTGCTCAACCTTTCTGCTAAGTAAGAACCAATTCGATCCAGTTTCTCTGGAGCAGATACTGCATAAAATGTCAATTTCTCCATGTCTGCTTTAACAAGGCCATCCTAAAAATAAGAACAACAAAGTTATTTTTTGTACTCCTAAGTGTTGTTTGCTTCATTCACATGTCCCCTTTTTGGATTCACGATTAATCCATTAGTTATGCTAAACCTTTCTGGCTATAACCTCCTTACTGTAAATATTTACCATTCTGGATATACAATTTTCAGAAAGTTAAAAAAATGCCCCCACTTAGGCAGAATATTTAAATATACCTTCACATGCAATGAATTATTCTAACACTTTCCTAAATAGAGAAACAGCTCAACTAACTGCAATATGTAGGGAATGGAATGAATTTTACTGAAAAGATTTCAAACAGATTTATTTCAATTTGAAATCTTATACTATGCTGTTAAGCCTATTTTACTCCTTTACATATACAACAGTGAACATGTTAAAATGACTCAAAACTTGATTATCATTATAAAGCCTTCTTTTAATTAATAAATGAGAAAGTATTAAGAACTGCATGAATCTCTGCTCAGCCACTATTAAAGAAAACAAGAGGCCCCTGGTATGGAACTGGCAAACTCTCATTTGTCTGCCCTCTAAAAGGTGACAGGCGTACTCCTCACTCTCAGACAATAAATCAATGATCAATCTACATCATCTATTATATGTTGGTCATATATAGTTCATATAACTAAATGTTGTTTAGGACTGGTGGAGGACATGGGAAGGCAGATAGAAATTATATTAAATGGTGACTCTACAACTAAAAATTTTACAATCTGCATTTTCAGCTGGCCCCTCGATGTTCTGTTTTGCCACTGCTCCATCACCAGTCCCTCCTATTTTTACCTACTTGGTTTTCCTCAAACTTGCTACTTTGCCACCTTTCTACCCTCTCTGACATCAAATGAGCTCTTCTTCCTCTCAGAGAAGATGGAAATCATCGGATTAGAATTTACTGGCAAAATACCCCTGTTTTCTCAGTACCCTCTAGACCAGTGGTTTTCAACCAGGGTGACTTCCTATCTCAGGGCAGTGTCTGGAAACATTTTGGGTTGTCACAGCTGGATGGTGGGTGTACTGGCATCTGTGGTACAGGCTCGGCATGCCAATAAACATCCCAAAATGCATAGGCTAACCCAACAGCAAATAATTAACTGGATCAAAAGGTCAAAAGAAGCTGAATTAAGAAACCATGCCACATGCAAAGTGAAAGTGCCCTATTTTTGGAGGACTCATCTTGGAGAAATCAGTTTGCCTATGTTCTTACTATTTGCCTTTCATGGCTCCAATAGTTTAGCCTCTCTCTTTCCTGTTTTTTTTAACCTCTCCTTTTGTATTGGTTCCTACACATCATCAGTTGAATACAACTTCTCTAATCCATTTTTTTATACCTTACTAATTTTGTTGAAGAATAATTAATATACAATAAACTATATCCAAGTACATGTTTTGAACTATGACAGTTGTGTATCTATAAAACCACCACTAAAAAACAAAATACAGGGCAGCCCGGGTGGTTCAGTGGTTTAACGCTGCCTTCAGCCCAAGGTGTGATCCTGGAGATCCAGGATCAAGTCCCACATCTGGCTCCTTGTATGGAGCCTGCTTCTCCCTCTGCCTGTGTCTCTGCCTTTCTCTCTCTGTGTCTCTCATGAATAAATAAATAAAATATTTAAATAAATAAATACATACATACATACAAGATGCAAATATTTCCATTATTTGCTAAGGATTCCTCATATTCTTTGCAGTTCATCTCTTCCTCCCAAGGCAACCACTGCTCTGCTTTTCAACATTATAAAAAGCAGCATGCACTGAAGGAATCATAGTTTGACTCATCTGTGCATAACTTCTCTCACTCAACTCAATGCTGCCTGGGGATGCTTCTCTAACTCACCTGGATAACTCCTCCTCATCCTGCAGATCTCAATGTCCTCCAAAAGGCCTTCAATGCACCCTCCCAAATGTCCTTCAAAGCTTGGGTGCAAGGCTCTTACTATACGTTTCTTTAGCTCAATGTACTTATCCTATTCTATTTTATTGTACTGTTTTTCACTCATTAAATGAATACTCATCAAGTGCTAACCATGTGCCAGGCACTGTCATAGACACTAGGGAAGAACAGGTAAGCAAAGAATTATATTAACTCATTTAATACTCATGAGAATATTATGAAATAGATACTATTTATAATTTCCATTTCATGATGAGAAACTGAGGCACCTGTCCAAGATCACAAGGCTAGTAATTATAAGAAATGGTCTGGTTATTTGTCCCCTTCACGGGATCACTCTTTCAAGGCAGGGACTAGAATATGTAGACCTCTGCACTCTGGGCACCCACTGCCTGATCTGTTTTGGTTATACCACAATATTTTTTTGTTGGTGGTCGATAAATTAAAATGAATAAAGCCAAATGGGTATGATTACCACACGTATGCCAAGGTTCACGTAAACTTTTTAAAAATCATTTTATAAATCTCCATTTAAACAAATCTTATCCAAATGCTTGGCATTCAATCAATCAGTACCTGACAAAAATAAAGATTCTTTCTACAACCATTCTCTACCTGTCATCACTAATGTAATCTAATCTACGGGTCATCACTCTCATGGTCACAAGTGTTCAAAACTCTCTCACTGCCTAGTAGTTAAAATAGATAAAGCAGAAGCTTTGTCTGTCATTCACATTCCTCCAAAGTCTGGTCTCCACCTTATCTTCAGTAACCATGTGTCCCAGATTCCTCAGGGCAATGATCTGAATATTCAGTCTATTAAATGACATGACTAGAATTTCAAATCAGAAATTGTGGTCAAGATTACTACCCATCACTCTCTACAATGAGGCTATATAAACCTTTTTCAAAGGTTCTTGATCTCAAATGTACCCCTTGCTTTCTCCTGCACCCTTTTGCCTTTTCTCTTGAGACCCCTCACTTGCAACAAAGAGACTAATCTCACTTCTCCAGATGGCACACATCCTTCAAAGCTCAACAAATCTCATTTCCTCTGAGAATGCATCCCAAAGAATGCCATCCATAGTAAAACCTCTCTGCTTTAAAGGCAAAAACTTTACCACCTGTTTTACTTAACATTTTGCTTACTGACTTATGCATTGTGATTTAATACTTAGTATGCAGTTGCTTTACATCAGTTAATGGATGGAAAGCTACTAAAGGCAGGTACCATACCTTAGGGCTTTTATCTGCGACAAATTATCCAGGTATCTGGCAGCCAATAGTATGTAAGATTAACCTCTTTTAAATGGCTGAACATTTAGATCAAATTTGATTAAAAATGAGATATTTCATATATCATGAAATATATAAATTAATGTTAAGATAACAATAAGGTTTCTATAATTGGCTATATTTATTTTTTTGTAAACACTTTTTAAATTTTCATGTAATCTCTATACCTAACATGAGACTTGAACCTATAACCATAACCCTGAGACCAAAAATCACATGTTCTGTGGACTAAGCTAGTCAGGCATCTGTCCTGGCTACAATTTAAAATAAGGCAATCAGGGATCCCTGGGTGGCTCAGAGGTTTATCAGCACCTGCCTTCGGCCCAGGGCGTGGTCCTGGAGGCCGGGGATCGAGTCCCACATCGGGCTCCCTGCTTCTCCCTCTGCCTGTGTCTCTGCCTCTCTCTCTCTGTGTCTCTCATGAATAAATAAAATCTTAAAAAAAAAAAAAAAGATAAAATAAGGCAATCAAACCTATCTAGTATTTTTTGTTGTTGTTGTTCATATCCATTTAACACTAGACTAAAGGAATCTTGGAAAATTTAGGGCAGTATCAAACAAAATCATTCAAATCCAGCTGCTCTGAAAACAGTAATCTTCCACAATAAAGTAACCAGTATAAAAATTTAAAAGCATTTAAGTAAAAAGAGAACAAACTGCCTGGAATATTCCTGTACCTCTCAATTCTCTTCTGAAAACCGTGTGGACAAACTATTTACTCTTCAGACCTTAGCTTAGATTTCATTTCCTTCAGCCCTGTGTTCTCCAGGCCTACATTAGGCGCCATTCTGACCTACTCCAGGAGTGCGGGGTACTTCATCTCTCTATCACAGCTTCTTTCACACAATACTGTAATCGCCAATTTCCTTGTCTGTGAGCTCGGTAAGAGCAGAAAACCATGTCAGTGTTCACAGTTATATTCTTAGCCTTTCGTACAAATAACCTGGCACTAGCTCATAAATTTTTGAAAAGTATTAAATATAGGAACTCTCTAGACAAGAGAATACCATCTGTCCATCATTCCAAATGTACATTAATCTATGAAAAGGATCTGAAAATTAGACAAGCAAGCATGGGTCATTTAAAAGTAAGGTGGGGAAAAAGATAAATATAAAAATAGCAGTGTACATGATGAGATTTAGGGGTAAAAGTAGAGAAATGAAATTAGGGAAACCTTAGGGAGGTCAGCAGGGGGGAAGGATGGGTCAGCAAAGAGAAGGATCAGTAGATGTAGATCAAATTACTTTTGGATCTTCAGGGAATATGTTGTCCACCAGGCGTTTGTAGCGAGGACGCAAAGCAGAACAGCAGCAACACACTCCTGTTGAAAAAAGAATAAAATCACAAAGTACAAAGATTACTCATATTGTAAATTGACCCCGAAATTCACGTTTCTGAATATTACTTAGTTACTTCAAATAAAAACTGCAAACTGGTAGTAACAGAGAACAGGAATGCGAATTCCAGTACTAAAATGAAAAATGTCCTCTCCCCTCCCCAAAGACACAGGCCAAAGTGAGTATATATTAATGAATTATTCCAAAGTTTCAAATCAAATCATTTAGGGGTATGTGTGTGCGTGTGTGTGTACACACACACACACACACACACACACCCCTACCAAGTTCACCCTATAAAGCAAATATATAATCTGTACCCCCTTACTTTCTAATCTTGTGTCCAACCAGCTTCTGCACCCTCCAATCCCACACTCCCATGCCTGGCCCAATCCACTCACAGCCCCAGCCACAGCAATCTTGAAAGACAGTCTGCACCCAGCATGGCTGGTGAAAACAATTAATACGTGTATCTACTGAATTCATCATATAAGGAACTACGCTAGAAGGGGAAACAACCTCAAAGCAAAGTCCAGGAATTTCAAAAATGCTCAAAGGCTGCTCTGTAAAGTTTCAGTTGGTATCTTGGAAAGAGCAATGGATTGGGATCCAAAATACCTGGGTTCATTTCGATTTTTTCCCTTAAGTGGCTACATGGTCTTGGGTAAAGCACATCAGCTATCTGGAAAGAACCCCATGTTAGTGAGAGGGATCAGTTTTCTTCTCCTTCAAACTAGTAAAAGGAATGCTGGTCTGGAGTCTTATAAAATTATTTCCATGAAACTGGGGTATGTGTGTCTCTGTGTAAGTGTGCATTTGCATGTATTTAGAAACCAAAACATGGTACGTAAGACTGCTTGAGCTGGAAGTTAAGAGAAGTCGGATCTAAGCACACTTCTACTATCTCATTGAGTAAGCTTATGACAAGAGACAACTTCTCCAGATCTCATTTTACTCATTAAGTACACATCACTTACGCACACAGTCATATACCAAATGTCAACTGAGCACCCAGCAATGGGTAAAACAAGTAAGGTTGAGTCCAGATGTGCAGGGGAACAGAGTTAATAAAGTGATAAAAACAAGACAGACTTAAGATGTGTGCAGCATCTTTAGTGATCACAGAGCACTGTGCATATATAATAAGACTTCTAGAAAACAGGTGAAGTACTATTCCCATTACTTTACAGGCGTGAGAAGTGCAGCAGAAGTGACTCAGTAACTTACTCAACAGCAAGTCTGGGTGAGAGTCTGGTGTCTAATTCTGTAACCCCATGTTCCTCCCACAACACCACACAGACTAGTGGTCAAATCAGTCAATACCCAAATACTTAATTTGTACCTACTACATGCCTAAGACCATGCTAGATGCCACAGACATAAGAAAGTGTAAAAGACAAGATCCCTGCCCTTGAGTCTATAAACTTATTTTAAAAATAGTGAATTAATGTCAGCAATATATAGTTGGCACCACGTGCTGGTAGTATAAAATGCCATCCATTGTTCAGGATGTTTTCTACTTTAACAGAAGAAAAAAAATTCCAGAGTCCACTGGGGAATTTTTCAGATTAACGAACACCAAAACACCTGAACTCTTTTTTGAATCCAAAAACAAAAACACTGGTCCTATTATTACAGGAAAAGAAGCGGGGAGGAGAGGGAGGTAGAAGCCCAGTAAGCAATTAAAATAGTATTTCTCTATCAGAACCAATATAAAAATACTTCAGATAAATATTAATGAAATAAAATCAAATATGTACTGAGTGGTTATTATACAGAGCACCAAGCTAGGTAATGCAATGATGAAAAAAGCTTGCAACCTGATAAGAAGATTAAGACAAATACTCTGCTAACACTAATGCAAGGCCAAATATAGCACGCTCGAATTGCTACCACTGCAAAGGGACTGAAAAACAAGTCTCACTGCTTCAAGTTCCCCATCAAAATGGAAAATTATGTTATTTTCAATAAGAAAAGATTAAGAGCTATTAGGTTTCCTCACATTGACACTTTTGGATATTATATATTGGTTTAAAGAGGTTTTAGAAAAGATGTGAACTTGTTAATACACACCATATCCAGCTCCTACTTTCAGAAAGCTCAGGTCTACTCACAGAAACATGAGTAAACAGGAAATCGCCAAACAGTCAGTATGGGGTTAAAAGGGTACATGCTTAGAGAGGCCATCTGTCCAGTATCACCCAGTTGCTAAGGAGCACAGCTGAGCAGAGTCCAGCCCAGACGACTTCAAAGGGTAAATGCCACACTATGCAAGTACTAGACAATTTCTACACTAAACATTTTAGCTCTCCACAAACTGTGACAAATGACCACAACTGGAAGACTGAGTCTGTCTCCCAGACTAGGAATGCACGACATACAGGGAAGTAATGATCACAGTGACCTTTTCCAGAAGACCCAAAATGAAACAGAAATACCTTCTTGACTACTTACTATACATGAAAAGCTACCTATTTAGAGAAGATACATGAAACCAGAATTAAAATTTTTCAGTTTATTGAGATTTCTATAAAGCGATCACATATTGATGATAACATAAGGTTAAAATGACTGTGGCATCAGTAATCATGAAAGAAACATTATTAACTACTTAAAGAAGAGAATACTAAACTCATAAACATCACAAGAACAAGTAAAATGAAATAACTGGACCTACTCAGCCACAGAAAAGGGGTTGACTCCCTTGTTGAAGTCAATTCATAAGGCTTGTCGAGTTCTGCTGCAGGAACTTGAATGTAGTCTTTCATGTTGTAGGAGAGTATTTTCTAGTCGATCTTCCTGCTTTTGGATCCTTTCCCTACTGCTCAGGAAGTACCTTTGGTTCACTTCACTTGTAATTAATTAGTAGAGGATACTAATGGACTGTAACTTATCTATCTAGTTGCTGACATCAAGTGTAAAGCTATCAAGAACCTGATAATATATCCATATCAAATTCTGCTGCCAAGACCAAAGCTAGTTGGTCTAGCTAGTTGCTAGTCTAATAAAAGCAGATTTTTACAGTTTAATAGGAGAATAAAGCTACTTACCTTTTTTCCTTAAAACATTCTTTCAATTCCTCCTCATCCTTTCTTCTAATCCCTTCCAACAAACTCCTCATCTGAGCCCTAAACCATGCTATTTTTGACCCATTCCCAACTTTCTCTTTCGAAAGGACTAAGCATATCACAGCATGCCTCATGCAACTGGCAAGTCTGAACAACAAACAGGAATTCTTCCGTTACCATTTAATTCTAGTACATAAGAAGGGAGTCCTCTATTCTCCTGAAGCAGGTGGAATTCAGAATTTTGCTTATGATATGCCAGTAGAAACAGGAAGTCCCAAAGTGGTAACTACAGAAAAATGGAACACGGGCACAGATGGAAACAAAAAAACTGACCCCCCAAAAGTACCAAGCTGCCTATTCCAGTAGTGTACAGGCAGGCCCATGGAGCACTCTGATTAATGGGCTGAGTACAACCACTCTACCTACTTCTCAGGGTGAGGGGTACTAATAAATCGATATACGTATGCAGGACCTACAATGTAGAAGCCATGTAATACATTTTTAAGCAAATTGTGCATACTGCTGAATTAACCACTTCTTTTAAAGACACTCCAAGAATTTCTTCTGAGTTCCCCTACCATCATTCTTAGGAGGATTCACCAATGTCTCCTGGTCCTCATCACACACAGGTATGACTGTATTGACCTCTGGCAACCTTCTTCTTCTTCGATGGTGAGGTGTTAAAATGAATTTCCAACCCACCCTGACCCACAGAGGCATTCACAGTAGGACCTGAGTAGCTGCACAGAAAACCTCAGAGCTGAAATGACAGAAGGATGAATCAGGCACATGAGCCCATGAAGGTTCTGGGAGAATTCTGCGTAACTGATGAGCATTTCTGGTTTGCGATGACATTTGTCTTCCTATGCAGCTCTGCGAGTTTGGGGGATTTCGATGATTAATAGAGACTCCTTTTAAAATAAGCTACTTATACTTTCAATGACAAGTTAAATCTAACTGGAAATTACTAAAGCCTCCATTGTTTAACTATTAATTACTGTCTCTATTATTAAACACCAACATAGCACTGGGAACTTGGATAAAGCTATCCTCTAAAACAAAAATAAGTTACTACTAACATTGTCATTGAAGTTAAAGAATGCTTGGATCCTATTATGAGGACCAACTGACTTT
Organism: Canis lupus familiaris; assembly: GCF_011100685.1. Lineage (NCBI taxonomy): Eukaryota > Metazoa > Chordata > Mammalia > Carnivora > Canidae > Canis > Canis lupus. The sequence continues at coordinate 29,097,248 of NC_049234.1, read as the reverse complement.
AAAATAGGTTTGTTTTGTGATCTATAGAAGCAGAATATAATGGTATCTGTATCTTCTACACAGCAATTATATTATCTCAATTAATTCTTTCAAATAATATACTGGGAATTCACTGGCATTTTTAGGGCTTACTAAATTTCATACTTTTAAATGGGAATGGCTATGATCATAGGATTTAGGTCATTTATGCCTTCACTGTATATCTGCAATTTATTATACTTATTTATATACATGCCTGCCTTTACCACCAGATATAAAGTCCATATACCTTATTCATTGTTGTGCGTGTCTGGCATATAGGAGACATTTATTAAAATGTTCCTTCACTGAGAGGGATCCCAGGGTGGCTCAGTGGTTTAGCGCCTGCCTTCAGCCCAGGGCGTGATCCTGGAGTCCCGGGATCCTGTCCCACATCCAGCTCCCTGCATGGAGCCTGCTTCTCCCTCTGCCTGTCTCTCTCTCTCTCTCTCTCTGTCTCTCATGAATAAATAAATAAAATCTTTTTTAAAAAAATGTTCCTTCATTAAATGAAGACCCAAAGTTCACTAACAGATTAAATAAATTTATTATCTACTCTGGTATGTGTTATAAGATTCAAAATAATCATCAAGAAAGTACGCTGTCCACCACAAAACACTACATGTCAGAACAAGATTTCTTCGACAAACAGATGACAATGTCCACTAAATCACTTTAAACAATTCGTGTTTTATTTTTAGACCTAGTGGCGGCCATCCATAATCAAGGTGAAAAGGGACAGACTGTTACTCTCTCAGAAGATTTTACAAATTCATCACTCCAAAAACTGTAGCTCTATGGTATCCAGAACCCTATTAAAAGTCAGCAACACATATATTTTCTCCAAGGTTAAAATTAAAAGTCAAGTTACTTATTCAGTTAATGTTAGAATAATAACTAAAAACACTCAGTAATACTACAGTCCCACTCATACATACCCCTCCCAAGTACCAAAAACTTAATATAGAAATGTACATAGACACATAAACATACATGTATATGCTATACATAAAGCCTATATTATGGATGTTATTCCTGCCCTTCAACATGTATACAGCCACTATGTAAAGAACTACAGGGGATTAAAAAGGTAATTTTGTAAAAAGACAAAGGTTTAAAAACTGATTTTGAAATAAGATTTGGAAAACATCTAAGGACAAGGGATATCCAATCTATAAGGGTCACTCATAGAAGTTCAAAAGAAAGAGAAGCACTTCTAGCTCAAGTGAAGAGAGATTTTATGAAGGACACTGAACTTGAGCTGAGAGCTCCCATGAAGAACAAATACACTGAACTATAAAGATAAACTCGGGACAGGGAGAGACAATTATAGTCAGACGGAACAATGCAAACATCACTATGGAGGATGACACATGGAAAAACCAAAATGCATTTTCTAATGGCCCACAGCTTAAAAAGGAAGAAACGTGGGAGGTGGCACAAAGGAAGCATCAAGAGTTTGGTGACTAATTAGATATGGGGTCAAAGAAACGGGAATAAAATAGTCTTATCTTCAGGAAAGTGTTCCTTTTAAGAGGATTTTAATCCATTAGAGGAATATTTTATTACACGATTCTTTCCACTTGTAATTCTATACCTTCTCTCCTTTCGTTCTCAATTTCACTACTTGTTCTTTATTCCCAGGCACATAAACCTCATGGAAAAAGAGGACAACAAAGGCAATAAATGGAACTAAAGCTCAATTCTATTTTAAAAAGATGCTCGGGATGCCTGGTGGCTCAGTGGTTGAGCATCTGCCTTTGGCTCAGGGCATGATCCCGGGGTCCTAGGATCCAGTCCCACATCAGGATCCCCACGGGGAGTGTGCTTCCCCCTCTGCCTGTGTCTCTGCCTCTCTGTCTCTCATCAATCAATAAATAAAAATCTAAAAAAATAAAAATAAAAAAAAGTAAAAAAAGTTGCTCTTTCCATTACATGGCAATACTTGGCTATACAACAGGCACAATGCAGACAAATTTCTGATATACTTTCAAACCTACATAGAGATATATACTATCCACAGGGTTTTGCAAAAAGCTTTTTTTGAGTCAACAAATGATTGTCTATACTCCACATTTGTTTTCTCTCCACTATCACAATTTTTAAAGAAAAAAAATAATAGACATTCTCCCTAGTCAATTTATAGATTTAAACTTAGATTTAAGTTTATAGTATACTATCATACTTAACTGAAAAAAATTAAATATTACTCAGCAGAGTTATCTAAAAGAGAAACAATATTGAATAATCCTGGGTTTTAGAAAATATAATCCTACAAGATTCCATTTGAAAACCTGGAGCCACCATATAGAACGAAATTACCACAAATACTAAAACCAGAAAATACAATTCTCCATTTCATCTGATGTTGGCTTAAACAAGAAATAAGAAAGGATCCAATGGATGACAGAAACCAGAGCTGCAACCAGGTAAGAAAAGTACTCATACCTGTCTCCACCACGGTTAGGATGTAACATGTGGTTCATCTCCACTTCTAAGACCGTATGTATCCCTGGACCCTGCCTGCCACAGGCCTTCTTCAAATGTGCTTAGATGGCAGTCTTGGAAGGAGGGTACAGCACTCTTGTGTCTCAATTTCCAGAGGTAAGTAATTAGATGAGTTAGAATTAAAAACTAAAATGGTATGTGATTCCCTTATTTAACATATAAAATACTAAATGTCTTCTATGATATTGTTGGTAGTACTGCTAAGATTAGAAAAAGACTGGCACCAGGGTGGCTCAGTCAAGCATTCAATTCTTGATCTCAGCTCAGGTCTTGATCTCAGAGTTGTGAATTAAGCCCCATGTTGGCTCCACACTGGGCAAAGAGACTGCTTTAAAAAAAAATTATAAAAAGAATCACGTTTTCTCTTTTAAAACATATAAATGTTTTAAAAAGAACCAAAAGTATGTGAGCAACAACCTTCCTCATGCAAACCATGGTTCTGTTGCATAAATACTTACTTTGTACAATTAATAGGTTTCAGGGGAGGGGAGAATTATAGAGTGGTTAAAGATAAATTAAAAAATTATGATTAGAAGCCAGAAAAATAGAGAAAGGGCAAAAGACAAATTAGACTGTGTAGAATTTATAATGGAACTGAGAAAGTAAAATCCTAAGCACTGATGTGTTTTAAGAGTCTTAAACTATAGTCTAACAAAGACTCTAGCTGACCCCAAAACAACAAGAGCAACAACAAAACCCTAATCCTCAAAAGGAGACTGAATACCCAACTAGGGAAACATGTGGCCAAGTCATTATGGGTTCTGACAGTTTTCATCTCTGGAGTATATTTCAACAAATCGATTGCTGGAGCTTTCCTTCAAAAATTTATTTTCCACTTTTCAGAGCAAATCTTGGTGTATATATACCACAAAGCTAGCCAAAAAGTACAGGAGCATCTTACCGTAAGGAGAAACGGTATTCTTCAAAGATAAACAGAAATGGAGATCTATGTATACCTAAAGGACTAGCGGCAAGTTCCTTTAATTTGGTAGAAGACAAAAGAAACTGATATTAAAACTTTCCTTTAGTTAGAATTTCTTGTTAAGAACCCTTAGTATGAAGAAGTATTCACGAACACCATGGAATATTGTTTTTTTTATGCCTTTTTGAAAACTGTTTTTATTTTGTCAATGCCTACACATAAACAAATGGCCCAGGAAGTCCCACCCATTTAGAAACCATTTTGAAAGGGCAAAAAATGTTTTTGAAATAGCCAAAACCTTCTATAGTTCAAAAATAAGATTAAAGCAAATTAAAAATTTCACATAAAAACAAAATTCTCATTAAAAATAAGGATGCTACTAGTGTTTCTTACAAAAGGATCCTGGAAAGTGGGGGTCTAGGATCCTCAAATTAGAAATCAAAATACCCACCATTTGCTTCAACGTGGATAAAATTGCAGGGTTATTATGCTGAGTGAAGTCAGTCAGTCAAAGAAGGACAAACATATGGTTTCATTCATTCGGGGAATATAAAAAGTAGTGAAAGGGATTTAAGGGGAAAGGAGAGAAAATGAGTGGGAAGTATCAGAGAGGGAGACAGAACATGAAAGAAACAAACAAGGGGTAGTGGAAGGGGAGGTGGGAGGGGGGATGGGGTGATTGGGTGACAGGCACTGAGGCGGGAATTTGACAGGATGAGCACTGGGTGTTATGCTATATGTTGGCAAATCGAACTCCAATAAAAAATTTAAAAATTTTTAAAAAAAGAAATCAAAACACAGGAAGAAGCATGATTTTAACACCACAAAGATAAGCCTGCAGAGGTGCTGAAGGACCCCTATGGAGAAGTGAAGGCAAGGACTCAATTTGCAAATCACTGATTCAGATGCTTTTAGGGTCCAGGAGTGTTGAGTACTTGAGTATCTTTAGATTGACTGAAGATGCTAATAATTATGCTCGGACCAGCAGTAGAGACCCAGACCCTTCCAGGCAAACCAGGACCTGCAGTTTCCCTACTTGTGCTCTTAGAGTGAGTACTGGGATATACCTAAGGGCACTAACAAAGTAATCAGATTTTCTATTATAGCTACAAAATGAGGAAAAGGCAAGAATTCAGCCAAGGAAGATAAAGGTAAAAGAAAAAAAAAGAAACAAAAGACTGATAATAAAAATAATAGAGTAAAAAAAATACAGCGTACCTAGCTTTAATTTTTCTAGTATATGATAATTACCTTAATATATTGATTATCACTTGTAATAATTTTTGTATAAAGCTCGTTAACTGATAAACTCCCTGGACATTTATAATTAAATGTTTTATAAAATGCCTACAATAGTCAACATACTAAGCTAGGCATTGTGAGATGTGTTAACTCACAAAATTGGCTCCTAACATCAAGACCTACAAATAAATGCAGGATTATAAGAAATCAGTGTTATAAAATACAAGGATTCTTTCTCTAAAAACAAAAGACAGATGCAAACAAAATCATAATAACAGCAAGTGACTGAATTCACCCTCAGTCTCTGAGTAGAATTATATATACCCAATTATGCTGATTTTTTCCACCATAAACACTATCACACCAGAAATCAATTACCATTATCCTCAATTTCCTGTGAAGTCAATACGTGCAAGCCTTCTACTGTGTCAATGTGTTTATTCTCCTCATGAGGTTACTTCATAAGAAATCCTACAAAAAACAGTGTTTCCATAGTACAGTCAATGCTTTTCTTAGGGTGCTTTATAAATCATCTGAAGAGCAGTCTCCTGGAGTATTTTTTTAACTGAATACTCTCTAGCCCTACCCACGACCTTCTGAGTCCATCTCTAGGTATGGGATACCAGGAATTTCTATTTCCAAAAATCACCCTGGCTTCCTACTATGACCCTCATGCACATTCAAATTTGAGAATCACTGCTCTAGAGAACCACTTGCTTTGTACAATGAATTAAAGAAGTATATGACTTTTTCTTATCGTGTCCTTTAGGTACTTGGGACACTGTCCTTATTTAAGTTATGCAACGGACAGAAAGTTATAATACAGGCTGCGCGCTATGACCATCTAATACATTACAATACATGAATCATATAAAGCACTAAACACACTGACAGAAATGATAAATGTGAGGGCATTCGGAAACCATTTCACAGAAGATGCTGCTGACGTGATAAAGACCTATTACTGCCAACAATGAGCTGGTGCTGAGGCTGAGATCTCTAGAACTTCCTCATTACTTTGAAATGCTGCCACCATAGCTCCCTGTGGACTAGATTTTCTAAGTAACTCATATAAACGAATACTTGGCAGACTCATGCTAGAAATAAATCAGGGTGACATACTAAATGAACTTTAAGATCCTAAGTATTGCAAGCAAAGGAAAACAAACGATCATGATCAGGCTTTGTAAATTTTTTGTAAAACATAACAAGACCTTTGAAATCTTTCCATTTCCTAAAAGACTGTCTGGTATGCTTTTCTGTATTTCATGCCACTGTGTCTTTAAAATTATCATAGTCCTCAGAATTATTTTACATGCAACAGGTGGAGAAATAGCTATACATTTGGAAAAATGACTCTATTCTTCTATCCCCACCTTTTCTAGAGAAGACTTCTGTTATGAGAATGACTTATTATACTGGTGAGTCAGAATGAAGGAATTAAGCATGCCCTAAGACATAAGCCCCCAATCTGTATCCTCTGCACTTCCTTACACAATGCCGAGAACACAGAACACAGTGAGTGCTCAATATCTATTTGTTGAATGAAAGAACAAATGAACTCTTAAGGGTTTCTTTTTCAGGTCTGCATTCTGCAAGTCACTCTTTCTGCTTCTATGTGATAAGCATATTTGGGTCGGAAGCCGGTCTCTATATGGCACAATGGGGTTACCAAGAAGTTGGGAGTCAGGATGTCCTCCTTGAAGAAGTCTGGGTAAGTATGTCTGCTCTGCCAACCTGGGATGTCCCTTAGACACACTGCTGAAAAGTCTAGATTTGGAGGACAAGTAGTCCTTGACAAAAGTCAAGTCACATTCTCCGACCCAGCTTTATTAGCAACAAAGCTAATATTTTGTCTGGCATTAGATTGGTTTTTAGATTTCTCTCAGTTGGTTCCAAACTCAGAAGGGGACAAGGATGCATTGCAATCCTCTTAAAATCAACACACACATATGCCTCAGATGCACATCTGATTGGGAAAAACTCATATACCCAACCAATCACATTTATTCTTTTAGCAAGCTTTTTAATAAGAGGCCTACCATGACCTAGGCTAAATGCAGAGCATATGAATACAGGCCACAGTCTCTGGCCTTCAGCAGCTGATGACCTGGTCGTGGAAGATAATCACAGAGAGAACTCTTAAGTCTGTGTGATAACAGCTACAGCACACCAGGACACTCTGGGAGAACAGTACTGCAACGCCTAACCTTCTTGCAAGAAGTAATGACTAAGTCTTAAAGAAAAACTAGGAATTAGGCCAAGAGAAGATTATCCTTCCAGGCGACAGAAGCCATATATGTTAAAGTTCTGAGGTTTAAACAAGAGTGTGGTATTCATTTGCAAACATGTATAAAGCGCTGCAACCTCATAGAAGGCTAGACAAACCTGGAGGAAGCAGACCAGGAAATCAAATGAACAAAGGAGTCAAAATAACAAGGAGATGGGACAGTTTGGAGAAATGGTTGGATGGTGGAGCCACTGACCAACAAGAAACAGAGGAAGATATATTTTGAGGTGGGAGGAGGGTATCGGAAAAAAATTCTGTTTTGTCAAAGCTCAACGAGGTAAAATCGTAAAAGTAGGAGATTCCACCGTAGGCAGGTGATCTACACCAAAAATACAAACTTAAGGACTAAAAACATGTAAGTGATAGCAAAGCAGCTAGCTGGAGTCAGCAAAGAAAACAGGAAGGAGTTAGAGAGAACCCTGGGGAAAGTAAACATGTAAGGGATGATCAGCAGAGGAGGAAGTAGGAAAAAAAAGAAAAAGAAAAAAGAAAAACAAAACAAAAAGAAAACAAAATGGGTAAAAACTATAAAAGAATAGAGTTAGAGGGATCCCTGGGTGGCGCAGCGGTTTGGCGCCTGCCTTTGGCCCAGGGCGCGATCCTGGAGACCCGGGTTCGAATCCTACATCGGGCTCCCAGTGCATGGAGCCTGCTTCTCCCTCTGCCTGTGTCTCTGCCTCTCTCTGTGTGTGACTATCATAAATTAAAAAAAAAAAAAAAAAAAAAGAATAGAGTTAGAGGGGAGCCTGGGTGGCTCAGCAGCTAAGTGTCCAATTCTTGATTTTGGCACAGGTCATGATCTCAGGGTCATATGGAGCCCTACCCTCAGAAGGGGGTCTGCTTGAGAGTCTCTCCCCTCCCTCTGCCCCACCCCCTGCCTGCACACACTATCTACAGAATAAACAAATTAATCCTTTTTTTTAAAGTGTTAGAAAAACAAAGGGGCTTTCCAAATGTTGTACCTTCTACAAAAATACCAATTACATAGATAAAAGAAATAAGGACTTCAAACAACACTCCAAAAAAAGAAATTAAGATCATTTTTAAAAACAAATCTCAGATTTAATGGTAATGTCAATTAAAATTTCATGATGGATTAAATATTTTAACCAAAAATAAATCACAGCTGTGGCAGTTTCAGAATATCCAGACTGAGAATCAGTATTCAAGAGACGCTACAGTTGATATGGAGGGGAAAAAAGACTGTTCACATAGTTTATGATTGTAGGTTCTTATTAAAAATAACAGATAAGGGGATCCCTGGGTGGTGCAGCGGTTTGGCGCCTGCCTTTGGCCCGGGGTGCGATCCCGGAGACCCGGGATCGAGTCCCACATCGGGCTCCCGGTGTATGGAGCCTGCTTCTCCCTCTGCCTGTGTCTCTGCCTCTCTCTCCCTCTCTGTGACTATCATAAATAAATTTTAAAAAAAAATTTTTTTTAATTAAAAAAAAAAATAACAGATAATACAAAATATCCCTCACAAGGATCTAGTAATATTTCACTACTGTTTTAACTAGTTTTTAGTCAGATACAAATATTTTACCCAAAATCTAGAACTAGATTATGTTCTATAATTTGAGTAAATAATGAAGGATAAAATAATTGGTTAAAATGAGATAATCAAAAAACAACGGTTCTACTAAAATAACAATCAGAAGAAAATTTTATGTCTGCCGATCCCTACCCTTTATTTGGCACTTGGTGTTCAATGTTCAAGTATAAAAAAAAAAGCAGAGATTTCTTCTAATAAAATCAAGAATTCGGCACTGGTCTTAATTCTAGTAACAGATACAGTTTAACAGAAGTTCCACATTTGAGGAGTTTTTCAAAGACAAACTATTCAAAGAGCATTTTAACTTTTTCATGACTATTCAACTCATCAGATTAGGCTTATAAGGTTCCTTCTACATGTAAGGTGCCAGAAATGCAAGAGGTGCATTCAAGAAGTTCTCAATCTGGAAAGGTAAATTCAAAAATTCTAGTTGTCGGGCAGCCCCGGTGGTGCAGCGGTTTGGTGCCGCCTGCAGCCTGGGGTGTGATCCTGGAGACCTGGGATCGACTCCCACATCGGGCTCCCTGCATGGAGCCTGCTTCTCCCTCTCCCTCTGCCTCTCTCTGTGTGTCTATGAATAAATAAATAAAATCTTTAAAAAAAAAAAATTCTAGTTGTCGCACTGTATTTTTCATCATCAAAGACAATTTTAAGATTGTGGTTACGGAAGTACTGTCAGTAATGTTCAGGAAATTATGATGAACAGGAAGTTCTAAAAGGCCAGGTGCTGATAAGGCTCTCACAGCTTTGTAATCTCACATCCATTATCTGTTCTCTCAGTTATTCCCATGTGTCGTAGTAGTTCAAATTTCCTAAGAGCTGAGTAGAGCTCCCTTTTCCTTTTTGTTGCAATAATGAACATATGAAAATTCAATTTCTGGTTAAGTAGAGATCAGAAAATACAAATCAATAAACACCAACCACTAACTATAAACTAACTGAAGATTTGTGAGGGTTTTTATAAGATTTTCTATTTTTAAGTAATCTCTATACCCAACATGGGGCTCGAACTTACAACTCTAAGCTGAAAAGTCACACGTTCTAGCAACTGAGCCAGTCAGGTGCCCCAATTTGTGAGTACTTCTTAATACACCTATCCTGGCTCCTAAGACTAGGAGTCTCACTAAAGTCTCACTAAAAGCCATTTTGTTTGTATGAGTATATGCAAGATCACCTATAACCAAATAATGTCATATTGATTTTGGTTGACCACATTTACTTCTGTGTCTAAAGCCACAATGGTACCAAGTATTCATCTAAAGTAAGAATATTAAACTTTTCATACAGTATGTTTCAATCCAGGGTGTGAGAACATTGTCAGGGTCAGAAACTTCATGTTAGGGAAACACAAACCTAGAAGATTTCTAATCATTGCCACCGACATCTGAATTTAGCTCATCTAACAAATCTATAGCTTGGATGTAGAAAAGGCTATGTTCTGCATGTTGCATCTTCAAAAGCATGAGTAAACTAACATGTATGAAGAAGAGGACAGGCCTCACTCTCATTACTTTCCCCTATTAACCCATTCACCCCAGCCCCTGTCTGGCAATATTTATCAAGGAAGTTGTCCTTGATGACCACCGGATGCTGGGCACAGCCCACTCTCCTCTGCCACCACAACCACCACTCTGTGTTTAACCATAGTTAACCACTAATCTATTTCTCTTGGAGGTCTGTAACCTCCTCAAGGACAGGGCTGTGGTTGACTCATTTTTGAAAGACTCAGAGGGTGAAAGATGCTCAAAGGTAAGAATTTAGAAATGTCTAGAAAGCAAGCCTACAGTGATACACATTTTTCCTCTCTGTGAAAACAAAATGAAATCTTGGAAATCTGGAGTCCTCTCTGATATATCAGAATCAAAAAATCTTTTTTAGATTACATCAGTTATAGTCAAAATACTGTAACAGAAAAAGAGCATTTGACCCACACTTAAAATACATAAACATTTAATGTTGGTTATCACAAAAAATCGGTTGTATTTCTTGAGCTATACAGAAAGTAAATTTTGGCAGCAGGCAGGTATTTAGCTTCAGTAGAATTTTTAGTATTTGGCACCATGTGTATGCCATAATACTTCATCTTCCATTATTTTGTCACAATAAGGCTTTAAGGCTTTGATTTCATGATCATATAAAAAAATAAATAAATTTTTCTTCTTTCTTAAATTTCATTACTGTTAAAATGTGATACCATAACATTAAAACAACCAGTAGCACAGTCTGTTGATCTTAACTATATATAGATAATAATACATATTTACAAGGAAGTTAAATAAACTTGAAATCACAGAAGAGACAGTTATTGGCCTGTAAAATCAACATAATACATTCTGAAACTCTGTGACTAATATACTGCAATCTGAGAACAACAAACTAAGCCTCTGAAACAGCTATCAGAGTATTTGAACTAATGCTCCACTCTGTACATTTCATGATTTCTAATGCACGCATAACTTTTACGCCATGCTGCATCAACATTACCCTGGTATGTTCACTGTATACATTACTCTGTTTCGTGCCTTATTAGCAAAATCTGGGGAAGGAGAGAGGATTTGGAAATTGTGTTTGTTTTAAAGTTCCTGTGGCCATAGGGGCACTTAGCTGGCTCAGTCAGTGGAGCATGCGACTCTTGCTCTCAAGGTTTTGAGTTCAAGCCCTACACTGGGAGCAGAGATTACATTAAAAAAATTAAACTTGGGGTGCCTGGGTGGCTCAGTTAAGCGGCTGCGTTAGGCTCAGGTGATCCTGGGGTCCTGGGATCAAGCCTCAGGTCAGGCTTCCTGCTCAGCAGGGAGTCTGCTTCTTCCTCCCCCGCTCATGTGTGCATGCTCTCTCTCTGTCCCTCTCAGATAAATAAAATCTTTGATAGATAAATTAAAAATACATAAATAAAATTGTAAATACATACAGTTCCTTCTGCTACAGAAAACATATTATTCTTTAGAACTTTTCCATTCATATTTTTGTAAAAGTATATATGTATCATTTTTATGGTTTTGTGTTTTCTATTTTACGAACTTGGAAATCAAATCCAAGTTTCCTAATAATCATTTCTATGTAATTCTCAGGATGCTCTTCCTTCACATTTTAGTGCTCAGAAATGGGGTACAGGGACGCTCAGCGGTTGAGAGTCTGCCTTTGGCTCAGGGCGTGATCCTGGGATCCAGGATCGAGTCCCACATCAGGCTCCTTACAGGAGGCTTGCTTTTCCCTCTTCCTGTGTCTCTGCCTCTCTCTCTTTCTGCGTCTCTCATGAATAAATAAAATCTTTAAAAAAAAAAAAAGAAAGAAAGAAGAAAGAAAGAAGAAAGAAAGAAAGAAAGAAAGAAAGAAAGAAAGAAAGAAAGAAAGAAAGAAAGAAAGAAAGAAAGAAAGAAAGGAAGAAGGTACAATGCAATAGCTGCCTCCAAGAGCTAAGTAGGTATTTTACCGTTAACTGAAGAGAGTTTTGCGATTCTTCATGGATTCTGCATAAATGAACTGCTGTGGTTTGACTAACTGTAGATGGACTGTGGTATGGTATACCTGATGGGTGCTAATGCAATTCATAACACTTAACAAAAACCTTCCTTTAGTTAAAAAAAATGCTTAGCACAGAATGTCACACAGTAAATGTTAAAATATCAGGTATTACTCAAATACTAAAAGGACACCATGTAAAAAATGATGGTATTATGGGATGCTCAGAAAGAACAGAATTTAGGATAGAAATGGGAAAAATTATTTTTTAAAAAAATTTTTTTACTAGAGTTCAATTTGCCAACATATAGCATAACACCCAGTGCTCATCCCATCAAGTGCCCCCCTCAGTGCCTGTCACCCAGTCATCCCCACCCCCCCCCCCACCTCTCTTTCCACCACCCCTTGTTCGTTTGAAATGGGAAAAATTATTGACAATTCTCTGAGAGCTTCCAAACAGGATCGTCTGCCAGGTGCTGTCAAGACTCAAACTAGAGATTAGATTAACCTTTCATCACTCTAAACATACATGGCTTTCTGTCTTAAATGCAAACAAACATTAATGAATACAATTATTTGAAAAGTACCATATAAAAAGTATTGCAGAGGTACAAAAAAGACCTCTAAAAAGTATCTACAGTGGAAAATATTACTTAACAAGGACTCATATGTTTGAAAGGGTAAAAGACCTCTAAAAGTATCTACAGTGGAAAATATTACTTAACAAGGACTCATATGTTTGAAAGGGTAAAAGACACACATGCAAACAGTATTAATAAAAATAAGAGAAATGAGAAAATAAATTCCAACAAGAAAAGTCTAAGATTGCTTCTTAGAGGATGAGAACAGTGAGCTTAGCCAAGCATGAACACAAAGTAAGCAGATGATTCCTTAGAGATCAGAAGAAAAGATTTTTGTGAGCTGAAATGATTAGGAAAAGCTTCTCATTGCGAAAGAGCTGAGCTATGAGCTGGCCTTTCAACAGGAAGAAAATGAACAGAGGTAATGGTATTCCAGAAAGGCTGAGAAAAACAAAGGCTGTCCTAGAGTAGCAGAATGACTAACCCAGCCGATTTCAGCTTTGGGACCTAGGAGAAAAAAGCCAACAAGAATGATGACTAGCAGAAGCTGTACAAATGCACATATTAATATATAGTTTTCTCTCCTCGAAACTCTAGATCTTTGAGACGTGGAGGAGAAGTTTCACTTTGTACAAAATATGACCTACCCTAAATCTGTGATCAGGGAAATGGCATTATGAATCTATAATTATAAGTTTCATCTACTGACTATGTCAAAGGATTAAAAAAATTACTTAGTGAACATTTTTAAGATAGCTACATTCATAGCTATGAGGGAAAATGCAAAATTCAAGGACAAAGTATGGTATGGAGATCTAACTAAAATCTGGTTTAAGACAGTTGTCTTAAACCTACAAGCATTTAATGTGCTACACAGCACAAAATAATAAAGTTTAAAAAATATAATCAGATTTTCAGATTTATATTAAAATAACTTTAGTTTGTTAATTAGATGTAAATGAGTATCATTTCTGAGTATATTAAATTATTGATGGTAGGATCTGGAAATGATTCCTCTGGTATAAAAAGCTAATTATAAAAAAAAAAAAAAAGCTAATAGCAAACTCTGGTAATAAATAACCTCTACACTAGTCCTCATGAGAAACAATCTATTAAATGTTCTTTTAATGACCTAAGAAGGAGTATCTAAATGAGCAACTGTTAGCAGGATATGCCATCGACAGTAAAGCAGATCAACAGGGACTTAAAAGCTAAATGTCAAAATGTTCACTGTGTTTCAGGCTTTAGATTTTTAATTACGCAAAGAAAGAACAAACCTACTAAATCTACCAATGACAGTTTCAAAGTCTATTTCATTGACCTAGGTGGGCTACCATCCCCACTTCCTGTAAGTCAGAGGACACTGATTTCCATTTTTTTTTTTTTTTTAGGATTGTATTTGAGAGAGAGAGAGCATGTGTACAGTTGGGGGACGGGGGTGTTGGGGAGGGGTGGAGACAGAGGGACAGGGAGAGAGAACATCCAAAGCGGACTCTGAAAGGCTTGATCTCTGACCCTGAGATCATGACCAGAATGGAAATCAAGAGCCAGACACCTAACTGACTGAGCCACCTAGGCTCCCCTGATTTGGAGGATATAGTTCTTCCCACACTACCCACTGGCAAAGGTTAATTAGCTGACCTTAGCTAGCTGATGATGTACAATGCCATTTTTTCCCTCATTTTCATGCTTTAATACTTTCTTTATAAATTAATTTGCCATGCAGGTAACAAGAAAGTCCACTGAATTTTTGGTTCAAATCTAGACTCACAAAAACAGCCTTTATTCCTCCTCAGAAGTTATCTGAATGTGGCATTTCCAGTTTGTGAAAGTGAAAAGAAAAAAAAAATTCCTGACATTTTCCATATGCTTTTTTAAAAAGGCTGTGAAATTTATAAGGCAAAATGAACACAGAAAGAATAAGTATGAAATATTTCACTTATGTCAGAAATATATTGAGAATATGATAGAAAAGATGATTAATACAGTCTCCACAATTAGATAATTTGTAAGATAGTTCTGTCAGTTTATACCTACAAAAACTGAAATCACTTATTTTATAAAATGTATATGATTTAATAGCCTATTTTAGCTATATACACACATATTTATTTAAAGATTTAAAAACTGAAGTCACTTGTACTTTTGCCAAAATAGAGATCTCTCCAATTTATTTCTGCTTCTTTGCCAGGCTGGTCTTAAAGGAAAACCTGGCACAGTTTTCACCTTTTTCAGTCTTACTTCCCGAATTAATCATTAGTATCTTTCACAATGAAACTGTGAATACTCACAGCTCTGAAGTCAAGCCCCAAACTTTTTCTTCCCATGCATTTGTTCATGCCATTCTATCTATGCAGAATAGTCTATCTTTAAAAAAAAAAGAAAAAAAGTGGTATAGATGATATGTGTCCAGTAGTGAAGTAATATGCATTCCAATTACAAGACTCCTGGAAATAAAATCTACAGGTTATAAATTAGTAGGTTCAACCATTTCAAACATAACTCATCACACTGAATTGATAAAGCATGAAACAAAAGGAACTTGAATTTGCAACAAACTATTAAAACAGAAAGAGTAAAAAATGAAGCCTCACTCTGCACCTAGAAAACCAAGGCAATGGGTTAGTAATCAGGGCAGACGGAGTGTTCTCTTGAGTTGTCAGGTTCCAGTACATTATTAACCTGTGGTAACAAAATTGTCCATTTATTAGTCAGGAATACTTAGAGGATTAAAGAGGGAAGTTAAAAGTAAAACTAACTTTTTAAAACAATGAACAGGTTCTGTGGAATGAACTCTGTTGCTCAGAAGAATACGCTAGTCCTAACCTGAGTACCTACGAATGTGACCTTATTTGGGAACAGTTTTTGCACAGCTAATCAAGTTAAAACAAAGTCATATTGGATAAGGGCAGGCCCTTGATCAATGGCTGACATCTTACAAAGAGACAGATGGAGACATATAGGGAAGCCCAGGAGAAGACAGTAAGAAATCAGCAATATTGCACAAACTAAGAACTCAAGACTGCCAGCAACACAAGAGCTAGACCAGGAAGAAAAGGTTCTTCTTCAGAACCTCAGGGGGAGCAGGGCCCTGCCCATACCTTGATTTCAAATTTCTAACTTTCAGCACTGTGAGAATTCTCTGCCATCCTAAACCATCCAGTTTCTGGTAACTTGTTACAGCAGCCTTGGGAAACTAACAAATAAAATTTCATATAGCCTGTAGACCAGTGAGTTCTATAGTTACCAGATATGTATCATTCCTGAAATCAACTCAAATGCCAAAATGACTTGAAGTCAGCCCCCAGGAATGTAATTTATTCCTTGATATTCCTGTCATTCAAACTCAAAGATTCTTTCCCCATCCAAAATAAAGCATACAAAATGATGGAGATATGGAAAGAATTTTTGCTCAATCCTACCAATTTTCTTTACGTGCAAGGTGTAACTCAAGTTTAGGTAAATTAAGGCACTTAGGTGGCTCAGTGGTTGCGCATCTGCCTTTGGCTCAGGTCGTGACCCATGGGTCCTGGGATCAAGCCTTGCATCAGGCCTGCTTCTCCCTCTGCCTATATCTCTGCCCCCTTCTCTGTATCTCTCATGAATAAATAAAATCTTAAAAAAAAAAAAAGTTTAGGTAAATGAAAGTGACCATGCCATTAGTTTACAGGTTTAATAAGCATAGTTTTTAAAATGGAAACACTTTAACCAAAAAAGTTTCACTTTTATGTCTCAAACACATCTATTAGAGGTCTGTTCAGTGTACCTTCCCCTAAATTACTATGTTTAAGTCCTAAATCCCGATGTCTCAGAATGTGACTTTATTTAGAGACAGAGTCTTGCAGAGATAATTCAGTTAGAATCAAGTTGTCAGAGTGGGCCCTCATCTCGTAAGACTGGTATCTTGCAAAAGAGGTGAAGTCCAGAGATAAACATGCATACAGGGGGAATTCCATATGGATATATGAGGATGGTCATCTACAAGCCAGGGAGAAAGGCCTGGAACACACCCCCCTCACAGCCCTCAGGAAGATCCTGCCAACACTTTGATTTCAGACTTCTACCCTCCAGTGAGCCAAAAAATTTGTTTAGGCCACTCAGTTTGTGCTACTTTGTTATAGCAGTAGTAGGCTATACTAACAAAATAGCAAATACTAAACACAAGTTCCATAAGACACAAATTCTGATTTCATGGATATGGTACAAAATATAGTAGAAAACCAGAAGACCTAACCAAATGGCTAATCTACCCCAGGAATACACTGCTCTTATTCCTTAAGTCAGTCTGATTCTTTCAGAATGCATTCAACAAATATGTTATATTTGTTATCTTGAGTATGTTATCTATTATACTCTTGGTTTTATCTTCCTTTATGCTCACAACCACCTTATAAGGAATCATACATTGACAAATAACACACAGGGAATCAGAAAGGTAAAAGTCCAAAGTCACACAACTAAAAACGCTGGATCCAGTTAAGAAGAGCCTGTGCTCTTAACGTTTATGCACTACATTGTCTTCGTGAGATTGCTTAAAAACAAAACAAAACAAAAAATCTGTTTTGTTTGGAGACTAAAGCAACATAGTCAAAATATTATGCAGCTGCCAAAAGACTACACTATTGTTACCACTGTACCAAAATCAAGTCAGATGGCAGAGAATGGAGAAATGACACCCAGCCTGAGAATGTGTCATATTACAAAACACCCCACTTCTAGAAATTATTTTCTTTTCCTACTTCTAAGTTACTCTGAGCTCTAAAATGCCCCTAAGAATATACCTATATGAAAAAAAGAAAATGAGCTTTGTTACATTCTTAAGAGTTCCTCCATAAAAAGTTACTGCATATCCCCAGCATACTAGATGAGCAAGAGCAGAATGGAACACTCAACCATTGGGAAAAGTGGGAGAAAACCCCAGGCCTTCACAAACTCGCAGCCAAATGACAACTGCTGCCTAGGATTCCTTAAAAGCTTTCCTACTCACCATGCACTGTGAGTTTCTGCTTATAACAATACAGCACTCTGGCACAAGTGTCCCAAAACCAATAAGGACCCTAATGGAAGCAATTCTCTGTAACCTTCCACAAAATTCTAGCAGCAAACCCTTATCTAAGCAATTACTGGTTTGAAGCTACAGCCCACTATCCCTTTGCAATGACAACAGGGGAATTCTTTGCTGCATCATAGTTTGAGCAGGCAGAGAAAAAAAGTCCAATGAATTTTCCCCTCCACAAATATGACCCGTATTGTGATTATGGTAATCTGATACTGGATGATTTCAGATTTTTAAACTTAAAGATATACTATGTAAAATTTAAAATCCACAGATAAAAGTATCTTCTTTTCAATGAGGAAATTAAAAAGAACTGGAATTTCAGATCTTTAATTTTAGCAAGTCTCCTAATATGTATCAAACTGAGTCTTACTGAACCAAATCTAGAAGGAAAAAAAAGTGGGGGGGACGCCTGGGTAGCTCAGCAGTTGAGCATCTGCCTTTGGCTCACGGTGTGATCCTGGTCCCAGGATCGAGTCCCACATCAGGTTCCCTGCAAGGAGCCTGTTTCTCCCTCTGCCTGTGTGTCTGCCTCTCTCTGTGTCTCTCACGAATAAACAGATAAAATATTTTTAAAAAATTTTTTTTAAAAAAAGAAAAAGTAGGGCATCTGGAAATTCATATTTATAATGCTTGAGTAATTCATAAGGTTTTTGTTTCATGTAAAAAAACAAGTCTTTCTACACACTTAAAACAAGTAAATTTTATGGGATGCAAATTATACCTTAATAAAGGTGTTTTTAAAAAACAGTTCTTTAAAAAAAAAAAAAAACAGTTCTTTCCTATATTGTATCTATTGTGATCTTAATATTTATCTGTAATACTAAGGTCCAGGTTTAAAACCTTAGTGCTACCCTATTATACACAGTGAAAATCCAGATAAGAAAAAATATAGGGATGAGGGTTTCTGAAGCTTTTCAGCTAAGCTCTTTTTCAAAAAAACACCAACAAATACCATTTCTACTTAAATAAACTAAAGCATATAGTCTAGAAAAATATACCCTTAAATCAAAAGATAGTAATCTGTCACCCACTTGAGCAAAATCTACCAAAAGCAATGACTAAAACTTTTCTCAGTTAACTAGGTTGATGGGAGTTATTTTTAATTAAAAATTCTCTGAATATTTCACAAGTAGGATATGACTATATCAAGCAAATTTCAAAACAGCTTTAAAATTCCCCAACTACTTAAATTTTAACAAATGTGTATTTCCTCATTAGTCATAGAATAACAAAAGTGTTAAATCTGTTGGGGATGCTTATAACTTCCAAGATTATTTTTAGAACAAATACATGTAATATACAGTACTGAGTCTTATAAATTTCACAATACCCAAAGTGTCTATGCCATATGCTGAAGATTTTCAGTAGAATTACAATGATTAATTTTTTTGATTAAACAGTAAACAGGTAGTGCTGTAATCATGTGCCTAAGTAGAATGTATATTTTAAGTTATTTTTTTATCCCAAATTTAAAGACAGCAAAATCATGACCCTGAGATCATGACCTGAGCCAAAATCAAGAGTCAGACACTTAACTGGCTGAGGCACCAAGGTGTCCCTCTTTCAGTTTATTACACACACACATTATGGTCACAGTTAGTATACATGGTTGATTTTTATGTTAATCAAAACTCTAAGAATGCAATCTAATCTTTTCTAATACATTTTAATGAATTATAAACTAAAATCTAATGCCACAGATTTCAATGCATTACCAAATTTTGCTCAAGTTCAAAAGTAAGACATTATTATTAATGCACAAAAGAAAAAAATCAGCAACTCTCTGTGATGTTATACACAAAGAATCACCTATAAATCTGTATACATCTGTACTACTCATTTTATTACTGCAACTACCGAAACTTACTCTTGAGAATTCAGAGAGTAAATGGAAAATTATCTTTTATGGAAATACTCAAATTGTTTAGCAAGGTTGAAATACAATGCAATTTTAGGTAAAAAAAATTAAGAGTAGGGATGCTCGGATGGCTCAGTGGTTAAGCGCCTGCCTTCAGCTCAGGGCGTGATCCTGGAGTCCTGGGTTCGAGTCCCACATCAGGCTCCCTGTATGAAGCCTGCCTCTCCCTCTGCCTATGTCTCTGCCTCTCTCTCTCTCTCTCTCTGTCTCTCATGAATAAATAAATTAAAAAAATCTTTAAAAAAAATTAAGAGTAGTGGAATCAACTGCCATTCCAACAAAAGCTCAGCAGCCAAACTATACTTCATTAAATTCACCCCTTATTAATGTCTCAGAACCACTGGATGCAGAGCTTTCAAAACTGTTCAGCCCTTATGCACATCTACGTTTATTGTAGCATTATTGACAACTGTCAAACTATGGAAGTAGTCCAAATGTCCATTAACAAATGAATGGAGAAAGAAGATGTGGTATGTGTGTATATACATATATGTGTGTGTGTACAAATATACATATATATGTATATTATCCAGCCAATAAAAAGAATGAAATCAGGACACCTGGGTGGTTCAGCAGTTGAGCATCTACCTTCAGCTCAGGGCATGATCCCAGATCCAGAGATCAAGTCCTGCATCGGGCTCCCTAATGAGGAGCCTGCTTCTGCCTCTGTCTGTCTCTGCCTCTCTCTGTGTCTTTCATGAATAAATAAATGAAATTAAAAAAAAAAAAAAAAAAGAAAGAAAGAATGAACTCTTGCCATTTGCAACAGCATGCATAGATCTGGAGGGTATTAGGTATGCTCAGCGAAGTCACAGAATGACAAATATTTCATGATTTCACTCATATGTAGAATTTAAGAAACAAAACAAAGGAGCAAAGGGGAAACAAAAAAAGAGAGACAAACCAAGAGACTCTTAACCACAGAGAACAGATGAGGAGGTGGATAGGAGGATGGGTTAAATAGGCGGCTGGGATTAAGGGGTGCTCTTGTATTGATGAGCACTGGGTGATACATGGATTTGCTGAGTCATTATACTGTATACCTGAAACTACCATAACACTGTATGCTAAGTATACTGGAACTAATTTTTTTATAATTGTTCAGCCCTTAACCAGCATGTTGCTGTACCCTATCAGAGGCTGCTTACTGAGCTACACTGAGTAAATACCCAGAAAAGAATGGATTGGGGGTTAGGAGGTGAAAATGGAGGATTAGCTGTGTAAGGCAAGAAAATCATGCCCAGTGCTCACAAAGCTAACAGAGGTGCTCAGGTGCCAGCTCAGGTACCCATGCCTCTCACTTCTGTGAGATAAAACAGTTCTTCAGCAAGTTTACTTAAGTATTGTATCTGCCGCCAGCAAATCATTCAGTTATTTCACAAATACACATAATAATGAGACTTCAAAAAAGACAGCAAGAGATAAGTTAATCGTTTAGTTCTACATGAAATATTTTAGATTACATATGTAGAGCTGCCTTAATTTCTACTTGCAAACCGCACAATTAAGCATGTCTACCCAGGAGTTATAGAACAACTTACATCCTCTCAACCAAATATAATATGACAATCTCTTCCCCCAGCTAGGCAAGCAGTACAAGACAGTTAAGGACTTAAGGACAGGACAGCATATACCATGGTTAAGACACACAATCATCCTTAGATCCCTAAGTTTTAAGGTAAATTTTTTTCCTAACACTTCATAAATTATTGTCATAACATCAGATCAAACAGTAAGAGACTGTCTAGCTTTTATTTTTTTCTTCTTGCTATACTGGAATGTTTCAAATGCTACTATAAATAAATGGACTGCCATCTGAGTCTTACGTAGTTCTTGTCACACATTTGTTGCAGTGGTATTTGTTTTAGTAATGCCACACCTGCTACCTCTTGGTTTCTCTGCCTATTCCATCCTTAAAAGGACATGTTCCTCAAGGATCTGCCCTCAGTCTCTTTTCTGTCCTTACAAAACTATCCTTTAGTAACTTCGCCCAATGTCATTCCTACAAATACACTCTGAAAGTCCTTTCAGGCATCATACACTTATCATAGCCTGAAATGGACTCAACGTTCCATCTTAATTTTCTTGATCACTCTTCCTCCAGAAAGTCCCCGTATCAAACCAGAGCAGTTCACCCAAATTATCAACCCTGAAACTTCAGAGTGAAACTCAACTCCTCCTCCCTCCACCCCTCATACAACTAATTCCATCAACTGTACTTCCTCAACAGAGGAAGGTCTGCTGAAGGCTGGTCTGCTGCAATCAACCCCACTGCCACCATCCAAGTCCAAAGCCCATCACTCACTACTGTACTTGATAACCTCTAACTGTTCTCCCTCCAACCTCATGCATGTGTTTCTGTAGCAACCAGTGCTTCCCTTTTAGTCATTTGAGTCATTCTACAAATATACAAGGAATGTGTACCATGGGCCAAGCACTGTATCAAAAGCTACGTGTGGTGGCAAAAGAAACAGGCACAGGTACTTAGGAAGCTTCCTGTCTGGTCAGTGTAATTATGTGCTCCTGACTTGTCTTCCTCATCAGACTAAGCTTCAAGAGAACAGGTATGACATCCATGATGATGTCCATCATGTCCAGTATGAGGTTTTGCCATATCTTCAGTGTCCATAAAAATTGACATATAGTAGGGACTGAATACATGCGTTAAGACAAAATCACCAAACACACACATACACACAGACAGCCTTTAAAGTCTTCACTTTCCCCAGTACCAAGGACATACTTTAACTGGCTGCTGGCTATTTCCACCTGTATGACTCTCCTCACACCCCTTCCCCAAAGCCACACTCCCCCTATGACTCCTCAGGCTTCCACTCATGCTCCCCCACCGCCCCCCCCAGCATCTCCCCTAATCTCCACAGCAGGGTTCTGAGCGTGCTCCATCTGTCACACCCTTCTACACGAGGTAGAAGGTACAATTCTTAGAGCTGGAGGCTGCTTTAGTCGTCTCTCGATTCCCCACCTAGCAGGGCACATGTAGGCAATGAAACAACCTGCTAGATGATGAATCCCTAAGAGAAATCCAAAGGGAACAGAAGAAAAGCTGGAAGTGACTCCAAGAGCACAGTGGCAGCACCTATGACTGAAGGACTACCAGGAGAGAGCACACACCGCCATTTCTGGAGCTCATCAGAGCAGAACAGGCGAGATGCCATCAGCCCAAATGGCTTTGGGTTCTGCCATTAGGTTCTTAAGGTTTTGATTCTGAAACACCTTATATTTTTGTCGGAGGGCATTTTCTACTGTCGGAGACTACAAATTTCAAATTGTCTAAAAGCAGCCAACATTACTGCCCTACTGAAATCGAATGCAGAATCCCACAATACCAAGAGCAACTCCAGCTGAGGCTGAATCAGGCAGAGAAGCCCACCTGCTCATACATCCACCGAAGACACTTGGGAAAATCTGGCTCTAAAGGTATGTCAAGCTCCCCTTGGGCCACCCTCTGATGTGGATCAAGAACATGAAATTCTCAGGAACTAACAAAGAAATATCCTATGTCAGGGAATGGAGCTTTTGTAAAGGTAATATACATAGAACTGACTGGAACAGATGTCCACCATCTCTTCTTGCACCTGAACTGCTGCATTTCCTTAACCTGGTGCAGTAAGACACACCTGGAAGAACTTCCCAAAGGAAGGAACCAGGATGGAACCGAGGGAGAAGATGACAGGATTAGACAAGTCCTTTAAGTTGGTTTCAAATTGGGGCTGTGAACTGAAGAAGAAGCTGGCCCTCTGCAGTCCACACAGCACAGCACAGCACAGCACAGCTAAGAGGACGGCAGAAATGCAGACATGCAGACAGGATTTAGACCCCAAATCCCTGCTACCGTATATCTGCCTGGAGTGCTCTCCTCTCTGCAGAAGCCCTCCTGGAAGCATATATAGCAAATGGTAATAATCCAAGAGGCAACTATCTTGTCCTTAAAACTTGTTGATTCTAATCACATGTTCATGAAATATTTCTACCTCTAAGGCACAAATACATAAATTCTACTGCGTCTAAATATCCCTGAGAAGTATTATTATTTTCCGCTTAATATGTCTAACAGCTATAATAAAAATACGTATAACTAAGTTCAAAAATCCACTTAAGTCATATTCATTCATAAATGGGCCACTCATTTTAATTTCTAGGCCAGTCCTTTAGCCTAACATAATACCTTTTCCAAAGTTTATCAAGCTCCAGGAATTGATAGTGGCAAACTTGTCAACCTTATATTTCATTTTCTCTGCCCAGCAGGAGTGAGATCCACTTAAAGTTAAGTGAAACCACAGCACCAAGAACTTTATAGCAAATTTCCAAGACAGCTGTTCAAAAACCAATTAAATACCAGGGGTGTGAAGAACACTTAGCATTACCCAGAAAACTACCGCAGCAGGAATACCGTGGAGTTCAGGTAGTGAAAAGGTACAGCTGAATAACCCACCAAATAAGGATACAAACAAAATAAATAAAAAACATTTAGAAGGACTGTTCTTCCTAAAGACTGGATAGCATAAGATGTAATGCCTAATTTTAGAATAATGCAAACTCTTCATTCAGAAGTACAATGAAAAAAACCTGAGTAGTGACTCCTTCTTTTATAAAAATAGAATCATGCTATCTCATAATACCTGAAGCTAAAGAGCAGTAAATATATATGCAAAAGAAAGAAGAGCCTACATGGAAAGAGGAAGAATTATAGTAGCTCCCGTTTGCCTTAGAGCACATGCGAGAGAGCAGGCTCATTTCAAGAACTGAATGAACCTGACAAATAGAAATGATGAGACAATTTTGACAGGTTTGACATATTAATCATAGGAGAAGCTGCCAACATTCATTTTATAATCATACTTCCTAGAATTGTGTTCATTCTACAACACACAATCATTTCAAAAAAAAAAAAAAAAAACCCAAGCCCTACAAACTCCCAATAAACTGAACCCACACATAATGATTCAGCTCTCAACCTTTCAGATTTTCATGATTAAACCACTAAATAAATCAGATTATTTCTCCCTCCTTCCAGAATAGAATACAATGCCAATGATTTAAAAAAAAAAAAAAAGCCCCATTATTTTACTTCCTATTCGAGAACATTATTCACCAACCACTGTTCAAAGTAACTCAAAGAAGTTTACATTACCTAGCATATGATAATAGCAATCACACAACAAATGCCATGGTTTCCTATATACAGCCAACACTATTTGATCAATTAATCAAAATTCTTTTCCGTGGGCCAAAGGAAAAGCCAGTTCAGGACAATATTTTAATGTTTCACTTCAGCTTTTTAAACTTTTTAAACAAAATTCTGTGAAATCTGCAAAAAACTTGAAGCATCTTTTTCTGATTATAGAATATATGCTAACTACAGAAAATCTGAAAAACACAAATTACAAAGAAGATAAAAACAATTCATGACCTCAGCACATTCAAAAGTATGATTTTTAATGGTTAATGTTCCACATTCAATTTCTACTTCTCTATTATTGCCTACTAAAGTTTCTGGGTTTTCACCATTTTATAAATATTACTGTGATAAACATCTCTGTGCAGAGGTATAGCTTGCTATAGTCTATTTTTAGTTATTTCTTAGGGACAGATTCCCAAAAGTTAAATTACTAGGTCAATGAATATAAGCATTATTCGAGCACTCGATAAATTACTGCAATCTTTAAAAAATATTTTATTTATTTATCTGAGAGAGCAAGCTCAGGAGTGGTGGGGAGAAGCAGAGGGAGGAGCAGACTCCCCGCTGAGCAGGAACCCACTGGCTGGCTGCTGCGCTGCCACCAGGGCTCCATCCCGGGATCCTAAGACCATGACCCAGGGCAAAGGCAGATGCTTAACCAACTGAACCACCCAGGCATTCCTAAACTTCTGCCTTTAATACTGTACCACACCACCTTGGCCTGTTATTAAAAAGTCTTTGGTAATCTGACAATCCAAAAATGCTTTTGGCTTTTAATTAGCATTTCTTTATTCATCATTTAATCATTTCCCCCCAAATCTTTACCAATTGTTTGTACCTAGACTTATATAAGCATAGGTCAAAGCTTTAACCACGAAGGATTGGTGTTTTGTTTCTGACTTGTATAAATACTGCAGATATTGATTTTGTATTTGACATTAACTTTAAATTCTTCAAAACAGATTTTTGTAACACTTCTATCCCATACCCTTCTAACTCCTATGAAGGCAGTATGAAGGTATGTAGCTGTGAACACCCATCCAGTATTCAGATGACCTTCCTTCCTAGTACCACACCATTACCCAGCTGAATGGCACACTTAACCCATTTGGTTTATCCTTCTTCTTAATGACTTCACTAAATGTTCCTTTTAGCTATAAAATTCAATTCAATTTCATTTTTTAAGTTCCTTCTTTTAAGTTCCTAAGTTAACACTCTTCATATCTACTGAATTCAGAAAAGCCTTACTGAATACTCACCCACATTATAATTAAAAGATTTCATCAGGCTAGCAAGAAGGTAAGAGAAAATAATAAAAAGATGTAAAAGAAAGATTCTTTCTTTAGGAAGAAATAAAGTAAAAGAAAAAAGTACTTGGAATGGGGCACCTGGGTGGCTCAGTTGGTTAACGTCCAACTTTTGATTTCGGCTCAGGTCACAATCTCAGGGTCTTGGGATTGGGCCCTGCGTAGGGCTCCCCACTCAGTGGGGAGTCTGCTTGTTGCCCTCTTTCTGTCCCTCCCCATGCATGCTGTCTCTTAAATAAACACATCTTTTTAAAAAGTACTTAAAATATATATAAACATTTACAAATACAAAATATATACAAGTATATAAAATATATGAACATTTTTTTAATTTAAAAAATAAAAATTAGAACCAGAGACTCTTCCAAATTTTTTAAAAATAATGGCATGATACATTTGGCAAATAAGGATATTTTTCTACAACCTGAATTACTAAGCCTTTGGCCAAAGAACAACTGCCGCTCTGGTGATCTCCATTCTTCCAGGGGATACACATCTCAGTATGCTTTTGATTATCTTGAAACTAGACGCAAAACTTTGTGTGAAAATTTGCATCTTCTGGGGAACAATAATCACTGTGTTCATCAGATTCTCAACAGGGCTCATTATGCAAAAATATTTAAGAAACCCTAGCCTCAACAAATAGCTCATAGCTACTAGTCTACCCTTTACTCCTTCAAGAGATGCGGACATTCTAGGATCTTCTGTGCCCTCCTCTCCATTTCTGAGAATGCCAGGGACCAGTTTCCTTCAACATTATCAATAAAAACCTTTCTATTACCACTATAGGATATAGACATATTACTCATTTCCTAGGGGCTCCTCAAAAGCAGTCAAGTGGAGCTTGTGGGACACATGGGTGGCTCAGTGGTTGGGTGTCTGCCTTCAGCTCAGGTCGTGATCCCAGGGTCCTGGGATCCAGTCCCGCATTGGGCTCCCCTCTGCCTATGTCTCGGCCTCTCTGTGTCTCTCATGAACAAATAAAATCTAAAAAAAAAAGAAAAAAGAAAAAAGAAAAAAGATAAAAGAAAAAAGTGGAGCTTGTAACACAACTGGTTTGTTCATACAGAAGGACTGTATGATTCAAAAATACAATAAAAATATCTACATGACAGCTCTTTCTGTTCATGGGTCCTGTCCCCATGCTTTAATTAAGCCACCTTTATTGCACCAAAAAAAAAAAAAAAAAAAACCTGCATAGTGATTCCTTCTTTAATAAAAATTGGAATCATGTTATCTAATAATACCTAATCGTAGGCAGCAATAAACAAATATGCAAAGGGAGAGCATGACAAAGCATATAAAATGAGATTCGTCCTCTGTGATCCACTTCATTCCTACAGAAACACCGTTAACTGACAACTGGGTCACCCCATACCAAAGCAGAGCTATGTTAATGGGTAAAATGTAGCTTCCTCCTAAGAACTAGGACCTTCATATTTGACTCCGGAAAAAAAAAGGGGGGGCCTCTGCCTCCCAAAACAAAGGCCTGTTTTGTGCGTGTGTGTGTTTTGTTTTTGTTTTGTTTTTTTTTCTAGAGGGATCTGTGGGCTGAGAAAGGAACAGAGAGGCAACACTGAAAACCACTGCCTAGACAGCCAGAGGATGGCAGAAGTTATTTTTGTTTCAAGCTGCTCACTCCAAATCAACCCCAGTGATGGAGAGTTCCCCAAAACACTGGACTCGCTCCTCTCACCTACCCTTCTATTCTGGTAGTACAGCTTTACAAGGTACTCAGAACTGGGGAAATCCGGAGATGGAAAAGTGAAGTATGGACCAAGGGGACGCGCTGCCCAGGCTCCCTGAAGGAATGTGGCAGGGTCAATCCCCAATCAGAGTCAGGAGAGACCCTCCCCCTGACTCAACAGATCCTTGGTGAATCAACCAGCCCTCCAAGTTCCTCTGGGCCTTCAGAAGACAATCTCTGGGGAGTAGGCTGCAGGGACCCTGGATATGAAAGCAGGCCCGGTGGCAGGCACAGACTGATCTACAACATTTAAATCTTTAAACCAGTAATTCTCAACCCAGGGATGATTCTGACCCTTAAGGGGCATCTGGCAATGTCTGGAGACAGTTTTCATAGACAAGACTTTGGGGAACAAGGGCATTTACTACCAGCCTCTGGTGGGTAAAGGTCAGAGTTGCTGCTAAACATCTCACAAAGCACACAACAGCCCTCCCCTTCCCAAACAAAAAAAATTAGCCAATCCAAGACATCAACAGAGCAAAGTCTGAGAAATCCTGATTGACTATGATTTGCAAGCTTCCATTTGTATTCTTGTCTCAGGCCTCACAAATGTTATAGGGAAGCCTGCTAAGAATTTAATTATAAATTATAGAACTCTTACAACACTTTAAATGGAAGAAAGTTTATTTCGGGTATTGGTAACCAAAGAATAATTTCTGTGACTCCAGTTAAGATGCAATCATTCATTTATTCAACATTTACCAAGTACCTATTACATAATTAAGCACAGTGCTAAGCAAAGTAATGGTGTTAAAAGAAACTGATAGTGTCTGGTAGATTTCAATCCTGCCTGGCTCAGAGCAGTGCAGCAGGAAAAAAAAAAAAACCTAACCAACCTACCTGGGACTCTGAAGTCAGACCCATCTAGTTCTGATCCCAACTCCACCATTTACTGTCATTAGGCAAGTTATTTAACTTCCCTGAGCTTCAATCTCTCCATTTCTATGTCAAATAGGACTTCCCACAGAGAAGAGAAATAAGCTAAATCATGTGAAGCACAAACTATACTGCCTAGCACACAACAGTATTCAATAATTAATTCTCTATTACTAACAGCAAGTTTTAAGTTTTTATAATGTAATCCATACGTTGGAAATGGCTGGTATGCCTATGAAAAGGACAGTCACTGCTTCTGTGATTGTGACAGCTTGAACACAATTTTAGTCACGTTCACTTGACTAAAGTTAAGATCTCCAAATTCTGGCTGTTTCTCCCCCAGCCTCCACCTACACCATCTTTAATGTCATATGTCCCATGGGTGGGAACAGACTGAAAGAGGAGACCTGGTAGTAACCAGTGTCAAGCCAAAGGTCACTGTGAGTAAGAGAATTCTTCAGCTGTACGTCTGGCAAGTACACATAGGTACTGGGTGGGAGGGCAAGGAGGGGCGTAGAGAACTAATCAACACAAAAGCCTCCCAAGACAGGAATAGGTCATTTGCTTGCAATGCACACCTGAAGGGAAACATTTCAACCAGCATCCATCTTTCACTTCACAATTCATCAGTATTTTGCACTTCCTTCTTAAGAATGGACTGAAAAACAAGTTAAATATAATCAGCCCCATCAGTGGGGGAAAAAACAAACACGGAACGACCACATTATCATAACCTAACAAATGTGATCAGATATCAATGCCAACATCTCAGGGAGAAAAGAAAGCCTTAACCACAAATTACTGAAAGTATAGTTATTTATAGTAAACAATGGGTAACTAAGAGTTTCAGTTCCCCTTGGCCATACACAATAATTTACAAAGATCATAAAAGAGAACATTTTACTGGACCTGTTTTTAGGCAAACTGTCAGTGATGGAACCTCTTTCACGCAAGCAGTTTACTAAAAGGGAAGTCTGTGCCTGTACAACCAAGTATCTACTGAGCACATCTGTGAAATCCTCGGCCTTTGCCCAGAGTCCCCTGACAAGACAGAAGCAAAGGTAAAAATGTTAGATTTTCTTATAAGCGCACGTGTCTGACTTAAGTTTTGGCTAAACTTACTTTTGTCCTCATGTAACCCCAGGGAGAAAAAGTTGGGGGAGAGGCTAAACCAGGATCAACTTAGTGCTGGGGGAAAAAAAAATAAACTTCAACTATGCTCCTTGTGGTTAAGGATTACAGGGAGCAGATCAGTGTTCAGGTCTTTTTTTTTTTTTTAAAGATTTTATATATTTATTCAAGAGACACGGGGGGGGGGGGGGGGGGGGGGGGCGCGGGGGCAGAGACACAGGCAGAGGGAGAAGCAGGCTCCATGCAGGTAGCCCGACATGGGACTCAATCCCGGGTCTCTAGGATCAGGCCCTGGGCGGAAGGCAGCACTAAACCACTGAGCCACCAGGGCTGCCCAGTGTTCAGGTCCTGATTCTATCCCACGTATGACCTTAGCCAAGTTACAGAAACTTACTGGGTCTCAGTCTCTTGATATGAAAAAGAAAATAATTGAATTAAGAAACTTAAACATTTCTTCCACTGGAATTCTATTCAGGGTCTGAAAATCCTTAAGATCAAAATGTTTCTTAATGGTCCTTTGAAACGAGAAGAAATAAAGGCCTTTAGATAAATTATGTATCAAATTATAGATGTGGAGGTTTGAAAAGATCATTTAGTAAAACACTCTTGAAATCTGTGCTTAGTGATCATTGCAAACTACTGGCTGAATATAGAGTGGCATAACCACAGAATTGTTCCTGTGTCGCAGCAGCTTCCCATCAGGCATCCTTCCAGGTAGTTGCTTTCTGAAAAAAGAGTTTATGGCTCTCCAAAATAATTCCAATGAAGCTACCGTTAACATTCATGAGATAATGCAACTCTTAGTCTTCAAGGGTATACCATGCTCCATCAGATTCTGCTTATTAACACCAGTTTCAATGACTGAGACTATCAATATTCCAAATAAGCAACAAAACAGGAACAGAATGATTCTAAGACTTGGCACAAGGGTCACTTTCAGAATTACAGAGTCTGAGAGACCCTAGTGATCATCTCCCACATCAAATCATTACATTAATTCACTAAAGCCTTAAGGATTAACTGGCTGAGCTTACAAATGAGCCTCTGAACTCAGCTGAGGTTTAAAAAAAAAAAAATCAGTTTATTTGGAGAGATTTCTTCCTAAAAACACCCCCCAAAAGGGGGAGAAGAGTTCCCAAAGAGAGTGATAATTTTGTTGTCTCTGCTTATGTTGAAATTTACATTTCTCAGAATTTCTGAGGAGTACTACTGTCCACAACTATCGCAGCAACTTTGGTGGTTCTGGCCATAAAAGGAGACAAAAAGCGACACGAACACTAGCACTGCAACAGGGATACTACCAGCTGGTGCCACACTTTTGTGCTGTACCAAGGAAACTGTACCATAATAAACATCAACAATAATGACAGATAATTCAAACATTTCACTTGCTTCCAATCAGGTCAGAAAAATCTGCATTCATAACTATGCAAATACAGCACGGTCCAATTTGCATTGCAAATTATGTGTTTTAAAAGAAGCAAGTTTCCTAAATCCACTCCATGAAGCTAGATAATCTTAGAGCTAAAACTTTGGTTAACTTCTTAGCATATGTATCTTGACATTTTACCAGTAAATCCCACATGCAGCCTTAACTTTCAGGACTAGGTCTTTATTCCCTCTCTTTTCCTTTCTCAGTAAAATCAGTGAGATTATGCTAATCTCAAATATTCCTGGATAAGGTGGCACGAATCCAGAAATACGAAGAATGGCATGGACCCCATCTAAAGGAATGCAATGAAAACATAAACTGCTGACATATTTAACGAAGACAAATCCAAGACCGTGTGCTCACACGCAGGACTGTGTTTAGAAAACAAAACCCACCTCCCCCCACACAGGTAGCACTTAGAAGTCCTCGTTCCATCAAGATCATTTTATGATTTGCCTCTGCATTACATATAAACCTTCCTGATATCAGGAAATAATTCCTCCTTACCCACCGGTAGGCAAAGCCTGCGTTTGAGGCTGACCTGGAAACGCAGCGCCCCGTCGGCCTCCCCGCCCCCCCCAAGGAAGGACGGCGAGGAGTTCACGAATCTGAAGCAAGGGGAGCCTGCCTGGGGGCCTCTGTACTGGGTGCAGGTGCTTCCGGAGCCCCCGACCGAAAACCGTTTCCAATCCATCACCATCGTGCTTCCTCCCGCCCGAGGCTCCATCAGCCTCCTTAGTTTGCACAGACACTTACGGGCCACTGGGTTTTACAGTCACACTGCAATTCTCTGGGTCCTTGTGCAATGGATCATTAGTAGTGTTGCCCTGCCCGGGGGGGCCCCAAAACGTCGCCCACATCCAGGGTTTTTCAAACTTTGGCGGGGTGTGTGTGTGTGTGTGTTGGGGGGGGTCCCTCAATAACACCGAGGCCGCTTATTAACAAGCCAGCAAGCTTCGGGGGGCCTAGGGAGGAACCCTACACCGCATTCTTTAACCAGCAGCCAGGTGGATCTGATGCAGGTGCTCCAACAGCCACACTTTGGGGCATATGCGCCTTTAACAAGTTCCCCAAAGAACACCTCACTTCGGCGTTGTGGACGGAGGGAGGGGGAAGGGGGGGACGAAGTCCAGACCGCGAGCCCTGGAGGAGGGGCTTCGGGCCGGGCCCCCGGACGCCCTGCACCCGTGCGTCCCACCCGGCGATGCCTGGTCCCTGAGCCGCTCACAAGGCCACGCGACCGCAGCTCTTTGCAGCAATTTCCACAAAGTACCCCCCCGCCCCACCGCGAGCTCTGCAAAAAGGCTGGAGTAGAGCTTGGACTGTGAAGTCCCACAGGTCTGCGTTACTCCGGCTCAGCCACCGACCGGCCGCGCGTCCTTAAACGCTCGGGCCTCAGTGTTCCCGTCCGTGCAATGGGCTCACGCCGCCCCGCAGGAAGACTCAGCCGAAGCGAAAGGGACTTAGGAGAGTGGCGGGTACTTCCGGCCCCGCTCCACCACCGCGGGCCACCGCGGAGAGCGCGCCCAGCCGGCCGCCGCCTCCCAACGCCCCCCCACCCCCGCCCCCACCCCCGGCCCGACGACCCTCGGCCGGCCACTCACGGGTAGGCATGGTGACCCCGAGCCGCGCTCGCCGCCGCCCCGAGGCTCAGCGGGGCCGCGCAGGACGCGCCGACCGCACCATGGCCGGGCCGCCGAGACCCGGACCGGGACCGGGCGAAAGGCGAAGGGCGGAGGGCGGAGGGAGCGGCCGCGGGGCGTCCGCCGCACGCAGCGAAGCCAGCGACAGCTGCCACCGCCGGCCCCGCTGCGCGCCGGACGACGCGTTGGGCGTCCCCACGCCCTGACGTCAGCACGTCGCCGACGCCCGGCCCCGCCTCCGCCCGGCCCCACCTCCTCCCTGTGGCCGAGCTCTGCGTCCGCCTGGCCCTGCTTCCGCCCGGCCCCGCCTCCTCCAGGCCCCGCCTCCTCCCGGCCCCGCCTCCTCCAGGCCCTGCGGCCGAGCTCCGCCTCCGCCCGGCCCGTCCTCCTCCCGGCCACGCCTCCTAGAGGCCCCGCCTCTTACAGGCCACGCCCCCTCCAGGCCCCGCCCCTCCAGGCCACGCCTCCGCTCCGCGGCCGAGCTCCGCCCAGGAGCGCCCCGGCGGGGCAGGGGGCGGGGACTAGGGAAGGCGGTTAGTGTCCCGGGCTAGCTGCGCACCGGGTTCTGTGCTCACGCCCTGGGGCTTTATTTAGGTCCCCGTTGGTTTCCCTGGGTCCTTACTCGCGGCGCATTCGCGATTTCCGCGTCTCGGTGATGTTTGGGAGGCCATGCACGATGGCTTTGTTTGCAAAGCTGTCGAACTTGCAGTGCGTTCTGCTTCTCTGGAAGCCTGGTTAGAGACGCCCTCAGGTCACTCGGGGTGAAGGCTGAGCGGTTTTTGAGAGCACAGAAGATGTCATTTCCTCTTGCTTCACTGGTGACTTCCAGACACGTTGAGGGCGGTTCCATCCACTTGACGGAGCCGCTTTTCCTGACTCAGTGTCATTAATCTTTGTACCTAATAGTCACCCAACTGAGCAGACACTTGGTGGAGCCTGGAGCGTTGAGCAGACGACACACGTTGCTAGGCCCCGTGGGCTGTGGACAGCCTGCGTGGAGATACAGGAGGAAGCCACAAAGATCCAAAACAGTGTTTCTCACAGTGGTTCAGGGTCTTTTGGTGTCTGATTCACATGGGAACTGTCGAAAAGCAGACTCAGAGGTCCTGAGCTAAACGCACTGGATCACACGAGGGGTGGCTTCAAATAAATACTTGATTTGAGAACTTGTCCTAGAGAGTGATGCCAGCACTCTGGTTGAGACATGATAACGCGCGGTGATGGGAGAAGAGGAAAAAGGCGCAGATAAGATCCAGGAAGGGTTTGGGAGAAGGGAGTCTAGAGGTGGACTTGGAGGAAAGCAGAATTTGAATCAGCAAAGACCTGGGGAGCCCTTCACGAGGCTGGGGAGGGTGAAAGCAATGAAGAGCGAATCAGGGAAGCTGGTGAGAGGAAAGTATGTACAGTGGCCAAACACCAGATCTTCTCTTGCTTTGGGTAGAAGCCAAACTACCAAGTACTTGGCCAACACTTCCTTATCCTCCAATGCACTGATGCGTATTTTTATCATCTATAACATCTTTCTGGCTCCCATGTTTTTGTCCTGAGACTTTTACAGTATCTTAGCTTACTTGTACGATAGCACTTTTCCCATTGAGTCTTAATCAAGTGTTTATATTCCACCACTGGACTATGCACTTTTCAGAAAAGGGCACAAACCATTATCCATATTTATGTATCCCTGCCTGGCATGCAGTAGGGAGCTAGAGCATTTTCATTTAATGACTGTTTAACAAAGTATGTATTTATTCAGTGAATGTGAGAAAAAAACAGCTAAAATAGAACTAGGTAATGAACAACCTTGCAAACTTGGAATTAGATGCCATTCTACATTCTCTATGAGGACAGTGGCATTAAATAATCAGAAGCAGGGTTCGGCGGAATGGACAGCATGACACAGAAACCATGGAGGAGAGTCCTTAGCATGGACACTGTAGGGAGTGTCAGGTGCCTGGTTTTAGTGGTGGCTGTGGAAAAGGAATGAGCTGAATCTTACTGCAGCAGAAGAATCCCTGGAATCTGTTGGCTGCTGGCTTGGGAGCAAAAGAGAGGCATCTGTTAGTGTTATGTAACTCCAAGGCTGGAATAAGGAAACGAATGATACTGAGAAAGCAGTAGACAAGTTGAAAGGGAATGCTGTTTTAGGGGAAGGGTGTGAAGAGAGGATGTGAGTTTCTCTTTGACACATTAAGCTGGAAGTGACATCCAAGGGAGACATCCGAGTGAATCGTTCTGAGGCAGGTGGGCATACCAGGCTGAAGACAGATGGAGGATCTCAAGGTTGGAGACATGGGAAACTTTGGCCTGCAGACAGAAGCTAAAGCCAGGAGTCAGAGAAAACCTGCTGAGGGAGGGTGTGGAGCCAAAGAGACAGAGATAGAGGAGATCCAAAGGGCACAGTGCCCCGTGTAAGCTGAAGGAGGATATGCTTCCAAAGGACAGACATCTCCACTTACACTACTCAAAAAAGATGTAAATCCCAGAAGTCCTGAGATAGTCTGGCCCATAATGAGTTTGGTTCTTTTTTTTTTTTTTTTAAGTCTCCTTGGTCTTTTGGTTTGTATTGTTGCCAGAAATTAAATCAGCTGCCAGAGATTCTAGGGAAGGACGGCTGAAAGTCAGAAATAATAATTGTGTCATCATAATTGCAGGATGGCATACAACATGCCAAAGTGCTTTCCTGGTTTACACATGGGCTTTGGGTAACAGAGCTACCATACAGACCCCTTTCCCTATCAAATCCTCTGGATCACCTTCTGCCTATGCACCCTCTTCCCTCTTTCTCTGAGAGCACTAATTCTGCTGCCACCTTCTTTAGACTTGGTCTAAGACTGGTAGATTCTCCTGGACCACTTCTTCTGTCTTGCAAACACCCTTCCAAACCCTCTGCCTGTATTCCCCTTTTAAAGCCCCATTTGGGGTGGTAGGAATTGGGCTTTATCCATCTGTCAGTCCTCACACTGCCCAGCACTTTGTACTTGCATGCCCTGTCTTGCTGACCCAGGCATGAGCCACTTAGGTCCCTCTTCCAGAAAGAATGCCTGCCTGATACTGTCAGTTAAAATGATATTAGAACGATCATCGTTGGCATCCTATTGGAACATTAGCTTTTGGCCACATTGCCCAAAATAGCTGCTTCCAGTTTAGCCCACTATTTGTTTCAATTTCTAAATCGGGCACGGAGACAATTCATTTTTAATTGGCACACATTTTAGTGTCCCAAGGTAATTGCCAGAAAATTGACAGTTTATAGGAATTAACTGCAAGGATATTTGTTCTTCCGAAAAGATTATTCCCAATAGGCCAACATGATGCAATCTGATGCTCTCATGGCTTAGTTTTCCTTCTTGTTCAATATGTACATCAATGATGTGCCTTTTGTGTCATACATTTCCATTTTATTTCTCCCATTGCTTAATAGTGACTTGGGGATTTCCAGTTCTTAGGAGGCATAGAAAAAGCACAGACACTGGATTTAGAAAACCTGAGTTTGAATCCTGCCTTCCCCCTTACCTGACCTTTTGACAATCCATGACTTCTGTGGACTTTTCCTCAAATTCAAAATCAAGAGACATTCCCTTGTGTTGTGATATTTTATGAATTACCTTAAGGCAATAGTTATCAAACTTGGTTGAACTTTGGACTCATTAGAAGAGCTTTAAAGAATACTCATCTCTGGGTCCTACTCCCAAAATCCAGATATAGTTGGTCTGCAGCATGGTCTGGGCCTGGACCTAGTTTAAAAGCTCTCCAGGTGTTTGTATGCAGCCACGTTGAGCTCCATTGCCCTAGGAAAGAATTGAGCAAAGTGAATGAGGCTCTAACTCAGAGTCAGTTGGACAATTTCTGCTGCCAGTCAAGGTCA
Source organism: Canis lupus familiaris (assembly GCF_011100685.1). NCBI lineage: Eukaryota > Metazoa > Chordata > Mammalia > Carnivora > Canidae > Canis > Canis lupus. The sequence continues at coordinate 29,060,495 of NC_049234.1, read as the reverse complement.
TGCGTTTTGAGATCATTGCCCTCTGAATTCTAGAGTAATTTTCTCACTCATGTCCTAGCCAAAGTAGTTGCAAACACACATGAGAACAAGTGAAAAGGATAAACCTCTAACCCAGAAGGTCATTAGCTACCCTTTCTGTGCCAACTAGAACACTGCAAGGCACAATCCCCCAAACATTCCATGAACCAAAATCATCCTCCTCTGTGCTTTGTAAAGACACTTGCAAATGGATAGGGAGCAAAATCCTGAGGTAATTAGGAGCTCTTGATTAAATCAGCCAAAACAGCTGGAAACCCTTCCTTAGAAACACTATCATTTTAAACAATTAGAGGAAAGCATTATCTCTTATTGTTACTAAAATGCTAGCTAGCTTTAGCATTTAACACAGAGTGTAGTGGAGCTGCTCTAAGAGGGAAAAAATACTTTAAATATAGTGACATTCTCGGCAGTGACTCCTTTACAATGTTTTTATGACAACTGGAATGAAATACTATTTTTTGCTGTATCTCCTATATATAGAACATATTAGGGGCTTAGTAAACATTTGAGGGAGAAAAAGGGGGAATGAGGAGATCAATGTAAAGGATATAGAGATGAGAAGCAAACATGTAAATCAAAGAGCAGAAGAGGCTTTTTGTGGTAGATTGGAACAATAGCTTGAATTTCTTTACCAGGCTGTATACACACTCTTGCAGTTGACTCCTTCCAAAAGAAGTACACTTTCTCCATTCTGGAATCTGGGCTGACCTTACAACTTTGGCCAATAAGATAAAGACAAACATTGTGCAAGCAGAGACTTAGAAAATGTGTAGACTGGGCTCCTTTTTGGAGGAGAGGCCCCAGTCATCCCAACCATTCCAAATGAGGCCACCATCAATTAGTCAGAACCAATTGATCCATCAGTTCAGCAAAGATTCAAGAGTGAGTCTAGCCAAGACCAACATAAGACTGCTCCACTGAGATCTGGCTCAGTTGTCAACCCACAGGAACATGAGCTAAATAGTTATTTTTAAGCCACTTATTTTAAGTTTAGGGGTGGTTATCTATGTACTCCATAATCACTATTACTAGTTATCATTACAACTGTATCTAACTAATCCATACTGTATAGAAATCATTAATGGGGGGGGTGCCTGGGTAGGTCAGTCGGTTAAGCATCCAACTCTTGATTTCAGCTCAGGTCATGACCCCAGGGTCATGAGATCGAGACCTACCTTGGCTCTGTGCTCGTCAAGGAGTCTGCTTGAGAGCCTCTCTCTCTCCCTCTCTGTCTCTCTCTCTCTCTCTCCCACCCCACATTCTCTCCTTTTCTCTCTCAAATAAATAAATCTTTAAAAAAATCATTATAGGAAGTATAATTTATCAAGATCTTAATTTGTGCCAAGTAGCATGCTAAGTACCTTCCATGCATTTTCTGACATTATCGTCACAAAAACTGAGCAGATGAATAGCCCTATTGTTTTAATAGGAGTTTAGATTAAAGTCAGGTGAGTGGCCCTGGAATTTGAACTCAGGTTTGTTGGCCCCCAAACCCAGATTTCTGACTACAGATAGTACAAAGAGTCAACTGACAAGCAGATCAGAGGGCTGGATAGGAGATGGTGGTGCAGCTAGCAACAATTGTTGTCTCTTTCCAGTTTGCCTTTTGGAAAGAATTGTGAAATGCTTCAGAAGAGGAATTACGTTTTCCAACTGTTTCAAAGACTCATAAGAAAGTCAATAGGCTTTGTACCGATTCTCCTTTTAGAGACTGGAAACTGATTTGCAGTTGTAGCCCTCCTGTGAGAATGCAAAACACCTCGCTCCTGGGTTCCCAAACACCACATTTGGGCACTAACAAAATCCAAAGACAGAGAGATGATGGTGGTGCAACAAGAAGGGGATTTACGTCAGCGAGGCCAACACCAGGAAGACATTGGACTAACATCTCAAAGACTGTCTCCACAGTACCGAAAATACTTTCAGGTTTATAGAAGGAAAATGTGGGACAAAGGTCTGTGAGGACCTGCAGGTGAGCGGTGGAAGTCAAGTCAATCATTGTCTTGGGGTCACATGGAGTCTTGCTGTATCAGAGAAGTCCTTTCCTTTTCAGGGAGTAGTTCTGGTTCTCATCACAAGATACTTTGTCCATAAGGTCTTTTGCCTAAGTCAAGAGATAAGCCAGAAAGAATCAATTAGAAAGTTCGAAGTCAAAACAGAGGTAAGTGAACACCATATAGTTGTCGGATTTCCTCTTGTTTGAGAAGGTGGCAATAAATGGTGACAGTACAATATTGTCTTCAAATAAGTTAAAATACTTTTTTTTAAGATTTATTTTTTTCATGAGAGACACAGAGACATAGGCAGAGGGACAAGCAGGGCCCCGGCAGGGAGCCCGATGCAGGACTCAGGGGATCCTGGATCAGGATCACACTGTGAGCCAAGGGCAGACGCTCAATCCCTGAGCTACTCAGGCGTCCTTAAAATAAGTTTTAAAACATTGCATCCAATGAAACCTGAAATACTTGTGAAGTTCCTATGAGAAATCTTTGTCCATAAATTGTGTCATCCCAGACTTTTATGTAGCTGAGAGTGAGAGAGGCAGAAATATCTGCCTATGCAATTTGTCTCAACTAAGGCAACAGAGTTGCAGTTAGGTAATACCACTGCTGTTCTTGCTTACCTTGAATCTTGAATGGGGGGAGGGGTAGTTAGAAGTAAAGCCAGAATTTATGTCTTCCAAGCAGAAACCCAGTTACAGCCAAACCCTATTTATATCCAATGAAATGAGGGAGTGGAGTGGTATTCCTGCTTTGAAATAATGGAAAGGAAAGACAAAAGGAAGGAAGGAATGAAGGGAGGGAGGAAGGAGGGAAAGAAAAAAATATCACAAGCAGGTGGCTGAAACCAGTTGGGTAACACCAGAATGTTGTGTAACATATTTTATTGGAGAATAAAGGGATTATATTTTGAGTAACACTTTGAGTGGTCTGTAGGCCTTTTTGGGTCTTTGGATTTTCAAAGAGCAAGAATTAGGGACATCTGGGTGGCTCAGTTGGTTGAGTATCTGACTCTTGATCTCAGCTCAGGTCTTGATCTTGGTGTTGTGAATTCAATCCCTGTGCTGGGCATGAAGCCTACTTAAAAAAATATATATATATGTAAATAAGTAAGTAAAATAAATACGAGAGCCAGAATTAGCTAGTACCTAGCATTTTAGGTACCACTTTGGAGGGAGGGGATGTGGGAGGATGGGGCAGGGCATGGGAAATTTTCCTCACATCAACAAGCTATTCTCTGGACACCAACTGGGTGTCCTACAATTCAACTCAGTTCAGACAGTACCTGGAGAGAGTGACAGTTTCCATGGATTAAGAGCTCAGTCCTCCAGATAGCCTGCCAACCCCAGGTGCAGACACCAGTCACGAGTGGCAAGCCTAGGCTCTCTTACCTGTGCTTCCACCTGACACAGGGAATTTAAAGAGACTCCACAGAAAAGCTGCTTTTTCTGTTCCCTTTCATGCTTCTGTTCTTCCTAGGACTTAGGCCTCTGCCTTATACATGCCTTATAGAACAGATCATGTCCTCCTTATCAAGGTCAAGGAGTAAATGATGTCTTTGGAGTCTTCTAGCATAGTAGATAACATTAAAGAGGTGACTGGGTGGGGTCCCCATGAACTTTCCAAAACCACTGACTCATCAAGACCCCTGGCTTCAGGACACAGAGACAGACACCTAAGCACTGGTCTTTGTTCTTGGATGCCTGAAAACAAACTGACGGAGTTTCATGTCCTTTATAACTGTGATCTTTATCAGCTGACCATTTGTTTTTTTTTGTTTTTTTTTTTTCCTTCCTTTGTTCTTGGGCAGTCATACTTTGGGGAGGGGTATGTGGAATGTCAGTTTGCCTTTTGCCTTCAGCTTGTCTTTTGTTGTCTCATCATTATGAACTTAATCAGATAACAAATATAGCTAAAACTCATGTATGCTTTGATTAGCCTCAAAATACTACCATCGAAGCAAAGGTAGCAATGGAGGCTGAGATCAAGTTCATGAAAACCAGTATGTCTTCATGATTAACCACATAGCTGTTGAGAGACAAATGTGATTCAGAAGAACCTTTGGGTGCTGAATATGAAGAAGGCTTAAAGTCAAACTTAGATTGTGAAATTAATGAGAAAGTACACTATAATTATATGGGTGAATATATGCTCTATTGATCGATTTTTAAAATACATTTATTGAGTTTCTTGTTTCTCCCTAAAACACTGTGATTAAATCATAGTTTATCTTGCAATTGATGACATTTTACAATTGAAGAAATGCGATGCATGAAATTATATATGTAAGGTATATTTAAGACAAAAGTTTTATTGAGCCGGGGTGCCTATATGTCTCAATAGGTAGAGCATGTGACTCTTGATCTCAGGGTCATGAGTTCAAGCCCCACATTGGGTGAAAAAAAAAAAAAAAAAGCTTTATCGGGCTAACTATAGGAAAAGCAAATATACCTATCATGTAATTGATGAAATTGTGGATCTTAGAACTACTGCTCAACTAAATACCTGCTCAATACAGTATCAGAAAGCATTTGAATGTAGTTTAAACACACACACACACAAGGAGGGACTTTATTATGAGAATATAAGGGCAGGATGCAGCAAGCTCAAAATGACTTGGAATTAAAATTAAAGTAATCAGGAACATTGGAAATAGTGTATCTTCCTCATGGCTGTCTCTTGCCTATCTTCTGCAGACTGATTATTTTGCTATGTAGTTCACACAACTACAGATGGCCATTCCACAGACCTCAAATTTTATTATTTGCTATACTAAAAAATGCCAGCAACCCAAATTGAACTCTTCTCTGTTCATTCTAGTCCTAAATTCCCAAGACAATATGATTGGTGTGGTTTGAGTCAGGTATACCTCTTGTTTCAATCAACTGTAGCTGCTACACAGATGGTACATTAGTTATGTTTGCTGCAGTAATACTACACAGCAAACCACCCCAAACCTCAGAGGCTTAAAACAATAGCCATGCATATTCTCATGAGTTTTTGTGTCAACTGGATGGTTCTTCTTATCTGGGCTAAGTTTGACTGAATTTGGCTAGATGCATCTATGCGTAAGTGATCAGCCGTTGGGTTACCAGCAAACTGGCTGGTTTAAGAATGAATGGCCTTTTCTAAGATATTTGGATCTCATCCACATGGTCTCTCATCCTCCAAATAGGCTAGCTTAGGCTTATTCACATAACAGTGACAGGGTTCTGAGAAAGTACCAAGGTGCAAACACTTTCTCAAGTCTTGGCATGAGTCCAGTTTACTACTACTTAATTAGTCAAAACAAGTCTTGTGATGGAGACCATCCTCAGAGTGACACAAACTACAATGTTATAGGGCAAAGGTGATGCATATATAGAGGCCATTAGTTGGGAGGATCAATGCAGTTAATTTACCCTAGATGGACAGTACACATCTCACTGCTGAGGATCACACCTGTGGGCACACCTAAGATGATTATTATAAGTCAAGCCACTACTTCTCAAAATAGACTAATCTAGGAGGCTAATATGTCACTGAATTATCATAGCACCCTATGAGATAAGAAACAGGCATGGAGGTATCAGGGCCAGGGTCCTATATCAGTTCTATCTGACCCCACGGAGTATAGTCATTCTGTTACATTAAGTTACAAGAGAGTTTTAGCCAGCATAGGAAATGATCAGCAATGATAAATATACATATATACATTTAAAGATTTTATATATTTATATTTAAAGATTATATATTTAAAGATTTTATTTATTTATTCATGAGAGACACAGAGAGAGAGGCAGAGGCACAGACAGAGGGAAAAGCAGGCTCCCTGTGGGGAACCTGATGTGGGACTCAATCCTGGGACTCTGGGACCACGCCCTGAGCTGAAGGCAGACACTCAACTGCTGAGCCACCCAGGAATCCTAGCAATGTTATATAGAAAGAGAGGAATCAAAGAGGCATGTCTGGTAGATTCATATAAAATGGTCTTAGGGAAGGGGGACCCAGGCTCAAAGATTCAAATACTCTGTGTCTTCTTTTGTGAAGATGAGGCATTGCTCTCATCTATCCATTCCTTCCCTTCTCCCAACGTTTAGGGACTTTTTCTAAATTAGTCACTGTACTGTTTGAAGCACATACCTAATTATCTTGGCCGCAGTCCTGTGGTTCATTGAGAAATCTTGGTTTGATTTCTTATCTATATTTACTATAAGAAAGAATGCACTGTTAAGGCCAGTACAAACTCCTGGCCTTCTGGATGGTTATATTTCTTACCACATGGACATTTGATTTGTATACTTCAATATATTGTGATTTTAAATAGGGTGAGAATATTGGCCAGGGCACACCAAGTCATGCCACAAGACTGCTTTATTTTTGGATAAGTTAGAATCCCATATTACATCATGTCATCCCCCTTGCCACTGCTAAATGAACAAGACTTTAACTTATTCATTCTTGCATGCGTTCATTTATTTTTGAAAAATGTATTCAGTATTTGCTGTATGCCAAGCATCCAATGGGTGCTGGGATAGACACAACCAACCATTGTTAATTCATGGTGATTGCAGTGTCGTAGGGTAGACAGTAGGTTAAGTACATGAGCAAATATCTAATTATGAATTGTGTTAAGTGCTGTAAAGCAAATAGTGTCCTGTGATAAAAAGAAATGGGATTAGGGGAATGCTTATTAGATAGAGGGTCTGGAAAAGACCTCTTCCTTGGCTTACCAAAAGCAGTGGGTAGGTATGGTTCATCGCAGATGCCAGTTATAAAAGAAGGCATTCTTTGTAGAGGACTTGACAACAATAAAAAATATATTAATTAAAAGTGTCTGCTAAAAAAAAAAAAAGGAGGGGGGCACCTGGGGTGGCTTGGTTGGTTAAGCTTCCAACCCTTGGTTTTGGCTTGGGTCATGATCTTACGGTCATGAGATCCAACCCAGCACTAGGCTCCACACTGGGAGGAGTCTTCTTAGGATTCTCTCTCTCTCACTCAAGTGGGATCAGCAATATCTACCCCCACTTGAGTGCATGCAAACAAGTTTTCTCTCTCTCTCAAAAAAAAAAAAAAAAAGTGTGTTTGCTTTTTTAATTATCATGTGCCAGCTATTATAAACAATGTCAGTGATAACATATTCTCTAAAAAAATTTTTTGTTGGTCTAAGTTCTAATCAATTTCTGTGGTTACTGTGAGTTCTAATAATTTATATGTAATTAGCACATTTTAATCGCATATTCCTTAATAAACATAATCAATATGGAATACTTTCAAGAACTACCAGTTATAGAAATGGACTGCCACACATATGGACACACTTACACATGTTCATTCTGAGAGTAGGTTCAGAGTGATTCTGATTATTTGAGCTAGCTTCTGGTTCAATTCTCACCTCCAAATCTTGTGGTATAACACATCTCTGCAATCAAAGAGTGAAACTAAAATGAATGATACCACCATGACCATGAAAACTAAGAAATATAACTTGAGGGACTTCAAATCTAAGTGAACAATTTAGAGTTTTTATTTGCATTGAAATTTTAAAATAGTGAATTGCAGGCTCTGCTACATAATAGTGTTTGGAAGTGCACATTTCAGTTTGTATCTGAACTATTTTACTGATTTTGAATGATATTTTAATTTTAAAGATTCTTTTAAAATTATTTGCTTTATTTCAGATCTTCTTTAAGATTTATTTATTTATTTATTTATTTATTTATTTATTTAATGCACGTATGGTGGAGGGAGGGACAGAGGAAGAGAGCATCTCAAGCAGATACCCCAATGAGGGTGGAGCCCAACACAGAGCTTGATCTCAGGACTCTGAGATCAAGACCTGAGCTGAACTCAAGATTCAGACACTTAACCAACTGAGCCACTCAGGTGCCCTAAAGATTTTATTTTTAAATAATCTCTACATGCAACATGGGGCTCAAACTCACAGCCCCAAGATCAAGAGTTGTATGGTCTACTGACTAAGCCAGCCAGGTGTCCCTTACATTAAAGGTTTAAAAAAATCAAAATTTGATTTCATTGATTATTAGATTATTAGTAAAAGCATTTTTGTCATATTGAGAAAGAGATTGTTAAAAAATGATCACCTCCAGGTGGAAACACACTAGGTACCATTGGATCTCTCTGAAGTGATCGTCTCTCTCAAGGAGGAAGATGAAGTTCAGAAGGACAAAGGTTAGGGCTTTCAGGTCTGGCTCTTCTAAACATGTGAAGCTTTCCTCTCCAATGGGCAATCTTGCTCTTTTAAGGATGATGGCAATCTCTAACTTACAGAAGTCTTTAATGGGGAAAGGACTAAGTCCTTGAGTTTGGCAATTAATGATCATTATCAAGGAGAGAGAGAGAGCATTTTTACCTGTGCAATTTGGAAATGAAGAAGACATGAAGTGGAGAGGAAAGAAGTCTACAGGAATAGATATTTAACAGCAAAATGAAGAGGAATCTATTCTCCTTAAGAGGGGATTAGCTGGCCAAAAACCCTATAAGTGATTCATGAAATGTGGCAAAGGGAATTCCCTATTTTGCTATTAAGCTAAGTTGCAAACTAATTGTCCAAAACCATCGAAGTTTATACACTTCTACATGGTATCAGACAAGGCAAGCTTGGTGAGATACAGAAGTATGAACATAAGGGACCATGCGATGATTCAGACAAACACACACAGCATGAAGAATGAGCTGCGGAGGAAAAGAAGAGAAAAAAATGTCATTGATTTTGTTGTTATGGTTGTTCATTCGCCACAGAGTTAAGCTAATACAATTTTACTAAACTAAACTAAACGAAACAGGTGCCAGAGTTTACACTTTTAATAAGTCAGTTTTAAAATTGCCTTAAATTTAATTGCAAATCTTTTCAGAATAGCCCCCGCCCCCCCCTCCGGTTATTTATCCTGATATTCAATAAAATTGTTCCTCACATAATCTGACCTGCTTTACTTGTTTTATAATTGTGCTAACAATTAAATAAAGCACATTTCCCCAGTCATATTAAGACATATGATGTTAATAACTTTAGTATAATCTCACATAAACCAACTACAATTCCCAAATGCTGTTATAATGATGCAGAGTAGTAGAAAATAGTTTTTGATCACAGGAACCAAAAATCTTTGCAGGTTCCAAAGATTCCAGCTGGAGAGTAAAATACAATCTGTCTAATGAAAAAGATATATTTTTAAAAGACATACATGCCAATTATAGAAAATCTGGAAAATACAGAAAAGTATAAAGCAGAAAATACCAATGATGTCTAATTTACCTTCCTCTTACTCAGAAGTAACCTTTTGCTTTAGTATAAGGAAAAATTCGTGCCATGGAATTCAAGGGACTCTAAATGTGCAAAAGACAACAGGACATCAAACGTGTTTTCATTATTATTTGATTGATTTCTCCTCCTTTCAACTATGAGCTCCATGTAGGCAGTTACTGTACCTGCATTTATGACTGAGTATGCGGGGCACAAGATCAGCATTAAGTATGCAATTGCTAAACGATCAAAGATCTGTTTCCTCAACCAGGAGGCATTTTGGTTTTCATGATCTTTGTGCTTTATGTTCTCCAGGTGTGATGTCTTATTTTCTGTAGAATTCTCATCTGACATTATGTCAAGGCCCTTCATCATTCTGGTCATTTCCTCTCTTCATTCGTCTTCTCCTTTTCCTTCCCTTCTGCTGCTTTTCCTCCTCCTCTTGCTCCTCTTCCCTTTTCTTCTCTTTTCGTAGCTCTACATCTTGCAAAGTCTCTCTTGCACAGTGCCTCCAACAGAATGCATTGCTCACAGTACTGCCCTGGATGAGACAATAATCAAAGGTGACACTGATTGATTTATTGCTTTGTGAGGAGCCAACACAATACTCAGGGCATTGCCTACATTCTTACTCTTTTTAGGCTTCTCTGCTGCCCTGGGAGGTGCATACTAATAGTTTGTCTTTTTGAAGATGAAATTGCTGAAACCATGGATGTATGCTTCGGAACTCACTCTTTCAACAGACTTTTCCAAATTGCTTGAGAACCTTTTTACTTCCCGTCTTTACATGGTTATCCCAGGCTCTATGGAAACAGAGGCAAATGAGAGATTTCAGCCCATCAGATAGGAGCTGGTCACCTGCAACAGACTTTGTGGTCTGGTTGTCATTTATGACATCTTTACACAACCCTTTCTCTATAAATGGATGGTCTGCTGATTCATGCCATGAGGCTTTAAAAAATGGGTAGGGGTGGGGCACCTGGGCGGCTCAGTTGGGTAAGCATCTGCTGTTGGCTCAGGTCATGATCCCAGGGTCCTAGGATGAAGTCCCCCATCAGGCTCCCTGCTCAGCAAGGAGCTTGCTTCTCCCTCTCCTTATGCCTGTTGCTCACCCTACTTGTGCACTCTCTCTTTCTCTCAAATAAATAAGTAAAATAATTCTAAAAATTTTTTTAAAATGGATGGGGGAAAGAAGGGGAAATTGGTAGCTGTGAACCTCTGCTTGCTGAGTCTCTGTGTGGAAGATGAATCATGTTAGGAAGTTCCAGATCAACTAAGGAAATCAGCCTAAAGTTTCCAAAATTCAATTTATTTATTTATTTTTTTTTTTTAAGTTTTTTTTTTTTTTTTTTTTTTTTATTTATGATAGTCACACACAGAGAGAGAGAGAGAGGCGGAGACACAGGCAGAGGGAGAAGCAGGCTCCATGCACCGGGAGCCCGATGTGGGATTCGATCCCGGGTCTCCAGGATCGCGCCCTGGGCCAAAGGCAGGCGCCAAACCGCTGCGCCACCCAGGGATCCCTCAAAATTCAATTTAAATTGCAACTAAAAGGCATTTATCAATCCTGGAAAAAGCAGAAAGACAGCATCTGGATTGTTTTTACCAAAAAACCTGAGAGTCAGTAATATGTCAGAGGTGTGGAAAGTCAAGGTGGCAGAGACAGCATGCATCTGTAGAAACATAACCCAAAGGTGGCTCTACAGAGGCTGATGCTCCACAGAAATGGAACAATGGGTCCCTGCAGATAGTATTCTTTCTGCCTAACTATTTGGTTCCAATCCTGACAGTGTATTGTGAAAGAGGTCCCTGTGGTCAACAAATAGAGAGCTTTCAATTATAGCATTGAAATGGGAAAAAAAGTAGGCACAGAACCCAACATGGTGTCCCCTCAAATAAACATTGGAATGAAATGCCCAGTGAACCAAGGTCAAAGCTTGGAAATGGTTCTGAACAAATGAGAAAGTCTTGGTCTGCATATAATTGTCCGCATATAATTTGGGGTGTATTGGCTTTAAACTGCAGGGAAATTATATGTGGAGTATATAAACAGAAGAAAATGGTTTTTAGAAGCAGTTGTTAGATAAAAATATTCAATTTATTTGGATTGGCATGTATTGCCTCTGATTTGTTGTTTTTACTTTACTGAAACCCCCACTGTCCAAAAAACGATTTAAGCAGGGATGGGTATCAGTAACCTCTCTGTGCAAAAAGTAACACCAGGTTCAAGAGGGAATTTCAGAGACAGAATGGACCCTAATCTTCCAAGACACTCACCGCATAGAAGAGGTTCTAGTACTAGTCAGTTCTTACTTTCCAAGAACAAGAGTCATTCGTTTTGGTTATCTCTCTCTTAAAAATATTTTATTTATTTATTAATGAGAAACACACACACAGAGAGGCAGGGACACAGGCAGAGGGAGAAGCAGGCTCCCTGCAGGGACCCATGGGAGACTCGATCCCAGGACCCCAGGATCACGCCCTGGGCCAAAGGCGCTAAACTGCTGAGCCACCCAGGCTGCCCCGTCTTGGTGATCTCTTGCTGTAGAATGTATTCCCCCCAAACTTAGTGACTTAAAACAATAAATCATTGTTAACTTCTCATGGTTCTCGAATTGACTGGCTCAACTAGCGGGTCTGGCTTGATCCCTCATGTAATTATGATCAGATATTGGCCAGGGCTGCAGTCATCTGAGGGCTTACTGGGCTGGACATCCAGGATGGCTCATTCCCATGGCTGGCAGCTGGTACTGGTTGTCATCTGGGACCTCAGCTGGGCTGACAACCCAGTGTCTACTCGTGGGAAACACAATTAAAAACAAAATCTTCTAACCCAGAAACCCTCTCTGCAGAGGTAGTAAAATAATAATAAGAATAAGAAAAACCAGTTTTATTGTTCAGTAAGCACTAAACCAGAATGAGGTGCATATTTGAGGCACTCTGCTAAGAGATGGCAAAGAGAAATTGCACCCTTTTATATGGCCAAGCAATCACAACCTGTTACATACCCATTCTCAAGATAACAAATAGCTAGTCCTCAGGTCAGAGGATTTGATGGCACTGCTTGTCACAAACATTTCGTCCTAACTTTACATGGTAATGAGGGTGACCATCTGTGTTGGCTAATTGGTTTTATCCAGAGGAATAACAAACTTCTGATGTCTTTATGACGGGAGATTATTTTGCAACTTGGAGAAAAGGTACCTAATCAAGCTAGGTTCCCACTGTCGAAAACAAACAGAGAGAGAGAGGGAGGCAGGGAGAGAAAGGAAAGGAGAGAGAGAGCAGGGGTTGGGGACTGGGACAGGGGAGGTGCTATCTCACTTGAGGTTTACATTTCAAAGTAAAGGATCCCAGGTCCTTGATGGGTCATACACCTGACAAAAGACCCATCTAGTTTTCAAAGGGGTTTATATACACTCCAAAGAGAGGAAGCCAGTACTTATAATTACAGGTTTTCTAAAGTAAATTATCCAAGGCTGAGGAGAGAGACATTCTTTATTTTCAGCAGAAAGAGTCTCACCTCTTCTTTTGATTTGTCCTGACACCATACTGCCTCTCCACATGGCTTAAGCTTCTAACAGGGGGGCAGCCAGTTTCCAAACCTGGCTTCCCCAAGAGCAAGCCATCTGAGTGACAAAGGCAGAAGGATTCTAGTGACTTACCATTAGAGTCACAGAGTACCACTCCATCACATTTTGGTATGAGTGGAGTCACAGGGCTAGCCCAGATTCAAGGGAAGGATGACACCATGAGATGAGGCTCACAGAGGAGCCATCTCTGGAGACTAGCTCCCCTTCCACTCCAGCAAAGAAAGTGTGTTAAAATGACAGGTAGTTGGGCAGCCCCAGTGGCTTAGCAGTTTAGCGCCACCTTCAGCCCAGGGCGTGATCCTGGAAACCCTGCATGGAGCCTGCTTCCTCTGCCTGTGTCTCTGCCTCTCTCTCTCTCTGTGTCTCTCACAAATAAATAAATAAAATCTTAAAAAAAAAAAGTGACAGGTAGTAAAGAGATTCCCCAGTGAAGCCAGAAAATCAGGCTTGAAAGTTAGGTATTCAGGAACAGGGTCCAAGCCACAGTGCAAGGTTCATAGTGTAGAACCTACTGATATCTTGCCTGGGCTCAAACGCAGGATGCCAGCCTCTATATTCTTAAACTTCCACTACTTCACTCCCAAGTCTCTCTGCAAAAAGAAATTCCATGTCCTGGTAGACTCCTTCTATTGCTCACTTTTGAATAGACATCTTGTCCTGGTGCATCTGATTGGTAGAGGTTATTAGGTCCCATGGCTGAATCTAGCTGAAAAAGGAGGCTGTGGTAATGAGATCCTGCCTTCTTTCTTGGGCTAATGGAGCTCATAAGGCATTGACTCATGTTGGATTACCCAAATCAGATTCCTAGAAGTCTGTGACTTCTATCTTCTGCCTCCACATCCACTCTCATGATCAAGCCATAACAATTTTATTGAAAATGACCATCTTTCTCATGACAGTTGTAAAAGTCTTTGTGAACACATGGACGAAACTTGCCTACTAAGTAGGATGTAGAATTTGATTTCCTAAACTTGCTTATTTATTCTATTGTTTTAAAAATGAAAAAAAAAATAACAGTAGAATGGCTCCTTGCCATCTGGTGGGTCCATTCTGTTTATTGAACTTGAGAAAACTTTTCTTTGCCTCAATATCCCCACTGGTTGAAAGGAAGATGTGGACTACATGTCCTCGGAGACTCTTCCCCATTGTATCGATGAGCAATTTTTAAAATTTTTGAAACGCCAGAGAAGATGAGGAAAAAACAGGAAATCCATATCTGAGTTCTTATAGATTAGATAGTCATGAGCTCTCGAATGCGAGATTTGGTGTATTTGTCAAGCACTAATCCCTTTTGCACAGAGATTGGAACTAGATGCACTTCAGCCCTGCCAGCTGAGGCCATGCCTTTTTTATGCCTTGCAGTAAATCAGTATTGTCAGAATTTCTGATGATCATAACTTCCAAAAATAGAAGCTCATTATTCTCTTCCCATTCCAGGCTCAACAAATTGCGTCTGATTAAAACTTTATAGGCAACAATAAAGGGAGCCTTTAGCAATTTTTATCTCCCCCTGCCATTTACTATGTTTTTCTTCTTAAACATTTTTGTATGCATTAGGACGATTTTTTTAATGTATTCGATACAGCTTGCATAGGCTATGAGAGATGGTTGGAATATTAAAAAGGTGTTGAAAACCCTTTATTGCCCTTGTGTGATGCGGGAAGTTAAACAACACAATGTCTTGTAATGATTCTCTGAAAGCTGTTGAACTCAATGGGAGCATCTTTATAGAAGAACAAAAGCCTACAGGCATCTTTGTCATCAATATGTTCTCACCTTCATGTGAATGAGAAGAAAGAATAAAGCCACAATAATGAGAGCACAGCCTCACAGCATTTTTTATCTGAATGATATCTCAAAGGATACTCTGGAAGATCTCTCTCCAAACCATGTACAAAGATATTTTTAGACTGTCTATTTATTTGTAATCTTGCTGCGAGCCTTGAACAACAGTGAAATCTGACCATGTTTTAACAATGGAAATCTGCAAGAACTTAGTAAAAGAATAAGAGCACTTGCTGAGGATGTTGAGATTCAGGAATACTTTAAAAATATTTTCTTCCATTCTCTAGTGTTCCTCTGTCTAGAAGGAGACTCGGTGGATGATGTGAAATTTGGGATCCAGGAGTAAGTGGTCAAGAAAGAATTTTTGAGATATCTTTGATGTAAAAAGGTGGTTTTATTAAAGCACAGGGACAGAACCTATGGGCAGAAAGACCCACACTGGCGTTGTGACAGGTGATTGATTATATACTTTCAAGTTGGGAGGGGGTTAGGGATAGGATATGTCTCTAAGGAATTTGGAAGTAAAGTTTCTAGGTCCTGGAGGGATTGGTTGTTGTTAGGATAAGGTCATTTACTACTGTCTAGTAAAACCTTAGAAATGATACGCTTCAGATGTATATCAGTTGGTCGTATGTCTGGAGGATGATTGCTAACTTATATCTTGGTGGGGAAAGGTAGAGATAAAGGAAGTCTCCAAAAGAATTTTTATATATTAAAGTAGATTTACAGGATCCTGGGGATCAGGCTAGTGTCAAGCTACAGTTGTCTTTTCCCTCTAACAAAGTATTGAGGCAGTTGGCTTCCTGGAGGAAGGTCACTCTGCTTGTCTTAAGGACTTGTCAGTGGGCTGTAAGTTACAAGGAAGTTTAATATTTTTTTCTATATTGCTTTTGCTTTTGTTCTCCACATCGGGGGGGATGAAATGGGGTAGGGGGGAGAGGAGTCCACATCACCCAGAAACAGTGTCAGTTGCTCAGAATAAAAGTTGGAATTGTAATATATTTCCATTAGACAAGTAATTTTCCAGAAAAGCATATGTTCAGGATTTTAATAGAAGTCCAATAACATAATTTTTCAAAAAAGCATATTAGCTTGGCCTCACAGATGGCTCCCTCAGGCTCAGGCTGGTCAAATCTTTTCAGAAAAGCATATTCTCCTTTTACATTTCTCTTTTGACAAGTATTTATTGAACACCAATTATGGTCTAGATACTGTTCTAGGAACTAGAGGAAGAGGAGTAAAAATGCAACTGGATGTGCTCTTTGCCCTCAGGGAGCTCATAGTCTAGTAGGTGAGAAAAGTAATGAATAGTTAAGCATTTAATAAATAAGACAGCTTCAGATACTGATGAGTGCTGTAACAAGAAGAAGAAGAAGAAGAAGAAGAAGAAGAAGAAGAAGAAGAAGAAAAAGAAAGGAGAAGAAGAAGAAGAAGAAGAAGAAGAAGAAGAAGAAGAAGAAGAAGAAGAAGAAGAAGAAAGAGAGCACTTTCCTAACATTGTAATATTTTATCTTTATTTGCAGAAGTATTTTACTATCTACTTAAGTAAGTAATAGATGAAAAGAGCCTGAGTATAGTATACTATATTATATATAGTATACTATAGTATATATAGTATATTAGTATATTATAATATATAGTATATTAGTATACTATATATACTATATATATAGTATAATATATATAGTATATTAGTATATTATAATATAGTATATTATAATATACTATAGTATATTATAGTATAATGCCCTCACACTTTGTAATAATAATATTACCTCAGCATAAGGTTGAAGCAAAGAATGGACAAAGATATCTAATTTGTGCAATCCAGTTTTGTGCAAATAGTTATAATTTATCAAGATTCTGCTACTGAGGCACACACAAAAAAGCACCAGAAATTTTTATTGACCTATTCCCAACACATTCTTCATCTGAGAGGCGATACTGAACACACTAGCCAGCTGCTTGACCATAGGCTCAAAAAGTCCAACGCTGCTCTGGGCTGTTCCTTGCTGCATACATAAGGAGAACATTTATTACATGTTTGCTCCTAAGCACCAGGCGCTGTGGTAGGCACCTAATGCATACTTTTTCAGTTAATCTTGCAAGTAGGGGACATACATCTCCTTTTGCAGATGAGGACTTTGAAACCCAGAGGGCTGACAAGTTGCTTCACACACACATAACGGATGACAACTGGGAGGCCAGGGCTCAGGTATATCTAAACTTCAAAGCCAAGTGTTTTGTTCAGGCTGAGGGCATGACATGTCTAAAGACATCCAGAACAGGAATCCTGGGACTCTGACAAGGTGAATTACTGGTCTACCAATTAACTCAGTCTTTAGCCTATTATCTTACTTATTTTGGCTTCCATGGTTACCTACCAATGGGTCTAGCAACATTTTAAAAGGTACAATAATTGGAGTGCCTTGGTGGCTCAGCTGGTTAAGTGCCAGACTCTTGATTTTAGCTCAGGTCATGATCTCAGAGTTGTGAGATTGAGCTCTGTGCTGGGCTCCATGCTGTCTCTGTGCTGGGGATGGAGACTGCTTAAGATTCTCTCTCTCCTCCTGTCCCTCCCCCTCTGCTTGTGTGTGTGTGTGTGTGTGTGTGCGCGCACGCACTTTCTCTCTCACAATTTAAAAAATAAATAAATAAAAGGTGCAATAGGCGTCTAGAATGATCTGAATCCCACCAGCCTTTTTTGGAGAGAAGATGGTGGTGAGGTAGCCATAGTGATAAGAAGTTTGGCTTTGAGGTCTAGTAATTGTGGGTTTGTACCCTGATCTTATTGTTTGTTTGCCAAATGACATTTTTACCTCTAAGGTTTGGTTTGGTCCCCTATAAAAAAATGGAGTACTGAGTGCCTGCCTCCCAGAATGGTTGTGAAGCTTTATAACACTGTCTGAATCATCAAGCACATTCCTTCATTTCCCCTGTATTTAGAACCTAGTGTGTGCCAGGCACTATTCAAAGGATTGAGGATTCAGCACGGAAAACAAATTTCTATCCTTGGGATCAGCTGGCTTCGAACAAGGCATAATAAATCATGAGTGAAATGTCTAGCAAGTTACATGGTGGGAAGTTCCATGGAGGGAAAGCAGGAAAAGGATATGGGGCTCTGCATTGGGGGTGGTTTCAGTTTTAACTTGTGGGATAGAGGAAAGCCTTATTGAGAAGGGGGCATTTCAGCAAAGCCTTGAAGAGTGTGAGGGTGGGAACCAAGTGAATATCCAAAGGGAAAGAGTTCCCGGCTAACAAATCGATGGAATATCACCAAGACAAAACTGTCCTCGTATATTCTAGAGTGGTGAGGAGGCTGGTATGGCTGGAGTGCTGATGAGGTGCAGGAGATGAGGCCAGAAGATGGCTGAGGAAAAAGGAAAAAGATGGCAGGTAAAAAATAACTGCTGTTAAAATTTATGTACATTCTTCCAGAATTTTCTTTAGGCATGTGTCATGTGGGCATGCATGCACATACACAGATATTTTTCTCTAACATAATAAGGTTCTTTCACTCACGCTTTCAAAACCTCATGTTTTATGAGCAGCTTTCTAAGACAATAAAATACTTGTATATCAGAATTAATATCCATTAACATAGCGTTGTGAGTCAAAAGTAGTCGTATGTTTAAGTTGTTTATGATCAAGTTGCTTTTCAAAAAGCTTATAGTAATTTACCCTGTCATCAACTGTGTATGACAATCCAGTTTCCCTACATATTCACTAACACTGCATTAACTTTTATTTTGCTGTTTTATTGACCATATATATATATATATATATACATTTTTAAGGATTTTATTTATTAATTCATGAGAGACGCAGAGAAAGAGAGAGAGGCAGAGACATAGGCAGAGGGAGCCCGATGTGGGACTTGATCCCAGGACCCTGGGATCATGCCCTGAGATGAAGGCAGAAGCTCAACCAGTAAGCCACCCAGGTGTCCCCAAACATATTTTATTATGATTCTAATTTGTACTCATGGTTTGAGAGGATTAATACTGATTTTCTTCCCCTCCGCTTACACTTCACATGCATAACCTGTACATATTTTTTACTCAGGATTTCTTTTGAAGTTTGTTTTATCTATTTGTAAAACACTCCATTTCTTTTTTTTTTTTAAACACTCCATTTCTTAAATACACGATATTTCAAGTGTGTTTGAGCCCAAAGGAGCATTTGCCTAACAGCTGAAGAAAGAGGTGGAATGTTTCTGGATAAAATAAAACCCATGGTAGGATACAGACTGGCTGATGGTGTGCTGATGTGTGACATAAAATAGTGTGAGCTCAGCAGCCACAAAGCTGGTTTCTGAATGGCATATATGTGGGGGCCATCCTATGTGAAATTCCACCATTTTCTTCACAGTGCTTTGTTGGATCTGGAATCTCTCTGATTTGTGTTGCCTTTGCCCTACTGAAGGCAGATCACCTTGAGCAAAGTGAAGAACTAGTTCAATAACTTAACTCTTTAAAAGGAAGATAAATGGGAACTTCTCATCTTATTCTTATGTTTTACTGATCTCTAAGGGCACAAGAATTTTGTTGTGCAATTTTGCTATTAACAGAGATAAGTCATGTTTACACACACACACACACACACACACACACACACAACCAGCATCAGCTGATAATCACCAGTGCATCTGAGCTGTTTTCAAAGACTACTATTCTAGTGGCATCATTTCTCTACTATCACCTAAATGCAATTGTCAAGCAGGAGGAGTTCAACTGGGGAGAACAAAAGAGTTTTTGAAGGGCTTTCCAGTTACCACAGGATGTCCAGGAGCCACGGCATTCTTTTGCTCTTCCAAACAATCCTGAGAGTCTCCAGCAGGTGTCTCTTGTGTGCTAACAAATACAATCATCTCAAAGATCTCTTGGTGTCAGCCATCTTTTTTCCACTCCAGGCTTTGGGCAACATCCACAGCCAAGGCTCTCATTTCAACACCTGAGTCCTTAGGAATAATGGGATCCTCCATGAACCATTTGAAGTGAACCACTCATGGGCTGGGATGAAACCACACTTTTGTGTTAGAGCCATCAGGTCCTAGGGGTTGCGTTATAGCCATCAGGTCCTAGGTCCTAGGGGTTGTGTTATAGCCATCATGTCCTAGGGGTTGTGCAGTTGGGTTGGGATGATAGGAGTTAGGCAATGAAAAGATTACAAGGCTCGGAGAAAAGCATGGTTTCCAGGACACATTTAAAGTTGTTAATTTGGTTTATCTTGGGTCTGAGGGAAAAGGAAAGAGACAAGTCCCAGAAAAAAAAGAGAAAGTAAGAAAACAGTACCAAAAACAACAACAACAACAAAAAAAACCAAGCAAACCAAACAGAAAAACAAACAAATTTCCTCCTTCAAACACCTTAGGTATATGATTGCATTTGTATAAAACTATATTTACATACATGTACATGCACTTAAAAATTAGGAAACAGATACAGATGGATTGGTCTCAGCTGATATTTAGCAATACCCATGTTTTTTGTGAGAAAAACAGGTTGCAGAATAATGAGTACAGCATGACTCTTTTGATAAAAACAAAAGCAGAAACTATAATTATGTGTAGATACATTGTAAGTCTAGATGGAAGCAAGGAGAAAGCTGTGGAAAGATACAAATGTGTATTAGCTGCTACCACTGCTGTAATAAAGTACCATATACTAAGTGGCTTAAACAACATAAATTCATTTTCTCACAATTCTGGAAGCCAGAAGTCTGAGACCAAGGTGTTGACAGGATTGGTCTCTTCAGAGTCTTCTTTCTTTGCCTTGCAGATGGTTGTCTTCTCTCTATATCTTCACATGGTCTTCCCTCTGTGTGTGTGTTTGTCCCAATCTCCTTTCTTATAAAGACATCAACCTCATTGGTTTTGGGCTGACCTCAATGGCCTCATTTTAACTTACCCTGTTATTTATTAATTTATTAATTTATGGGTGGGGAGAGGCAGAGGGAGAGGAAAACCTCAAGCAGACTCTACACTGAGCATGGAGCCTGACCTGGGGCTTGATCTTATGACTCTGAGATCATGACCTGAACCTAAATCAAAAGTTGGATGCTTAACGGACTGAGCCACCCAGGCGACCTTTAACTTAATTATCTTTTAAAAGATCCTATCATTAAATATAGTCACACTCTGAGATACTGGGAGTTACGACTTCAACATATGGCTTTTTTTGGGGGAGACACAGTTCAACCCATAGCAACACCCATCTGTTAATATTTCAGAGGATGGAGTGGAAGGGAATATAAGAGAAGCTGCTCAGCTTTGTCTTATGTATCTCTACTATTTCTCATGTTTCTACAAGCATGTATTCCTTTTCTGGTTTGGCAAATATAAAAATCGGCTTAATCCATACAAGGAGTTTATTGGCTTATAGGACAGAAAAGGTCAGAATTTGTGCTTCAGACCATCTGATCCAGGGGTTTATGATATCATCAGGGCAATTCTCTGAACTCTGCCATTTTCTGTATGTTGCTTTGTCCTCCATATGCCACCTTGTATTGTTCATTCTTTAGCTTATGGAAGCAATGTTTGCTGCAAGAGTTCTGAAACATTCAGCTTCAACCTGGTATCCACAGGAAGAGAAATTACTTTTCTTGTAGTTCTTATGGAAAAAAGACATTTCTTGCCCCAAAACTTCAACAAATATTTCTTCCAGCCTTACTAGTAAGTAAGTTCTTACTTACCAGTAAGTTCAGCCTTACTGAACTGAGTCACATGCTCTTCTGAAAATCAATGTTGGTGGCCAACGGGTCACATGCTGATTGCTTATGTCTATTTAGATACGGCCCCTAGAGCTGTCCAAACAGTGTTGCTGAAACTGGATGTAGGGTAGTTTGCCAGGGGTAAAATCTGTATTCATTTTTTTTTTTTTTTTTGAAAATCTGTATTCTTTTGTTGGGTGTGGGAGGTAGATGCTAGGGAAGCAACCAACCAAAGTCTTCTATAACCCACTAGGACCTCCAAGTGGTCCCAAAGTTTAGTTCTCATCTCAACTTTCAGGTCCAGCAACACTTTAACATACGCTCCATATGTTTCTCACCTCTAAGTGCATTCATTTCATAGCTAACAAAAATCTACCATTAGGATGTAGGTTCCTGCAGGGCATGTGCTTCCATAGTACCTGTAACACAGTGATTGGCATTTTATTTTATTTTATTTTATTTTATTTTATTTTATTTTATTTTATTTTATTTTATTTATTTTTTAAAGATTTTATTTATTTATTCATGAGAGACACAGACAGAGGCAGAGATATAGGCAGAGAGAGAAGCAGGCTCCCCATGGGAGCACGATGTGGGACTTGATTCTAGGACCCCAGGATCACACCCTGAACCAAAGCAGAAGCTCAACCACTGAGCCACTCAGGTGCCCCAGTGATGGGCATTTTAAAGGCATTTGTGGAATAGGTGAGCATACAGTTACCGAGTGTGAGCTGTCTGCTAGATGATTCTAAACACTGAGGATCCAGTGGTAAAAGCCCTATGTGTCCCTATTTTCCTGGAGTTTACCTTCCAGTGGAGGGAGCAGTAAATAAATAAATATATTATCAGGCTAGCCACATGTGCTATGAAGGTAAGTATAATGTGGGTTGGAATAGACTATGAGGGGGAGACAGAAGAGTGCCATTTTATTTTATTTACCAGTTTTATTTTTATTTTATTTTTGATAGACAAAAACTGTATATATTTAGGTCATACAATATGATGTTTTGATATACATGTACCCTGATTATTACAATCAAGCTAATTAACAGATCCATCAGCTCATATAGTTACCTTTTTTTGTGGCATGAACTCTTGAGATCTATTCTAGAAGATTGCTGTTTTATTATTTGTTCACTTTGTTTTATTTAAGTTTAAATTAGTGGGACACTTGGGTGGCTCAGTGGTTGAGCTCCTGCCTTCAGCCCAGGGCATGATCCTGGAGTCCTGGGATCGAGTCCCACGTCAGGTTCCCTGCATGGACCCTGCTTCTCCCTCTGCCTATGTCTCTGCCTCTCTGTGTGTGTGTCGTTCATGAATAAATAAATAAAATCTTTAAAAAAGTTCAAGTTAGTTAACATATGATGTATTATTAATTTCAGGGGTAGAATTTAGTGATTCATGAGCTGTATATCATACCTGGTGCTCATTACATCAAGTGCCCTCCTTAATGTCTATCAGCCAGTTACCCCATCCCCGCCCCCACCCCTAGGAGATTGCTATTTTAGGTAAGGTGGTCAGAGAAGACCTCTGCAATTCAGAGACACTCGACCAGAGACGTAGGTGAAGTAAGGGAGCAAGGCTTCAGGATATTTAAAGGAAAACTTACTTCAGATAGAGCAACTTCAGACTATTCTCTCATTGTAGGACTTTTTAGTTTGCACATATGACAAAAATCAACTGAGATTATTTTAGCAACAAAAGAAGAATTTGTCATAAGGTGGCAGAGATTTTCCTAGGACACCATGGCAGGTGGAGTCAGGAGCAGGTGAATTAGGAGCTAGGAAAGCAATTAGGACCCAACCAGAGCTTTCTCCACGCACCCATCTACTCCACTAATTAATTAATCAGCTAAGCAATTATTTAAAATCTCTTTCCCATGTTCTTTTTTTTTTTTTTTTTTTTTTTTATTGGTGTTCAATTTACTAACATACAGAATAACACCCAGTGCCCGTCACCCATTCACTCCCACCCCCCGCCCTCCTCCCCTTCCACCACCCCCAGTTCGTTTCCCAGAGTTAGCAGTCTTTACGTTCTGTCTCCCTTTCTGATATTTCCCACACATTTCTTCTCCCTTCCCTTATTTTCCCTTTCACTATTATTTATATTCCCCAAATGAATGAGAACATATAATGTTTGTCCTTCTCCGACTGACTTACTTCACTCAGCATAATACCCTCCAGTTCCATCCACGTTGAAGCAAATGGTGGGTATTTGTCATTTCTAATAGCTGGGTAATATTCCATTGTATACATAAACCACATCTTCTTTATCCATTCATCTTTCGTTGGACACCGAGGCTCCTTCCACAGTTTGGCTATCGTGGCCATTGCTGCTAGAAACATCGGGGTGCAGGTGTCCCGGCGTTTCATTGCATTTGTATCTTTGGGGTAAATCCCCAACAGTGCAATTGCTGGGTCGTAGGGCAGGTATATTTTTAACTGTTTGAGGAACCTCCACACAGTTTTCCAGAGTGGCTGCACCAGTTCACATTCCCACCAACAGTGTAGGAGGGTTCCCTTTTCTCCGCATCCTCTCCAACATTTGTTGTTTCCTGCCTTGTTAATTTTCCCCATTCTCACTGGTGTGAGGTGGTATCTCATTGTAGTTTTGATTTGTATTTCCCTGATGGCAAGTGATGCAGAGCATTTTCTCATATGCATGTTGGCCATGTCTATGTCTTCCTCTGTGAGATTTCTGTTCATGTCTTTTGCCCATTTCATGATTGGATTGTTTGTTTCTTTGGTGTTGAGGTTAATAAGTTCTTTATAGATCTTGGAAACTAGCCCTTTATCTGATATGTCATTTGCAAATATCTTCTCCCATTCTGTAGGTTGTCTTTGAGTTTTGTTGACTGTATCCTTTGCTGTGCAAAAGCTTCTTATCTTGATGAAGTCCCAATAGTTCATTTTTGCTTTTGTTTCTTTTGCCTTTGTGGATGTATCTTGCAAGAAGTTACTATGGCCGAGTTCAAAAAGGGTGTTGCCTGTGTTCTTCTCTAGGATTTTGATGGAATCTTGTCTCACATTTAGATCTTTCATCCATTTTGAGTTTATCTTTGTGTATGGTGAAAGAGAGTGGTCTAGTTTCATTCTTCTGCATGTGGATGTCCAATTTTCCCAGCACCATTTATTGAAGAGACTGTCTTTCTTCCAATGGATAGTCTTTCCTCCTTTATCGAATATTAGTTGCCCATAAAGTTCAGGGTCCACTTCTGGATTCTCTATTCTGTTCCACTGATCTATGTGTCTGTTTTTGTGCCAGTACCACACTGTCTTGATGACCACAGCTTTGTAGTACAACCTGAAATCTGGCATTGTGATGCCCCCAGCTATGGTTTTCTTTTTTAAAATTCCCCTGGCTATTCGGGGTCTTTTCTGATTCCACACAAATCTTAAAATAATTTGTTCTAACTCTCTGAAGAAAGTCCATGGTATTTTGATAGGGATTGCATTAAACGTGTATATTGCCCTGGGTAACATTGACATTTTCACAATATTAATTCTGCCAATCCATGAGCATGGAATATTTTTCCATCTCTTTGTGTCTTCCTCAATTTCTTTCAGAAGTGTTCTATAGTTTTGAGGGTATAGATCCTTTACATCTTTGGTGAGGTTTATTCCTAGGTATCTTATGCTTTTGGGTGCAATTGTAAATGGGATTGACTCCTTAATTTCTCTTTCTTCAGTCTCATTGTTAGTGTATAGAAATGCCACTGATTTCTGGGCATTGATTTTGTATCCTGCCACGCTACCGAATTGCTGTATGAGTTCTAGCAATCTTGGGGTGGAGACTTTTGGGTTTTCTACGTAGAGTATCATGTCATCGGCGAAGAGAGAGAGTTTGACTTCTTCTTTGCCAATTTGAATGCCTTGAATGTCTTTTTGTTGTCTGATTGCTGAGGCTAGGACTTCCAGTACTATGTTGAATAGCAGTGGTGAGAGTGGACATCCCTGTCTTGTTCCTGATCTTAGGGGAAAGGCTCCCAGTGCTTCCCCATTGAGAATGATATTTGCTGTGGGCTTTTCATAGATGGCTTTTAAGATGTCGAGGAATGTTCCCTCTATCCTACACTCTGAAGAGTTTTGATCAGGAATGGATGCTGTATTTTGTCAAATGCTTTCTCTGCATCCAATGAGAGGATCATATGGTTCTTGGTTTTTCTCTTGCTGATATGATGAATCACATTGATTGTTTTACGGGTGTTGAACCAGCCTTGTGTCCCAGGGATAAATCCTACTTGGTCATGGTGAATAATTTTCTTAATGTACTGTTGGATCCTATTCTTTCCCATGTTCTAACAACAGTTGTTGTTGGCGATGGGGGCAAAGCCGGATAGTATACAGTCTAAATAAGGGGAGTCTATAGTATGTCAGACGGTGGTAAGTTCCATGAATGAACGATAAAGCAGGGACAGGGGGAGGGAACATTATAGAGTGTTTTAATTTTTAGTTGAGGAGTCAAGAGGTATCTCACTAAAAAGTTGGCATTTGAGCAAACCTTCAAGGAGGCGAATGAGTGAGTTACATGGACCTCTCCAGTCAGAAATTCTAGGATGAGAGAAGAGCAAACACCAAGGCT
Source organism: Canis lupus familiaris (assembly GCF_011100685.1). NCBI lineage: Eukaryota > Metazoa > Chordata > Mammalia > Carnivora > Canidae > Canis > Canis lupus. The sequence goes on along the minus strand of NC_049234.1, from coordinate 29,034,543 downwards.
GTGAGGCAGCATTTAGAGCAACAGCAAGGAGGCCAGGGAGGAGGAGCAGTGTGAGAAATGGGGGAGATGAGTCAGCAGATTAGAGGGGAGACGTAGTGGTGATTCTGGAGGAGGTCACGTAAAGTTTCTTGAATTGTTTTAGGTACTTTGGCTTCTACTCTGGGGCTGAAGCTATGACACAGTTAAGGGGAGAACTGAGGGAATCTGGTTAAAGTCGGGATAGAATCGCCCAGTGCTGTAGAAGAGGCCAAGGAGGCAAGGGTACCTGTTGGGAGGCTCTGACAATAACCCAGGAGATAGCTAGAATTTCAATAAAAAAATTTGGAAGAAAAAACAATAACCCAAGAGAGAGAAGACTTTTTTCCTCTTCTGCTTTACCTGCACAGCAAATCATGGCTTCTCCACCTAACTCTCCAAGTTAGATGTCACCTTTCTTCCCAATCGGAGACCTCGAAGTCTCAATTCTACCTTCCCAGCTCAGGCTGGGTAATGTGCTGCTCCCTAGTCCACTCAGCCCTGACTGGGGTGTGGGGGGATAGAACACAGGCTGTACAGCTGGGGCTCCTCCTCCACCAGTGAATTAGGGGAGCTCCCCGATGTCCTCTGGTTTGGTTGACACCCGTAAATATACCTATTAATCCCCACAAAATGAACACTTCTTCCCTCCCCTCTTTTTGTCTTTACCCATCTAGCTTTTTTTTTTTTTTTTAATATTTTACTTATTTATTCATGAGAGACACAGAGAGAGGCAGAAGCACAGGCAGAGGGAGAAGCAGGCCCCCTGCAGTAAGCCTGATGTGGGACTGGATCCCAGGACCCCGGGATCACACCCTGAGCCAAAGGTGTAGATGCTCAACCATTGAGCCACCCAGGTGCCCCATCCATCTAGCTTTTTAAGCCCTCTACTCAGAGAGTCCCCTGACCCCATTCTCAGACTCTGATAGATCTGTCTTCTTGAGGCCTCCTTCCCATGCTCTTTATAATTTGATCACATAATCACTCTGTATTTAATTGTCTGTCTTGAAATTGGCTCTGTGAGGGCAAAATTTGTATCCCCTTCAGCTGTGCAGTATTAGCAGCACCCTAATAACACGAGGTGAACATTATTGCTCGGCTCAATTGTTTTCATATCAGGTTAAATGTAACTTCCATATGTTCACAAATGTGTTTCTTTACTCTGATGTCTCTTCCTGCCCTCCTAACTAGAAATAAAATGCCTCTTAGATTTAAAGTGTCACTTTCACTTCTTCTGGCATATTCTGATGCGGAGGACAGTGCGTGCGGATCTCTCTTTCTCTTGGTTGTGAAAGAGCATCAGTTTTGTACTGGGGAAAAGATCTCCCAGGTAGGAAAAGAAAGCACCTTTATGGAACTGTAGGTGGCGCTGAGAGCAAGACAGAGATGCGAAGAACCGGGTTTCCAGCTCTTGGCTGCGGGTAGGGAAGGAAGCCTGTTCACATTTTCACAACACGTACCTATTTCCTCTTACCTGGAGTGTTCCTGTGACTGTGGAAGAACCTGCAAATTCCAGTGTTAGAGCTGAGAAATACTTGAATGTGTGTTGCACCCCAGCTAGGAAAGCACAGGTGCTAATTGAGAGCAAGCATCTTTGGCACAGAATCAGATTGATCTTCTGCAGTAACGATGCCTTCTCCATCCAGTAGAGAGCAGATCGCCTTCAGAAAGTGCCAGAATGGTGTCTGTAATACACACCTCCCTGACCTGCAGTTTTCAGCCGCAGTCTGGGAAGGCCTTCTGGGACAGAGCCTCAGACTGGAGGCTCCATTCTCAAGCCATGGCTCTGCAGAGGAGGGTGATTGGCCACAGAAAGTTTGCTGTCTCCAGCTAGGGGTAACTTGCTTGTTCTTCGGTGGGAGGTCTGGGTGATCTGCCTGTGACAGCTGTCTCCCACAGACCTCGTGCAGGAAATCATGTATCTGGCTGGCGGGAGGGGTACCCGCATTGATCTGCCCTCACTGCTTCAAGGACATCCATCTTGAGTCACTTCCTCAATTAAGGGGGATAAGAGTTCTTCAGCCAAGAAAATGGAACTCTTACTTCTTTGAGATCTAGCTCAAAAGTCACTTTCCAATAAAACCTTCCGTGAAGTCTCCTCTGTAATAGGAGTTCAGATTTAGTGAATAGCTGTAGGTGTTAGGCATTGCGTTAGGTTCTTTCAATTACATTTTTTAATCCTTGCAATGTGGTATGGTCAATATTACCGTTGTCATTTTCACAGAGGAAACTGAGGCTCAGTGAGATTTAAGGTAACTTGTCTTAGGGCCCACAGCGAGGGAATGGTAGAGCTGAATAGGACCCTGGTTGCCTGGCACCTTATTCTAGTATACATGTCAAGTTAATTGCTCCCTTCTCTGTTCCCACAGACCTTGTTTGTTTACTCTTATTATGGGTGTTTCGGCAGGCCTCTCCCCCTGGCACCCTCAAAGCCTTAGCACAATGGGTAGCTCACTACATACTCTCCGTCTAACCTTGCCGGATTGAATGACAGCCCTCTGCAAAATTAGAAGCCTCTGAGATCTCCTTTCAGTGTTGTCTGCCTCTCTTTACAGTCTCTGCAGGGCTATATCCTGATCCGTAATTGGAACTCTCAACACCCTCTTACCCTCTTTTTTTCTTTTCCAATCCATTCTTCCTCTCTCAAGGCATAAAACGAATGACTGTATCATTTATACTTGGCAAAGAATCAACTGTTTACACTTCAGCCCCAAATATGTTTTAGCTAAAAGAGATTCTCAAATTCTTCCAGTCATAAAGTATGTTAAGAGCTAGCCAGGTGTAAGCTACAGAGCACTGGGTGGCACTGTTCCTCTTCAACTGCGGTATCGGTGCTGGGTGGATAGGGTCCCTCTGCTTCCATGCTGTGCTGAGTCCTGAGACCTGCCTCTGGCATCCTGGATAGTTTGCTCATGTAGTAAGTAAATGCTGGTATTTCTGCTGGAACACAGGAAGATCAATGACAGAAGCATCCCCTCCTGTGCTCTTGTTGTAATGAATGACCCTATGACCTTCCCATCCTTTGCATGGGGATCTAATGTCCATGGGGCTTTCTTCTTCCCTCACCCTGTGCCTTCCTTGCACTAAAAAGGCTACCACTTTATGGGCGCTTAAGTGACTGAGTTGGTTAAGCATCCAAATCTTGAAGTTGGCTCAGGTCATGATCTCAGGGTCCTGGGACTGAGCCCCATGTTGGGCTCTCTGCTCAGCAGGGAGTCTGCTTGAGATTCTTTCCTTCTCTCTGCCCCCTCCTTGCTCATGTGCTTGCACACTTTCTCTCTCTCTCTCATAAATAAATAAATAAATAAATAAATAAATAAATAAATAAATCTTTAAAAATATTTTAAAAATCTGCCACTCTCACGCAGATAATTTTCTGATTTCAAAAGGTCAAGGCTCCATGTACTGCTTTTCTCTCCTTATTGCCTTCTCTATTTTCCTTTCTTCTTGTGAATTTTCTTCCTTTTCTCAGAAAGGCCTTCTAATGCTGCCTGGTACATTTTTAGCTTTTTCCTTGACCCCCATTAGCCTTCTGGGGATATCTCCTCTTAGTCCTTAAATTCTGTTCTTCTCCATGCACATTCTTAGAGCTCAGTGATCATCGGTGATAAGGACACAGAAGCATAGATGGAATCTAAAGGAGTGTCAAATGCTGTTGGAGAAACAGGTAGTCTCCACAGTGATGATGGCTCCACAGTGATGGAGCAGGGCATGGAGGTATGAGTAGAGTTAGTTCTTCCATAACTTTTTTTCCTTTTAAAATGCCACTGTGCACTCTTCATGGATGAAAATACTAAGGCCCAGAGAAGTTTAAGTTCTGACCTAAGACCATGAAGTTAGGAAATAGCAGAACTTCTACTTATTATGACTCAAGTGGGTTCTTCCATCATCCATTCATCCACTCACTCACCCATAATTATTCATTAGAAGACTTAGGTCCTACTTAAGATTGTATAATTAATAAGTAGCAACATTCCTACTATTATAAATTTAGTGAATTGTTTCTTCCATTCAGTCATCTATCCATCCATCCATTCATTCATCCATCCATCCATTCATCATTCATTCATTCATTAATGTTTGTTGAGAATCTAGTATGTGTTGAATACTATGCACTAGATATGCAACAGCAGGCAAATCCCTGAAGTCCCAGGGAGCTTGCCATTTGGTGACAGGAGGGGAAGAAGCAGACAATAAACAACAACAATCAATACATCATATATCAAGGACGATAATGTCACACTGTCATGTGTGTGTGCATACATGCGTGTACATGTGCATGTGCATGTGTGTGCTCCTTTCACGTGTGTGTTACCTGGGCAAGTGTCAAGGTTAGGGTAAAAAGGACAAACATGTGCCCCGATAATTGTGATATCAACCTTTTCCTTGGTTACTGTGACTCATTTTGAGGAACTGCTCAAGGAAGGAAGGGGTGGGAGAGAGGGATTGGCCAGTGTAGCCCCACAGGAGGCAGGAAATTGTTCAACATAAACTGCTCTTGGAGAAGAATCAAGGAAACACGTATTAGAAACAATTTCCCTGATATGGGTTTGCTTTCATCCTTTTCCCTGCTTTTACTTCAGAATAAAGCAGAAAAAAAAGTCTGAGAATTGAGGTTTCTGTGAGTGGGTTAACACTAGGATTTCAGTGCTCATTGCCGAGAACATTCCTTCACAGATGACTACATTACAGAATGAGGTAAGTGGGGCGCAGGGTATTGCTGGCAGAGGAAACAAATATGTGTGGGTAGAAGGAGAAAGGCAATGGGCATTAAAGTGGTAGGAGAGAAAACCGGTAATGTTGGGGCCATGATATTGGGCAGGGCTTGGTGGCATTCCGAAGCAATGAGGGATCACTGGTTGTTTGGAAATTGGGTGGTGGCCTGTTCTATGATGGATAATCAGACCCAGAGAGCTGCCTTCAAAGCTGTCACTTGATTGCTTCTGCTCTTTTGCTGTCGGGATTAGATGTAGAGACAGAGCAGAGAGAAGAGTGGGGGAAAGAATCCCTGATTTACAGTGAGAGACATAAGGTCACCCAGTGGACACAGTGGATTTCTGGGGTGATCTCTGACATCCTGCACTTGGGTCCTAGTTGATAACTAATGTAGAATCAGCACGAATGTAGAAAACCCTCTACTTTCCTCCTGGAACCCAGGCTGTGGTCACCAGCCATCAGTGGCCTCAAGCCCCTACCAACCTCACCATCTGGGGGCAATTCTTTGCTTTCCTCATATTTTCTGCTACTTTCTAGAGACCTGTACTCTGGTCACAGCTGCCCCTCAGGTTTGGCTCCTGGCAGACTCTTATCTCTAAATTAATTTCACCTTCTAGGTGGTTCTTTACTTACTACCTTCACCGATTCTTTTCCAAAAACTTATATCCCAGTCACACTGGTCATGTGTTTGTCTCTGGAGGATGGGGGCTGTCCCAGTTACTATTGCCATGTAATGAGCCATTTGGAACTTAATGATATGAAACAGCAATAATTTTATTATGCTCACTTTAAAAAAAATCAGTAATGCAAACAGTGCACTGTGGAGAGGGCTTCTCTATTCCTCGATATGTGAGGCCTCAACTCAGGGTGACTCTCTCAACAGAGTGGGGTTCAGAGGCTCTGAATCATCTGTGTGTAACTTGAAAGCTGTGCCCAGCTGGGACTGTCCACTGGGACACTTACCCATGGCCTCTGCCCTGCCTAGTACTTCTCACTCAGGGTGGCTGGATTCCAAGACGGAATGTCTCCAGAACAAGCACTTGAGAGACCAGTCAGAAAGGGCAAGACCTTGTGTGATGTAGCCTCAGAGGTCCCATAGGTCCCTCACAGTTGCCAAACCCTATTGGTAGGAGCACCCACAAACCTCCCCCACCTCTCAAGAAAAGTGTTAAAGAACTCATGCCTTTTTTTTAACCACCAAAAGAGGGCAATAGTGCAGTGAAAAAATGATAGAAAAATTAATTTTATGCACCCTTGTTCTTAAAAGTCTTTTGGCTTCTGCACTCCTAAGGCATTTCTCCCTGGACACCTTTCTCCACAGGCTTCTTCCTGCCTCACTGCTATTCCCATTACCCACCAGTTTCTATTTATTTTTATTCGTGCATCTGTGAGTTCCTTCTTGCATTCAACAAATATTGACTGACTATCTAATATGTGTCAGGCTCAGTTTTGAATGCTTAGAATCCATCAGTGAACAAAAGCTATTACCATAATTTTTCTTTGAAAGCTTATATTCCAGGGCGAGGGAAACAAAATAAATTATAAACATAATAAATAAATTTTACAGGATGTTTGGTAGTAGTGCTATAGAAAAAAGAAAGTGCAGAATATGGTGAGGGAGTAGGGAATTTAAGAGAGGTGAATGCCATTTTGGAGAGGTGTTTATGGTAGGCCTCACCAAGAAGGTGGCATTGGAATAAAGACATGTGGGGGTGAGAGAGTGAGCCATGGGCTTATCTAGGGAGAAATAGTCCAGATGGAGGGAACAGCTACTGCAGAGGTTCTAAGGTGGGAGTAAGTCTGGAATATCTAAAGAAGAGCAAAGATGCTATGGTGGCGGGAATAGAGAGAGGGCAAACAAAACCAAGGGAGAGACAGAGGCCCACATCATGAAGGGTCTTGCAGAAAGCTATAGTAAGAAATTCCTAGGAATTCCAAAGTTAAGGCCCATAGTAGATTTTGAGCAGGATAGAGATTTAGTCTGACTTAAGTTTAAAAAGGATCCCTCTGCTTCCTGTGTTGAGAATAGACTGTAGGGAAACAAAGGTAGCAGAAGATGAGTTGGGAGCCTATTACAGCCATTCAGGTGTTGAGGAGATGGTGGTACAGACCAGGATGGCTGTGATGGAGTAGTGAGAAGTGATCTAATGTTGTATATATTTTGAAGGGAGAGCCATGATGGTGGGGTTGCCATTGGTTGAGATAAAGAAGTCTCTGAATGGAAAGCAAGTTTGTTGGGGGGATAGGAAAGATTAGGAGTTGAGTTTTAGACATGTTGGGTTAAGAATCTTTTATACGAATGAGCAGAGATGTGAAGTTGAATATACAAAGTCCAGTGTTCAGAAAACAGGCTTGGGCTGGAGATATGCACTTGTGAACTATTGGCATATAGTTGGCATTGAAAACCACAAGACAAGATGAGGATCAGGTGGAAATGAGCATAGACAGAGGAGAGAAGGAGACCAAGATCCCAGCGCAAGGCCACTCCAGGAAAAAGAGGTAGGGAACAATGAGCAAAGAAGACTGAGACAGAAATGCAAAAGGGTGTGGTGTCCTGGAAGCCAAATGAAGAAAGAGGCATCAGAGTCAAGCAGGAAAAGGTAACCAACTATGTCAACTGATGCTGCTGGGTCTGGTAAAAAGGCTGAAAACTGACCATTGGATTAACAATGCAAGTATCTTTGTGTGGCTGTGGAAAGACATTTTTGATGAGGGAGGGGGTTGAAATCTTGACAGGAATGGATTAAAGGAGAGAAAGTGGAAGCAGCAAATATAATGAACATTTTATTTTATTTATTTTTAAATATTTTATTTATTTATTTAACAGAGAGAAAGGGAGAATTAGCGCACAAGTGGGAGGTGTGTGGGGGGGTGGGGAACAGAGGAAACAGGAGAAGCAGACTTCCTGCTGAGCAGGGAGCCTGACATGGGACTTGATCCCAGGACCCTGAGATCATGACCTGAGTGGAAGACAGACATCCAACCGACTGAGCCACCCAGGTACCCCTATGATGAACATTTTATTTTTTAAAAGATTTTATTTATTTATTCATGAGATTCACACACACACACACACACACACACACACACACACAGAGGCAGAGAGAGAAGCAGGCTCCATGCAGGGAGCCTGATGTGGGACTTGATCCTGGGTCTCCAAGATCACGCCCTGGGCCAAAGGTGGTGGTAAACCCCTGAGCCACTCAGGCTGCCCATATTTTAAAAGAGATTTGCTATAAGAGAAAGAGCAAGGGCATAGAGCACTAGCTCCAGGGTTAAGGGTCTAGAGAAGAGAGAAGGTTGATGAAATAAGGTGGGAGAAACATTGTCAGGTGTGTCTGCTGATGGCAGTGGTCTAGGATGGAGGGAGAACTGGCGGGAGAGAGAAATAGAGCAATGCTGTAGGGCAGGTGAGAGGGATAAGCTCCAGAGTGCAAGAGGAAGACTGCCTTAGAAAGGATCTTGGGAGGACACCTGGGTGGCTCAGCGGTTGAGCATCTGCCCTCAGCCCAGGGCGTGATCCTGGAGTCCCAGGATCGAGTCCCACGTCGGGCTCCCTGCATGGAGCCTGCTTCTTTCTCCCTCTGCCTCCCTCTGCCTCTCTCTGTCTCTCATGAATAAATAAATAAAATATTAAAAAAAAAAAAAAAGAGAAAGGATCTTGGGAAGTCCATCCATGATCACCCACTAGAGGGAGATGCAGATGGGTGCGAGGGTGTGGGGATTCTCATCTGATTACTTCCATTTACTCAACATAGAAAGCAAGCTTATCCACTGAAAATGAGCTTAGGAGAGGCGATGACAAAGATCTGGTGAGAGGAGTTTCACAATTGTGCTCTAGGAGTGCGGAGGAGTGAATAGACCAGGGAAGTGTAAGATAATTGCTGAGCAATGTGAAGGGCCCTCTTGAGTTCCTGGTCATAGATTTAAAAGGACAGAGGTTGAGGTTTTTTTCTTTAAGGCATGTCCAGCTGCACAAGGGCAAGTGTGAGTGGGTGAGGGGTTGATTTGAACCAGGTTGTGTTTTTTCTATCGAGGAAGGTGAAGTGAGGGAGTGTCAAGGGATTGAAGGGGACCACAGGATGATGCTAATGTTCTGAAGCATTGAAGTTGCCTGGGGGGTTAGAATGTTAAGGGATGAAAGTCAATGGGAGGGTCAGTGGAGTGAACACTGCAGAGTAGGGGGAAGGGGGATTGAATGAATGAGTGGAAGTTAGCAGGTGGTGGTCGGAGGGTGGAGGCATGAAATAACCAGAGTTGCCATTATGGGTGATGATGAGGTTGAGGATGAGCTTTCAGGATTGAGAAATGGAGTTGGGATGGAATCATCAGGGGAGAGAATTTCAAGGAACTGAGAAGCCAATACATTGGGAGGATCATCTGGATAGCCCCTGAAAGTGCCAAGGGTTAAGTTCTCTTGTCCTATAGTCACATCTCTTAGTACCATTCACCTCCCAATAATGTTCTAGACATAATATTTTTTTAAAAAAGATTTTATATATTTATTTGAGAGAGAGAGAGACAGAGATAGCAAGGGAGAGCACAAGCAAGGAGGAGAGGGAGATGCACACTCCCTGCTGAGCAGGGAGCCTGATGTAGGGCTCAATCCTGGGAGCTCGGGATCATGACCTGAGCCAAAGGCAGATACTTAACTGACTGAGCCATGCAGGTGCCCCTAGACATAATCTTATTATCTTATTTACCTGCTTTTCTAGGTATGTGATTATGTTTGTAGAGTTGAAAGGACTACATGGCAGTTGGTTTACCAGTACCTGCCCTTCCTGGCTCTGCTCATGGGTGATCACTGAGGCTCTCCAGCACAGGGTCCCACTCTGCTTGCTGCAGCTGGCTCCTTACCACCTCTCCTCTTTGGGTTCTAACCAGTAGTGAGGAGATGAGGAGCCAAACAATGATCTCACCATTAGCTTTAAACATACAAGACAAAGAACTCTCTAGCAAAGGATTAGAGATTGTGACTTTGGGTGCCATCTTGACTGGGCCAGTGGAGGTCCACACAGTGGGTTAAACACTGTTCTGGGTAGTGTTTGAGGATATGTCTGGATGAGAATAACACTTAAATCTGTGGGCTGAGCAAATCAAAATCCTGGAGAGAACAAAAAGAGAAAAAACAGAGGCACCCAGGGGTCCTGGGATTGAATCCCACATTGGGCTCCCTGCAGGGAGCTCACTTCTCCCTCTGCCTATGTCTCTGCCTTTCTGTGTCTGTCATGAATAAATAAATAAATAAATATTAAAAAAGGAGGGGGAAACAGAAAGAATTATTTCTTCCTGTCTCTGAGGTGAGGTGTTGTTTTTTTTCCTGGTATTGGATTCAGACTCAGATTGGAACTTACACCATTGGCTTTCCTGGTCCTCATGCCTTTCGACTCAGACTGGAAGTATACAATTGGCATCTTGCATTTCCACTTGCTGACTGCAGAACATGGGACTTCTCAGCCTCTATAATCATGAGAATCAGTTCCTTCAAATCTCTTTCTCTGTCCCCCACTTCCTTCCAGAGCTAAATGTAAGGACCTGCCTCTGGATTGGATCTGTACCCTTATCCATCCAAGTGTATGAAGAATTGTTAATTTTGTCTCACAACCCATTTTCAGGGGAACAAACAAAAAAGATAGTGAAAGAAAAAGTTAGAAAATAGGTAGCTCTGTTCTAAAACATATTGGGCTTTCTAATCTCACAACCACCTAGGGGTAAAAGGAAAGAGATTGACCAGATCAGATGTATTCTCTCCAACATTTCTGGAGCTGGGACAGAAGTGAAAGTCTCCTTGTCAGCCTATGGGCCTAATTAAGAAAGTAGACTGACAAGTAGTCAATGTCTTCCTGTCTAAGGATAGAAGACTTTGATACCTCTTTCTCTGTCTTCAGATGGGGTATGGATTGGTTTGATGCCCTACCTGGTGCCTATCGCATCTATCACGCATGATCACTGTATTATTACAGTACTCCTTTCCCCAACCAATGACAAACACATTTCTATCCCAGAGTTCTGATTCCATGATAGATACAGTCCAAGGGGACAGGGATGTCATGGACTGATGCACACAGGGCAGTGAAGAGAGGCCCACTCTGCTGGCACAGGGTCAAGTGATAGAACAACTGCCACATTTTATTCTTTCAAAGATGATTATGTGTATGTTGTCTCACTTGATCCCTGTGCCAACACTGTAAGAAAATGACGTGTTAATTATCCTGTTTGTCAAAATATTAATTTTCATGATCATAATTAACAAAAGGTAGAAGCAGGAAGCCTAAAAGAGAAGAAATGTTGAGATCCAAAATTCCTATGCAAAATGATGACTGTAAGGTGAGTTTTAATACCACTCCCAAACCAGCATTATAAATGCATTTCTTGAGATAGAATTACTCTCCACAAACTATACTATTGCTTTATATTTTGTATAATATCTAATGCTTCTAGATGTTTTGTGATTTTTTTGGGGGTATTAAAGAAAAGCTATCTCTACAAAATATAGTGAGTCAGTGAAATGGTAAACATAAAAACTGTGGAATTAGCTCAAATGTCTGTGAAGCTTTGGAAGAATCTGATGTAATGAATCAAAATGACCTTCATAGTTTTCTGCCATTTTCCCCAAGATGCTAATGTTTTAGATCTATGTGTAAATGTTACATGGGCTCTGTCATTATGTAGATATTTGATCCTGGATGATAAAAAGGTACATTCTTCTCCTGAATTTAATTTGATTCTCTTGAGACCATGGCCAATGCTGCAGAGCCCTTGGAGATGGGTGTTGCCAAGGGTTCTTATGGATGTGAATCTTGTTAGATGGAAAGTAATTGCCAACAGTCTTAAAAATATAGAGTCAGAAAGGAAAATATTAAAGGCTATTTCTCAGGCAATGGTATTTGTTAGTAAAACTCACAAAATCTTAGAGCTTAAAAAGTTCTATACTCCATTCTCTAGTTTCCCCCAACAGCTTGAAAGGCCTCTTTCAAATAATGAGCTCACAAACGTAAATATCCCCACACAGAAATATAAAAGCTTGTCATCTACCATTCTCTATGCCTAGGATGGTGTGTTCATCCTGCCTTTATCTCCATGAAAGTAGAATAGAGTTCAATATAAAGATATAATGGGATAATAATTCCATGTTTTCCCTTTGCTTCCTTGCATCAGTGAGCAACTTCACAGTGGTCAACTTTGATTCATTCTTTGCCCTTAAGGTGTTTGAAACAATGCTATGTGTTTAGCCTGAGCAGTTTCTTTTCTTTTCTTTCTTTCTTTTTTTTTTTTTTGGTGGGTACACAGGAAGACCATATTTCCATGTTTCCCTTGCAGTTAAACTGAGACTATGTGACCGAGGTCCACATGTCAGAATGCATGCAAAAGGGATATATGCTATGCCTAGCTATATACCTTCCCTATTCTATCTTCTCTTTTTCTTTTGTGGAAATTCTGAAGACTAGTTGTTGAAGATGGTTGTGTCACAAGATGAGTGAAGCCTGAATACATAAATGACAGTGTGGAACAGGGCTTCCTGTCTATCACATTGGACTATAAGGTGAGTAAAAAAAAGTAATTATTGTGTCAATCCATTGACGTGTTTTGTGTTGCAGTGTTTAGCCAATCCTAATACATTCCCACCCCTCTTGTTTGTATTGTACTACATATTTGGACTAGCAAATTAGTAAATGGCTCATTCGCTTCGAGTGCTAGCCCTCCAGTTTTCAACATATGAAAACTTAGACCAAACATAACAGCTATTCAAGTCACTTGGGTCAAAGATGGGGGACTGGTATGTCAACTCACCAAGAGAATACCAGCCTCTAAATTCCCTTTCTTTGGGATATTTTGAGGCATAGATGGTCAACCATGAATGACCTTCAGAAATCATAAATAGAAGACCTTGGAAGGTAGGGGTCACCAATGATAGAAGAATCTATGGCAGAAATTATCTTTGCTAAATGCCTAGTGTGCTCTCATTACAAGTATTCTACTAATTGAAAGAATGCCTCTTCTTTTATCTAAGTGACAGGTGGTTAGGATTGTTACATTTTCTTTTGGCAAACCCCATAGAGAAGATGCAAATCCTCATGATTTGGAGCTGGGGGTTGCACTAAATATAAAGATATGGTCATAAGCTTTAGCAGCCACAAATAGATACAACCTCCTACTACTACCCTTCCCTAATCCTTCACCTGTTATCCAGTAATACACAACTACTTGGAGTTTCCCCAAGAATCCTGTAGCCTGCATGCTCTGCATCTTAGTTCATGATATTCTTCTCACCCTCAGGAGTTTCCATCTTGATTCAGGTGGTGCGTATTTGTCCTTTAGCACTAAAATTAGGCATTATTCCATTTGAGAGCCTCCTCTGACCCCCAGCTGACAAAAGCTCTTCCCCTTTTTGCTCTCATGGCATCTGTACTTAACCACTTTCATAAAAATTATCAGTCCACATGATAAATATTTCTTTCTAATTGGCTAGAAAACCCTAGAGTACAGGGTTCCTGTTTTATTTATCACTGCATTCCTAGGGCTGGCAAATGCCTGGCATACAGATGGTACTCAGTAAATTCTTACTGAATCTAATTGAGCTGACCAGGTCACAGAAGTCCCAGAAACAGAACAATTTTAAACATTATCTAGAATCTATGGATAGGGAAACCTACAAGCATGGGAAAACAGGAAGACACAACATAGAGTATAGCTGCTAGTTCTCTTTATGTAACATGAAGGGAGCCTCATGCTGATTGCAAACTGTAGTCACTCATGATGCAGATATAACTGGTCATATCTAAAGCTCATTTGAACATGCCCGTGAGCATTCTGTTGTCACTATGGACTAGGAGTCTTTTGGGAGAAGACATCATTCTGAGCAAACGCAGAGTTTGGACAAAGGATTTTATCTGGAATACAATGGTTTATATAGGAGTGCCAGGTCATTCTGAACAGTGCCCATGGCTGCCACTCAGGTTGTTCATGACCTCAGGACCTCAGGACCTCATGTCCTCAGTGACCCCCAGGAATCTGGTGTGGGGAGTAGTTTGAATCAGATAGAGTCTTATAATAATTTGTGAGTAATATTCTATTTTATTAGTGTTAGGACAATCATGTTTTTGTGTTGTTTTTTAAAGACTTATTTATTTATTTTAGAGAGAAAGAGTGAGGGGGTAGGGGCAGGAGGAGAATCCTCAGGCAAAGTTCCCGCTGAGTACAGAGTCCTCCTTGGGGCTGGATCCCAAGAGGTCATGACTCAAGAAATCATGACCTAAGCTAAAAACAAGAGTCAGATGCTTAACAGACTGAGCCACACAAGCACCTCAAGACGATCATGTTTTTAACCACAATGCTGGTATGGCTTGGGGAAACCTAAGTTACATTTTGAGCAAGTGAGATGCATTTTAATCAGCAAAGTTGCATTTACTTGAGGTCTAGTTGGAACATTACAATCACTAGCAATGATTGTAAATGAATCATGAAGATTTGAGGAGGTGGTCAAAGTGAGTGAAAGAGGCAATTTAAAGTCCATTTCCATGAAAGGAGAGAGGGGATAGTGTGGCGTGATATGGATCCATCAATGTGTCATACTGTGAAACAAAAAACCAAACTGAATATATCACCAGAAATCAATTCCTAAGCAGCCATAAGAGCACAAGGTTTGGGGTGAAAAACAGCAGAGCTTTATAAGAATCGATATATCAAACTAGTCTGTTTTCTTTCTGTGACAGAGTGATAGAAAAATTGAAACAGTGTATTTTGACTTTGCTAAGGTTTTTGATTTCTCTTGATGAGAATTTCTCTTCAACAAGAAGGATAATTCAACAGACATTTTTGGAACGCTTAGTGCATACAGCAAGTAACAGGTATGTTGTGATAATCATCCTTTACGTATGAGACATGGAGATTTTTGTAGGGGCAGAAAGATATGGGCAGGTAGCTAAAAATCAGAGTTAACTGGCTTTAATCTAATTATGTGCAAAGTACAATGGTATCACAAATCTAGAGCCCCTAGAACTTTCTGAGATGGTCTAGGAAACCTCTTTTATAAGGAAAAGCTTGAGTGATAGGAATTTGATCAGAGAGCAAGAGAAAAGGACTTGAGAGAGTGCACTCACATAAACATACAAGAGTTGCCAAAACCCCCCTGGAGAACAGTGCTATTCTCCTTTAGGTCCTAATAATTTAGTCTTTGCGACTAGAGTACTGGTCACAGTTTCCAGGCCAAGAAAATAAGGTGGAGATGCTCACGAAAAGCAAAACAAAGGAAGCACCCTCCCGTGAAGTTTTGCCCTAGACATCTTAGATCATTTGATTTCTACTATAATCTTACAAGTCCACAAAAGCAATCAGTCAACTTTGCAGATGGTAGCTGCCAATGCAAGTCTTTCTTAGGTGTCTAATTAATGAGCTCTTCCTTTCCTGCTAGCAAATGAAAGAATATGATATCATACATTTCACCTGATCAAAGAATCGTAGGGGTCACTTTGTATGATGGTCATCCAAGTTTGCAGAAATAACATAAAAGATTTAAAGACAGTGGTTGGAGTTGTTGGTGTTAGGGGACATAAATACATATATTAGCCTGCCATTAGAGCCCTGGCTTCTGCGTTTCCTTTCATGCTGCATTTTGAGGAAATAGATGGCAGATGTGTTAAGTCCTGTACAGATGGACCTGGGCCACTTGGGTGAGACCCCAGCAATCCATGACAAGTGGGATATCTATTTGCTGTGTGTTTAATATTTTTGTTGTAACAACAGTCTTTAGTTAAAAATAATACAGTTCTTGGGTACCTAGATGGCTTGGTGGGTTAAGTGTCTGATTCTCCATTTTGGCTCAGGTCATGATCTCAGGATGGTGATCAAGCCCTGAGTTGGGCTCCACGCTGGGTGTAGAGCCTGCTTAAGACTCTCTCTCTCCTTTTCCCCCTGCCCCCCTCCTGTTCTCTCTCTCTCTTCTCTCTCTCTCTCTCTCAAAAAAAAAAAAAAAAAAAAACGAAAACAAAAACAAAAAACAATTCCTTTAGTGAGTGATTTAAGTGGTTAGGGTTCTTTTGTTTCTTGAGTTACTCATAAGAGGAAAAGTAAATCCACATAGTTTGAAAGGAAGTAAATAGGTTTATGCTAACATTTGGACCTAATTCTTTAGCAGACATATCCTGGGTGAATTTAGCGTCATATTCTAATGGGTCAGGCAATGCAAGGTGACTGAAGAATCTGCTGTGAATTGGCAGTGAATGCAATCAAACTGCCTCTGAATAATTATATGTGGCTGGACACAGCATATGGGACAGATTGCAGACATGAGGTGAGAAAAGTAGGCAACAGCTAGATTATGGAGGTCTCATATATACCATTCTGGGTCTCTTCAAGCATCTTACCTTTATGGAATCCTATTTGTACTGTGTTCCATTGTTTTTTGACACCTTCGTGGACTTATTTTTCTATTTATTCATTTCTCAGACCTTTTTTGTTGCTATAAAACACTTAAAACAGAAAAGTGTGAAATTTTTATCAGTTATTTTATTAGTTGAGTGGGGCCCATGTAAACATCACGAAGATGAAGGAACAGAATCTGGAAAGCACCTCAAAGCTCCCTGGAGCTCTCTCAGTTATTACTCCTCGCAAAGAATAAGCATCATCCTGGCTTCTAATAACATCGATTGATATTGGCTTTATGTAACTAGAATTGTATAGTATGGTCTCTTTTGTGTCTAGTTTCCATCATTCCACATTATGTCAATGAGGTTCATCCATATTGTTACATGTAATTATAGTTCACTTATTCTCACTGCTGTGCAATATTTCATTAACAAACATGGCAGTTTAGCCACTCAACTAGAGATGGGCATTTGATTCGTGTTGAGCTTTTGGCGATTATGAACAGTGCTGCCAGAGTGTACATTTTTCCTGTGTATATGTAGGCATTTCTGCAGCATATACACCCAGAAATGGAATTGTTAGATTACTGTCTATGTGTATGTTCAATGTCAACAGATAATGCTGAACTATTTTCCAAAATGGATATGCCATGGATAGCCTGGAGAACAGTATATGAGAGCCATTTATTCTCTAGTCAATTTGCCACACCTTTGTGCAAGTCTACACTGTACATGATGTCAATCTGGGCACTGCGGGGTAGGAGAAAAAGAAAATGAGGTGCCTGCTCTCAAGGAGCTTAACATTTAGTCAGAGAACTGGACATCCAAGCAGTTAATAACCAGGTCAAGTGGAGGGAAGTAACTGGTTTAAACAAAGTACAGCAAGATGGAGTGGAGAGGCCCCTTAGAGAAGATGAAAACCGTAGATAATATTCACTGAGTGTTTTTGTCTGTTTACTTAGCACTTTTATATGTGGCATTTTATTTACTACCTGTGGCTCAATACAGACATCATTTTGATTCTTTTCAAATGAAGCAACATGTTCAGAGACGTCAAATGGTTTCTTAATGGCTGAGCTGGTGGAGGGTGGTGTCCCTGTTATCTACAAAGTCCTACAAAGACATTCTTGTACTTGTTTGCTCTATGCATACTCTTTTGTTTCAAGAAGGCAAGTTTAGGGGGGTCTGGCTGGCTTGGTTGGTAAAACAAGGGACTCTGAAACTTGGGGCTGTGAGTTCGAGCCCCAAGTTGAGCATAGAACTTATTTTTTTAAAAAAGGCCACCTTCTGAGAATAAACTGGAATATAAGGCAGGCATGTCATAAGGTGGAAGAAACATAAAAGATCGAATCATAAAAGCTGGCTTTCACGTACTAGGTTTGAGATTGCTTAGCTTTCTAAGAGATCTGTTTCTTATTCATAAGAAAAGAACAATAGTGGTGACTGCTTCACAGAATAGTTGTGCCGAGTAAATGAGTTAATACTTGGGAAAGTATGTAGTCCATTGACTGGTAATAGGAATTTCCAACAAATGGCATTTCAACCTAAATGTGTTGAACCTGACCAAAGATAGGTTCTTTCCAATTAATATCGAACTGGATGTGAAATAAATGCTCGGTGGTTATTAACTCAGTGACTCACTGACTGGCTGTTAATGTCGAGGGAGAGTGAAAAAAAATTTTTTTTTCCTTCTCTGGAGGTTTATGGAAAAGAACAGACAAGGATTTTTCTGGTTTAGTGTTTGAATTGGAAGATGACAAAATGATCTCTTGTGTCCCTTCTTCAGCCCCCAGACTTGATGATTCAGAACCATTTCAGGGAAATATGATTCCATTTTAGCCGATTTCTTTAATTAGTGATTCTGCAAGCCTTCTGTGTCTCTCCCCCCATTCCCCCTCATTATGGTTCTATACTGAGAAACTTTAGATTTCATAGTTCTTTCAGAAACTTTATTGATTTTTTTAATTGAATCTTTACAGAATTTTTTGGTTCACACACATAAAAACAAGCAATGCAGTGCAATTTGTCTTCTGTTTTTAATCTTTACCAAGCATTGGAAAGGAAAGAAAAAAAAATATTTTATGAAAGTAATAAGCTTTCCTGGGGCTTTTACTAAGGGATTTATTTTTCTATTGTTCTGGAGAAAGAGCACATTCCTCCTAATATAACTGTCCATTTGACTGGTCATTGCAGAGCTAGGTCAGTGGATTTTTATCATACCTCCTCTAAGAATGTTGGAGACACCCACATTATATCAATCTCTGTGTCTCTTGCCTGCTAAGGATCCCTGATCTCCAGGCACAGAGGTAGCAGACATTTCCTTCTGCTCAGTTTCCAAACTTCATGCTAATAGAAACCACAGTTTGGTGCTTTGACTCAGTGGACTATTCATGGGGCCATGGGGACAGGTGCTCCTTGCTGAATCCTGAGTGCCAGATTCAGAGGCAAGAAACATGCTTGTGTTTGAAACACACATTAGGAGTTTGTGGCAAGGGGTGGCCAAAGCCTGATTATCCAACTCAGGTGTAAGATTTTACCATCCAACCTATTTTATGCCACATGTGAGTGAGACCTCAGGAAAACAAGATTGGTTAAAAGTATTTTCCTTCTTTTTTTTTTAAAGATATTTTATTTATTTATTCATGAGACACACACACACACACACACACACACACACAGAAAGAGAGAGAGAGAGGCAGAGACACAGGTACAGGGAGAAGCAGGCTGCATGCAGGGAGCCCAACGTGGGGCTCGATTTGAGTCGCCAGGATCACACCCCGGTGGAAGGTGGCACTAAACTGCTGAGCCACTGGGGCTGCCCTCTTTTTTCTTTTCTTTTCTTTTCTTTTCTTTTCTTTTCTTTTCTTTTCTTTTCTTTTCTTTTCTTTTCTTTTCTTTCTTTCTTTTTTTTCTTTTCTTCTTCTCTTCTCTTTTCTCTTTCTTCTTTCTTTCTTTCTTTCTTTCTTTCTTCTTTCTTTCTTTTCTCTCTCCCTCTTTTTTTCTATTTAGTATTGTTATAGTTCCCCCTTTCCAGCAAAAGATGGTTGGCGATAAACTCTCTGGAGGTATTTAACCAGAAAGATTTAACTCTGGAATATCAGACCTGCTGAATCCAAGGATGCTGATGCAAGTGGAATTATATGAAAGTTTTCATCCTAAACAGTGAGAACTCAATCCACTTTCCACTTGGCAGTGAGAATGCTGACAGCTGGGTTTATTTAATCTCTTAGACAGGAGATTGGGGAATTTATCTCTGGGAAAACTGTATCTCTGCCACAATAACCTGGACACAGGGATAGCTGAGGGTTCCAAGTGAAAATCCCAGGCACTGCTCCATCACCCTATTGAAAGCCACCACCCAGTAGGCTCTGCCCAGTTACCTTTAGTGCCTCCTTCTTCATGTAAATGAACAGCCAAGGATCACCAGGTTTGAAGAAAAGCTAACACTGAAAGAGATGCAAGCAGAAAAATGAAACTTGGAGGAAATGGTCAATTCAGGGAGCAGAGAAAATTTAAAAGAACCACAAGTTATATGTAAAAATCTCAGAGAAATAGGTAAATCAATGCAACCATGAAATAAGAACAATAGGTTTGAAAAGGAACAAAAAATGAAAAGTTGCCCTGGAAGTTAAAATAGGAAATCTGAAATAAAAACTCTGAGAATAAGATGACAAAATAAAGTTGAAGGTATTTTCCAGAAACTAGAATAAAAAGCAAATGAGGGGAAATTAGGAGAGACATGAAAATAAGTGCATTTAGGCCAGCAAGTCCCAAATATGAATGATGGAAAGTTTAGAATAGGAAATGAGATAGAGATGAGGCATTTACCCAAGAAATGTTTAGTAAGTTTCCCAGAAAGGACGAGTAAACATTCTCAGACTGAAGAGGGTCTGGACTATTAAGAGAACCTAAAAGCTTCTATAAGTTATACAGAAAATAAATAGACAAAAGCCCCCAAAACTTTTGAATAAAGGAAGAGTGAGGAATCAGAAGGATGTTAGGGTTTTCAACCTCAGAAACAATAGTTAGTAGCTAATTGGATAATGTGTTCTTTCTTTCTTTCTTTCTTTCTTTCTTTCTTTCTTTCTTTCTTTCTTTCTTTCTTTCTTTCTTTCTTTCTTTCTTTCTTTCTTTCTTCTTCTTTCTTCTTTCTTTCTTTCTTTTTCTTTTTCACCACACAGTATGATTACAATACCATTGACTAAACTCCCTATGCTGTAATATTTTCAAAAATTTCTTGGGGTCCCTGGGTGGCTCAGTTGATTAAGTGTCCCACTCTTGACTTTGGCCCAGATCATGATCTCAGGGTCCTGGGATTAAGCCCAGCGTCAGGCTCCATGCTCAGTGGGGAGTCTGCTTGAGAGTCTCTCTCTCCCTCTCCCTCTGCCCCTTTCCACACTCTGTCTCTCTAAAATAAATAAATGCGTCTTTTTAAAAGCATTCTCAAAAAATTCTCAGAAAATGAGTGGGAAATATCAGAGAGGGAGACAGAACATGAGAGACTCCTAACTCTGGGAAGCGAACAAGGGGTGGTGGAAAGGGAGGTGGGGGTGACTGGGTGATGGGCACTGAGGAGGGCACTTGATGGGATGAGCACTGGGTGTTATGCTATATGTTGGCAAATTGAACTCCAATAAAAATAAACAAACAAACAAATAAATAAATAAATAAATAAGAAAAACATTCTCAGAAAGAACAGTTTTCTGTTTAGAATTTCTTCCCCCCAGCAATACTACCAATTAAGAAGAGTAGGAAAAAAGGCATTTTGGGATATCCAAGATCTGAGAAAGTTGCCTTGTATGACTCTTTTTCAGGATACAATTTGAGGATGCTTCCCTCAAATAAGAGTGGAAGCACAATTTATGCTTCTCCCAAATGAGGGTGTAACCTAAGCTTTAAAAAGATGCCATTGAGCAAACAGGACTCAACAATGAACAGAAGCAAAGAGAATCCCCAGGTTGGTGATGAGGGGCTGTTCCAGAACGATGGTTCGGTAACAGGCCTGGAAAGTGATTTCTCTACGTTGGACCAGGGAGAAGAGAGGGCTTTCACAACAATGGCTCCAAGGGAAGAAGAAGCTTCTAGATCATTGGATGTGTTAGAACCATTGAAAGATGAATATATTTTTGTCAGTGTTTAGACCTGAATAATTAGACATTAGTACACAAAATCAAGCATATGAAAAATGAGAAAAAAATCAAATAACCATGAAAGTGTAACTGTACAGTATATATACTTTTTGCAGCCTGCTGGCTGGCTCAATTGAGGTATGTGCAACTCTTGATCTTGGGGTTGTGAGTTTGAGCCCGACATTGGGTATAGAGATTACTTAAAAATAAAATCTAAAAAAAGAATAACATATATATGTTAAAAATACATATATATGTTAAAATATATGTTAACATATGTGTGTATATATATATATATATTTAAGTGAGCTCTATGTCCATTTTGGGGCTCAAACTCATGATTTCAAGATCAAGAGTCAAATGTTCTGCTGACTAAGCCAGCCAGGTGCTTCTTTATTTATAATTGCATTATGATATTAAACAGAATGCTAATTTAACCAAAAGTAGAGACATAGATGGGACAGAAGTGAGTGTCTCTGTGTTTGGGGGTGTCAGAAGGATGGGGCAGGGAAGCAGAGGCTGGCCATACAAGAGGAGAGAAATTGTCACCTTCCCTAGTAGGAAGTCAGTAGATCATGTATCAAACAAGAGGAGTTAAGAACTTTCAAGGATGCCTGGTTGGTTCAGTCTGTGGAGCATGCAACCCTCGATTTTTGGGTTGTTGGTTCAAGCCTCACGTTGGATGTGGCAATTACTTAAAAATAAAATAAAATAAATCTAAAAAAACAAAATTAAAATAAAATCTTTAAAATAAATTAAGAAAAGAAGAACTTTCAATGTGGCCTATCCTTTGGAAATACAGAAGTAAATGCCCAGCAAGTTGAAAGTGGTTTCCTTCAGGGATGGGATTAGAGATAGGGCAGCTGGACTGTTGTTAGCTGTGTGAAACCATCAGACTTTTTATGTTCATGTGTTGTGTGGATTAAAACCAAGTAAATAAAATAAATTAAATATGAGAAGAAGAGAGAGTGTTGAAAGAGTCACAGGTAATAGGCAGAGGACAAGATCTGGAGCGAGATATAGTGGACTTCAAAAACCCAAACCAGAGGCGCCTGTGTGGCTCAGTCAGCCAAGCATTGGACACTTGATTTCACCTCAGGTCATGATCCCAATCTCATGAGATTGAGCCCTGGGCTGGGTTCCGTGTTGGGAGTGGAGCCTACTTGGGATTCTCTTTCTCCCTCTTCCTCTCTAACTTCTGCACGCGTTTGCACACCTGTGCATGTGTGCATATATATGTGCATGCGTACTCTCTCTCCAATGAAAAAAAAACCTCAAAAAATTCTGCAAAAACCCAAACTATTAAGCTCTGCCTCCTCCCCTTTGTCCTCTTCTCTCCTCTCTCCACTCTCCTTTGACCCCTTGCCCACATTCTATCACTGATTCCCTCTTCCCGTTCTTCTTCATGCCTCCTCCTCCTTCTCTTTCCCTATTTCTCTTCCACCTTCTCCTGTATTCTTGTTCCTTGTCTCAAGTGCACCCAAGCTACTGACCTTTTGCAAACCTCTCCACATGTCCTACTGGATGGGTTTGATGACCTCCTCAGCCATTGCAGGGCTTCTGCTTGTTCCGGCCACCCTCACCCAGCACCTGGCACAGACCGTGCTTGTACACTTTCACAACCTAGTGATTTTTCTTCTTAAATTTAGGGTTGATGTTTCTCACCTGTGAAGTCTAAACTCTGCAGGATATTATTTTTAGATGTTTCATTTCAGGAGAAGGCAAAAGCCCTGCTCCTTTTGGGCGGATTTCATGAATCCCCAGGAGTACCCAGACAAAAAGCACTAAAAGAGAATTCCACTCTTGAGTGATTTAATAGTTTCTTGGCTCAGCAGGTACATTACTTTGGTAAATTAGAAGGAAAAACTCCTTTTTTTCCTGATAACAAAAGTAATAATTCTTTCTTGTAAGAAAAATAGGAAGTACAAAAAAGCTCAAGGAAGAAAATGGAAACACATGTAATACCATCTTTCGGAGATAACCAGATTTAACTCATTGATGTCTATCCCAGGTGTTTTTTTTTTTTTTTTTTTTTCCTGTGAACGTATATCACTCTTTGACAAAATTGAAGACATACTGTGTATATTATTTTGCAACACTTTTGTATTAATATTTTATAAATTTTTTCTCTAATATAGCTTTATTTTTAAATAAAAATAATTCATGAACTCATGACCCTCACTGAGGTCAAGAGCTAAGCAGGGATCAAGAGTCAGACACTTAACCGACTGAGCCACCCAAGTGCCCTATCTAATATAACTTTTATTTCCTACCTAAGATTTAGTTAGGTACATGGCTATTCTGCAATTTGCATTAATTCAGTAAATATTTGGAATGGCTCTAAGACTATTTTTTTAAGAGCAGTAAACATTAATAACACTCTAAAAATATTTTATACTTCCTCTCAATGACCATGTGGCAGAGATGATACTTATGGATTCAACAAATCCTGTTTCTTAGTTCTCGTTCTAGGCCTATGGAAAATTCTATTTTCGTTTTCCTTGAGGTTAGATCAGGTCATGGAATTGGTTCTGGCCAGGAGTGTGAGTGGAAGTGAAGTGTGATACTTTTTGAACACTGCAGGAAAAAGCACCTTTGACATTTTCCCATCTTTCTTTTGCTGCTATAGTGCTCATGGAGGCCTTGATTTGGGATGGTGAAGTCACAACATGGAGCATCCTTGATCACTGGGTCACAGCGTGGAGCACAGGTGCCCTGGAGAATTACCCAGCCTACAGCCTATGGATAACTCTGGATGAGTGAGAAATTAACAGCGATCAACATCTGAGATTTTGGATTGTAGGTTTCTCAGCACAGG
The DNA here is from genome assembly GCF_011100685.1 of Canis lupus familiaris. Lineage (NCBI taxonomy): Eukaryota > Metazoa > Chordata > Mammalia > Carnivora > Canidae > Canis > Canis lupus. The sequence continues at coordinate 29,010,502 of NC_049234.1, read as the reverse complement.
GCTGGTCTATCCTACTGACATGGACCATAAATAGAGGTGATGTAAAATAATTTAAAGCACATCTGGGGCACCTAGGTGACATAGTCACTTAAGTGTGAGACTCTTGGTTTCAGTTCAGATCATGATCTTGGGGTCATAGGTTTGAGTCCTGCACTGGCCTACACAATCAGTGCAGCATCTGCTTGAGATTCTCTCTTCCTCTCCCTCTACTCCTTCCCTACACCAAATCAATCAACCAACCAATCAATCAACAAATCTTTAAAACATTTCCTCTCCAATATTTTCAAGATACAGTGATTTCCTGATTATCATTTCAGCATTTATTGATTGAGGATTTTATGTGCAGGCAGAGTGTCAGCCTCTAAAAGGACACAAAATTGTGAGACATAGTTCTGGCCCCCAAAGCAGCCAGATAAGGATGGCATAGATTATAAAAGTTAAAACAATGTTCTTGTCGAGATTGCACAACTTCTTACAGCATCACAGCAGATAGGATAACTTTGGAGAAGGATCTCGAGAACTTTAAGCATTGACTAGCAGAAGTATACATGGTAAGGGAAGATCTTTCTAGGGAAAGGGAACAGACTGTCCGAGTCACAGAGAAACACATGACATGGTGTGACATATTTGGAAACCCAATCTGTCCATTGGCACGGAATGGAGGGCAAAGAAATCATGTTATTTCTGATAATGGGAAGCTCACTGTCTTTTAAGATTAACAGTCTGAGTATTAATGGATCTGATCAGCAGGAAAATCATAGGAGAAACAAATATATTTCATCTCCTAATTTTTCATGACTTGATCCTCATTTTCCTCTTTGGAGATGTTGAGATGAAAACTAAACCATGTCATAGTTCTTTAAATATTTATGATGCTTTTTATGTCCCCTTTCATCCTGTGTTGTTTTCTTTTCCTTTTCAAGCATTAGCTCCAATCTTTTAAAGGTGGTGTGAGAAGTCTGGCACAAAACTTGGCATATGGTAGTTACTCAATGTATGTTGGGCAAATGAATCCACAGGTCCATTCAGAAGTAGTCAGCAGCAGTCTCTGCTCAGTAAAAAGTTGTGAGGGACTTAGTACACATAGTCAGCATTTATTGAACACCTACATTTTTGCCAGGCAATTTACCAGGTTCTCTGCATTCTTAGCAGCTCCCAATCTTTATAACAGCTCTGTGATGTAGTTATTAATATTATTGTTATCTCAGAGAGGAGGAGGAGTAGGTTTGCAGAGGTGTGGTACCTTGCTCAATTACAAAGCTTATAAATGTCAGACTTAGGATTTGAATTCATGCCTGTTGAACTTCAGAGCCTGTCTTTAACTGTTTTCAAAATGTCCTATGATCTCATTCGACTCTCCTGCCATCATCCTTGTGGGCATTTCACCTCATTTATTTTTCTGAATAAATGTGATTAAAATTTGTTTAATTCCAGTGTAGTGAACATACTGCATTTCACCTCATTTTAAACTTGCATGTCATGAGAGTCAGCAAGGCTGAAACACAAGGTCACACAGCTTGCTCAGTTTGGAGCTAGAATTTGTCGAACTTCAAAACCCATGACTACTTGGTCTTTTCATGCTATTTTGTGGAGAGGATGATTTAGGTCATGACTTCATCAGCATTTTTCTTACAAAAAGACTTAACCCCAACTTCTCTCCCTTTTTATTATTTCATTCATATCACCACACAGTGAACAAATTAAAAAGCCAGGAATGCAGCTATTTAATGTCATTTTAAAAAAGGCTTGCAAATGTCTATGGTGAAGTTTGGATTGCACATCATCTTTTCCTACTGCCCTTGGATTTGCTTACTTCTGCACTGCCCTTGTCAGGTTGGGCAGGTGAGGGCAGAGGGGCCCCTCTGACGCTGCATGAGATGGAGTATAGCAGATCTCACATCTTGTTTGCAGTAGGAGGCTTGAGGATCACCTATCCTGGAATGGTGATCATCTGGCCTTGTCACCTTGGGAAAGTCATGTCTCTCTTTAGGTTCTGGTTTTCTTATCTGTAAGGGGAGCGAATTAATGAAGAAGTAACAATGTCCATTTATACAACCTTCCTGGCCTCCAATTCCCTGTCGCAGGCAGTGAGATACTCTCCACTGTCTTGGTATGGAGAGGATACCTCCCCTTAGGAGACTTATTTCCTGCTTTTAAGAGACAAAGGAAGTCAGAGTGTCCTTCTTGTATCTGCTATTTCTTAAGTAAGTAACTTTAATTCCAAATAATTAATAGGCCAAGGTGCTTCCTTATTTCCTTCTGTAGTAGGAAACTAAATAGTGGGAGTATATAATTGTAGTTACCAACTATTACCTGTTTTATATGTAACACACACTCTGCTGAACTCTTTATATATAGTCTTCATGGTAATCTTATGGAATGACTATTATTACTAACTATATTTCATTTATTTATCTATTATTTTTCTAAGATTTATTAATTTATTTGAGAGAGACAGAAAGAGAGAGTGTGTGCAAGCAGTGGAGGGGCAGAGGGAGAAGGAGAGGAAGAGAAATCTAAAGCAGATTCCCTGCTGAGTGCAGAGCTTGATGCAGGACTGGATCTCAGGACTCCAAGATCATGATCTGAGGCATAACCAAGATTTGAACGCTCAACTTACTGAGCCATCCAGTTGCCCCTACTAACTTTATTTAGAGGTGAAGAATCTGAGGATAAGAGGCAGTAAATAATTCACCCAAAGCCACATAGATAGTTATCCGATGAGATTCAGCCGTGGCAGCCATGGCACCAGTGGGCTGTGGGTAGGGCAGCAGTGGGACATGGGGTTTGAAGCACTGAGGTTGGAGTCTGGCCCCTACAGACTGATCCAGGGAGCTTCTCAGGCCTTTGCCCCTCACCCAGAACATAGGGACAGTAGAAGAGCCTATTTCACAGAGTTATTTTCCAATTAAAAGAGAAAATATGTGTCCTATTCTTACTCCAGTACTTAGCACACATTAAGTAGTCAAAACCATTCATTGCTATAATTAGCAGTTCTAGAGCAGTGGTTACGTGGTTACTAACTTCTCTTTGGATGATGAATCAGATAACAGATGTCCAGTGAAAAACAGGTCTGGAAAATAACTTTACATAAACTCTCAAGGATTTATGGTGAAGGAGAGACTAGGCCACTCCCAAATATTCCACCTTGGCACATTGATTATTTTGAATTAAAGTTACTTAAGAAATAAAAGATACAAGGACACTCTGACTTCCTTTGTCCCTTAAAAGCTGGAAATAAATCTCTCCTCTGAAAGTATCATCCCCATACCAAGAGGGGAGAGATCACTCTTACCACCTGAGACAGGGAATTTGAGGCTGGGAAGGGTGTATAAATGAACATCATTACTTTTTCATTAGCATGCTACCGCAAGGCCCAACCCTTGTATTTTGTCAAATCTTCAAGAATAATTGTGTCTTTGTCTAAAAGGCATAAAAGCAGCCTGTTTTGGTCACTTCTTTGACTCTCATTTTTCCACGAGCTTCTGTATGCGCAAAATTAAGTTTGTTTTCCTCCTGTTAATCTGTCTTGTGTCAATTTAACTATTAGACCAAAGAACCTAGAAGGGAAAAAGGGAAAAGTTTTCCTCCTTACCATGGATTCCAGTACATCTATAGGCAGCTAAGGGTTAATGAATCTAAGGTTAATATTTCCTGCAAAGACAGGATCTCCCAGATGGGAGATTTTTAAAATTGATGTTCCTCTAAATGTTTCTCTTCCTTTAAGGAAATGGCTTAAGACAAAAACACAAACACAAACAGAAAGCAAAAAGCCTCCTGTAGGAACTGCTTCTTCTACCTACCAACAACACTCATTTCATCTCCTGGGGTCCTGAAGTCTCCCCTGCCTTTCAGAGGCTCAGCGAATTCCCCAGGTATTGCGTGCTTACTCGTTCAGCTGCCATTCCTGCATTTTCTGCCTCAGCTCCTCCAGCACAATTATCTTCACGTATTATTCCTCCCCCCTAATAATGCACATAACCTATCAATGTGGAGCAAGCAGGACTGCACTGTGCTGCTGGGGTTTGCAACACACATTTTTTTTTCCTGTTTGGGGAAAAACTGAGAGCAACATGAAATTTTTTGTTACTATGCAATCCTACTCTTTAGGGGGTGTGGAATGGGGATGGGATGGAGGGTGAGAAGGAGATCCCTATCATACAGCCTCAAGGACAGAGGTGGGACAAAGCAAGGCTCAGTAAGTAATGGTTGAATGAATGAATTTCGTACAATAGGCATAAGAGACTACCTTCAATTATTCTTTGGCTACCATTTATCGAGCATCAATTGAGATATGTATTTTTTAATGATTTATCTATTTATTTGAAAGAGAGAGAGAATATGTGTGAATGGGTTAGGGGAGGTGGAAGGACAGAGGAAAAGAATCTCAAGCAGATTCCCTGCTGAGGGTGGAGCCTGATGTGAGGCTCAACCTCACAGCCCTGAGATTATGACCTGAAGCTGAAACCAAGAATTGGATGCTCAACCTACTGAGCCACCCAGGTGACCTTCAACCAAGATATTGTGTCATCATTACACCATGCACTGGAGGTTTAACTTTGAACAATACACATGGAGTCACAGCTGACATTAGGCATTGAATCTAATGTATGTATCAATTCAATGTTATGGGGTCCATAGAGCAGTCCTCTTCAGCAAAGTATGAGGCAGAAGCAAAATATTGTCATGATGGGACTGTCTTTTTTTTTTTTTTCAGATTCATCTATTTATTCATGAGATTCACAGAGAGAGAGAGAGAGAGAGAGAGAGAGAGAGGCAGAGACATAGGTAGAGGGAGAAGCAGGCTCCATGCAGGGAGCCCAACATAGGACTTGATCCCCGGTGTCCAGGATCACACCCTGGGCTGAAGGCAGTGCCAAACCGCTGAGCCACCCAGGCTGCTCAATGGGACTGTCTTTATCCATCCACTGATTCATTTATTTATTCCTTCAAACACCAACATTTACTGACAACCTACTGTGTTAGGTTTGAAACTGTGCTGGGCTCTCTTCACTACTATGATAATAGTGGTGATTCTTTGCTGTGGGCAGCGATTCTGTACATCGGAGGATGTTCAGCAGTATCTCTGGTCTCTACACCCTGATGCCAGAAGCAACCCTGGTTGCAATAACCAAAAATGTCTCCAGATAGAGCCCAATAGCCCTCAGAAGGCAAACTTGCCTCCAGTTAAGGACCACTCCTCTAATGAATAAGGCATTGCCTCTGGAATCAGTATTAGGTGAAAATAACTGCTAATATTAGTAACCAAACCAATAATGACAATGGATGAAACACCTGCTTTCTGTCAGGTTTTGTGCCAGGCACATTATCTTCTTTAATACTTAGAATAGTCTTCTGATATGAGTAAATATCTATTAAAGAATTTCTAAAGATTTATAATGAGTAACTCAAATGCTGGCAAGCAGAGTCTGAGGACCCAGAGGGGGTCCCACAGGACCAGCCAAGGGGGTCCTTGGCTTCATGCAGGTTGGAAACCGAATGTGAGCCAGCAGGAGGTGAAAGCAGAGTTTAGTGAAGATACAGAGAGACCATCTGGGAGACTTGGAAAGGAACAGAGCATGAATTCGTCTTTATTCTGGGTCTGGGGCTTTTATCAAGGATGATGGTCTGGTATACATGTCCTCTCAGGCATCCAGGAGTCTGTTAGAACAAAGACAAGGGCCCAGGTGTTACTCCGTGGAGCCAGGGGGCCTTGGTGTTGAGATGAGCAGCTCTGGTGGTCTGGAATGCACACATGGTGACTTTGGCAGGTCCTTCTCATCTGGTCCTTCCTAGAGGTCATCTATTCTAGAGAAATTACTTTCCCCTTGTCCCTTACAAGAAGGACATACTCTATTAGCATTACAGGGTGTCCTGAAGGTGCTGGTTTGAGCAAGAAGAGAAGCAAGAAAAGAAACAAAGAAGAAAAACAGTTTTTCCTTTCATGGGGTCTCTTCTGCTTCCCTGTCAACTCTATTCACAGTTACTTCTGGATGTAGGAACTACAAACTTCTAAAATCAAGAGTCAATATTTAAGATGAGAATAATTCTGGCACTTATGTTCTTAGGGATGGTAGAGGCTAAAAATGAAACGATTGTATTTTCAAAGTGTTAGATTATTTGATTGAGTAGAAATGCTAAGGCAAACAATTCCCACAGGAGAGCATTCAGGTAGCTAAGCTTCCTTTCTTTGTGCCTTTGGTTTATATTGGCTAACTTTTTATTTGATTCTTTTAAAATATTTTTTTTTGGAGCACACATATTTTTTTTGTTGTTGTTGTTCATATTTGAATTGAGTAAACCCTTACATTTATCCTTCCTTTCCCTAATGAAATGAGTGTAACAGGACATTTTTCTGGGATTCAGAACAATAATTAATGATTGAGTTTCAGAGTAAAAAGTCACGTTAGTTGTATAAAATCCAAACATCCAGTTTACTGTTGAAGAATCCAAAGCTAAGTAGGAGGAACTAAATTGCTCCAGGTCGGGGGTAGGGGGGCGGTCTCCAAATTACAGCCTGGGAATCAAATTTGGCTGTTACTTGTTTTTGTAAACATATTTTTACTGGGATGCAACCAGGCTCCTTTGTGTTTATGCATTCTCTATGGCTGCTTTTGAGCTACAACAACAGAATTGATTAGCTGTGGTGGAGGCTCTCTGTCCCTCAAAGCCTAAGATATTTACTGTCCGATCCTTTATAAAAAATATTTGTAGGGGTGCCTGGGTGGCTCAGTCAGTTAAGTGTCCAACTCTTTTTTTTTTAAAGATTTTATTTATTTATTCATGAGAGACAGAGAAAGAGAGAGAGAGAGAGAGAGAAAGAAGCAGAGACACAGGCTGAGAGAGAAGCAGGCTCCATGCAGGGAGCCCTATGTGGGACTCGATCCCGGGACTCCAGGATTATGCCCTGGGCCAAAGGCAGGCACTCAACCACTGAGCCACCCAGGTGTCCTTGTCCAACTCTTGATTTTGGCTCAGGTCATGATCTCAGGGTTGTGATTTGGAGCCCCTCGTTGGGCTCTGCACTACTGGGCATGGAGTTTGCTTAGGATTCCTTCTCTGCCCCTCCCTCTGTTCCTCCCCTGTCTCTTCCCCTCTTTAAAATATATGTATGTATTTGTCACCCCCTCCTACCAGAAGCTAGGGCTGGAAGAGACTCAGAGCTAATGCATTTTTTCAATGGGCAGCAGTGTAACAGAGTGGAAAATCCTTGGGCTCTAGAATCAGGACAGGCTTTGAATTCTGTCTCTGTCATTCCCAAGTTACATGGCCTTGAACATGTAACTTGATTCCTTTGCATCTTATTTTCTAACAGAGTATAATTGGGATGAATACATTCTGCAATTTTGTTATGTGATGTATGAATGTCTGATAAAGTTTCTGGCACATACTCAAAACAGATGATACTAAAATCCAGTGTCCTTGGGGGCACCTGGCTCACTCAGTAGAATGCATGACTCTTGATCCTGGGGTTGTGAGTTCGAGTCCCATGTTGAGTGTAGAGATTACTCAAAAATAAAATTTTAAAAAGAAAAGAGTGCCCTTTCTACTTAATAACAGTGACTTTTACTCATTTATTCAATAAACATTTATCAAAAACCAGGTAGGGAACGAAAGCATAAGACTTGGCCCCTGAACTCAGTCAATTTCAGCCAAGCAGAGAGAACAGGAAGGTGAGGCATCTGACCCAGACTTTTCTCAAGCACGGTTTCCTGAAGAAGAGGATGCTTTGCCCAAGACCTTAAAGAAAGGTAGCAGTTATTAGCAAGGCATAAGAGATGGGGGTGAGCTAATGGATGTTTCAAGGCAAAGGAAAAAAGTACAATGAAGGACCAAAGATTAGCAGGACAAGGCATGCTAAAAGTGCTAAAACAAAAAGTTCAGTACAGTTTGAGTGGGAATTCAGCCTTGGGAGGAAGAGGGGAGAGATGTGGCTGGAGCAGTGAGCAAGATCCAGATCCTAAACAGCCAACGTAGCAGACATTGTTACTGCCTCCCCAACAGCCATGGCCCTTTCTTTACTGATAGAATTATGATTTTGTATGAACAGCAGTATGTCTGCCTGAGAGGACACAGCAGTTACAGCAGCGAGTGGTCCAAGGTGAGCTCCTGCCTGGGATCCAGCCAGGGAGATGTAGACAGAAGAATTTTTGAGGTCTTTCAGAAAAGAGTTTTCCACCTCAAGACTATTGAAGAAAAACTCCTTTTTCCTCTCTTCCTTTTCTGCTTTAGGTGCAAGTCAAGTGGGATTATGATGCCTAGAGCTGCTGTAGCACTTCTGACCTTGACAATAAAAGTCAATAGGCTGAGAACAGATGAGAGAGGTGCATGGAGACAAGAGATGCTTTGTTTGGATCAGTGTTGGCATTTGGGCTATTCTGGGGTCTGCATGCTTCCTGTACAGAAAGCAGAGCAAGGGGCACCTCAGTGGCTTAGTTGGTTAAGGTCCAGTTTATGAGGTCCAGGTTATGGGATCGAGCCGGCTCCCAGCTCAGCAGCAAGTCTGCTTCTCCCTCTCCCTCTCCCTCTGCTTGTGCTCTCTCTGTCTCTCTCTCTCTCTCTGTCTCTCTCTCTCTCAAATAAATAAAAAATCTTAAAAAAAAAAGCAGGGCAAAATCACAGCAGCCTCGATGCCCAGTACCTGCCCTCTGCCCCATTCAACTGCAAACAACTGAACTCCAAATGGATTAGACAATGGTGTGTGACAAATTATTAGGGTTTGGTGGAGGCCTCTGTTTCCTCATCTGCAAAATGGAGGTGATGCTAGAACCATATAAAGGGTTGTTGTGGGGACAGAACAGCATATAGATTGCGAGAGCAAGCATAGGGCCTCATCCATATTAAGTGCTCAAAACGGTAGGTGGATATTTTTATTGTTGCTGTATCATTATCTGTAAACTGACTTTGACATTCTTAAAGATTACCTCATGCTGGTGCGAATCAGGAGTTGCCACGGGCATTGCATTAGGGGATTGGATGAGATGTTCTCCAAAGCAGATCTCCCCAACACCCACCTCTCCAGTCACACAAGCAGTGACCATTAACTGTGATCCATTGTGATCCATTAGCATCTTGAGGAAATAGCTTATTGGGAAGTGAAAAAGAATAGGATAGGTTAAAATAGACAATATTAGAATGCATCACATATTAGTAAAGAGAGAAATTATTTCATAAAAGTTTTGTTATATTTATTATATGTGTATATTGAGAGAGAGGGAGAGGGAGAGAGAGAGAGAGAGAGGAGAGAGGGATAGCACAAGCAGGGAGAGTGGCAGGCAGAGGTAGATGCAGGACTAGATCCCAGGACCCCGGGATCACGACCTGAGCCAAAGGCAGACTCTCAACCACTGAGTCACCCAGGTGCCCCTAAAAACCTTTTTTTAAATGACTGCTCTAAGGTGCCCTGCAGTTCCAGATTGTATGGTTGTTGTCAGATGCTGTGGATCCTTCCAGCATTGTGCCTTCACGATATACAACACTGTTACCCTGCTGACTCATGGTCGGGAAACAGTTCCCCGGTCCACACGGAGGTTTCTCTCCATCACTGTTGATTGTTTTCTCTATCACTTCTGCTTTGTTTTAAAGAGGTGCTAAGGAAGATGAACATCTTCTGTAGAAGGAACTTGTTACCCACCAAACTGAAACAGATGCTAAACTGTTATCTTAAGAGGTCCCAGGTGGGCTCTCCAGCCCAGGTCTGTAGGAGGTTGGAGTCTTAGGCAGGAAGGCAACTGGGCTGTGTCCTAGGAGCAACTTTGCAGGCTTCGCAGTTTTAGGATGGATTTCTCCCCGGTTTTAATTCCCGCTTCTAATTGTAGTCTCTGGTGTTGACATCATGGGCTGGGGGTTTGGGCTGCAGATTTTTACTGGAAAAAAATATCAGACAACTTTGATTTAACCTTTTTTTTTTTCCTGGATACTTGAGAGAAAAAAAAGAAAAATATGTTAAATGTATCTATATAAATATATAGATATAGGTACACACACCGCCCTGTTCTATTTCTGGCACTGCCATTGCCAACAATAGATGATTGTCTAAGCTCTATAATTGGCACAGTCCAGGGGGGGACAGGATTAGCATCAGAGGCTTCACAGTGCCTGCTCTGGTCACTGCTTGTGTGACCTTGGGCAAGTCACTGTCTTATTCTGAGCTTTGGTCAGTCATAAAAGCTGCACTTGAGGGAGTGCTTACCCATGCATGGGGCACGTTATTGATATCTCTGAGATATCTAAATCTGAGAGCAAAACTCTGAAAAGGTAGTTGAATATGTTAAGTAACCAGGTCAGGTCAGAGCTGGAATCTAGAGGCGGGTGTGAGTCTGGTTGGCTACAAAGCCCATGGTCTTTCCTTGCATTTCTCTGTTTCTGTTTAAAAGTGGAGGTAAAAATAAAAATGCTTACCAACTCCCAAGGTTGTTTTAAGGTTGCAATCAGCTAAAATAAATGTAAAAATTTTGATTGCTGATAGTTACTGTGATGACCATTATTTAGTGGCCATTATTCTTTTTAGAAGCCCTAATGACCCCATACATGCTTACTGTTACCATAACCCTTCTTATCTGCATGCCTTATTAGGCTCTGTATTGTTGGTCTCCTGCACTAGACGGTGGGCATATTAATGGAAGGGATCTTGATTTATTTGGTTGTCTTCCTACTAACTGATTCAAAGCTTGCCACAGAGTACAGTGCTCGGTAGTTGGTATACTACCCTTGAAAATATGTGTAATTTCCAATCTGTCACTTTACAGAATATGCTTATGTTTAGAGCCTTTTCTGAATTTTAAGAATTTATCCTTTAAATTGAAAAAGTTAAAAAAAAAAAGGACCAGAGAACTATGCAACCACCCATCAATGGGTATTATGGGTGAATTATCTTTTTCTCATTTTCCTTATATTTTCTTTTTTTAAAGGGTTTTCTTTTTTTTTAAGATGTTATTTGTTTATTCATGACACACACACACACACACACACACACACAAAGAGAGAGAGAGAGAGAGAGGCAGAGACACAGGAAGAGGGAGAAGCAGGCTCCATGCAGGGAGCCCGACGTGGGACTCGATCCCTGGTCCCCAGGATCAGGCCCTGGGCTGAAGGCGGCACTAAACAGCTGAGCCACCCAGGCTGCTCTTCCTTATATTTTCTAATGTTCTTTAATAAACATGTTTTATGTGTTCAATTCTGAGTTTTGGTTGTTTGGCTTATTTTCCCTAGAAGGAATAACAGGTTGATTCACTTGAACCTGGATACATTAGCAACATTAACTTACTGAATAAGTTCTGAGATCCTGAATCTTGAAAAAGAGGGAATGGAAAAGGGATAAAAGAAAAGGCGAGTGGCTTGGTATCTGAGTTGGGACAAGGAATGGGAGTTTATGAGGCGGCACAGAGGCCTTTATAAATTGTAGAATTTCAAAGTTGTGTGGTGAAGTTGAAGTCAACTGGGCTATGACATTACAGCAATTCTTCCCAGAATCTCTGATAATGGTTATATATCTTCTGCTTTAAGATTCCCAAGGACAGAGGCACCTGGGTGGCTCAGTCGGTTAAGCATCTGCCTTCAACTCACGTCATGATCTCGGGGTCCTAGGATCGAATCCTGAGTCGGGTCCCTGTTCAGCTGGGAGTCTGCTTCTCCCTCTGCCCTTCTCCCCACTCATTCCCTCTTTCTTTCAAATAAACTCTCTTAAAAAAAATACTCAAGGACAGGGGCACCTGAGTCAGTAGAGCATGAGCCTCTTGATCTTGGGGTTGTGAGTTCAAGCCCCATGTTGGGTGTAGAGGTTGCTTAAACTAAAATCTTAAAAAAACATAAAAAGACTCCCAAGGACAAAAATACAGGAAATCCCATTTCAGGGGATGGATTGCAACAATGCACCCTAAGTGGAGTGCAAAGTGCCTTTCCCGAATTTCAACTAGTGGCTCCAGTGAGGAAGAGAAAATGTAGAATATTATTTTAACTTCCCTGAGTCCCATCTAGATGCCGCTGAGCCACTGTGGAGGTCCAGTGGGCTGTTAACCACTCTTCAGATGTACTGGCTCTCAGGTCTTTCACGGTTTGAGTTGCTGATTTCTAGATACAGACATTATGGGCTGGTAAAGAGCATAAGTTGGAAGCACTTGGGTCTGAGTTCTAATCTGCACCATATGCCCCATAAGCTATGTAGAGATCAGTTAAAGGAATAGTAAAAAAAAAAAAAAAAAAAGCAATAATAACAAATGCTGGTGGTGGAAATAATACTTGCTAACATTTTCAGGTGCTTCTTATGCACAGGTACCGAGGAGTGGGCTTTTCATGCAAGATGTCATTTCAGCCTTGAACTCCCAAGTGTTGGTGTGTCAACTGTAACACAAAGACAGTAATGGTAATCCACATGGGGTTGTGGCATGGTTTCAATAGCATAATTCGTGTGAAATACTTAGAATAGAGCCTGGCACAGGATAAACACAACATGACCATATAATAGCAATAATCATGGCACTCACAAAGGGCCAGGATACCCTAAAGGAGGCCAGTCCTCTACAGAACACTATGGCTCTTCTACCCCTACAGCAGGGGGTTCCTTGGCATAAGTGGAGTGAAAGTTCATTAATAAGAAGCAGGGCCGAAGGGAAGAAAAGTTTCACATCAAGCTGATCTCTGTAGCCATTTTGTCTGGAGCCAGGATCTGAAATTGAGTGTTTCAATTTATGACTGTATTTTAAGTGAGCTTTTTCACAATCATCTCTTGGGTTCTGCTGCATATGTGTAGACGGTACACCAAAATGTCATCTCCCAGCAGAGCAAATGGATTAAGGGTAGGAGCTCTGGAGTTCAAATCCTGTCTTCAGAATGTGCCAGCTGTTTTATGTGAGTGAGTTCCTTAACCTCTCTGGTTTCCTAATCTCTTAGTTTTCTCATCTGTAAAACGGTGATAATAATCATACATACTTTCTCGAGTTGTTTTGAGGATTTAACGGGCATAAAATGCCTAGGATAAAATGCCTAGGATAATGCATGAAAAATGTGGGCTGTTTTATTTTGGTAGAACCAAGCAAAGACCCGGTCAGAATTATTCTTCCTGGACAAGCTAGCTCTTTGAATAAAGAGCTTTAAATAAGCCTTAGCATAACACACACGTTTGCGTGAGCACACACACACACACACACACACACACCCCTCCAGCCTCTGAGCTATACAACAACCACCTCTTTTGAAGATATCATGTCCACGTTACCATTGGTCTTGCTGCACTGCAGGGCCTTTCGTCATGAAATCACCTCGCTGCAGGAAATCAGGATGTGGCAATATTGAAATGCCTGCAGGAGACAATATGAGGTGCAGGTAAGAGGCAGAGTCCTAGCAAAAATCCACGGGCTGGCGCATAATCTGAGCACAGCCCTATCATCCTATTAGGAGATGTTTCTATTTCCATTTTATACACAGGCAAAGAGCCTGAATTAGTTGAGTGGGAATGTTAATTTATCTCTTATTATTATAGTCTGATCGTGGAGTGTGTGTTTGTGTGTGTGTGTTTGCAATGCATTTTTCATACATTTCTTTTCCATATCCTCATGATATTGTTCAAGATAATTGATGGTGGAGGTATAAGACATTTCTCAGTAATACACAAACAAAGCCAAACTCAAATCATGTAAATGGCTTCATTCGTGGGGATAAAACGAAATTGTTTGGCAAGGCAGGGAGTCAGAGAGAACAGAAAAGATCCAGAGGGAGCAGTGGAGGAATGTTCAGTACATTTTCCTTGTTATTTCCGCATTTGTCAAAATGGAATGTACCCCCCTTCTATTTTATATTCTTAGTTCTATACACAAGGCAATCAATGGCATTATAAATAAGTCTATTTTTGTTATGGGTATGAGACTGCTAAGGAAATGGAACAGAAAATCACTTTCCAGTCTAGCCTCAAAATTGATTTTTTCCAAATTATTTTTCTTACAAAACTCCTGTTTGTCTCCTAGAATTTTCTTTCATTTACCACCACCTTTTCTTTTTTCTTTCTTTTTTTTTTTTTTTTTTTTTGGAAGGTGTTCCACTATCTCTTTTGACACTTGGGATCTGTATCATAAAATCAAACCCTTGATTATGTATTGATGTTTTTCTCCTGAAGACTGTAAGATCCCTGGGGGCAGGGCCATTTCTTGTACTTCTCCTTCCCCAGTGGAATGTGGTGCAAGGTCAGCAAAATGAGAGCAGACAGGGAAACAAGCTCCTCACACTTTGCAAAGCACTATTATGCAAAAAAATATTATATCGAATGCCTATTATGTGTGTCAGGGAGTGAGCTAAATGCTTGGTGCCATCTGCCCCTAGTGCGATTGTCCCAGGGCTCAAGGCTGCCCCTAACCCGCCCCTCCCCAGCCCATGTCCCTGGGCTATGGCTGGTTTAGGGAAGAGAGGAGCCAAAGCTGAACCAAGCAGATGCTTCCTCATGGGCAATGTGAAGCCAGCACGTAAAGCACATCTGCTGACAATGCTCTGAAAGGAAAGCCCCAGGAGCATCTCCAGCTGGGAGGCCCTGTCCAGCCCATATCAGAGCTTTCCTCAGATTTGGTTGTTTCAGTTTCCAATAACTCCATCTCCAATTTGGGGGAGGTTTCTGATGTAAGCCATGGAGTGATTGGCCCCCAGGCCTCTGGAGTGGAGGAGCAGGTCTGATGGACTCCCAGATCCAGTGTCTTCACTACCATGTACACAGCCTTTCTCATCTCAGCCTCATAAGAGCTCCATAAAGCACAAACCCTACCTTTCCTTTCTGCTGTGTAAGATCCAGAATGATGCTCGATGTCACAGGTGGGTTGTAACTGGAGGCACTGGTCTAATTTCTAGCTTCTCACAAAATCAGATTCAGAAAGGATTTATCAACTCTTCACCATGTTCCAGACCTTGCATGAACCCCCACAAATTAATTCAGAATGAATTCCTACAAAAACTGTCCATCCTGTGCAGATCAGTACCCTCCCCATACCTTCCAAGGAGCCTGGACCTTTAGTTCCCTCTCCCCTGGCACCGTGGCAGCGTGGTCAAGGTGGCTAAGTCAGCAAAGTGACTTTGGCTGGAAAAGTGAATGTGGTGTCTGCCACCAGGAATTTGAACCTGGCAGGTAGTTAGGAGCTGAAATGTGTGGGTCAGGAAGTGGAGAAGGCATGGGGAAGTCATGATGATCCTGAACAATCTAGAACAAGCACCTGAAGCCTTATTCTGGAGAATGGAATCCTCTTGTATAAAGAAGCAGAGGAAATGAGGGAGAGTCACACAGACACCATCACACACACACGCGCACACACACACACACACACCTGTCTGAAAGAAGCAACAACCGCAACAACCTATTTTTCATATCATTTATAGTCTTGTCACAGTTCAGGTATGAAGTTTGGTTAGATTTCAGTGAAAATTATCTTTCAGAGTAGTTTTTTTTTTGAGTAGGCTCCACACCCAATATAGGGCTTGAACTCACAACCCTGAGATGAAGGGTTGCATGCTCTGTGGACTGATCCAGCCAGGTGCCTCCAGAGTGGTTTTTACTCCTGGGAACAGGGAGGGGTAACTTTACTACAATTAGTATGTATGGTGTAAAACTTCATGCAAATGAGTTTGGGTGGGTAGCAGTGTCATAATTTAATTGTATCTATACAAAAGCAAACTAAACAAAAGACGAATGCAGTCTTTTACTGATTTAAAGAGAAAAAAAAACATAAAAAAGTTGTGCCTAATATGGATCTTGTTTTTTGAAAATTTTTAAATAAGTAGCCACCCTGGTTCCTGTGTCCTGTAAAATCCAGGCACCAGACCCTTGGTGTAGCTTCTGTTCGGCTTTACATCACGGGAACAAATTGGTCTGCTTTCTTGGCTTTCATCTTCTCTGGGTAAAGAGGCTGTTCATCCTTGTAAACACAAAACATGTTTGCTTTTTCCAGTTTTCTGCTAATGGCCAAGGAATGGAAGCAAATAAAAGTTTTATTGATTTTTGACAAAAAATGAAAACAAAATAGCCAGCAGCCAGGAAGACAGGTACCTGTGCAGGTCCTGGAGCACCTATGCAAACAGGATCACTCTTCAACCACGGAATTACAGGAAGGCCCAAAAGCTTAGAAAGAGCCTAGGGGATAGAGAGGGGGCTGTGGGCTAGCATGGTGAGGTTCGAGGGACGCTATTTATCAACTAGTCTGGATGCTTGTCAGTGTTTACAACCTGTATGGTCACAGCAATGTCTACTGGAGGAATATCAAGCCCATGTACCCCACATATAACCCCTCACTTCCACACACACTCACAGATGCATACTTATCCATCCTGTGGTCCTTGAGAGTTAAAAAGAGTAGCTCATACCCTCAATCTAGGGATCCTTGATAACTTTCTACTTTTGAAGTTGCAGCTCTGTTACATGCAATTTCCTATAATAATACTACCCCTCCCCACCTTTTTGAAAAGATCCAGCCACCTGCCTCAGAGCCCAGATTGATTGTTTACATTGAGTTTCTACTGAGTTTACATAAGTCATCCACAGATGGAAATCACTTGAATTGGGCTGTGAACCTTTCACATGTGTACAGGCATACTTCCTTTTACTGTACCTTCCTTTGCAGATACTGTATGTGTGTGTGGGTTTTTTGTTGTTATTTTTACAAATTGAGGGATTGTGGCAGCCCTGAGTCAAGCAAGTATATTGGCACCATTTCTCCAACAGCATTTGCTGGCTTCCTGTCTCTGTGTCACGTTTTGATAATGCTCCCAGCACTTCAAACTTTTCATTATTGTTATATTTGTTATGGTAATCCGTCTTCCGTGATTATGATTCACTAAAAGCGCAGATGATGGTTAGTATTTTTAAGACCATATTTATTTATTTTAGAAAGACAGAGAGATAGAGAGAGAGTGAATGAGCTGGGGAAGGGGCAGAGGGAGTGGGGAGAGAAAGAATCTCTAGTAGACTCCCTGCTGAGTGTGGAGCTCCACACCGGCTTAATCTTAAGACCCGGAGATCATGACTTGAGCTGGAATCAGGAGTTGAATGCTTAGCTGACTGAGACACGCAGGCACTCCATCACGGTCAGTATTTTTAAATTAAGGTTGGTACATTGGTTTTTCAGACATAATGAAAAACACACTTACTTACCTACAATAAGCTAAATCACATAAACCTGATTTTTATGTGCCCTGGGAAACCAGAAAATTCATTTGACTCACTTTACTACAGGGGTCTAGAACCAAACCCCCAATATTTCCAAGGTATGCCTGCAATCTTTAAGTCTCTGGAACATTGTAGAATTTGAATCCATATGCATTTTTTTTGAAATTACCACGTGGAAGATTGTTCTAAACCATGGAGAGACAAAGATAAGTAAGGCATGAGCCCATCATTGAGATGCTCATAGGCTAGTGATGGCCATCCAGGGAGAAGCAGAAGAATAAAAAATATGCATTGCCACATGATCCATGAATGAAACATATATGCAAAAGAATGTGCTGAAGAATTTTAGAATAGTTGCCCATGGGGAGGGTGATCAGGTGAATATGAATAGGTATGAGGATACAAAGGAATAAATTAAAGACATTCATACATTTTTAAAAAGAGAAAAAAGGAAAGAAATACTAATGAGAAGCAAGGCAACATTTCACTTAAATATTACAGTGTAAGCAAGAGCAGTGGAATATTGTTTAATTCTACGATTGCAGAAAGCTTGCAAATTTCAGTATTGAGTCTGACACAGTTGAAGTTGATGTTGACACCTGGACCTGGAAGGATAGAGGGAGAATCAGGGCAGGGGCAGCAGAAATGGATGTGGACCTGGGGCAGAAGGCATCCTGCTAATGGCTAAGGGTATAGGTCTCCCCACTTGTGAGGGAGAGCCAGCAAGTGATTCATGTACCACGCTCACCTGGCTGTGACCCTTGTATATTATTTGCAATTTTTAAAGCATATTCAATATGTTCATGCTCAAGGTTACAATTTGGTCTGTATCTACAGATTTATTAATGGAGGTTTCTTTTTACAACCCCAAGCTTGAAGAACTCCTATAGGGTTAACTGACATTGGTATCAGCTCTGCATAGCGTGGTATGTTCAGATATTTTATTGGGTCAGTAGATGGACACAGACTCAAAAAGAGTACCAGCAAAAAATGAACCTATATTGTTTACTGTGTACCATCTCATTTATTTCTCACAAAATTGCAAGTATTGCTTTTTCTCATTTTCACACAGGGAATTTGAGACTGAAGTTATTTCATATGCCTAACACCATAAAGCTCATTCATTAGTAGTGGTCCCAGGATGTGAGCACAAGCTTATCTGACTCCAAAATGCATGTTCTTTGTACTAAACCCCCTAAGGAAGATAATGATGCCCAATGTGTACAACTTCCATTCCCAGAATTGATGTCCACACAATATTGCGATTTCTTCACCAATTTCAGCACTCTGGACTAGAGCTGCAAACAATTTTTAATACATTTCTTTGAGTCACTGCTTCTCAAACACAGCTTCCTCATTCCCACAGCTGTGGCTTTGATTAGATAGTGAGCCTGGTCATAAGTTCCTCATCCATTGTTTGTTTCTACCCACCGAAATTTTCAAAATTCTGTCACAGTCTCATCTTTTCTCCTTACTGCTCTTGCCCCTGTGACCTGAAGACTTTTTGCCTTTCCTTTTTTTTTTTAAAGATTTTATTTATTTATTTATTTATTTATTTATTTATTTATTTATTTATTTATGACACACACACACACACACACAGAGGCAGAGACATAGAGAAGCAGGCTCCATGCAGGGACCCCAATGCAGGACTCAATCCTGGGACTCTGGGATCATTCCCTGAGCCGAAGGCAGCCGCTCAACCACTGAGCCACCCAGGTGTCCCAATTTTTTGCACTTTCAATCCTAAATATAGTTTTTTTGCAACTAAAGATGTCCTGCTTCAAAATGGCCTCTAATTATTCACACTTATAAGTTTCTTCTTTTCAACTTTATACAAAACGCATCAGTTCCTATCTTCGTTAACTGATCTGTAATAAATCCCAAGGCACCTGAGGTGTGGTAAAAGGGGCACAGGACTCATCATCTTTCTCCACTCTGCTTCTGCTCTTCTCTTCCATCTCAGTGAGTGGCATCGCCAAGCTCTGAGTTGTTAGCCCAGAGTTTGCTGGTTGCCAGAACCTTAACCAGGAGTCATCCTTGAACTTCTTCCACATGGGTCTGCATTTGCTTAGTTACCGAGTCCCACCAGTTCTACTTCACTAGTATCTCTATCCTTATTGCTGTTACTTGAATTTAGGTCACCACCATCAGTTGCTGGACTGCTTTAACATCCTCCTAATTGGTTTCCCTATGCTCAGCTTGCTTCCTCCAATCCATTTCTCATGCTGTTGCCAAAGTGATTTTTTAAAATAAAATGGAAATTTGATGGTCAACAGACACCTGAAAAAATGCTCCACATCACTCTGCATAAGGGAAATACAGATCAAAGCCACAATGAGATACCTACCTCGCACCAGTCAGCATGGCTAAAATGAACAACTCAGGAAACAACAGATATTGGTGAGGATGCAGAGAAAGGGGAGCCCCTTACACTGTTGGTGAGAATGCCAGTTGGTACAGCCACTCTAGAGAACAGTATGGAGGTTCCTCAAAAAGTTAAAAATAGAGCTACACTATGACCCAGTAATTGCACTTCTAGGTATTTATCCAAAGGATACAAACATACTGATTCAAAGGGGCACCTGCACCCCAATGTTTATAGCAGCAATGTTCACAATAGCCAAACTGTGGAAATAGTCCAGATGTCCATCAACAGATGAATGGATAAAGAAAATGTGGTCTATATACAATGGAATATTACTCAGCCATCAAAAAGATGAAGTCTTGCCATTTGCAACGACTTGGATGGAACTAGGGGATATTATATTAAGCGAAATAAGTCAGAGACAAATATATGATTTCACTCATATGTGGAGTTTAAGAAACAAAACAGATGAACATAGGGGAAGGGAGGGGAAAATAAAATAAAACAAAATCAGAGAGGGAGACACCATAAGAGATTCTTTTTTAAAAGATTTTATTTATTTATTCATGAGACAAACACACACACAGAGATAGAGATAGAGAGAGAGAGGGAGAGAGGCAGAGACACAAGCAGAGGGAGAAGCAGGCTCCATGCAGGGAGCCTGATGCGGGACTCGATCCCAGAACTCCAGGATCATGCCCTGAGCTGAAGGCAGGCACCAAACTGATGAGCCACCCAGGGATCCCCCATAAGAGATTCTTAACTCCAGGAAACAGACTGAGAGTTGCTGGAGGGGAGAGGGTGGGAGGATGTAGTAACTGGGTGATGGGCATTAGGAAGGGCATGATATGTGGTGAACACTGTGTCATATGCAACTGTTGAATCACTGAACTCTACCTCTGAAACTAATAACCCATTATAGGTTAATTAACTAAATTTAAATAAAATTAAAAAATTTAAATGCACATTTGGTGATCTACCTCTACCACCAAAGGAGATCATTGCCCTGGGATCATTGTCTGTTGGATCATTGTCTTAAGCAGTCACCAGGGATGAAGATCATGGAGGGCCAATGAGAGGAAACAGAAACTTGCTGCTCAGGCAAAGTGAGACCAGGTGGAGGGGGACTGCCATTATCTTCCTGATTTTTAGCCCACCCAGCCATGAGGGAAAGCATTGAGCCCGAGGATAGAAGTTGCTCTTAGACACTGTGCATTTGGTGGGAGCTTCTTGTGGAAAGTGAGTGCAAGAGAGAGGAGAAAGGAAGACAAGGACTCCATTGGACACCATCACCTGGGCAGGTTTAACACTGCACTTGCTTCATTGTCTTTTTCCCAGTTAACTGTACCATTGCACTCACTTATGAATGAGATCACTTTTGACATGATACAATGACTTTTCTCAGTGTGACCAGCACTATACTTCTTGGCCTCCTCTATTTTCTTGCTCTGCATTCATTCACTGTTTGTCCTTCTGTATATTGACTTGCCACATTCTCTGGGAAGACTTCCCTAATTTCAAAGTGGTCTAGAAGCCCCTCCTGTGGGCTTGCAAAATTACCGTGTATTGTAATTGCTTGCTAATTTTCTGTCCTTTCCAAACACTCTAGAATGTAAGTTCCTGAGGGCAGGATTTTGCTCTGTTCACTGTTGTGTCTCTAGTGGTAGATATCACTAGCTGAATTGAGAGAACTAAGGCAAGAGGTGTGTAGAGTCTGGCCAAAAGTCATACATTAATCAGTAAGTGCCAGAGACATCATTAGAACAGGTATTCTACTTGTTGATTTGTTGATTAATTAATTGATTAATTCTTCTGCTCTTCCAACAACTATTAATGAATGGCTTCCATGCTCTGTGTGGCACAGAAGAGTGAATGATGCAGAGAAACTGCTACACACTTAATGGAAGAGAGACAAGCATGAACAATTCCAAACATGGCAATCATTGAAGTAGAATAGGTGTACTAAACCCATGAAGTGGGCAATCCTGAAACGGCTTTTTGGATGTGACATCTACAAGGAACCCCTCAAGATACAAAGTTCTTGTAGGGCCTCCTGGGCCATATTAAGACATTGAAAAAAAAAAAAAGACATTGAAACATTGTCGTAAAAACAAAAGGAAGCCAAGGAGGACTGAAGAGATGAGTCGAATTTCAATAATTAAAGACAGGGGAAGGGAGTGAGAGGGCTTTTTCCCAGAAAAGGGTTTCCAGTGGTTAGCAAACCTGTGAGTTAGCAAACTGGGAGCTGGCTCTGGAGACTCAGCTGGGGCCTCCCATTGGACACAGCTTCCATCCTTTCCCTAACTCTCCCCTTGCGGACATGGATCTGGGATTCTATCGAGGTAACTGAATTTTTCAAGCATTTGTCAGCTTCATTTATGTTTTAGAGAAAGTGCAGAGGTGGTGAGACAGGGAGACAGTAGAGAGTGGTGGAGGTGACGTTCTGAGTGGCATCTGCAGGCCTATTGTCAGCTGGGTGGCAGGGATACAGCAGGTGGTGGCTAGGGGAAAGACTTGTTGAAAAGGCCCTTGGAGGAGTAGAGGCAGTGCCTGGGCCATGCAGTAGGTGGGGCCATTGTCTGTGTCCAGTCATTCTGAGGTGGAAGAACCATTTGACAGACTCGTTTCTTCTTTGCTCTGGGGATCTCAGTCTCAGGAGGGATGTTGGGCAAACTATGCAAGAAAGGGAAGGGAAAGGTCCTGAGATGCACTGATGTGCCAAGTGTGTGCCAGGCCCATGAATCTGGAAATTCCTGCAGTCTGCACAATGACTCTTTGGCCCCCTCCTCCTTCTCTACATCAGCTCCCCTCTTTTCTTGCTGCTTCCCTCCCTTCCATCTTATATTTCATGGTCACCATTGCGGCTACCACTCACTGAGGACTTCCCAAGAGCTAGACACCCTGCCTGGCCCTGCCATGCATGATTTTATTGTCTTTATGCCAAACTTTGCTAGGTCCCGTCATTGTGCTCCTAATTCTACTTGCTGCAAACAGTATTGCTGCTAGGGCCAGGAAGGAGTCTGTGTCTGTGTCTGTGACATGAGACTCAAGTCAAGCAAACCTGGACCCTGTGAAAACTGTGGGTCCTTGGATAAGTTAGTGAATTCTCTGAATGTCTGTTTTCTCACCTGTAAATTGGAGCCAAAGAGAATGACAGCTTCATCTCAGTATGCTGCTGTGGTTGGACTCCCTAACCCCCACCTCCCTCATCCCTAATCCTTCTTTCAATTTGGCACAATGGTCTCCTCTCTAGCCCCCACCTCATCTTCCATGGCTTCTCATTGACTTCACGGCAAAGTCCAACCCCTCAGGATGGCACATCTGAAGTTCAGCTCATTCATCCTGTAAGCATTTACCAAGACCATGGGCAGGGACTGTGCTAAGCTGGGAGGACCATAAGAACCCCAGTCCCTTTTCTGAAGGGACTCACCATTTCGGACTCTTTCCTGCAATCCAGCCATGCTGGATTACTGAGGGTCTCAGAACTAACCATTATGTCGCCACCCCTGGACCTTTGAATACGCTTTTCTCTGCCTGGAATTTCACTACCCCTTCCCTGGAAGTTCCTGGAAAACTATACTGAACTTTTCCATCCACATTCAGGTAGAAAACTTGTCTGTAAAACCCACTGAAGTCTTAGAGTTATCCTTCTTTCTTTCTTCCCTCATGTACCCATTGCTGCTCCCTCAGCCCAACCCCACTAATAGGAATTATTTGCTTACATTGTCTTCCTTTAGGGATAGGGGTACAATTTATTCAATCACCAAACTAGCATCTGGGGGAATGCTTCACTCTTCTGCTTTACCATCAACCATGGAGTGCTTACCATGTGCCAAGTCAAGTTTATGTACTTTATCTCATACAATCTTCATAGTAACTATATGAGATAAGTCCAGTAAATATGCCCATTTTACAGATATGGACATTGACCCAAGAATAGTTAAGGAACTTGTCCCAGGTTACCTAACTTGTAAGTGTCAGACCCAGGATTTGAACCCATGCACCCAGCCTGTGAAGCCTGTGCTCCTGTCACCAGGCATGCCCCCCAATGTCATGGCTGCTAAGAATATTGTGAGTGAGTGAACTTTTCATTGCAACAGTGGTTCCATCATTTACCATTATGTATGTGAATCCTCCACCCAGTGCTTTTCAGACTACGTGCAGTGAAGGATTAGGTTTGTTTGTATTATTTTTTAAATGCCCATCTTCTGCAGACCAGTAGTTTTGTATATTAGAACAAAAAAGGAATTGCTAGAGAAAAGATCACACACTAGGATATTGCAATGACATCCAATTGCCTTAAATGTTTCTAAATATTTACCCTCAGTTCCCGTCGTTAACATGTGGACCATTTTTGAACAGCACTGCTCTATCTGACTGCCAGCTCGGACTCGCAATGTGTTGAGGATGGATTGAAGAATGAAATCTGGATTGTATCACTGAGGGTTTTGATGAAGAAAAATGGAAAGCTGAAAACCTTGTGAATTTATATCTGGCTCTGTATCAAGAGAAGCGTCTCATTCTCCAGAGGTGATCCTGTGGACAGGGGTCTAGGTGAGACCTGCATGCTAGAGACCACTTAATGTCTTCTTATAGATGGAGAGGCAAATTAGGCCAGAACCTTAAAACAGTCAAAACTACTATTTCAAAAGAGTATGTTGCTCTTTCACACTCACATTGGTTTTTGGAAGGGGATGATGAACAGTTCTACAGATTCAGTAAGGCAGTGGCATTATTGACGAGTTCTCTGGTAAAATATTATATTTTGAAAAATCTCATTTTGAAGTTTTTATTGAGTTTTAACATACTGGTTATTTTTGATGACAAATAGCAGGAGGTTCTGAGGAAGTATGATTGGGGAAATACACCGTATACAAAAGAATAAATAACATCAGATGTTGTGCTTTGAGAGGACCCATAGAATCTTGGCTCAAAGTTCTCATTTTACAGGTAAGGAAACACAGCTCCTGAGATGGGGGTTGGGGCCTGGAGCGCAGACATACATGGTTTGTTAGCAAATGAGGTGGGAAGAGAAGCCTAATTCCTGGTCATTTCAGCCAAACATTTGGAACCTCCAAAAGCTCCAAGGGTGAGAAAGGAGAAACAGAAGCTTCTCATTCTCTGAACAGCACCAAGCTGGTGAAGCATGGACCCCACTGCCATTCCCCAATGGATCAACACCATTTACTTTCATATTCTTTATAGGAAGGTCCCAAGGAACTAGTGAGATGACAGTCAGTAGTGGGTTCTTCTGACTCTGAGTTACTGGCTTATTCCTTTACACATAAGTCTGGACTATGGTCTCAATAAATAATGTTTCTAAATAAAACATACAATTGGCTACTCTTCAAATACAAATAGATGCTGTTGTGATTGTTCACATAGTTTAAGGTGTGTATTGTTAGAATAACTCTTTTTAATTTTTTTTTTTTTTTGGTCATTGATATTAAAAAGACAAGTGTGCTCATTTAAGGATCAGCAAAATAGGGACGCCTGGGTGGCTCAGCGGTTGAGCTCAGGGCATGATCCTGGAGTCCCAGGATCGAGTCCCACATCAGGCATCCTGCTTGGGAGCCTGCTTCGTCCTCTGCCTATGTCTCTGCCTCTCTCTCTTTATGTCTCTCATGAATAAATAAAATCTTTTAAAAAAAAGGATCATCAAAATACTTTGATGTTAAAATGGAGTTGTCCTATTTCAAAGATTAGAAACCACAGGCATTGAGGACAGTGTGCTGAAAACTGCTATGAACTTAGGGAAACACAAAGTGCTGCATCACTGTTATGCCTGGTCTGGGTGAAAAGCACATAATAGGGGATGGAGGAGCAGACCGAAGGCTTCCAAGAGCTCTGCCTCAGTTGAGTTCAAGCATAATGGTTAAAAGCTCTAGTTTTGGGGTCAGATGCTCTTGAGTGATAGTTTTTTTTATTTTTCTACTTGCTGTCTGTATGCTCTTGGACAAACTATATAGCCTGTCTGAGTCTGTTACATTAGTAAAATAGGGGTTATAATACATACTTCATTGGGTTGTTGTA
The DNA here is from genome assembly GCF_011100685.1 of Canis lupus familiaris. Lineage (NCBI taxonomy): Eukaryota > Metazoa > Chordata > Mammalia > Carnivora > Canidae > Canis > Canis lupus. The sequence goes on along the minus strand of NC_049234.1, from coordinate 28,984,970 downwards.
AGAATTCGATGATATAATGGGCCTAATACAATGCCTGGCTCATAGTAAACACTTTATATGTGGTGAATATCACTCCATCTCTGCCATCATCACCATCACTACTAGTACTAGGACAACCACCACCACCACCACTACCTCCACTGTGATAACTACCATCAGCATCACCAACACCACCATCACCACCATTGCCATCATCAACACCACCACTATGCTAACTACTATCATCAACACTACCATCCCCACCACCATCATCAGATCCTAGAAACTCCAGAATGTAACATTGTTAATTTCCCTGAAAGTACTCTCAGCTCTTCCTTATCATACACTCTTTACTTCCTTTCTAATATCAATATGTCCTCTGTGAACTGGTGGAGGTGTTTGGAGGTATGCTGACCCCAAGGTCTCTTTTCTTCCCTTTCTGTACTTGTTACTGTTTGGCTATCTCACTGCTCAACTTCTACCTTTATCTGCCTCTGTCTTTCCATCATGGGGTTTGGGGTTGGGCACCATCTGCAACCCTAGGTTGCTTGAGTTCATGAGTTGAACCCAACAGGGGCAGAAAGTGTACCAGCTGCCTCAGTTCAACCATCTGTTGAAGTAAGTCTTTCTGCATGTGAATGTGGTGCACATATGGTAGGGGTGAACTTTGTTTTGTTGTCTTCCCTGCCTCTAGGCTATGGTGCCATCTGTAGGCCCTGGCATCTGCTCTCTTTTCAAAGCCCAGCACTCCAGTTTCTGGTGAGGGCTGAATAGCTTTCTGGAAACTAAGCCTGTTTGGCTAGTCCTGATGTTCTACACAGTTAGGACCAGACTCTTTTCCAGAGGTCTGGACCTTTCCTTCTTTGATGCATAAGTTACCACCTGGAAGCCAATGTAAATGTACAAAATAACCCAAATCATATTTCTAGTGTCACTCTGTATTAGGACTTTTTGTTGTAAGTGGCAAAAGCTAAATTCAAATATACTGAAACAAAATGAATTATTGTCTCATGCAACTAAACAAAGTCTAAGGAATGCTGGCTTTGAGCTTGGATCTAGGTGTTTATATATTGTCATTGGGAGATTTCTCTATCTCACAGCTCTTCTTTCTCTCTCCTACTTTGACTTCTTGCTCTGGCAGCCTCACCCTAGTGCTGGTCCCAATGGGGCCAAGCTTCTTCCCTGTCTTCCTATCAAGGTGAGATGAGATGAGAGAGAGAGAGATTCTCCAACAATTTCCACAAATGTTCTAGGATTTACATCTATTGTACGTGTCCCCCCCCCCCCACCACATCAGTCCTGTGACCAAGGAGATGGAGTATGTGATGGCTGATCAGCTGAAGGGATATGACCTATCTCTAGAGCAGGGGCAGAGGTCAGCTCTGGGCAAGCCACATGGCCAGAGACAGGAAGCAGTGGTTCCTCGCAAGAAAATCTAGCAGCTCATATCTGAAGAATGGGAAGCTCAGTTGAGGGAACACAGGGAGTAGTTATCTATTGTATGTTCTGCTTTGACTGGCCCCAATTGGCTAAACTTCACCATAACCCAAACTTGTTGGGAACCTTGGAAAGAACCTTTGGAGAACCTTTGGAGCTAGAAAACCTGTTTAAATCTTTGTTCTTTCAATTCCTAGCTGAGTGATCTTGAGCAAGTGGCTCAACATCCATGAGCCTTGTACTCCTTTTCTAAAATGGGATGATAATGTTTTCCATTCAGCCTTTGTTTTGAGACTTTTCCTGTATGACACACATTGCCTGGCACATGGTAGGTATCCCTGTGATAGCAGTTCCTCCCTCCTTTCTATATTGGTATAGCTCGATCCACACTTGAGTTTGTTATACCACATGAATGCTTTTCATCAGAACTACCCCAGAGAATCTACCTTCCATGTATTTTGCCTTCGCTTCCTCTTTATTATGATCAATGGGTATTAGAGGGTTCACCCATCCATCCATTCATCCATCATCATAACTACTAGTCATAATGATAACAAGAGTAATAATTCTGCCCTTTTCTTTTGCCTGGCCTGTCTCTTCCCAAGCCTCTTACACTTTCTCTTCACCAGAGGAAAAGCAGTTGATTTGATTAGGCAGAGAAGATGTCACAATGACCTGTGGTTATTTTGGGTGAAGTCACTCTTTGGAAAGGCCTCTCAGCTTCACTTCTTACCCAGAATCCAAGCCTGGCTGTGGGTTCCTACTGCTCCATTCCATTCATGGGGTTCCTGTGCATAGGTTAATCCAGAATCTGGTTGTACAGACCAGGTCATATTTTCACCTGCTTTAACACTTCAGAGTGTCTTTTTCTTTCTTTCTTTCTTTCTTTCTTTCTTTCTTTCTTTCTTTCTTTCTTTCTTCTTCTTTCTTTCTTTCTTTATTTCTTTCTCTTTCTTTCTTTCTTTCTTTTCTTTCTTTCTTTCTTTCTTTCTTTCTTTCTTTCTCTCCTTTCTTTCTTTCTTTCTTTCTTTGATTTTATTTAATCATTTGAGAGAGAGAGAGAGAGCGAGAGAGAGCGAGAGCACATGAACCTGAGGAGAGAGAGAGAAGCAGACCCCCTGCTGGGCAGGGAGCCCAACATGGGGTTTGATCCCAGGACCCTGGGATCATGAAATGAGCCAAAGTCAGACACTTAACGGACTGAGCCGCCCAGGCACCCCTGAGAGTGTGTGGTTCCAAGGTTTACTCTCTGAGGTAGGAAAAGTGGTGAGAGTGGCAGGATGGTCATAAAAGGAATGGATCCTTTATGCATCTTCCACAAGCCTAAGTCCTGTGTCTTTACCAGAGCCCTGAACAGGGATTCCAGGCACCAATATGGTTCTTGGTGAAATAGCACTGTACTTAATTTCCCATTTGCTATGTGTATCTTTGTGTTCCTGGGAACTCTGTGGAGAGGTAGAAATAATAGAAATTGTAGTATATGATCAGTTCTTTTTTTTTTTTTTATTTATGATAGTCACAGAGAGAGAGAGAGGGGGGCAGAGACACAGGCAGAGGGAGGAGCAGGCTCCATGCACCGGGATCCCGACGTGGGATTCGATCCCGGGACTCCAGGATCGCGCCCTGGGCCAAAGGCAGGTGCCAAACCGCTGCGCCACCCAGGGATCCCCATGATCAGTTCTAATACACTGATCTTAATGCCATCAACCATCACCTAGAATGCCTAGCAAGAGCTATTTCTTGTGCACCCTCTGCACACCAGGTGTGTGCTAAATGCTTTATACTTTTTCTGCTTGTCCATTTACCAATGTACCTGTCCATCCATTTATCCCATTGTTCAACATTAATTGGATGTCTCTTCTGTGTCAGGTGCAGGTCTAGGAAGACTCAGCCCTAAAGAAGCCAACAGTCCAGCAGTTTCAGGCTTTCTATCTCTCGCCCCAATTAACCCTCATTTTCCTCCATGCTAAATAACTCATATTGTTGCTGCTGGTGTAAAAGTTCAGCAGACCTCGCTCTAACACTGAGCCTGTCAGGGGAGCAAAGAGATAAAGAATGTGGTGAGCCTTCACCACAACAGGATTTATTATTTTATTTTATTTTATATTTTATTTTAATAAAGAATGTATTTATTTATTTGAGAGGGAGAGAGCAGGAGCGGGGGTCAGAGCAGAGGGGGAGGGAGAAGCAGACTCCTTGCTGAGCAGGAACCCTAACTCTGGTTTGATCCCAGGACCCTGAGATCATGACCGGAGTCGAACCAATTCAGCCATCTAGGTGGCCCAACATGACGGGATTCAAACAAAACTGGAAGGTGATTCTTCTTTGCTCAACTTTTAGGTGACAGCAGAGAATGCTGGGCGGCACTTTATTTGTTTCTTGTTGTTTCTGTAACAGATTACTACAAACATAGTCACTTAAAAATAACATAACTTTATTATGTTTTGGTTTTGGAGGTTAGAACAAAACATGAACCTTATGGAGCTGACATCACAGGAGTTTTGGCAGAGCTGTGTTTCCTGGGGAGGCTTCTGGGGACAATGAGTTTCCTTTTCTGTCTGCTTCTGCCTGCAGTCCTTGGTTCATGACCCCTGTGCCAGCTCTGAAGGCAGCAATCACACTCCTCTGCCCTCTGCTTGTATTGTCACATCTCCTCTGACTCTGCACCTTCTTTTTTCCTGTTTCAAAGGCTCTTGATTATTGTTGACCCTCCCACCCACAGATAATCGGGATAATCATCCTATTTTTAGATTCTTAATTTACTCACACTGCAAAGTTCCTTTTGCCCTGAACATAGTCACAGGTTCCCAGGATTGAAGGTTAAGGCATGGACATCTTTGACAGGTATTATTTTGCCAACACAAGCATTAGCATGGTCTCTGCTTCTTTGGGAAAGTTGCTAAATCTCAGTTTTCCTACCCGAAAAATGAGCCTAATAGCCATACAACCAACACAGAATTGTTGTGAAGATTGAATGTGAAAGTACTTGTGAAGAATACAGTGCAGTGGGGTGGCATATTATAAATGCTCATTAAATTATAGATATTATTCCTTTTTATTTTTAAAACGATTTTATTTATTTATTCATGAGAGAAAAAGAGATACACAGAGACACAGGCAGAGGGAGAAGCAAGTTCCCTGTGGGGAGTCTAATGCAGGATTCAATCCCAGGACCCTGGGATCATGACCTGAGCCAAAGGCAGACGCTCAACCACTGAGTCACCCAGGCATCCCTAGATATTATTTCTTGTGAAGTGATTCTCTTTTCAGCTCTCATGAGGAGTGGCCAGAGGGAGGGGGCCACAAAGAGAGATGAAGAGTAGTTCTCCAGTTTACTCCTTCCCCTTCTTCTGGCAAAAAGTAGCCTTTTGCCCTTTTCTCAACTGAAGGACTTTGACCAATTTCCCAAGAAAGAAAAATAGTTGTTTGCCACAATCAGAAATAGAAATTTAAGATCATGGGAAGTGTGCACATACATGTCTATGTGTCTGTTGGGGAAAAAGAGTGTCAGGAAGGTGTGGGGACACTATAAAATGTCTTTGCCTGAAAGCATAATGGTTATGACATCTAGAGTTTGAATATTGGGTTTTTTTCCTCCTTTTTTTTTTCTTTTGTCCACATATGAAATATCTAAATCTGCCAGAGCAATTTGGTTTTTCATTTACGGGGACCACAGGTATCGCTTCCAAATATTGTTCAGAATAAAACTTAATTGAAAACGTCATCAACCTGGAAAATTGCTTGACAAGCTGGGGTCGCATTCATAAAGGGATGTTTGTTTATCCCCTGACCGTGATGGGGTCTGTGCTGGCCCAGGAGGGGGTGGCTGGCATGTTGGTCACATTGCTCACAGTCCCTGCTGGGCAGGAGCCCTCTCAATCTGGCTGCTCTGTGCTTGCTTAAAGGTCACCTGTCAGGGAAGCAGAGAGCAATCCCTTACTGAGGAGGCACCAAAATAGATCCCTTTTGATTTCACTGCATAATCCCTGCTTTCTGTGAGTTCAAATTGCTTGTCAGACAATGGAGTCTTCATTGTTTCAGAAGAGGGCTCTTCCTGTATCTGTTACATAAGAATGTCTTGATTGCAGTCAGTAGTCTCCATCTCTGATGGCCTAGACTCTTCCCTCCCATCTCCTCCATGAAGCTTTGCTGTGTGTTGGAGAAATTTAGAACTCTAGGAGGCTAACCCTGACAAGGCTCATGCTATTTGGTGTTATCTGTGGAGAGGTAAACCGTGCCATTCTTTGAGGTACTTGATAGAGCCAGAAAGAAACATAGGTCCAAAACCTTAAAGACTGTTATGGGCTGAAATACATCCCTTTAAAATTCATATGTTGAAGTTCTAATCCCTAGTATCTCAGAATGAGACTGTATATGGTCTCTAAAGAGGCGATTAAATTAAAATGAGGTCGTTAGGCTTAGAGTCTCCAGAATGAGGAGTGTCTTCTTGAATGCTAATTAAGTGATTCCTGGCCAGGCCCATAAGTAGCTTCAGATGGGGACTGGTTACCACAGAAACCAGACCAAAGCAGGGTTCGTGGATTGAAATTTTCAATGTCATCCCTCAGACCTTCAGAGAGGGGAGAGGGGCTGGAGATTGTAATAATCACCAACGGCCAAGGACTTAATCCGTCATGCCTATGTAGTGGAGTCTCCATAAAAGCGCTAAACAAAGGAATTTGGAGAACTTCCAGGTTGGTGAATGCATTCATGTACTGGGCTGGTGGCATTGCCTAAACTCCATGGAGACAGAAGCTTCTGTGCTCTAGTCCCTTCCAGACTATGCACTATGTACCTCTCTATCTGAATGTTCATTTATACCCTTTATAATAAACCACAATAATAAGCTAAAAAATGTGGTCATTAGAGTGATTTAATCCAATCTGACTGGTGTCCTAATAAGAAGAAATTAAGATGTAGTTTTATAGAGGGAAGACCACGGGAAGACACAGAGAGGAGATGGTCATCTACAAGCCAAGGGGAGAGATCACAGAAGAAACCAAACTAACCCTGCCCTCATCTTGATCTCAAACTTTCAGCCTTCAGAATTGTAAGAAAATAACTTTCTGTTGTTTAAACCATCTAGTATGAGACACTCTGTTATGGCAACCTGAGCAGGTTAATGCATAGACTCAGAGTTTAAATTTTGGCTCCTTTGTATAACATGAAACAGAGAACTAGGTTTCTCTGGTTCCCCATCATAAAAAAAAAAAAAAAAATGTGGTTAAGAGTAATCCCTGTTCTACCAGATTCACAAAGTTATTGGCAAGGGTTAAGTAGGATCAAGATTGTGATAAGGTTTCTTTTTAGATTTTATTTATTTATTTGAGAGAGAGCACAAGAATGAGGGAAGGGGCAGAGGGAGAGGAAGAAGCAGACTTCCCCCTGAGCAGGGAGCCTGATGTGGGGCTCGATCCTAGGACACTGGAATCATGACCAAAGTCAGACTCTTAACCGACTAAGCCACCCAGGTGCCCCAAGGTTGTAAGAGGATTTCTTATGCACTTCTCACCCAGGCTAGTGGATGAGCACTGAATGACTTTCTGATTTCTTGGCTGGTCACCACCTAAACCAGAATGGTAAATGGATTTCATTTCTTGTGCCATACTTGAATAAGTGGCCCTGACATCTTGGAAACATTGAGGACATTTATAAGAATAGGTGAAAATTCAGTGGGAAATGTGTCTCGATTGAGTTGAAATGGATGTATTGTGAAATGGACATATTAAGAGGAGAAGGAGGTCGTAAGTTATGCTTTTTATTTTTCAGCTGAAGTTGGAGGTCATATTCTCTATGACATCTTCCATTATGAAATCAGTTGACACCTTTCTTTTTAAAGAATTTCTTTAGAAATATTTAGCATTCATCTTTCAATTTTTTTATCTTATTCTTTGTGTTAGTTTCCTATGGCTGCTGTGGCTTAAAGCAACATAAATGTATTATTTATAGTTCTGGAGGCCACAAGTGCAAAATTAGCTTCCCTGGGCTAAAGTAAGGTAATGGCATACCTGGTTCCTTTTGGAGGTTCTAGGAAAGGACCCATTTCCTGGCCTATCTTAGCTTCCAAAGGCTTCCTGCACTCCTTGGCTCATGACCCCTTCCTTGAATCACTCCAGCCTCTTGCTTTTGTTGTCATATTTCTCACTTATGCCTTTAGCCTTCTTTTTGCCCTTGGCCTTCCCAATTATGTGATTATGTCATGTGCTCACCCAGATATTCAGGATAATCTCCTCATTTCAAGTTCTTTAGCTTAATCATATCTGCAAGTCCCCTTTGCCAGATAGGATAACATTTATAGGTTGTGTGGATTAGAATGAGACTATTTTATGGAGGCCAGTATCGCCCAGCCTCCCACAATACTGAAGATACAATGCAGAATAATGTAGAGAACGGACTTTCCCCCCAATTTCTCTAGTTGTTAGCTTTCTGACTTTGGGGAAGTCCCTTAACGTCTCTGAATCTATTTCCTCAAATGTAAAATGAGTATGATATTCAGCTCACAGGGTGGCTTTGATCATTCAGTTACATGAAAGACTATATGGGACCAATGAATATAACTCCAAGGACATAGCAGGCTCTTAGTGAATGGTAGCTGGTTTGCTTCATTCACTCTTTGGTTCTTCCAAATTTAGGTTGTTCCAACTTTAGTTTTCTGTTTTCCATAGAGAGAGCCATCTCAGACCAAATCAACCATTGTCTGCTGAGCTTGTCCAACACAGGGGGTCTCAGCAGCCCAACACAGACATTGAGGGTATGTAGGCAGGGGAATGTCTTCAGCCTCAACTCCTTGAAGAGTTTGCTTAGTCTTTCTTCACTTATCGGAGGCCAAGGCAGCCCTTGGCCAATATGAAAGACTTTGTCTTATCCAGCCTACCATGTAAATCAGGGGCTGGTAGTGTTGGCTCAGGACTCTTTCTAGTAACTGAGAGCTTGAGAGCTTGATACCTAGGGCTCCAATTCCAGTTACCAGGACCAATCTTGCCACAAGTCATGGTTTATTTAACCAGCCTGATGTCTCTTGTTTTCACTGTTCATGTTGATTCTCTACAGTTTGGCTGGTGGTTGCACAGGCTTCACCATACTCCAGCTTCTGCCAGCTACTTTGGTTTTGCTACTTTCCAACTCTGGTGAATTACCTTATACCTCAGTATTTTCCTGGCACTATTTACTGCCTGCCAAACTCTGCCAGCCTTACTCTCAAATGTTAGGACTTTCCCCTAAAACCTAATTCAGGAAGTAAGAGAGATTCCTTACTGATAGAGCTTTCTGATACTAGCTACCTGCCTGAGAATCTTGAGCCTTAGAATCTCCTTTGGCCATTCTGTTGGGACATTTAACCATCCATCTATGCATCCACTTATCCATGCATCCACCCATGCATTCCATGCATCCATGCATCCATCCATCCATCCACTATTTATGGAATCCCTGTCATAACCTTGGCTGACAAAGGTGAATAAGATAAAGTCCTACCCCTCGAGGCATTCATACTGTAGTGAAGGAAATAAATAAGTAAATACATAGTTACACAATACAGTGCAAGACATCATTCAGTTAATACCAATGGAACCTCAGAAGAGGCATTTAGTTTTGAGGTGAGAGGTTAGGGGAGTTTTCACAGAGGAGGTGAAACCAGAGCTGGATGTTTAGGTTGAGTAGGTGGTTTGTAAGTAGACAAAGAAGGGCATTGCTCTGCCAACTGCTTGTCCAACTTGAAGCCTCGTTCCTTCCAATATCAGATTGGTTCCCTATAATTTTCAACTTTCTCAAGAGTAGCTTCTATGGACTGGATTGTGCCCCCCTCCCCCATTCATAGATTGATGCTCTCACATTCAGTGTGACTGTATTTGGAGATAAGGTCTTTGGGGTGGCAATTAAGGTTAAATGAAGACGTAAGGGTGGGGCCCTAATCCGATAAGACTGGTGTCTTTATAAGAAGAAGAAGGGGCTTGAGAGCTCTCCCCACCTGGTGGGGGTATGTGGTGGAAGGTGGCATTTGTAGGAACCAAATCAGCCAGCATCTTGAGCATGAACTTTCAGCCTCCTGAACTGTGCGAGATAGATTATTCTTGTGTGAACGACCCAATTTGTGGCATTTTCTTTTTTTATTTCCTTTTCATTTTTCTTTCTTTTCTTTTCTTTTTCTTTCTTTTTTTTTTTTTTTGTGGCATTTTCTGAGGACAGCCGAACTGACGAATAGAGGTAGCTAAAGGAGATTTGCCCATTTGGCTACCTACCTACACTATAGATGATGAACAAATGCTTGCTCAAAGGAACACAGGCTAAGTGCTCTGAATACATCATCTCATTTAATCTTCATTATGACACCAGGAACAAGGGATTATCAACCTCATTTTTACAGATGACTCAGATAAACCTGAGTCAGTGACTTGCCTGAGGTCATCTAGTGAAGCTGGAGTTTGAACTCAGGTCTGTCCAGTGCAAATAGTACTTTTAAAAGTACTAAAACCCCATTCCCTGTTCCTTGACTCCATTCAGCATGGGTGAGGATGGGTCCAACCTGGATGCTATAAGGATGTGGAGGTAGGAGTCAGGCCCATTACTTCAGGCTCTCTCCCTCTGCTCCCCCACCCCTACAATCAACTGCTGAACAGTTTAATAGGGCTCCCTTCTTCTGTTGTGTGCATTCAGGAGCACACACCCATAAATCTCAAGAATTGAAAGACACACTGAAGCAAATAACTCACAGTACCTGGGCCTGCTGTTTAATAACTGAACTGGCTCACGTGATAAATGGCTACAATGTTATGCCACAGGAAGAATAAATAACAGACACAGTCATCTTTAGAGACATTATAAATGAAACCCATTCCTTCCTGTCTGTGCCTTAAGGCCGTTGTTAGAGGAGTCTTTAGAGGAGAGGTGTGCCCAATTTCATCATGGCACACATGGATTGAGCACCTGCTGTATCCTCGGATAGGGATTCAGGGGGAAAGGAAGGTACAATCTACACCCACAGGTGAGCCTCTGCCTGAAGAAATGCGTACACCTCTGTGTGCAGCTCTGCAAGAGCTATGTGCCATAGTGTCGAAGCCTCAGGGTGCTGATTGGAAAAGGAAATCAAAAGATCCACTTCTCAAGGTTACAAAGCAGCATATGGACACACGCCCAGAGTGTGCTTGGCACATGGGAGGTGCCAGGGCATCTATGTGTCCTATAAAGGTTTAAGAGTCAGAGGCAGGGCTGGTGAGTGAGATGGAAGGGGGGATTCATCTTGCAGCACCCAGGTGAGATCTCAGCTCTGAAAGTGCACTAAGTAGACATTCACAGCCCCTTGGAGCTTGACCTTTGTGTGCCAACCTAGACGGTTCTGTCCTGAGACCTCTCTGGGTGCGGAATGATAATCTAGTCAGGAAGTTTTGTGATCCTCTAGGTTAAATTCTCTCTTGATTGTTTTTACAGCTAAAGGTCACTTGTGACCATGTGGGCTATGGGGGGGTGGGTGACCTAAACCATTCAGTTTAAGATCATTATCTTGTAGTTTTGAAATACTAGGATAGGAAATAGAATAAAAATGTGATAAACATGACTTAGGAGTCAGTGTATAAACTGCAGGTCTGCTGTTTGTCAGCTGTGTGACCTCAGGGATTCCCTCCCCATCACTCTGAGCCTTTTTTTAATGGTCCCCAAACACTGACAGACCACAGATCATTATGGTACCCACCAGACTGGTTGTCATGAGGAAAATATTAACATTATCTACGTAAAGTGCTTAGCATGTGTATCTAGCCCTTAATCAATGATTATGATTATCGCTAAGAAGAAAAGAAGGGAACAAGAGCCAGAGATGATGAGAGGGAAGAGAGGAGGAAGGGTAGAGGAAAAAGACTGGAAAGTTCTGGATGGAGGTGGCGAAGCTCATCACAAGTGCAGGCTTCTCATATTTGAAGAATTGGTCTACGAAGAAGGTGAGAGACTTTGCTTAGTACCAATTTGTGCAGGTGGAGGGAGGGAAGTGTTGTCTAATATGACCAGTTACTATGGGAGGTGCCATCAAAGGATAATGTTAAGCTAAAGATCTCCAGAAAAGGGTCTACAGACATCTAGAAAGGGGTCTCTGTGGAACACAGAGAATACTATTAAATGTGCAATTTCTTACACATAATGCATCCTTATACATATGTATAGAAACTTTGGTTCTTTGAATAATATCAGCAACCACTTCCAAAAGTCTGAACCATGTGCCAAGCTGGGGGCTGAGCGCTTTATTTCAAATACACATATCATCCCCATGGCAACTCTAGGAGGAAGGTATTGTCAGCTTCTCTGCAAAGGGAGGTGAGACTCAGGTCCAGAGAGGATTTTTTTTTTTTTTTTTTTTTTGGCAGGAACACTTAACATAGCAGTTATCCTCTTAGCAAATTTTAAGTATACAATACAGCATTGTTGGCTATAGGCACCTATGCACTATGTTAGCTCTCCAGAACCGATTTAATCTTGCATTACCGAAGCTTTGTCGCCTTCAACCATCACTTCCCAATCCCCTTCCCCTCCAGCTCCTGGCGAGCACCATTCTGTTCTCTGCTTCAAGTCTGAGTATTTTAGATTCCACATCCACAATACAAGTTGGGTATTAAATTATGAAGGAATGCTTCCCAAACCCCACGACCTCCATTATAATATTACCTGCATGCTCTGTGATTTATTTGTTGACATTACATATCAGTTTTTCCCTTTGGACTGTGGCCTCCTCCGATGCACACGTGCCTATCTATTTATCTTGGTATCTTTTGTCATAACAGCTCCGGGCAGAAAAGGTGCTCAATCAGTATATTTTGAAAGAATGAATAGGTGAATTAGGATTCAAGAGAAGCAAGAACACAGAAAGATGGCGGAAAAGAGAAGGCAAACATCTTATTGAGTGCCTAGTGTGTACTGGGCTCTGAAGCATTTTACTTACACAGCCTCCTGCAGAGGCTAAAACATGAAAAGCATTTATTTCAGACATACCCGCAGTTAACATAGGTCCATTCAACGTGATGCACTTGAATGAGATTTGGGAGGTGGAGCTTACTAGAACCTTTATGATGGTCTCCTTTCTTTGCCCTCTGACCTCATCTTTCATTGTTCATCCTTCTGAGTCTTTACTCCAGACATTCTGAATTTTTTCCCCTCTATTCTTCTATGTGCCTAGATCTCCCTTGATTCTTTGCTGGGAAATTCGCTGTCCCTATATTTTATTTATAATTAATTCCTATTACTTCTTTACAACTCAATTCACATGCCACTTCCTCCAGGCAGCCTTCCATGACACTCACAGCCTGAGTTAGGTGTCTTGCTGTGGTAAGAATTCTAAAGATACTTGATGATTTCCAGTCCCTGGTTAGTCGATCAAACATGAATCTAGGTATTGCTGTGAAAAGATATTACAAACGTAATTAGAATCCTAGAGGAGTTGATTTTAAAATGGGGAGATTTTCTGGGTTGCCCTAATCTGATCATATAAAAGTAGAGAACTTTCTTTGGCTGGTGGCAGAAGAGAAAGGCAAAGGGCGATGTTAGAGTCAAAGACTCGAAGTATCATTTCCTGTTTGAAGATGTAAAAAGCCACCTGAGAAAGAATAAGAGTGGCCTCAAGGGGTGGAGAACATTCCATGTCCACCATGCCCACCAGGAAAGCCAGCAAGAAAAGGGGAACCTCAGTCCTACCATCACACAGAACAGAATTTTGCTGCCAACCTGAATGAGCTTGGAACCAGATTCTTCCTCTGGTCCTCTGGATAAGAGCCGTGCCTGGTTGATTCTTTGATTTTTGTCCCTGTAAACTCTGAGTCAAGAATCTCGGCAATCCACTGGGCTTCCGACCTACAGAACTCTAGGATCATACCTGGGTGTTGCTTTTAAACACTAAATTTATGGTAAATGGATACACAGTGATAGAAAACAGATAGCTTTGTTATGTGTTCTCCTGGCACTCTGATATTCTCTTATCACCACAGTGGCATTGTAATGGCTTATTAAATTATGTCTCCAACTAGACTGTGAGCTCCCTTAGGGCGGTGATTATACTAAGCTCTTTCATAGTTCTAGTTCCCAATGCCGTCCACAGTGCCTGAGACACAAAAGTCTCTAAATTAATCTCTGTTAAACGAGTAAATGGATTTCCATAAAAAGGGGCTGAAATGAAGTCCTGTTAAGGTCTGCCCCGGGCCTAACAATAGAATGCTGTGGGAGACTGCTTCAGCTATCAGCCCAAGACCTATGGCTGTCATGCCAACATGGCATCTTAATAATTGAGGGAAGAAAGCGCTCACCTCTCTGAGAGCATCTGAAGCTCTGCTGCTTTACTTTTCTTTGGTCAGAAAGTTTCTTTTTCCTGAAAGATTACCTGACAATTTTCAGTGGATAATTAGAAACCCCAAACTTTCCAGTCCTAGAATGATACATTGAAGCACCACCCACCCTAGACTTGGTAGAGTGCACCAGGTTGTACACCAATTCATGCCAGTTCTTTGAGGACTTCTTCCTAAACCTGTCACTATTGTTTGATTTTTATCTCAACCCATGTATTTGTCAGAACTCTTGACTGCAGGTGGGCTTGGGGAAAATGAGAATTTACAGTTGCATATACCTAGAGTGTCTAAGGTTCACAAATGTGGGTTCAGGAATGCTTTGATCCTGAGGCTCTTATGGGATCATCATGGATTTGTCTATCCCACCATATCCTGGTTCAGCTTTCCTCCATGTGTTGGCTTCATTCTCCAGATGTCTCTATTTACATCTGGAAAGATGAGCCATTGACAATTGGTTATAGGACTATATGATCATTACAGCTCATTCCTTCCAAGGAAAGGTGGAATGCTTAATTTATTATTACTGTTTTGTTTTTGTTTTTGTTTTTGTTTTTGTTTTTTTTGCAGTGAGTCTAAATTAAGTTTTAGGTCTCTATCCTCGTTTGGCTCATGGAACCTATTTCTGTGCCATGTCTGACCAGCCTGTGTCACCTGGCCACTTGGGTAGGGTGATCATAGAAGAAATAAGCAGATAAAAATGGAAGGTATTCCAGATGGACCAGCACGTCATTCTCCCTCATCCTTTGAGTCATTGCTTACTCCTGCATTCCTAGATTGTGACTCTAATCACTCTGACCCTACCCTTCTCTCTGTTCAACACAGTGCCCTCATGGAAATCTCTGTCTTGTCTTCTAATAGCTCTACTCTCTTGACAGCCTCCCCAAGGTCCATCCTTGCCCATTATGCAGCCCCACATAAACATAGATTTCCTTAACAACCAGGATTGCAGTTGTCACCAATTAATTAAGAAGACTCAGGTAAAGGATGTAATGTCTAGAAGACTAAATGGTACTAATTTACTTGGAGAAGGTTAAATGATAAAACCTGCTCTTTCTACACTCCTGGGATGCTCATTGGCAATCCAAAGTTAATTTTCTGATGTCTGGTGTTTTTCTTTTTCTTGGAGAAAAACAAATAAGTTGAGAAGGAGGTTGAAAAGAGTAAGTGTGTTCTCACATAGGAGCTGGCCAAGGAGTGGGATGTGGGTTGAGAAGATGTTGGGGGAAGGAGTGGAATTGTTGGGAGGTTTTCAGAGAGCTGAAGGAATATTACCTAGCTGGAGGAAGAAGCAGGACTGCTCTGTCATATTCAAGGAGGCAAATTTCACTCATTCTAGAAAGTCATCTGAGCTCTCTAACGGGTATATATGGTGACTCATGAAGTAACAAACTGTTTATATTCAGAGGTATTCAGTGGGGCTTGGATGTCCACCTGCTAGAGATGCTATTGAGGAGAACCTTACAATATGTGAAAAATGACACAAGAATTTCAAAATTTCTTGAAACTAAGGAACTCTGAGATTTGACATTCAACTGGTCCCCTTCCAAAGTGGGGGTGCAATCAGAATTCATGGCATCCTCAGACTGAGCTTAGGGGATCACAGAACACTTAACCCATTGTCATGTCCTCATAGGACATAGCTGAGTGTTACGATTTCCATGGCTACCAGGGGACAATGTAATTTCTACACTTTGTGGCATGAGTTCAAAAGCTTTCTAAGGCTTCCTACTAATCCAGAATGTCTACTATTAAGAACCCATTCCATTTAAGACTTGGGCCATTACGCAGCTCGGCACCCACAAACAGTGGGCTTTGCTTGGGAAGGTAACTCTACCTGACTTGTCTTCAACTTCCAGCCTGCACATTAGGAAGATGGATGAATGTCCTCTAAGGTCTGCTGCATCTCTGAGAGTTTATAGAGTTTCCAGGATGCTACACGAACTCTGAAGGCACTTATGTAGATAGAACTTGGAACAGGCACTGCCTGGGGTCACAGGCCTGGGTGAGTACTGAGATTGAGGGATCCTACATAAGCAGGGGCGGGGAGTGTTGCAATAGTGGGTTCCAGGCTGTTACGGCTGAGGCAAAAGGTACAAATAGGAGAACAAACAAATAAGTAATACATTCTATGCCAGGACATCCATGTTCTTTTGCAGACTTTTGTCTGTTGAGTAACTAAGGATTTAGTCCATCGTGGGCATGCAATCAATGTATGTTGAACTGAAGCCTGTTGAATCCAAAATTGCTTCAGCAAAATGAAAAATGACTCATGATTTCCAGAGCATGGTACACATTCTGTGCTTCCTGTCATTTCTGTGCTTCCCTGTGATTCTGATTTGGGTTCTTGGCAACCAAAAGTCTTTTAATGTTATTTCATTTTAATTTTTAATTTAAAATCAATTAATTAACATACAGCGTATTATTAGTTTCAGAGGGAGAGGTCAGTGATTCATCAGTCTTATATAACACCCAGTGCTCATCCCATCATGTGCCCTCCTTCATGCCCATCACCCAGTTACCCCATCCCCCAACCCTTTCCCCTCCAGCAACCCTCAGTCTGTTTCCTAGAGTTAAGAGGCTCTTATGGTTGTCTCCCTCTCTGATTTTGTTTATTTTATTTTCCCCTCCCTTCCCCTATGTTAGTCTGTTTTGTTTCTTAAATTTCATATATGAGTAAAATAATCTGATATTTTTTTCCTCAGATCTGCTTCATTAGCATAATACCTTTTAGTTCTATCCATGTTATTGCAAATGGCAAGATTTCATTTTTTTGATGGCTGAGTAGTATTCTATTATATGTGTAGACCACATCTTCTTTATCCATTCATCTGTTGACGGACTTGTGGGCTGCTTCTATAGTTTGGCTATTGTGGGTGTTGCTACTGAACTTTGGGTGCAGATGCCCTTTTGAATCACTATGTTTGCATCCTTTGGATAAATACCTAGTAGTGCAATTGTGGGTTGTAGGGTAGCTCTATTTATAACTTTTTGAGGAACCTCCATACTGTTCTCTAGAGTGGCTGCACCAGCTGGAATTCCCACCAACAGTGTAAGAGGCTCCCCTTTCTCTGCATCCTTACCAATATCTGTTGTTTCCTGAGTTGTTCATTTTAGCCATTCTGACTGGTGCCAGGTAGGTATCTCATTGTGGCTTTGATCTGTATTTCCCTGATGCAGTGATGTGGAACATTTTTTTCAGGTGTCTGTTGGCCATCAAATTTCCATTTTATTTTAAAAAATCAATCACCAATTGATTCTTTGTGGAGAGGAAGAAAGGAAGAGAGCCCTGCACCATCTTGCACTTCCACCAACAGTGTAAGAGGGTTCCCCTCTCTTTGCATCCTCCCTGACATCCGTTGTTTCCCGAGATGTTGATTTTAGCCATTCTGACTGGTGTGAGGTGGTATCTCATTGTGGCTTTGATCTGTATTTCCCTGATGCAGAGTAATGTTGAGCATTTTCTCATCTGTATGTTGGCCATCACCATGTCTTCTTTGGAGAAGTGTCTGTTCATGTCTTCTTCCCATTTTGTGACTGGATTATTTGTTTTTTGGGTGACAAACTATAAAGTCTTTAAAGCCAACCTGAGTCAAGGGGGGTGATATTAGGGGGATGTGATAGGCAAGTTCATGGATGTCAAAGGCAGGAAAAAATGTGCCATTGGGCCACATGGACTTGGGAACTAGAAAGTCAGACACAGATTTCTGCCTCTCTCTAAGGACACATTGTTCAACATTTCTGTTTCTCTCCATGGTATGGTTGTAATCTCCTACTTGTGTCATTGTGCACTTTTCTCTGCTGAGTCAAATACTGTAGGTAGGGATTTAGCATAATGGGTACAAGAATATGGGATGCTCAACCCACGCCCCAACACCTGTGGGCCCTGCCATGCTACCCCTTTATCCAGGCTTTTGTATCTTGAGCTATAAATTGAAGACCAAACCAATGATAGAATATCATAAAAAAAGCAATGCTATGAGTTCAGCATTTGGTCAGTAGCTGGACGCTGGTTTCTTGGGCAGTAGGGTTTCTATTATAGAGAAGGCACAGAGAAAATAGGAGTCAGGGAGGGCAAGAAGTGGGCTCCTCAAACTATTTGGCATGGTGCTATTGGATTCAAACAATTTCCAAATTGAAGAGGCCTCTGAGATCACCTGAGTAAATCTCAAGGTCCCAGCACATTCCTTTCTTCCTCTCCACAAGCGCTTTTCCCTTTGTCACATAAACAAGAAAAGAGCAGTACTTGCACCTTGGGAAAACACGTAGGAGTTTTGTTTCTAAACACCCCTCAATGCAGGTGTGAGAGCTAGTCACATTTTTATTACTGCTGGGTTTAATCCCGTCACTGGTGCTGACACATGAGTCACTCTGCTGGTCCTGGGAGCACCATGGTGCAGTGGATTGATGGAGGGAAAGAGGCCAATCCTGCCTTGTTTTCATTTTCCTGATGAAGCAAGAACATTGCCAGCAAACAGGGGCAGCTGGGATTCTAGTGGATGTTTCCATTAAGGCAGGAAGCCAGGTGGAGCCACCTGGACCTTCTGAATCTTCTAATAGGAACTCTCAAGATTCCTTCCAAGATGGCTGCCTGAAGACCTGCTTGACTTGCCTCTATTGGCATTAACAAAAGTTTGCTGCACAACTCTATGGACCAGGCACTTATGTGAAGAATGACCAGGGCTCTCTTGTGATCTGCCATGTGAGGACCCAGTGAAAAGACACCTGTCTTCAAGCCAGGAAGAGGGCTCTTCCCAGGAACTGAATCTGCGGGCACCTTGATTTGCGCTCTCTGGCCTCTAGAACCATGAGAAAGAAATATCTACTGCATAAGTCACCTAGTCTATGGCTATTTGTTATAAGAGCTTGAGCAGACTAATAGCAGCAGGACTCAAGCCTAATTCGGGGAAACCACAGGGTCTGTTTCCTCTGCCTGCTGCCTGCCGCCAACAAGCATGTAAGAAATATTAGCAACGCACAGTTCTCAAAGTCAATCAAATGCTCTGCCTGGGTCTGCATAGATCTTTCTGGAGTAGGTTAAGACCAAGTCCAGGGAAAGTTATTTGCTTTCACTGGGGAGAAAGCAATAGACATGTAGCCACTAACTGAAATGTTGTTGGGCATTAAGTCAATTTCTAGGGGAAATGGAATCTGGATGAACTGGCACTTTTGAGTGTATCTGACATTCACTTCTTTTTCGTGGTTCTCAACACAATTTTACCAGTAAAAATTGTTTCTCAGTGTGGGACCTGCTATTGCCAGGTAAACGAAACCCCCTTGGCCTCGAGGGTGGGGGTGGGAAAGAGAGAGAGGCCAGAGGTACTTTTCTATCCTGTTTTGTTTTTTGTTTTGTTTTGTTTTGTTTTTTATGGGCTCCCAGCATGCTAGAGCTGGAAGGGAGCTTAGATTCAGCTGAATCCAATCGCCGCATCTGACAAGGGAGGAAACTGAGGCCCAGGGAAGGGAAGTCATCAGCTTAAGGGAAATCCTCCATGGTGGCAAGGGCTAGGAAGAGAACCCTTGTCTGCCCATCTCGGAAACAGAGACTGCTCTAGGTATTACATGCACAAAGTGTTTTTTTTTTTTTTTAAGATTTTAATATTTATTCATGAAAGACACAGAGTGAAAGAGAGGTAGAGACACAGGCAGAAGAAGTAGGCTCCCTCTGGGGAGCCCCATGTGGGACTCAATCCCAGGACCCTGGGATCATGTCCTGAGCCGAAGGCAGATGCTCAACTGATGAGCCACCCAGGCGTCTGCTAGAGGTTGGGCTTACACAATAACATGCATTTCAGGTGGAAGGGCCCTTCCAAATACTGGCAAAAGCATGAAATTTATCTTAAAAGACCTATGGGCACGTTTAGAAATGATTGGAAAATGTCAAATGCTATGAGAAATGGACTCAAGATTCAGTAGTGCATCAAGGCCCAGACTAGAGGTATAGACAGATCTTGATCCTACTTCTGGCTCTGTTGTCATCTCCATTTTACATCTGACTTAACTGAGGCCAGAGTACAATAGAAGTTTTCCAGAAAGACTTCTGCAAGTGAGAAAGCTGGATGGGGTGTGGCTTTGTTTGCGTGTTTCCAATGGGATCTGTACATTCCGGGATATGCATGTGAATACTTGAAATTACAAACACTCATATTTCAGCACTGGGAAATTATTGACACAGTACAAGTGAGTGCTCACAGGTAGTCATTCCATGTGTTTCTTTATAGCCTATTTCATTCTTCCCCCAAACTCTGGGGGAGCTTTGAATCTGTATGAGGCTGGACCAACTAGCAAATCGATCTGAGCTGTGAGTGCTGGGAGTGCCCAAGGCTCTTTAACTGTAGCTACTGCAACATTTTCTCCCCTTTCTCAGCTTTGTGGCATAATGTTTTTGCAAAAAAGACAAAGATAAAGATTCACACTTAAAAGTAGAAGAATCAACAGATGTCATGGATATTTTTAAACCAATTACCGAGGCAGTCCTGCAGAAGCAGACACATGAAATATAGATGTGGCTTCCTGCACCAAATTTGATTTATTTCTGAGATCATTCTTGCATCACAGCTTGAACTGCATTCCAATGTACCCCGAACAAGCTGATGAGCAATTGGCATTCCTGGTTGTTAGCAACCCCGCAGACAATTTACAAGGCATATCACCACCATCAACTTTCATAACAATTAATGCCCAGGCCTGTTTTCTCACCAAGGGCTGGAAGCAGGATGCACTGATGCTCAGACCCTTTCATGTGACTGGTTAAGCAAGTAAATATCTCCTTCTGTTCCTCTCACCCTCTTCCTGTTTGAACCCAGGGTGAGTCTTCATGCAAATGAACACACTGGGGCTGCGATGCCCAGGAGCACAATTGCAACTTTGGTGAGGGAGCGCTCTGAAGTTTTATAGTCTCTAGCCTCCGCACCTCCCAGTAGAGACCTACGTTAATAATACCTCACTGCTTTGTGGCAGGATCAAATGTTCTTATGATAGAGATGTCCCCATTAATAAGGACAGGTGTTCAATTTAACTCACGAACAAATAACCACTGAGCTCCTAATTTGTGCTAGGCACTCGAGACATAATTGCCAACAAGATAGACAAAGTCACTGTCCTCCTGGAATTTGGGGGGAGAAAGACCTTTGAACGAGGAATTACAAATGTGGTGAGTATTAATGAAAAGATAATGGCTGCTTTTCCTCCCTTCCCGTGTCATAATCCAATGGTTCTCAGTGTGTGCTCCCCACATCAGTACCAGCAGCCTAATTTGGGAACTTACCAGAAACGCACATGCTCAGGCCCCACCCATGGCCTGCTGACTCCGGAATTCTGCGGCTGGAGTCTGGCAATCAGTGTTTTAGCAGCCCTGCTGGTTGTTTTGATGCATGCTTAAGTTTGAGGCCTACTATTGTAGTTCAGCCAAGTCTAAACCCATGATAGTTGAATGAGGATCAAGGAAATACATAACTTTGGAGCCAGGAAAATGCCAAGTAAGCCTCATGGTCAACCTGTGTTGGGAGAATGTGGTCTTGGGGCCAGAGTAGGTTCTCTGTCTTCCCCATATCCAGACTTTGGAGCCTGTCTGGAAGGAGAGGTGGATCTTCTAATGCAGGAGACTTCCAGCTGACTGCCTGCAGCATTGTGGAAATACTTTGTAATACCAAGAAAATTTCAGGCCTTCACTGTCCACTCAAAAGAAGACTTGAGTAGGGGGGTTCCTCTCAGGAGAGGGAAGGTAGAGGGGACACCCTTCCTATAATTTTGAGTCAGGCAGTGAAAGAATGCCAACGGCAGGCTGCACCCTGGATTTATTAAATGACAACTTCTAGCATATTGGTCCTGCCCCTCGGTGAAACATGGATGGGGCTCTGATCGACATCAATTAGATTAGCTGCTCCTGGGGTTGCAAGGGAGGGTGTGAACCAAATGGGCCTCTCCTTTGCTAGAGGAGCAAGGTGGAAGTCTCACCTGCCATGAGAGCAAGGGAGGGGGTTTGAGGATTGTGGCTCCTCCTAAAGTGGGAGAATCAGAAGATGCTACAAATGGGAGGGATGGTGGTGGTGGCAAGGTGTTTGAGGTGGGAGTAAAGTCAAAGCCGCAGGGAAGATACTTCATTTTGGTTAATTTGACTATATTATTTCCCATCAATTACAGGCTTTCAATTTCTCCTCTCATCCTTCTGACTTTTCTTTATTTTTTAATGTCTGATGTCCTATCTCTTTCTCTTATAACTTCTTTCTCTTAAATCATTGTCCTTATGCCAGGTGACTGTTACTGACTGAGGCTTACATAACTTTGAAAAATTGGAGAATTCCATTAGCACTGGGGCTATGGATATGTCTCTGCTTGGGAGGAGGGCATGATTGTGGGGAGGATGGCTGCCCACGTGCAGGTCAGCATTGCCTTGAAATTAATCAGCGACTTGCTGAGAAGATTGGCTAAAGTGTCCTGGATGTGGCCTTGAATTTCATCAGGGGACTGTCACCAAAAGGAGATGAGAAGGGAGCATGGGGAAAGTACATCTACCTTGCGAGGCCAGTGAAGCAGGCTCACCACTCCAGGATTTTGCAGGCAAGGTCAGCATGTACGAAAAATCCCAGAAAAGCAGCAGCTACCCCAGGAAGCTTCCAGATGGAAGAGTGATGCTCTCGGAACTGGAGGAGAGGACTCTGTCACCTTTTATATGGAGAATGCTATTTTCCACTGCTGCTTCAACCACCACCCTTGCACCCATGTCTCCTATATCTACAGCATGAACCTGTTTCAAGAGCATGAGAGCTGCTTACTCAAATATGTCCTATTCTAAATTGGGCTTATCGCCTTCATACCTAATTACCTTTCCTGTGTTTTCAATCGCAAGCAGATATAATGTGATGGGATAAATGCTAGGAAGGCAAGCAAAACAGACACGTGCCATAAGTTCATTCATGCATCTCGTAGCCCCAGCTTGTCTATGCAATTGTTAACCTTCTCCAGGCAGTGCAAAATATAGCACTTCTCTCTCCCCACTTGACTTCCCAACCAGTTGAAAAAAATGAGGCAATAAAGAGATACCAAACCTGTCTTT
Source organism: Canis lupus familiaris (assembly GCF_011100685.1). Lineage (NCBI taxonomy): Eukaryota > Metazoa > Chordata > Mammalia > Carnivora > Canidae > Canis > Canis lupus. The sequence goes on along the minus strand of NC_049234.1, from coordinate 28,962,188 downwards.
ACTGATGAGAAAGTTTAGTTTGGGAGTTGTTGCTTAGTTGTAGAGTCAAAATGAGCTCGCTAGTTCCTCCTGCCTAGGCCTTGGAAGAGCCCAGCTGAGGGCAAATTTGTGTATTCAAAGGAGATCCTTACTGAAAAATCTGCTCCTCACTGGCCCAAAGGAGATGGAAGGAGAGACCATGGTGTTCTCTGGTGTTCTTGGTGATTGTTCATGGTGTTTGTTAGGCTACCTCTGGCTTCTTTAGACATTGGATGGATTAGTCCTCCAACCCTGTCACTCACTCCACCACCATGGGGAAGAACAGAGGCAGAAGGTCAAGCCTCTTGAGCCTTCTGAGGCAGACTCTTCCATACAGGAGGAGGGTGAAGAGAAGAGAAGGTTTTCCATAGCAGTAACCTGAATGCCCTCATTCTCCTGCATCTGCTCTCATCTGCTCCTCTCTTCTCAAAACAGAATGGTATGCAACAAAGATGAGATTTCGAATTTAAGAAAACAGGGTGAGAGCCTGGAGTAGGGAGTTCATATATTTGATTGGAGCATTTGGCGAAAGGTTGCACAGAAGAGGTGATGGGTGAAGTGGCCTTGGAAGAGGAGCTGGTGTTTGCCAGGAAGAGAAAGAAAGTGTTCTTGGGAGCCTGGGTGGCTCAGTCAGTTAAGCATCTGCCTTCCACTCAGGTCATGATCTCAGGGTCCTGGGTGGAGCCTCACATCACACTCCTGCTCAGCAGAGAGTCTGCTTCTTCCTTTCTTTCTGCCCCTCCCTATTGCTTTTTTTTTTTTTTTAAGATTTTATTTATTCATGAGAGGCACAGAGAGAGAGACAGAGACACAAGTACAGGAAGAAGCAGGCTCCCGCGGGGAGCCCGATATGGGACTCGATCCCTGAACCCCAGGATCATGCCCTGAGCTGAAAGCAGAGCTCAACTGCTGAGCCATCCAGATGTCCTTAAATAAATAAAATCTTTAAAAAAAAGAAAGAAAGAAAGCCTTCTTTGTGGAAGGGTAGTAGGTACAAAAGTGTTGGGGAAAGAGAAAAATGTCCAGTGTGTCTTGAATTTGGAATGTGTGGGGAACTTGCAGGATGGGCATTGTCCTATTAGATAAAGTGCAAGAGAGAGGTGTGTCTGGAAGTAAGGATGACCAAGGACAAGGGCATTCCCCAGGCATCATCCCAGTGGGGCCAAAAAGTGGGGTTTGGAGAAAGTCTTCATGCTGGTATAGGGAGTTGCATCTCTGGCTATCATGCTGCTTTCAGGCTCACTCCTGTATCTGGGTTCTGGGCTTCTACCACTTGTTCTTTTATGGAGCATCACAGCAATACACAGAGAAGCTGGGGGAGAGATGTTCCTTGAAACCCTCCACAGGCACTTATATTTTCTGAAGAGATGGGCAAGATGCTAGAGTAGAAATGAGAATCCTTTGAACCTGTGAAATACTGTTAAGTTTCATCTTTTAAGGTCAAAGAAGTGAGTGACTATATATTTTTTTCCTCCCAGAAATTCTTCACAAAAGCCACTTTGCAAAGTCTGGAGTGCTGGATGCATCACACTGAAGGACCTTGTATTTTTGCTTTGGAAAAGAAAGTGCTTCTGTCACTTGTCTTTGTTTGGGATTTTTCTGGTGTGAGCAGTGCTGGGTCAGTTTCCCCCAGAAATCCCCCTCCACTATTTTTTTAAACCCCCAGAAGTTGTGGGAGATAGATATGTCCACAAAAGAATCAGGAAGATATGAGAAGTAGATGTCAATGTCATTGTTCTTTATTGCAGATGTGTCAATGCTGGGTTGGAATAAAATAGTGGAAGGAGTACCCAAGATGCACCAAGTGGTACCAGGCACTGCAGATATGTTTTTAATCCTGAGAAATATGGTGTTATTATTCCCATCAGACAGATGAGAAAACTGAGTCTCAGGACTATGTCACTTATAACTCCAAGATTTGTGCTCTTCCCAAGGCGCCATACTTGTTCTCTAGAACATTGGACCGGAAATTAGATCCAGTTTTAATTTTTGTTTCTTCTCCTCCTAAACCCCATTTCTGCATTTCTTCCATCACTATGATTCAGTGGCTAGGCCTTTTCTTGTCCTTGGCATACCCAAGGGGGGCAGATAGTCAAGATATGACTTTAAAAAATGAGACATTTGTCTGACATCTAGAGGACTGACATCCCAGGGTGAGTTCTAACTCACAGTCTAGGGACTAGCTCACACATTTCCAGAACACTCCTTAGAGTTTGCTATTTACTCTCTAAGCCGTATCAGAAGCATCATTCCCATATAGCTGAAACTTTCCTTTAATATTTATGTTTAAAATTTCAAATTAATATATGTTCCTTAAGGGTAATTTTTAAAGTGAAAAAGGAGAGAATATAAAAATGAAAATCCTTCAAATGTCCACTAACCACCATAGCAACACCTAGCATTTTTCTTTCCCAAGTTTTAGAGTTAAACCATCTTTGAAAACCATTTTTGAGGCATTCAAATTCTGCCTCCTTCATCTACACGCTGGGTCCTGAAGCAAGTTGCGCAACTCTTCCAAGCCTTGGTTTCCTGCTCCTGCCATGGTTGGCATGAAGATCAAATGGCACAGCGCCCGACACAGGACTGGTCTCTCCTAAATAGTAGCCATCAGCACTGCCAGCTGAGTTCAGTCATCTGCACCCAGCTGATGGCAAACATTATCCTGTTGAATAGAATCGAAAGTGTGGCTCATATGTGAAACTGACAGATGTTATAAAACCAGTTTGGACAAGCTTTGCAGCTTTTTTTTTAATATTTATTTATTTATTTATTTATTTATTTATTTATTTATTTGAGACACAGAGACACAGGAAGAGGGAGAAGCAGGCTCCCCACAGAGAGCCAGTTGCAGGACTCAATCCCAGGACCCCAGGATCACAACCTGAGCCGAAGGCAGGTGCTCAACCACCAAGCCACCCAGGCATTCCAAGCTTTGCAGTTCTCTTAAGAAGGTTGTAGAGTTTCATGGTGTGTGCCGGAATCACAAACTGGTGCCACGTGATGCACTCTTCCCAGACACCTGCTGACTTTGCTTTTGGGGATTTTGATGTTTAAAAATTATCAGTTGAGTGCAATGTGAGCCCAAGGGGCTCTTGTCTCTTTTATTTATTGCTTGTTTTCCCCACTACCTAGAAAAGTAGCTGGCACATAGTAATTTCTCAGTATTTATCGTTGAATAAATGAATGAGTAAATAAGCACTCAACAGTTTTCTAAAGAGATACACACTATGCTGACATGGTACTTTTCATGCACTCACTCATCAACATTTATTAAATGTGTCCATGTTCTTGGCATTAAAACATCACTGCCAAGGGGACAGATATGAATTGGATCTGGATCTCACTGTAGAGGAACTTCTAGTCTGAGAAGAGAGTTAAATTCTAAGAGTGAAAAGATACGTGACAAGAGAGGTACTTAGAAAAAAAAAAAAGAAAAAAAAAAGAGAGGTACTTAGTATTATAGGAGCTTACAGGAGGGAGTTTCAGAAATTTTCACTTTTAACTGTTGGAACCTGAGTGACAATGACTTTTGAGCAGACCCTTGAAAGATACCAATATACTTGTTTACAAGTCGATTTAGGAAAATAACCAGCCATTCAGTGGCTAAATGAGTTAGATTAAAAAAAAATACCCAAACAAACCACCATACAATTAAATAGTTAATTGAATTGACCAGCTGTCTAACTGAACTGATGAGTTGATCCAGTCGAAATGATCGGTCCTGTTTGGGCATCGAAGCTCCCAGACGTATTTCCACGGCAAATGAGAAATTTGCCAGGCCCTGTATCTTGTCTTGACTCTCCACCCTGAGCGTTCCTACCTCAATTCATTAAAACCCTGCGTCTGTGCCAAGATCTCCTTGCTTCTTTCCCCCTTTCTCCTTCATCCAAACGAAGTGATTATGCAATCCTATCGCTCTCTGCCCAGGGCTCATTCTAAAAATGTCCTTGTGCAAATGCCACCGCCACTGCTGATTGGCAGCAGGAGCCAGCAGGAGCCGGCGGGAGGCTGTAGCAGCCAGCAGGAATGCTTCTCTAGAGTCCAGTTTGGCAAACTGCTTTGTCAGGGATGGGCCATGGGTCACTCCCAGTGCCAGTGACATGGATGAGTGGGAGTCAAAGGGACAGGAGGTGGGAGGCAGCAAAGAGAAGGTGAAGTGCCGTTGAGTAGGATGACGATGAATCAAGGGCTGTTAGAGGTCCCAAGAAGCTGCCACAAAGGGGGTCTGATATGTTCATGTCACAGATAAAGAAACTGAGGTCCCCGAACCCTAGCCTGGCCAGTTCCAGAGCATGCAGCTGATGGTAGGAACACTGAAGTTGGTAGTGGGCTTTCTTTTCCTCATGCCCCTGTGCCCAGTCTCCTGGGTGGAGGCGTAGGAGAAGAGCAGGTGCCCTAGGGAGGCCAGGAGCACTCTGTTCTCAGGTGGCATCTCTCAGCCAGGCTGGCTCCTGACCCGTGTGATGGTTGCACAGTGTTCTGAGCCCAGAAGCAAGAGCGGCGGGGGAGGTGGGAAGGTTCTGGTTTTTGCCTTTGGAAAATAAGCTTGTGAAAAAGAAGGGCTGTGGGTAAAGGAGTAAGGAGTCCAAAAGATGCAGCCGTTCAATGGTTCAAAGAAAAAAGTGAAGGAGCCTCCTCCCTCGGGTGACAGTAGTCACCATTGTGAAATCCCCCATATTCGAACCCGTTTTCTAAATTGAGTGTTGATATCCACCAAACCGAACCAAATCCAACAGCCCCTCAAATTACAGACTCCCTCCAAATTTCTAAACCCATTAATTCTCCCAACTGCCCCAAACTCCATTCAGATTCCAACCTCCAACCTCCCAGAGACCCACAAGTCACACACAAAACACCACTGATGAATTTTCTACAGTCTGGCAAAGGCCAACTCTCATCTCTTTGGTCTGAGTGTGAGGACCATGTAGGCCAGAGGGCTCTCTCTTCCTTCCCAACTCTGCCCCTCATGGGCTCCTGGGAAAAATGAGGATGGGTTGCTCTTTCTACTTCCTGCAGGCTGTGGAAGTCCAGAGGTGGGTCTCAGGCCCTGTCTCAGCTTACTCCTACCCCTCACTGACTCAGTGGGGAGGTCAACTCTAGGGACACACTTCCTTTCCTGGATGCCCAACTTGGGGAGTGAACACAAGTGTCTGGAAGGGAACACAAGTCTTTCTGAGATCTTTCCCTATTTTTTCCCTTCTGTGTTCTATTGTAAGCCCCTTTCTCACCCTTGGTGCTGACTCCAGATGTGGGAGGGAGTGGTGATAATTCTAGATGGGAGAGGGAGTGATGCTGACTCAGTTGGGGGAGGAGGTGGTGCTGAGTCAGTTGGGGGAGGGGGTGTTCTAATTCCAAATGGAGGAGGGTGTTAGGATGAGGCACTCTCTTTCCAAGATTCCATCAGCATCTAGTTCCATTACAGCTTTTCTAATACTTTTCTTCTTTCCCAGTCATATAAGTTTTTTATCAAGTTATGGCAGGCAGAGAAAAATCCCTTTAGCTTCTATTCCTCAGACTAATAGCAGCTGTCACTGATGTGTGCTTACTATACACTAGGCACTGGTCCAAGAGTTTTTTATATTTAACCTGATGCTCAAAACTCTGTGAGGAAAGCACTCTTGTTCTTCCATTACCTGCTGTCTGAGAAAATCAAGGTGCAGAGAGGTTAAGTGACTTGCTCACGTGTGGGGAAATGCGGAAGGGCCATGCAGTATTTGAAGCCAGCTAGTCTACTTCCAAAGTGCAGGCTCCTAAAGAGTTCTCTGTCTCTCTGGTTTAGTGTGGCCTTGTGGCTCTTTATAACATAAATGCCAGGAGGCATCTGGGTGGCTGGGCATGGAACCTACCACACATGCACACACGCACACACATACACACACACACCATAAAGGCCAAGAATGTGACATCCTGTGTTCTTCCCATGATGGTTTCCCTGGTACTTTGGTTTGAAGGTCATGGACTATGAGTGACATGTTAGAGACCGTGGGGTGAAAGAATATCAATTACTCTTCACAGATTATCTAGATACTGGACACATCATACATATTTTGAGAAAATTAATTTGTAAAGCATGATAAGATAAGGCCATTATTTTATGGAGAGACAGGCCCCTATCAGATCAAGTTGAGTCACAATTTTTTTTTTTTTTTAATGTCTGGTTACCTCTGATGCCACAGTTAGTTGGGTTGAGGCAGGGCACTGAAGTGGGACTGGACAGAGCAAAGAAGACTAGGCCAACGGGCCCAAGTGCTCCCCTCTCCAGTCTTTCACACCTGGCCAATGATGCCAATCAATCATGGCCACGTTTTCTGGTGAATTCAGCCTCAGACTTTTTCTCAATCCTTTGATAATAAGGCAACTTCTACTTACTGAGTGGAGCTGGTATTTAAGACAAAATCCATTTACTCTGGCTAACTTAAAAATTAAAAGAGAGAAACAATCCAAAGCTAGGTCCTCTGAATGACAAAATTGAGCATGCTGTCTGAGACTCTGAGGCCCCACTCATCTTGTCCTACTCATCTACCTATTTTTTGTGGTAGATACTAAAAGCAAATACTTTAGGGATGTCTGGGTGGCTTAGTCAGTTAAGTGCGTGCCTTTAGCTCAAGTTGTGATCTCAGGGTCCTGGGATGGAGGCCCGAGTCAGGCTCCTGGCTCAAGGGGAGTCTGCTTCTCCCTCTCCTCCTTGCTCTTGCTGTCTCTTGCTATCTCTCTTTTTATCTCTAAAATAAGTAAATAAATCTTTTTTTTTTAAAGCAAATAATTTAGGAGAATAGCTCAGACTTCTAGGCTCCCTAAAATCTAGATTCAAGAAGCCCAAGACCTACTGAGCAAAGGACATACCTGCTCTCATTCACTTAGACTTGATCTCCATCCACTGCATCATTAAGCCCTGTCCCCATCTCCACCAAGGGGAGACTTTACCTCACCCCAAGTGTGTGCTGACACCCCTGGGCTACAGAAGGATAACAACGAAACCTGTGAAAGACAGGAAAAAGGAACAGGTGGGCATTGCCATTAAGCAGACCTTCGTGTATCAAAGCTGTCATATCATCCTAACTCACACTTACATGGGATTTACTATGTCGTGGGCACTGTTCTACGCTTGTCACATGTAACTCATGTGGATACTCACAATAGTCCTATAGAGATGGTTGTAGTATTATAGCAAGGAGGTTGAGGCAAAGAGAAGTTATATAAATTGTCACAGGTTATACAGAAAGTAAGTGCCAATCTGAGTCTGTAGCTGTAGCCTGGGCACACTGGCTCCTGAGTCATACTGCGCTTGCATTACTGCTTATTGCCCTTTGATCAGTTATGATGGAAAGCCCTAATCATGAGAATAGCTCATTTTATTGTAAAGTTGTCTTAGGAATGGAAGAGTTGTTCTTTCATACCTGACCATACGTCTGGGCTTATGCTTTTTTTTTTTTTTTTATATTCATGATAGACACATGAGAGGGGCGTGGGGCAGAGACACAGGCAGAGGGAGAAGCAGGCTCCACGCCAGGAGCCTGATACAGGACTCGATCCCGGGACTCCAGGATCACGCCCTGGGCCAAAGGCAGGTGCCAAACCTCTGAGCCACCCAGGGATCCCCTTATGCATGAGTTTTGAAAGGAATACTTGGTATTCGGGTAGAGGGAAGGGAAGATATTTTCATAAAGTCTCTGGTATGTGCCAGGGACCATGTTTTATGTGCTTTTACATATGGTCTCTCATATCTCTTCCTCCTAGCCCTGTTATTTTCTCCCATTACATGTGATTCCTGGAAGAGAAATTGGTTCTTCCAAGGTCACAAAGCTGAACAGTGGTAGAGTTGGGATTCAAAGCCTACTCAGTCTGCCTTTGGACTCTAAGTTTCTCATTCCACTCTAGGCAGTTAAAGAAGAATATCCTTCTCCAAAGGAGAATAACGAAGTCAATTTTGTTAAATGGAACTCCGGTGCTTTGCCATTTGAAGGACCCCTCCGATATCCAACCCTGAAGATCTAATATCACCTTCTAGATTCACTGAAATTTGGAGAGAGAAAGTGAGAGAGGAGAGGTGAGAACATGTAAGATTTTGCCTGGCTTCTGTAGAAACCAGTAATTGCTGTGATCCAGGACTACTCTCTCTTGTCCATGACCTAACTCAAGGTGTTGCTAGAAGGCAATTAAATGTTCCAGTTGGAAATAAGTTACACTTCCAGAAAAAGAAAGAAATGACGAAGTGTGGAAGCCCCAATTCAAGATGATCCTTCATTTTGATCTGCTTTTTGCAACTGAGAATGAGATCAGTGTTTTCTACTTATTTTATTGGAAAGTGAATAATGGCTTTTTAGAGGCTCTGAAGTTCCATCATTGTCAGAGCTACAGTGGTTTATTAAGAGGGAACAGAAGCGCTATTTGGGGAGAAAGTCCACGCCCCTGAGCCTGTCTTGACTTACCTTGGCTTTTTAACAATTTCATTCCTTCAGGGCAGGTTCTGGTTTCTGGTTGGAAAGATTTCAGTATCTTCCACTGAACTGCCTGACCAAATGAGAAGCTGCCTGACATCTAGCCTCTCATTCTCAGCATTGTTAAAAATCACATTCTCCAATCCTCTGACTTCCGTTGACTTTATTGATCCAAGTTTCCCAAAGCTTGCAGTCAACAAATAGTGGTGTTTGTGAGAACAAAAGCATAGAGGTTGCAGGATGTCCATTTATTTTCCATCCATCCATCCATCCATCCATCCATCCATCCATCCACCCATCCCAAACCCTTAGTGAGTGCCTACCCTGCACAAGCTAGAGCAACACAAAATTCAACATGAGAAGACCTGAGGTTGTAAACAAGTTCTGCCTGTTTGAAGAACAGAAGGAGACACTGTGGTTGGAAGATGGGGAGAAAGAGGAATGCAGGAGAGTGAGGAAGGGGCCACCATGGTAAAGACCATGGACTTTAATCTAACTGGAGTAGAATGCCATGGCAGAGTTCTAAGCAGGAGGACCCTCTGTGCTGATTTTGTTTTAAGAAAGCCACTCTGGCTTCTTCCAAGAATGGATGACAGCAGCAGGCATATCAACAGAGACTGGTTGGGTGGGCGTTGCAGCAGTGCAGGCAGGACAATGGCTTGACTTGTAGTAGGAGGCAAAGATGGAGTTTGAAATAAATGATTATATCTGAGATACACTTTATAGGTAGAGCTAACAGAGATTGCTAATGGGTAAGGGAAAAATGGGCAAGGAAAAAAAGAAAGAAAAATGTCAGACTTTTGGCTTGAGTGACTGAGTAACTGCTGGTGCCATTGGCTGAGAATGGGCAAGCTGGAGTTTGGGCAAGATGAAAGAATCTAAGGTCCTTCCAGTTTTAACTGTCATTGACTCTCAATAGAAGCCCAAAGCAGGTGCAGTGCTGGCTCCAGCTTAGCCTAGACAGTATTTTAGGTTGTTCTTAGGTGAGCAGCTGCAGCGGTCACAGAAACAAAGCCTGAGTGTGCACAAGACCCTGCTGAGGGCTGAGAGGTGAGGACCCTGGCATCTGCGCCAAGCTTTGCAGCAGACTTGCTGAGCCAGCATGAGGCAGAAGCAGTGATGCTCTTTAGAGCTGCATCCTGCATTGCGTCCTTTGCCACCTGAGGGGCACACAGGGATTAATTGGGAAATGTCAAGAAGCACCTTCAATGCCTTAGAAAAGTCTATGCTAGAGAGGCCATCACCACCGTTTCAATCACTTTCATTTATGCAGTCGTGTTAGGGTTCACTGTGTATGTTCACATTGTTCACACCATTTGCTTCTCACTGTAACACAGAAGTAGGTTCACTTGTTTCCATTTTGTAGATGGAGAAGCTCTTTTTTTTTAAACTTTGTCTTAATTTATTTTTTCTTTTAATAAGTAAATGCTACCCGCAGTGTGAGACTCAAACTCACGACACTGAGATCAAGAGTTGCACACTCCACTGAGTGAGCCAGCCAGGCATCCCTAATGGAGAAATTCTTAATGAAATTATACAGTATGCCTAAGAATTGTCAGAGGCTTATGAAGAAGTCGAAAGATGAAGGGAAAAGGGATAAAAATGAGAATTAGATTTTTTTTTTCAAGTTCAGTGTAGGCAGTGGAAAGAGGGCTAATATTTGCTTTTAATGTTTTGGGAAAGGCAAATATTAGCAAAGATATTTGGAACTCAGTGAAAAAAAAAAAAAAGGACCCAGTTCATCATAAAATGTTTAATGAACTGGTTGAAGGCTTTATGCCTTCGTGTCTGTCTGCACTGCCTTTAAAGGTCTTCTCCCCAACCCTGTCTATTTTGAGAATGCCTATTCCTCCTTTAAAAACTAGCTCACAGCTATCAGGATACTATTATTACTTCCAAGTCCCTTTCTTTAAGAAATTCCCTTTTCCAGGAGAAAAGGCAGGTTAAGGATATCTGATTTCTACCACTTGAACTTCTGTAATGACAAATTTGAAGCTGAGATGGACACCTGACCTAAGAAGAATCAACTTCCTGGCCAGCCAGCGGAAATTCTTTCTCTCTCCTGAGAGTTTGAACTAAGGGACCCAGAGACTGTCATCTGTGGATGATGGATTTTAGAGATAAATATTCACGTGCAGGTAGAGCCAAAGTCAGCATACAGTGAGTCGAAGGCCTGTCTCAGGGGATGTTATTATGAAGGTCAGGAACCACCAGGGAACCAATGAAGTCAGACTGCACCCATCCACTTATTTGGGAACATTTGTGGAGTTTCCAGATTCTGTAGAAGGGCCCACTCAACATCCACCTGAATTCCATTCTAGTCTGTCTTTCTAGCCTGTTCTAAAGGGGCTAGGAAGCAAAATGCTATAGTTTTGGACTCCCTCGCAGCCAGCTTCTGCTTTGGACCAGGTAAGGTGTCAGGCATAGGTAGGGACATTGTTGCTTTCGACACACATGGTGGTGGGGTTGTTCGGTTCTCCAGGATCTGAGCGCTGACTTACCTTTTGGTCTCTAGCATCATAAATACTGAGTGGTAGACAGCTGAATTATGGGTTCCCAAAGAAAAAAAAATCCTTCAATTCTCCTTGCTCAGTTGTTCCTGATAGAATATCTCTATGCTTTGATCCTAGGACTTCCATAAGATACTTTGTGCCCTATGATAATTTCTGTTTTGCTTTAACTGGATGAAGTGGGTTCTACTGTTTTCAGCTGACCCAGTGATGCTTTAGTATCAGGTTTGATTATAATCAAGAGGCCTTCACAGAAGAGGAAATATGTGGGTTGGGTTTGAAGGCAAAGAAGACATAGTTAGCATGAGAAGATGGAAGACAACATTGGTGGTTAACTATACCCAGTGGCCAGACAGGTAGTAATCTCAAATAGAGCACCTCTCAAAGGAAAAGCTTTGCTGAACTTAGAAGTTGATTCTGTATAGACTATGTTGTAAGAACTTTCTACAAAAAGTAGGTCCAAGTGAGCATTAGCATGAGATGGGAACTTGTTAGAAACTAAATACCAGGTTCTAGTCTCTCACCTACACAAAACCTGTGTTCTATAGTATTTCATCAGAAAGAATGGTGGATTAGGTACTTTACACTCTGCTGTGGACCCTAAAGAAAAAAAAAAAAAAAGAAAAGCTGACAAGACCAAACAGCGATGAAGACTCAAGCTTATACAATCTAGGCTGGTCTTTTTTTAAAGAAGCCTATAAAATTTGGGACACAAAATGAGCTATGCAAAGATTTGTATATTTAGAAGGAGCACATGTAAGCAAGGAACCTTGAAGATTACATTTCATCAGCATCATAAGAAACTGCCTCTGGCTCAAAGTTTTAAGTTTTCTGTGCAGAGAATTTCTATGACTGCTCTAAAAAATACTTTATTGCTTTTAGACACAGGGCTGATGCAAGCAAAAAATCAAACACAGAGACTGATCCCATGGTCTGTTTTAGTACAAGTGAGATCGAATCTAAGCACTGATTGAGAATGAATGAAAATTGAATAGTATAATCAGCCATGGTAAGAGTATTATACCTGATACGGGCAAATGCTACAAAAAAAAAAAAACCAGCTTCCTGCACCCCAGCCACCTGCCATTTGTCGAAGACTTACCACCAAACCACCCTCTTCCCATTAGGCTATGGATTTTGGGGAGCAAGCTCTGAGTTTGATTCATCTCTGTACCCTGGTACTTAAGATGATCCAGTCAGCATGGCTTGCTATGACAAACAATATACGACTCGTCCTTTCTTCCTTCCATTCTTTGCTAGAAGTCAGAAAAAAGTTTCCCCATTGGCTGGAGTGTTAGACATTGCCTATGAAATGGATGGTTTACTAAGATTCTATCAGAGCCAAGAAATAACAGCCTATCTCCCTGGGAAGTCACAGTGTGTTCACGTTCCTCTGTGAGTGAGGCCTTCCCTACAGTTATAGCACACTCCAGGGGAGGAAAAGGCAAGGAGGCATTTGCTAAGGTCAGCTTTAGCCTTTTGGCTGTGGGCTGCTCTGAGCAGACGGGACGGGTGGGGGGAATGGAGAAAGAGAGACAGGGAATGCTCTGCTGGCTGGTGCTCCCCACTGCTCTAGCTGCACTGCAGCTCTTTCAGGTTATAGAAGATGCCCTTCACATCCTTTAAGCTTTTAAAATGCTTTCACTTGTATTGGGATGAACACAAGTAAAATACGATGGTATATATATGACCAGTCTTTCAGGGAGCTCCTGGTCAAATAAATAACAACTAGAGTACAACAAAAACTATGGTAGCAGCAGGTACAGGGGACTGAGAGGGATATACAGGAGGATCCATTTCTCAGCCTCAAGTCTGGGTCAGGTGATACTTGAGGTGAGCCAGAAAAAGGAATTTGGAGCTAGCTCTGCTGACTGGTGATCATTCTGGGCAGTAGGTCTGTACATGTGAGAAGAGGGCACAACCCCTCTGGAAACTATTTAAATGTTTAATGACATAAAAGAAAAAGCAGGGAACAGCTCTTTACCCAAATATTTGTATCAAGAAGTTATGTACAACGGTAAAAATTTGGAAACAACTAATATCCAACAACAGGAAAATGGTTCAATATATCAGAGTTATATTTGATGTTTATGAAAAGTATAGAAACTTAGGAATATGATTATAACATTAAGTGATCAAAGCATGTTACAGGAATATGTTTTTAGGGTAATCTTCATGATGTAAAAGCATTTAAAAATCTAAGACTTGAAATAGCTCAATATCCAGTTGTGTCAGGTTGGGGACTGAGGAAGAGAATAAGATGTGGTTGACTTGACTTTCTTTTTTTCATCTTCACTTCTTTTTGGGGGGTGTTGTTGCTGTTTACAGCAACATTTCTGGTGGTTGGACATGTTTTAATTTTATAATAAGAAAATAAGCTTTGATAACCTTGGTATGGATTAAACCTCCCTGCTCTGATCCATCTTTTATTTTTATTTTATTTTTTGTGAAGGACAAATGCATGGATACCTGAGAAAGTGCTTTGTGCCCTATAGAGCTCTGTGAAAAAAGAACAGCCTCACATCTGCAGTTTTGCTTAGTTTTCCTAAAGTTCTGGTAGGAATATCTAAAAATACATACATATCACCACGGTACTTCTATTTTTGCTTTTTTTCTGGTTTATGACTTTTGTTATGGTTGCTTATTATTAGTTTGTTATGAAGAAAGGAAGTAGTATTTTTTTTGAAGATTTTATTTATTATTTGATAGAGAGAGACAGAGAGAGCATGATTATGTGGAGAGGGAGAGAGAGAAAAGCAGACTCCCGGCTGACTAAGGGCTTGATCTGGGGACCCTGGGATCATGACTTGAGTTGAAGGCAGGCATTTAACTGACTGAGCTGCCCGAGTGTCCCGTATATGTATATATTTAATTACTGAAGCATGGGGTTACCTGGGTGGCTTGGTTGAGTGTCAGACTCTTGATTTCAGCTCAGGTCATGGTCTCAGGGTCTTGAGATGGAGCCCTTCATCAGGCTCCATTCTCAGTGTGGAACCTACTTGAGGTTCTCCCTCTTGCCCCTCTTCCACTTTCTCTTTCTCGCTCTAATAAATAAACAAATAAATAAAACCTTTAAAAAAACCAAAAGAATGATTGCCGTGCAAAGACCTGTACATATTTCATGTATACAACTGATGAGTTTGGGGTAAGTATATACCTGTGAAACTATTTATGGTTCCTCTTACTTTTCTGTCCTTTATTTTTCTGCCTTTATCTCTTGCTCCCAGCATTCATCATTAGCAACTTAAACAGCATTTGGTACTTACTCTGAGCAGGAAATGTGAGTGGCAAATGACTAAGTCATCGTCCTTGCCTTCTGAAACATGCAGCAGAGTGGGAAACACACAGCCTTTGAAGAAGGGACTCCTGGTCACTGACAGCTCTGTGAGGACTGGGCTACATACAATATTCTCTCTTTTCCAGAAGGCTCTCACGTATTACTCTTGCCCTGATACAGATCAGTAGTGGGATTTATTTGATCAAGGTCACAAATCTAGAAAATAGGGTGCTGGGATTTGAAATCTGTTACTTATATATCATAGATGCTCAGTTCAAATGAGCTAAAATAGTTGAGAAAGCTAGTATGGTCTCACCTGACTTGGACTCTTGCTGGTAGATTCAAGTCAGACAGGCAGATCCTGCAAGACTTCGCATCATGAGCGGCAGGTCAAATTTTATCAGAAGGTTATTTTTCCCAGGTACCCAAACATGGTCTCCTAGACTCCCTGATAATTAGCTGGGCTCCGTGGATCAGGAGATGCCTTCACCTTATTCCCACTTGAGGCCTTTGCCTCTCCAGTGACCTTATGATCTGCAATTTCACTGAAGAGAACCTGTGGCTCAGCAATGAAAAAAAATGGCTTCATCCCATTTTCTTTCCATTCTTCTCCTTCCTTTCCTGTTTCCCATGACCATCAAGTCCTATTCACAGGCTATCCTACTCCTTCTCAACATTTATTTCATTGTATACCATTTCATGATAATTAGATTCATTATTCAATTATTCAACATTTATTTCATTGTATACCATTTCATGATAATTAGATTCATTATTCAATTTTATTTTTCTGGATAAAGATTCAGTCTGCATGATCAGCTTTTCTCTAGACACTTTAGACAAATGCATTATCTTGTAACACTTTTTGGAAACTGTTTTCTACCCAGGCTTTGTGTTTGACCATCAGTGTTGATGATCCGTCCTTCTTCTTGGTACAACTTCTGTTTCCTGAAACTATGTGGTCAACACATAATTTTCTGTATCTACCCTTTCCTGCTTACACAGAGGAGAACACGTATCTATAATATCTATATATCTGTATCTACAGCTTTCTCAATCTATCTACCTATCCTCTAACTACCTGAAGCAGAACGCCTGTAGACATATGAAGATAAAGTTCCATGCTTCATAGAAGGGTATGGAGTGAATAGAAGGAAGAGAATTCTATATATGACAATGCCTAAAAGTGCATCTGACTGTGGTCCTGTACTTTAGGGACTCTAGCAAGATAGCAAGATAATTTGCTCTCTGCCTTCTCACTCTTCTCTACTTCTCCAACTAGCCCTACTAGAAGGAAAGACAGCTACTGGAAAACCTCATTTCATATACCACTAGCTCTGTGACCTGAAGAGCTAGGCCTCTTTTCTTCCAGTTCCAACCCAAACAATTCTAAGGAAAGATCCTTATCAGCTTTGCTTAAGTTACATGTTTGTCCCTGAATCCAAAACAGTGGTCAGGTGAATTGGGACCTGTGCTTGGCTGGCCAAGGTCGTGTGTCCTCCCTCGTCCCCTCTTGGTTGCCAGGGAATTAGAGTATTTTAATTGAGATTACAAGACAGGATGGGTGGAGAGAACAATATGCCAAAGGAAGCAAGACTTCTGAAAGTGAGACAAAAACATTTGCTGTCTGGTGTCACAAAGTTGAGTGTGCCTGATTTTTGAAACATAAGCAAATTGTATTTCCTCACACTGCACCCCCACCCCCAAGAGAAGAGGACTCTGATTGGAGGGCCTATGGGGGAGCTATTGATGAAAAACAAGGCAAACATTCTTCTGCTTCTTAAGAGATTTGAAATTCAGTTTTTCACTTACATGTTTTTTACTTCTAAAAAAACCCCAGTCACTTCACTGTAAGAGGGAGGGTTGAACAAACTAGTGGTCTATAAGGTTTCTTATAAAACATTTGTTGAACTGAGATCCTCTAGGTTTGGGAGCAGTTGTCAAGTTTGCTAGGTTGCCCAAAGGTATAATTTTGGGGACTGTTTTAGAGGTCATACCACTGATGTCAATGGCTACTTATTTTCTTAAACTTTTAAGGAATTTGGTGCCAATACCTGGGGCTTGAATGTCTTTCTCTTCATGTGTGGGTGAGACTGTGGGTTGCCAGCAACACTCTTCCTCAGGCCACCATCAGAAGAGACCATTGTATGGATTCCTAAAGGTTGCAATTTCGCTGAACTGGGAAGCTAACTGGAACCACGTGGATGGAGGGACTCCTGTTTTCTGTCTTTCTCATGAATTAAATGGTCTCTCCCTAGACACCTCTGTTTCTCTTCCTGTTTCTGCTCTATTTCCCTCTCATTTGTGGCTGGCCATTTCTCTCAATTGCCTCCACCTGGAATTTCACAGGGGACTTCTGTTATGGTTTTGGTAATTATTTTCTCTCTCTCTCTCAGTACTTTGCTCCAGGCTAACTCAAGGATCACTGACCATTGTACTGATGAATTTCTTGGGCCAGATTTGCTTCTTGTTCAATCAGAAGCCTCCCCTTATCAAAGACTCTGGCAGTGTTGTTTCCCCAAGCCAGGAACTGCAAGCAGGCCAGTAGTTGGAGCCAGAAGGGGCTGACACCATGAACAGTGTATTTAGCACACTGAACTAGAGAGAAAGCAGAAATCTGGGGACATGTTTTGCAGATCGAATGTCTGTGTAGCACAAAGCAGAAATCTGGAGCCTCTCTTCTTATGTAACTACTTAGGTTTCTTGGTCAGAATAAAGAAATACATATCTTTGCAAAACTTTACTCTCCTTCATTTTTTATTTCTTGGCTCCTTTATCCTTTGGAGAAGCACCCCAAATGCTTACAGAAACCCAGTTGACACCAAATTACAGGAAATAAAATTGGCCAGATTCCTTTGCAGAAACCTTACAATTAGAGGAACTCTAGGATTAGTTGATGGGATTTGTACTCCTCCCTTTATAGATGAGAACATAGTGGCCCAGAAAGGAGAAGTGGCCTACCCAAGGTCGCAGTCAATTAGTGTGAGTCAAATCCAGATCTGCTGACTCTTTGGGGTCCCTTGAAACTCACACCATGGGCATATTTGGAGGGTTGGATGGCATTGGTGAGGGAACAATCCTGGCTTGAGCTATTTGCATTTGGAAGACTCTCCTAGTCTTCTCTATTGACTCAGTTCTGGGACAAATTTCTTCCTGCTTTCTTTCAGCATAGGCTTGGGCCAGCTGCAGGTCCCCACTGCGAGGTGGCCACACAGAGCAGGTAGGCCAAGCATTTTCATTTCATAGTCCATTAGTTCTTGGCACAGTAACTTTTTTTTGTATCCTTGGCCTCCCAGGTCTTATATCACCTGCTAGGTTGGCGGAGGAGGCTACGGTCTGGGAATCTGATGCATAGATCCATTTAATAGGGCTCATTTGGCTGCTTAAAACTTTCCATTGGCTGCTGAGAACCTCACTCAGAGACACTCTGTCTTGGTTTTGATTTTTTGCCTCCCACAAGTCCTCGTTCACACGGTATTCTTCAAAGTGAGAAAGATACAGGGAGACAGAGGTAGACTGAGAGACAGGAAGGGAAGCAGAATTGGAGAAATAGGAGACAAAGAAACAGAATCTGTGAAACACAGAGGCCATGTGAAATGAGAGAGAGACAGCCAGGGAAAGGCAGGGAAGAAAACAACAAATCAGCAGTGAAGGGAAAAGAAGAAAGAGATATCTACGGGAGAAATGTAGAAGAGGAGGTGATGTTACAGAAATGGAATTGGGAGATTTTTTTTTTAAGATTTTTTTTTTTTATTTTTGGGGGGAGAGGCAGAAGGAGAGGGTGAGAGAATCTCAAAAAGACTCCCCATTGAGCCAGATGAAGGGTTCAATCTCACAACCCTGAGATCATGACCTGAGCCAAAACCAAGAGTCAGATGTTTAACCGACTGAGCCACCCAGGTGCCCCTGGAATTGAGAGATGCTAACCAAACTCTCTAACAGTGTCAATAGGAGATAAATTTCCCCATGGGTCATAATGAGCTAAACCTCAGAGCCAGTACCAGAACCCCAAATGTCTGGTTCTTTCTCTGGAATGCATTTAGTTCCTTCCAACCAAAGATGCCTAATAAATATTTATTAAGGAAATACATGAGAGCTGAGGTGATCAAGGGACTCCAGTCATATCAAATGGACCATGTTTAAAATTGGTAATAGTCTGGAGAAGAAGAGTTTCCAGAGAATAAGATCAGTGGCTTCAAATGTTTGAAGGGCAGTCATTTGGAATAATGATTAGATTGGATATGTGTGTGCTTTAAGAATCAAACCAGGACCAGTGGGTGAAAGCCATAGGTAGATAGACTTGGGATCAATACAAATAGTCTACACAATCAGAGAAGCACATTCCTCTTGTCTGGAGGCTTGTAAGAAACATCAGAACCACCAGTTCACAGGAATGTTACAGCTGGAATTGAAGCAGCAAAGTGCATGAAGGCAGATGGTTTTGTTGGGCAATTTCTACTTAATTCTGAAGACTTCTCATCAGTGACCATCAATGAATGGGTCATCCATGTGTCTCCTAAAATGGGATATGGAGGTGCCTGTGTGTGGATGCATGTATGTATTGGATTGTGTGTGGTCAATGTGGCAGCATCATGATTTCCTTCCTTTAACAGTTTTTGGTAGATTTTTACCAATGAGAGGAACATGGGCAAGATTTGAAAGGCAGAAATAAAAAGGAGGGCATTGTTTTCTGGAGATTGCAATAGTAGTATTTGCTGATTTTGCAGACCTTTGCAACTTCATAGCTATGGGCTAAAACACAGATTCCTGAGCCCCACTTAATACTATTAAATCAGAATGTTAAAGTTTGAAAATTACTTGGAAGGGAATAGTCAAGATCCAGAGTAGAAGTTCTGTTCTCTACAACTTCTATTTTTGAGGTCTGAGAGAAAAGGCAGCTCAAGAAGTGACGTGGAGAATACTGATGCATGCCAAATGCCTGAATTCTAGTGCAAGCTAATCATCAGTACTGACAAGAATCCCTCAGACACACATGTCAGGCTATGAGGCCTATCTCTGAATCCTAGATCCTCCCTTGATTTCCTCCATAAACTTGCACAAATTCCTTAACTTCTCTGATCCAGTTTTCTCTGTAAAGTGCAGGTAATAGTGTCCATCTTGTGGGATTGTTACCCCTATCCCATTTATTCATCCATCAAACATTTATAGAGCACTTATGATGTGCCAGGTCCTTCAGTCTAAATCACAAGGACCATTGCCTTTTCGTTTGATCTACCATAGGGTGGTTTTCAAGTTCAAATATAACAAGATTTATGTATTTCCAAATGCAATGCTATTCAGAATGATGACCATTACAGATTGTTCAGCACATTTTCACACCCCCTTTCTTTTGGAAATAGGCCTGAACCCTGAAACTCAGGGATGGGGACATGATTCGGCCTTGGCTAATCCTCAGGTACCATTCTTTTGGATGCAACGACTGGATTAGGGATGGGCAGGTGACTCAAGCAAGGAAGCCATCAGATATATTCTTGTTTGTTTGTTTGTTTTTTACTTTATTTGTGAGAGACACACAGAGAGAGGCAGAGACATAGGCAGAGGAAGAAGCAGGCTCCCTTTAGGGAGCTGATTGTGAGACTCG
Source organism: Canis lupus familiaris (assembly GCF_011100685.1). Taxonomy (NCBI): domain Eukaryota; kingdom Metazoa; phylum Chordata; class Mammalia; order Carnivora; family Canidae; genus Canis; species Canis lupus. The sequence goes on along the minus strand of NC_049234.1, from coordinate 28,942,343 downwards.
ATCCCAGGACCCCAGGATCATGACCTGAGCCAAAGGTAGATGCTCAACCATTGAGCCACCCAAGCATCTCTCTCTGGGGTTGTTTTTTTTTTTTTTTTTTTTTTTAAAGATTTTATTTATTTATTCATGATAGTCACAGAGAGAGAGAGAGAGGCAGAGACACAGGCAGAGGGAGAAGCAGGCTCCATGCACCGGGAGCCCGATGTGGGATTCGATCCCGGGTCTCCAGGATCGCGCCCTGGGCCAAAGGCAGGCGCCAAACCGCTGCACCACCCAGGGATCCCACTCTCTGGGGTTGTTATATGGACATTGGGAGAAAGATGTTTCCTTCTTCCTGGAGTTGCTAAGCTAGGAAGAAAGAAGTCTGGAATGCTGGTGCCATATTTTCACCACATAAAAAAAGCTGGACTGTAGGATGTGTTGGAGGAAAGGTCCTTCTCAGGACTCCTCTGTTGCCATGAGGAAGGAATTTCCTCCATATGTATACTTGGCCTTTCTCCACCCTCTACTCATTCTGCCCCAGGAAGCAAGACTGAGTCATGTGACTGGTAGGTGTGGGAAGAGTAACAGAGCAAAAGAAATCCTATATTGAGGATAATCTCTAACTCAGAGGCAGTTTCTTAAAAAGCATTTTCTAGTAAAAATCGATATGAAACTTTCAGAGACCAATTTAAATCTAAAAAATGAGTGTATTTTCACAATGAAGTAATTTTAATTCTAGGAATTTGTGTTTAAAAAATGAATGCATGAAATTACATATGCACGAAATTACCCTAAAATATTCAAAGACTTCCAAAATTAGATCTTGTGCAACACTGGAGTTTTCATTTTATACTTTGCTTAGTTTCTTTCTTACCTTTTTTATTTTTAATGATTTATTTATTTATTATTTGTTTGTTTATTTAGAGAACTAGAGTGAGAGCAGGGGGAGGGGAAGAGGAAGGGAGACAATCCCATGCAGCATCCCTGCCAAGTGCAGAGCCTGATACAGGGCTCTATCTCATGACCCTGAGATCATGACTTGAGCTGAAATCAAGAGTTGGATGCTTAACTGACTGAGCCACCCAGGTGCCCCAAAATGCAACCAAAATGTAAAGGTCTTTCAAATTATACAAAACTGCATTGATTACACAAATAAATAGTTCTGCTGAATTATTTTCCTTGCATATTAAATATTAGCTCATCAAAAAAACACAAGCTTCTATTTTGGTCACTCCCACTGTGTATATATCATTTTTTTTTAATTAAAAAAAAAAAGTCTTGTCCAAAAAAGCCTGTTGCACACCTGAAACTAATGTAATATTGAGTGTCAGCTTTACTTCCATTAAAAAATCAAACCTTGAAGAAATTGCAAATTTGTTGTTACAACGTCTAAAATGTAACATGGGGGACGCCTGGGTGGCTCAGCAGTGGGCTTCTGCCTTCGGCCCAAGGCATGATCCTGGAGTCCCAGGATCAAGCCCTGCATCAGGCTTCCTGCATGGAGGCTGCCTCTCCCTCTGCCTATGTCTCTGCCTCTCTCTCTGTCTCTCATGAGTAAATAGATAAAATCTTAAAAAAAAAAATGTAACATGGAATTGAAAAAAAAATCCATTATTTGGAAAAACTGGTTCAACTGCATGTGTATATATGAAATTATCTCTTCTTTAGGTTAGTTTTCAATATTTAGGTAATAGAGGGCATGGTATAAATTATCCTATAAATTTATAAAGCTGCTTTCTGAAAATGAGTTTTCAAATAGAATCATTTTATGTCTATCATTTTTTTAAATCAAAAATAAATATTTTAAGCCATTAAAAAAAAAAATCTTGCGTTAGATGAACACTCTCCAAGGGCAGAGGCCAGTCACTCCCTTCTTTCCTGCCTTTCTTCATCTGGGCTGGACCCAGCAGGCAAAAGCCCTGTTGTCTCTGCCTGCATTGTCTCAACTGGGTGAGTAAATCCACTTCATCCTAGCGTTTGTAGTCCTATTTGCCTTTCATACTAAGTGACATCCTCCCACCCAAACTTTGTTGGTAATAAAGGCAATATTTGGGTCTCCCATAGGGCATTTTCGGGTTTTGTTCTAATTCTCCACTTGTGCAGAATCTTAAGGAAGAAAGCAAGTTGCTACCTCTCAGAGACCCCTGTGGAATGAAGACAACTGGCAGCAAATAGAAATGAGACCAAGAACAAAGAGAGAGGAAGAAGGTCAGGCAAGTGCTGGAAGCTCACATTCCTGAGACTCATTTTTGTATTTTACGAGCTACCTGGGTGTCCTTCCTGGCCATGTCAGTCCCTGTATCTCATTTCACCTCCCTCCCCCCGCCCCTCACCATCTCAGCGGAAACCAAATCCTAGTCCTGAAACAGTTGCTATTCCCTCACGAGATAATGTCTGTTCCAGGTGGGGAAGATGAATGAAATTGGTTGGCCTTCTGGAGGAGCGCTCAATGAGCCTGGCTTTGGGGAGCAGGGGGCATGAGGAAGGTCTGCTCCTGGACTTGAGCTGTGTTTCTGTCTTCACAGTCTCTCCAATTTGGGAGGCTAGTGCGCTTGCCCTGTGAACACACGGCAGGTGCAAGTGTCACCTGTCCCTCTTTTTGCCATGCACTGGAAATTATGGCCTGAGGGGTTGGCCCAAGAAAATCTGATCCTCTGGCTCTTGCTGTTCCTGTGAGTGATAAAGTCCTTGGTCTGTGACTCAGGAGCCTCTTGCATTCCGTCAATGTCAGTGAGACTCTGTCGGGCTCACTGCTTCACCTGTAAATAGGATAGAGTCTCAGAGCCCTCCCAGTTGTTGACAATTCATTTTATATATTTACCAGAGAATAGCAGTAAAGTAGAGAAATAGAATTAAATTTCCAGGACTCTATTTATTAATACTAACTCTTGTAGATACCTTCACCTCTGGAAAAAAAGTGCTCTTTCAATGGTAATTGTAGGAAGAGTTGATTATGTGTCATTTGCTGGTCTATGATGGACCATGAAAGATACTGTCCTTTCTCCCTTTGAAATCATGCATGGTATCAGTTTCCAACACGGAGTAGCTACTAGACTCTAGGCTTTGTGTTAAAGGCTGTCATACATATGATGCAATCAATCACCACAGTAATACCGACATAGATGTTCATTCCTGAATTATAGATTTGGGCCATTGTGGAAGAGACTGAGGCTGGGAGGCCAGATGACTCTTCCCAGCTAGTGAGCAGCAAGGCTGGGACAGAAATTGAAGCTCCTCTGTCCCCAGAGCAAGTACTGTGTCTACTGCACACATGGCTTTCATATGGAGCATCATGATTCATTGGAAGCAACACGTGAGGTTCATCATGAGACAAGGGGCAGTCCAGGGGGTGCAGCTCTGGGTCTGCATTCCCCATCCAGCCACAGAAGCCTGTTTTCTCTTTTATATATTGAGATTCTACTTCTGAAGGACCATTGTGTAAACACCATGTACTCTAGACCTCTCATTGAATGAAGGTACAGCCTCTAGAATAAAGTCCCTGACTCAGAGGGCTGAGGAATTGATTTGGGAGCAAGGATGAGAATGACCTTCATCCTTCCATTCATCTACCTGGTAAACATTATGGAGTCCCCATGGTGTGCTGTTGGAAGAGACAAAGAAAGTAACACAGAGGTTACAAACTGATGAACCACATGTTGTTTGCTCTGTAGCTTTGTTTTCCCTGGGCCACAAGGGTGTTCCAAAAAAAAAAAAAAGTCAGTCTTTAAAACTAGACCAATTTTACATGAAAATACAGACGTCTGTATTTCTTTTGAGGAGTTGGAAACCTTGGCAGAGGTGGTTCTAGGTTCTCAGGTGACAGCAGTTGGCAGATGTGGAGTAGGGCTACCTGGGGGACTCTCAATTTCAGTGTTTCTTCCACATTCGATTGCTCCTCAGCATTTAGATCGAGTGTCAGCTACCACTTGTCATTACATGTATATGGTTCATTTTATCAAAGAGAACTTTTTCTATATACTTGGGTCTCTAGGAAGAGTGAAATCAAAGACAGTGTGAGGGCCACATGATTAAAAAAAACCAAAGCATACCAAATACACTTGACTTATGTAGGGTACCTGGCTGGCCCTGGCATTTGAATTCCTGGGAGTTGAAATAGGAACTGTGATTCCTGTTCTCTGAAACTTAGAATGGAGCAAAAGATGGAATTTAGCCCCCAATTGTCTTTTCATTACCTGTCTGTGTTGCAAATGAAAGCAACAGGATGAAAGCCAAATTTTTGGTGGGTCGGGGGGCATCATCTCTTACACTCTGAGCCTCCTGCTCCAGCCCCTTCTCCTGCCGAGTTCCATCTCTGGTTTCATGTTCTGGCAAAATTGAACTGTTTCTAGGGGTCCCTCCCTAGGCAATACCTTAGTTCTTTTTAAAAAAGATTTTATTTATTTACTCATGAAAGACACAGAAAGAGAGGCAGAGACACAGGCAGATGGAGAAGCAGACTCCTCTCTGGGAGCCCGACATGGGTCTCAATCCCAGGACCCCAGGATCACGACCTGAGCCAAAGACAGATACTCAACCACTGAGCCACCCAGGTGTCCCAATACCTTGGTTCTTATTGAATGATGGTATTCATCTTTTAAGACTAAACAGAGGTGTTACCACCTGGAGGGAAACTGACTCTTTCTCTGTCTTAACTCTCCAAGCTCTGATTGTAGAGGACCTGTCCTTTCTACGCCCCTTGGAGGGGTTGGTTATTTCTCTGTAAAGAAATCTATTGTACAGGAAGGGAAAGGCATTAAGACTAGTTGGTAGGAAACAACAATGACAAAAAAGTTAAATTTATCATTCAGAAAGAGACTTTGGGAAATAGTCAAACTGAGGAAGAGCAGAATGGAGCCAGGAGAGAAATTGGTAGAACTTGGGGGATGCTTCACAGTCTTTTGAACCATAAAAGTGAGGGTGGTCAAGACTGCACCGCAATGGGGTCAGCACAGGTAAAGGTAGGATTCCCCCATAGAACTGCATTTTGTGTGTGCGTGTCACTATTTCACTCCCTGTTGCCCTGACTGTAAGAAGTCCACCTCCTGCAATGATACTACGTGAGCAAAAGGATAAAAAAGCAGTTGCAAATGAAATGACTGGGAAATCCAGGTGGAGACCCTGTGGTCTAATTCGGACTCTTGGGGGAAGGTCTGAGGAGAACTTTAGAAAGGTTGTAGCCTAAGAGTGAGATCAGAAATATGAGACTATGATTTATGTACCTACATTTTGAGGAGTGAGATGGGGGAGGGAAGGAAATCGATAAACTGCAGATCTGCTTTCAGTTCAGATTCTTTTTTACAAATTTTTAAAATTTAAATTCAATTTAATTATATAGTGCATTATTAGTTTCAGAGGTAGAGTTTAGTGATTCATCAGTTGCATACAACACCCAGTGCTCATCCCATCACATGCCCTCCTTCATGCCCATCACCCAGTTATCCTGTCCGCCCCCTACTGCCCCTCTAGTGACCCTCAGTGTATTCCCTAGACTTAAGAGTCTCTGTGATTTGTCTCCCTCTCTGCTTTCATCTTATTTTATAGTTCCTTCCCTTCCCCTATGATTCTGTTCAGATTCAGTGTTAATCCAAATTGTGTAGCTTAGCCATCCCACTAGCTTGGAAGGAAATGCCGGTCACCAATGATCCCCAGTAGGTGCTCGTTCTCCTGGGGCTCTGTATCAAAGGCGGGCAGGTTCTTATACGGATTGCTCAGCCCACCTTGGTCATCCCTGCCAAGGGTCAGACCTACCACAGAGTGAGAGGACCAGGGCTCTCCCTCCTATGGGGCTCTGATCCTTTACTGCTGGGGTAGAAACCTCTAAGTAAGTCATTACATGGGGCTGGAGAGAGAGAAAGAGTAAAACCTCTACAGGATCACGTTGGAAAAGGTGTTTTTAAATTACTTTTTGAGGGACACCTGGGTGGCTCAGCGGTTGAGCATGGCCTTCAGCTTAGGACGTGATCCCGAGACCTGGGATCAAATCCCACATCGGGCTTCCTCCATTGAGCCTGCTTCTCCCTCTCCCTCTGTCTCTGTGTCTCTCATGAATAAATAAATACAATCTTTAAAAAATAATAAAATTACGTTTTGGAAAAGTAATTAATTTATCCTTTGGCTCATTAAAAACATCAAGGAGACTCACTTTTCTCTCTAGAGGTTAAAATGAAATACATGCATACCGCAGTGCTTTAGAGCTGGTGAAGCCCTTTCATGCATTTGATTTTTACAAAAACCCTGGTAGAAGCACATTATTTTATAACTGGAGAGAGAAGCTGAAGGCAAATGTTACTTGACCCACTCCTACTGTGCTTCTTCTATCAGTGCTCTCCTTTTTTTTTTTTTCCACAGAAGTGATTGCAAATTTTCTCCATCTATCTCAAACCATTGACACCCTGTCTTCCTCCTCATGCTGCGCAATGGCCTTGTCTTCGCCTTTGGGAGACCTGCACATTTCCCATTGTCTGTGCTTCATTCCTTCCCTGAAGCATGGATGTGGGGAGGCCCCGGGCTTCTCTGTGCCCACCTGGTAAAATGAGGGCCAAAATAGTAGCTATTTTGTGGGGTTATTGTGATTAGATTAGTTAATCCAGATAAATTCCCCTGTAGTTAGAATGGCATGCTAATTCTTCTTTATGGAGATATGATTTGCATACAGTACAGTGAATGATAATTCTGACAGATGTATGTGCCCAGGTCACCATCACCCAAATATCAAGATGAAGAATGTTTCTTATCACTATAGAAGATTCATTTATGCCCCCTTTAAAGTCAATTTCCACGTGCGACCCCCCCACCCCCCGCCGCCCCTTTCCTAACCTGGTTCCCAGACTGCTGCGGACACCTGCCATTCTGCTTTCTATCACATAGACTAGTTGTGTCTGTTCATGAACTTCCTGTACGTGGAATCATACAGCGTACCATCTTCTCCATCTGGTTTCTTTTACTTCAATGTAATCATTGTAAGATTTATCCACATTGCTGCATGGAGCAGTGGTGCATCCTTTTTAATTGCCCAGCGGTATTTTTTACTATGGATATACTAACGCTTATTTCCCCACTTTGCTGGCAGATATTTAGATTATTTTCAGGTTTTGGCTATCATGAACAATGTGGCTGTGGACACTCTTGAACAGGTCTTCTTTTTTTTGGGGGGGGTGGGGGAACATGTTCACTCATTTCTCTTGCGTGTATCCCCAGGAGAGGAACCGCTGGACAGAAGGTAAGGGTCTGAATCCACGAGGGTTGCTCTAACAAAGTGCCCCGGACTGGGTGGCTTATAAACAAGAAAAACTTTAGGTCTCAGTACTGGAGGCAGGAAGTCTGAGAGCAGGGTGCCAGCATGGTTGGGGGCTGGTGAGAGCCCTCTCACATGCTGCAGACTACCAACACCTCGGGGTCCTCACAGGACAGAAAGAGAGGGAGCTCTCTGGGGTCCTGTGCATCGGGGCGCCAACCTCCCCACCTCCTCAACTCCCCACCTCCCAGAGGCTCCACCTCCAAATGCCACCATCCTGGGGATTAGGTTTCCACAGAAGAGATTTGGGGGATACAGAAATTCAGGCTACAGCAGAACGTGTATGTTTCACTTCATTGGACATTTCCAAACGGCTTTCTAAAGTGGTGGCCCTCAACTGGCTTTAGCCATGATTAGTCACCCTTCCTTTCTTCTCTTCCTTTCTCATTCCCCCCAACAGTGGAGAGAATACCTCTCCCTTTTGTGGTCATTCCTGTTTCCCCAATATTCCACCTCCCAAATTCCTTGGGACTTCCCCTTCAGAGAATCATAGGTTCTCTCGCTTTCTTTCATCTTCAGTTTCCCTTCCACTGACCCCTATCATTAGCATTTAAACACAGGGAAGTCCTCTCTATTTAAAAAAAGTAAATAAGCAAACTTCCTTCCCTTCACTCCCCCCTGCAGCTTTTCCTCTGTCCTACTCCTTGTCTCTTCTGCAGTGTCTCTGGGATTTGGTGTCACCTGGGAGTGAGGAAGTAGGGCAGCCAGACCTCTAGAAAGAACTGTTTGCTATGTCACTGCCTCAGCCATTTATCACCAACCGAAGCTACTGTGATTGGGTTTATCTTTGGCTACTTCTCCGAAAGCTCCCTTTCCAGGGGAAGCAGTGACTCCTGCGGGTACTACGTCTCCATCTTTAATCAACATTGATGGTGATGATCATCTTCTCCTGGCTTATTGACAACTCAGCTTTCTTCCCACTAGACTCTTCCTCCCTCCTCCTCCCCCCCTCCTCTCCCTTCTCCTCCCCCTCCTCTTCCTCCTCCTCCCCTCTTGAACAGGTCTTTTTTTTTTTTTTTTGGAACATGTTCAAGCAGGCTTTTCTTGTGATCACTCCTCCTCTTCCCTCCCTAATCCGTATTCACGCCCTGCACGCGTACCATACAGGCACAGCGCTCATTCCAGAGAGTTTAGTCACAGACTTCCTCCTCTCCTCTCCTCTTCCTCCTCCTCCTCTCCCTCCTCTCATCCTCCTCTCCCTCCTCCCCTTCCTTCCCCTCCTCTTCCTCCTCCCTCTCTTCTTCCTCCTAATACAAAGTTTTTGTATTTTCCTACATGATTACCCTGGAGTCCATATTCTGTCTTTTTTGATCCCCAAACCTCTTCTTCTTAATATATTATTTTTGTCCTCCCTTGAACTAGTAAAAAGTGTTAATGTTAATGTTTTAGTTCTCCTCTTCCTCCTCCTCCATCATTGTCTTCATCTTTGTCTTTGTCTTTTTCCTTCTTCTGTTCCATCTGCCTATCAGTAAAATACTGCTGTGCCCATGTCCCGCTTTGGGCCCTTTTCTCCTTTCTCTGGTGAGCTCCTTGCTGCTGACTCCGAAGTCCTTGTCGCCACCTATTCTTTTTCCTGGGTCCCAGATGTATAGCTGCAGGTGCTGACTATACAGCTCCACATGCAGGATCACAGACATCTGAAACAAAGCAATATGGAACAATATTGTGCAATATTGAGCATAATGTCAGATGCGTAAAGATCCTGGAGGAGTCAAGCTGCCCAGAGAGGAAGCCCAGCTCTCTCCACTGTTTAACTGCAGCAAGTAACCAACAGCATCACAATGAAACCATGTGCTCTGAAGCCAAACTGTCAAGGTTCAAATCTCAGATCTATCCATTTGTCATGATTTACCAGATTAAAGCCTTTGTCATGCTTCCTTATAATTCCTTATTTAATTAGTCTCCTAGCTACTTTGTTAGGAAGGAAGATCTGTGAGAGAAGGGATCATGATGTCTTGTTTACCATCATATTCCCAAGGTCAAGCATAGTGTCTCTCACATAATAAGCTTTGAAATGTTCTTGGGTGATGGAAAGGCTGAATGAATAAAGAAATGGGTTGGGCTGGCAGCAGTGGACACACTGTGGAGAATCTTGACAGTGACCCTGCTGCACTTGACCTGAGTGATAATAAATATGCATCCACGTTGATATATTATTGCTGAGTACTTGAATTATTTCCAAGTTTCCACAAATATAGAAGCTGGTAGGGGCATCTTTCTACTGCAACTCAAACATTTTCCTTTTTAATTTTTTCTTTGGATATAGCGTCACCACAGTAGAATACTCAGCCAAGAATTCTCGGGTAATTTTAACCTCTGATTACATAATCACAAACCTTTATCACAAAAAATGAGCCCATTTTTCCATGGACATTCAGATCTTTGTCTCTAAGGAGGCAATGGCCTATAAGGGCCATAATCACTACCTTCAAGAACATGAAGATTTACATCCAGGACCCTGAGAATCTTTTTGTCCTTGTTGGATCCAAGAACAAAAAGAAGACCTTAAATTAAAGTTGTAGACATCTCTTTTGAAAGAGAGGAATACTGGCTTGATTGTAAAGGAAATAAAATATTACATTTGTAATTTGAGATCCCTGGAGAACTCGAATAAGAAAAAAGGGGATTATCAGTAAGTCTTCTGTATGAAAAAGAGAGCCGAACCGGATGCATATTTAAGGTTTCTGAGAGACGGCTTCTTAAACTAATGATAATGACTCTAATTTGTTGCCACTTACTATGTTCTAGGCACTGTGTTAAGTGCTTTTCATACACTATTTCCTTAATCCTCACAAAATGCATCTGAAGTCAGAAGGATGAGTCAGCCGTGTCTACCCATCTGGCTCTGCAGACCCTGCCCTCCCCAGCTCCCTCTCATGAAGGCACACACCATCATGGGGGAACCAAAATTTGGATTATGAATGAAGGGTAGCAAGTCTCTCTTCAACCATAAGCCTACATCTCTTTCTCTACTCCAGCTTTTACTGAAAACCTCATGTGAGAGTTCCAAGCCTTGGCGTGGCCTGTAGTAACATTTTCAGAATATAGGGTTTTCCGTTTGATTACAGATGGTTGCAAGTGCACTCTCTCAATATGGAACCCTGGGTAGAGGGGGTGAATGGCATGCTGTAGGCATCAAAACCACACCCTGTGCCTCTCATGATCCTGAAAGATTAGTTGTTGTGCTGGGTGCTTATAGTTTGGTTGTTGACTCTCAATTTAAAAATCACTTAAAAATGGAAGCAACATGGAAGACAGTTCACCCTATCTTTCCTATTTTTTTTTTCTAGATGCAGAGATGTGCTTGGAAACCATGCTAGTGTGCCCCCCCACCCGCCCCCAGCAAATTGGGGGCCAGGTCATAGGCCTTCCAACTCAACTGCAGTACTCTTCCACTCAAGCTCAACCTTCTCAAGATCTTAGCCTTTCTTAGAGTCTCAGTCCCCAGGCACCTCCTGCTCCTCCCCCATGTTTCTAATAAGAAGCCAACTCTGAGTGTGGAAGCAGAAAGAATCATTGAAAAGCATTTTAATCAGCACCTTTGTTTTATCAAACAGAAACATGTATGGTACTTGCACTATGCCAGGAACTGCTTGTTCTAAGCACATCACAAATATTAATTTCTTTAATTCCCAAGTAAGCCTTGTGGAATAGATTCTATTATTATTATTCCCACTTTACAGATGGGAAATATGATGTACAGAGAGGTTGAGTGTTGGCTTAAGGTTGCAGGTAAGCCCCGGAGTCAGGGTAGGAGCTCAGAGACATTGTGACACCAGAATCCCTGCGATAGATCACGGACTCTGCTGCTCTCATGTTACAGGTTAGGAAATACTTCTGGAGTGTGGAAGAAGCTCCTAGAATACTTTGGTGAATTAGGGACATAGCAGAATGCTTATCCCTTGATCCAGAGCTCTATCCTTGACACTATGCAGACCTTCTCAGGTCATTTTCTCCAATTGTTCTGTTTTTATTCTTTCAATTGCAAATAGGATTCAACCACCAGGAAACTCAGGATCATTTTTCAGTGTCTCACCTTTATTTATGTTTTTAGGGAAGGAGAGTTACAAAGAAAGTCAGCAGCCTGGAAAAATGAAACATTCTGCCCTTGCCTCCTGAACATGACCAGGCCAAGCTATAACTCAAATCACTCTTTGTACTGCTTGGTCATAAATCCTTCCAAACTGAGTTCGTGTTAAAATTAATGGGAGAGCAGTGTCTGGTCTTAAACCACAGTGAACCAACCAATCTGATCACTGAAAAAACCTCCCACCCTTTATCTCTGATGCTGACACAGGAGAAGATGATATATTGCCACTAAAAGGCCTCACACATCATGCCTTTGTGGTAGGCTCCTTTCCCCCAGTATGTAACAGGTTGTTTTGCCTTCCTTACCCTTTGCTTTTTTCTGATGTTGTGGGTCCAACAGAGAAGGAGAGAGAGAGAAGGCCCAGACCTGAGAGAAACAAAGGGCTAGACTCTCCCCTTGTTCGGCCGCTAACTTACTGTGTAACCAGAGCTGAGGCTTTTCATCCCCTCCAACCTTGGTCTTCTTACTCATAAATCCAGGAGTATAACATTTTGGACACATTTCTGGGCATCAGAGAGCACTTTCTTAGGATTACTTATTTGGCTTTTCCTGAGAAATGCCTGAGGTCCTGCTGTTTCCATAACCCACAGACTCAAGGCTCATCTGTGCTCTATCTCACCACTGGAGCACCACGTGAATAGAGGCCTGTTGACGCGTCTTGGCTGAAACCACGGTGGTGGGGCTGACAGGAAGTGTGAGTTTCCTGGGCTGCCATGCCAGGACTGGGGGCTTAACATAACACACATTTATTTTTTCTCAGTTTGGAAGTTAGAGACATCTAAAATCAAGTTGTTGGGAAGGATACGTTCTCTCCAAAGACCCTGGGGGAGGGATCCTTCCTTCCTCTTCCTCGCTTCTGGTGGTTGCTGGCAATCTTTGGTGTTCCTTGGCTTGCAAATGCACCAGGTCAATCTCTGCCATCATTGTCATATGACTTTGTCTTTGTGTGCCTTCCCTGTATCCAGGCTTCCTCTCTTAGAGGAACATGGATCATTGGAATAGGGCGCATCCCAATCCTGTATGATCTCATCTTCTCTTTTTTACATCTGCAAAGACCCTATTTATTTCCAAATAAGGTCACATTCACAAGCACCTGTGGCTAGGACTTGAGTGTGTCTTTTCTGACTGATACAGTTTAACCCACAATAGCTGAGAACCCAACACTCCTGACACAATCTTTGTGTCAGGAAGGATGGAAGAGATGATACAGAAACGTAAAATGAAAATGAATGAAAATGTTAGAAACTATCTTTGGCTGAAAAGGAATCTCAATAGCATAGCTGATACTTGTATGGTGCTCTGATGACTGTTTTTAGGCATCTTTTGTTTTTGTTTTTCTTTTGTGAAACAAAATGAGATTGGTAAGGCAGGTATTATTATATTCATCTTACAGATGAAGAGGGGGTGCATGGATTTACTACAGATGTCTTGCAGGTTCATTTCTGTGTGGGGCTGCTGCTGGGGAGAGCTGGAATGACAGGAGAAGTAAGAGCTAAGGGAAAAATATAATAAAATGATACCAGGGAGTGTCATTGTCTAGATGAATGAATGATAAGATATGGCAAGACCTGAAGATTCCGATGGCCCCAATTCTCTGGTCTTGAATGCCAGCCTCCCTAAGTAAACCAAGCAACATTTGGAGACCTGCCCAGAGTGATTTATCTAAGCTCACCTAACTGATAAGGAGTAAAACCAGATTTTGATCTAAAATTCCTCCTTTACCAGACCAAATTCTGCAATTCAGAGGTGATTCAATGACAAAGCCAGACTGGACTTGCAAATGTTTCTTTTATGAGATGCGATTTTTAGGTGATTGGATTGTGTTTTGCTAGAGGACTCACCACTTTATAGCCACCCCCACAAGCAACACATCTGCTTGCAATGCAGCTGGACTCTTCTTAATCAGTGGAAGCAGATCCCCAGGGCTATATAATTATCCAACAACCCAATGAGGTCAAGGGCAATGCTGCTGTAACTGCACTTTTGCTTACAAAGAGCTTAGGAGGCTTTTGAGACCAGTCTTCTGTGTCTAGGGGATGCGGGTCCTCAGCCCTTGCCACCAGCATCTCTCTTGTACAGACTCCTGCACATTAAAAATTAGATGTTATCTGTAGAGAGGTCTGCTTGGAAAGCTGACCCTCAGCTGGTATCTTGGAGCATGGCTGGTAAATAGTTTCCTACATTGATATAAAGCTTTCCATAAACATTAAGAATGGCTCACGATGCCTAACTGGTTTGTACAAGAATTCAGTTTATGCTGAACACCTGCTTTCTTTCTGGGAGTCTGGAATATATTTTTTAAAAGATTTATTGATTAGTTTGAGAGAGATGAGAGAGAGAGAATGAGCGAGTGGGAGGAGGGGCCGAGGGAGAGAGAGAGAATCTCAAGCAGACTCCCATGCTGGAGCATGGAGCCTGATCTCATGACCCTGAAATCATGACCTGAGATGAAACCAAGAGTCAGACACTTAACCTACTGAGCCACCTGGGTACCCCGGGGATCTGGAATGTTTGATATGTGCAAGGCTGAGGATGCCCATATGATCATCTCCCAGTGAAAGCTTTGGTTACTGAATTTCTAACAAACATCCTTGGAAGACAACACTTCACATTTGTTGTCACATGCCTCCCACTTGTCTTTGGAGAAATTAAGCATGTCATATGTGACCTCACTGGACAAGAAGGGCTCTGGGAAGGACTCTTGGAAGACTTTGCACTTTTCCTTTTTTGCCAATTTGCTTTGTATCCTTTCACTGTAATAAATCTTAGTCAGAAGTACAATTGTTTGCTGAGTCTGTGAGTCTTTTCAACCCATCACGGACCCTAGCTAGGGTGGTCTTGGGATCTCCCACACAAGGTCCCTCTATCCTCAGGCCCTCTCATCCCTCGGGGAGTTTCTTCTCCCTCCATACTACTCTATCTTTCTGAAAGACCTTTGAGGAAAATATGGTTGGACTTCCATCACTACCGATGATACTGATAACCACTAGCTTGTTAGCTCTTCTAGCTAATGATGCATACAGAATTTGGCTGTTTCGTCACACAGTTTGTTTATGATTTAATGCAGGGAAGTATCTTTTTTTAAAAAAATATTTATTTATTTGAGGGAGAAGGAGAAGAAGGGGTAGAGGAAGAGAGAGAAGCAGATTCCCCTTAGCAGGGAGCCTAATGCGGGGCTTGATCGCAGGACCCTGGGATCATGACCTGAGGTGAAGGCAGACACTTAATGGAGTGAGCCACCCAGGCACCCCAGGGAAATGTCTTTCTGAGGAAAAAAGAACCTACTCTTTGCCACTGGATTTAGTTTGGCTGATAAGATAAATCTTAGAACAGTTCGGTGAACAAAATTCTTTAAGAAACAATGTTGTGTGTGTGTATTGTTTATTTTTTGAATGTACGTATATTACACATATAAATCCATACCTATGTATCTTCTCTCTGCTATGCTCACCCCCATCTCCGCATTCATGACCATCATCTGCACCAACAACCTAGCTCCATCGTCAGCGTCTGACACTCAAGGTCACAGTCACACACCTCTCCTTGCAGGCAATCTCTGCCACAGCTGCCACCCCTCTCAGCGCAATTGATACCCTTCCCATTGCCACAGTCATTGCAAGGCCATCTTTTCCATAAGCCCCCACTGTCACTGCCCAAGCCAACACCTCTATTCAGTTGTGTCACTTCCTCTGCCACCTTGCTTTTACCACACCCCCTGCCGCGCCACCAGGCAGCACAGTTTGTGCCACATTGCTCCTGCTCGCTCACTCAATCATTCTTTAACAATGGGTCATCGCCACCACCTTTGCTAACAAAGTCACCACCATGACAACCGTAAAAAAAAATAAAATAAAATAAAAAAAATTCAGATAAATAATAACAGGGTTTCATTCTCAGAAAAATTGCGAATGCTTTATGGTGATCAGACCTGGGCAAGTTCTTCTCTGTAATAGTCGTGGCAGCCTGGCCTCCCCCTGTAATTGGTGGAACGGAATGGAAAAGTACTGGAGGGAAAAAGGGAAAAATTAACAGTTTTTCCCAGACCAGAAATCAGGTCCCGTAATAAGCACAGTGTCCCTGTGCTCTGACACCAAGGGCACTGGCTGGGAGTCTGTAGAAAATCTCACAGCAGCCAGCAGAGATTTTAACTCAAACCTTCTTTTTATTCCCCAGACCTTGTTTGGTTTTCATGAAAACCTACACATGTGAAGGCATCTTTAGCACCCTCTTTACTAAAAGGTGGTTGAGGCAGCAAACTGGGAAGTAGACGGAAGTCCTAGGAGGAAGATGGCAGGGACGCAGCACCTGCCAGGCCAAGAACATGTCCTGGCTCTAGCTTTCTCCCTCACTGCACCTGACACCCTTTACAAAGGGTGGCCTTTTGTTTTCCTGAGACAGAACAGAGCAAGTCTGGCATATGGATAGGGGAGGTTGAAATGATTGCCATGCCTGCTAGCATGTGAGCCTTGGCTAGCTCAAAGAAGTGTTTACAAGGGTCTCGTGCAAGCCAAGCCCCTTTCCTCCACAAAATTCTCACTCAGTTCCACTTTCCCTGTTCTTTTGCATCCCACGAAGAAGCAGCTGGATGCTCTTGGGGGACAGGAGATGAGAGGAGACAGCTGCAGGGGTGGCCAGCACTCCAAAACCAGAGATGTTTCTTCCAGGGCTCTTGTCTGGATTTTTACCTACTTCTCCAGACTATGGGAACCTCAGCCCTAGGGCCACTGGAGCCTTGTCCCAAAGACATTAATGGAAAGGATCCATCCTGTATGCTTATCCTTCCCCAGTCCCCTTCCACCTTCTCTTCCCCTTGCACCAGGCTGCACCCTCTTGGGTGCTGGCTGATAAGAGGAGAGGTTTTAGGAGAAAACTCTTTGGTTGCCAGGTCCCTAAGGGATTGAGTTTAAGCTTCTATGTTAGACAGACAACTGTTCTGAATGCTCAGGCCCAGACTCCCTCTTGGGCATCACTTCACACCCTCCTGGGCACCTGTACTTTTGAATCCCAATGTGGCTACCAAATAAAATTTTCAATCATTCTCAAACCAGCGATGGCTCATCTCTGTCTCCAGGTCATTCCACATGGTGTTGTCTTCCAAGATGCATTAGTTCGGTAACATGTTAAGCTACTTAAGGGGAAAAAAAAACCTAAAAAAATCAAAGAATTTTAGACAAGACAGATTTATTTATTTATTTTTTTTCTTATAAAACAAACAAGCTTGTGGTCCTGAGATGGTGGGACAGCTTGGCTTCTCAGGAACATCAGCTCCCAGGGCTCTTCCTTCCTACTGCCTTGCCATTTTCCAGTTACTGTTCTGGTTGGTGGTGGAAGCTGGCTCCTCTTCCTTTTCTACATTCCAATTCAAGAGCTGTTGTTTTTTAAGGAAATGACCTGAGTTGTGCTTAGGACTTGAGCTCACCTCTTATTGTCACATGGCCACACCTAGTTGCAACAGAGGCGGAGAATGTAGACTCCCAGGTAGTTCTGTTCCCAGCTAAGACCCAGGAGGTCCTATGACCAAGAGAAAGGAAAGGAGAGTGGGCATGGAGCAGGGTATGGAGGGTGGTACTGGGGAAAATCTGCCCCATTACAATGGTCTTGCCTCCACTCTTCTCACTGGCTTTCCATCCTGCCGAGATGTCACTTTGATTAAAGGAAGCTTCCACCGGCCACTCCCAGGCACACCTACCTGCTCCATCTGGGCTCTTGCATTGCTTTGTTTCTACCCCTGATACAGCAACTTCCAAACTGTCTCAGAACCCATCTGTTTATTGCTTCTCCCTCCCTCTACTCTGAACATTTCGAGAATAGGGACCTTGCCTTATTCAGCTGTACATTCCTCTTCCTCTCTTGGTGCCTGGCTTTCAGAGGAAGTCAATAGGTTTATATGAGAGAGAATGAATAATTTAAAGTCAGCCAAGGAACATCATTAACCAATACTACTGTAGGATTTCAAACGATGAAATTGTTTCAGATGGACTTTTGATAATTACAGTCATATCCATACAATGCTTCTCTGGTTACCAGGCAATATTCTCCAAGTAGTGTTTCATTTCAATTCTCAACCTCGCACCAAACAGTGAGGCCGACTGAACATGTATTATTGCTGCCAACGTACAGCTCTAGCGCTGTAGAAGCTAAGGGTTAGAAAGTCAGATGTTACTACCAAACACACATCCAGAAAGTGGTGGACTTAGACTAGGAGCCAGATTTTCTCATCTGAAACCTAGTGTCTTTTATCACTGAGGGTCACTTTCTTATTAGATTCATAGGGTCCCAAGGCCCAGAGAGTTTCAATCACCTAGGCAAGGCCCAAACGATCTCTAAGCAATGCTTCCCATTCCTCAGAGGCAGAATTGATAGATGTGGATTTTCTAATGGAAGAGCTCTGGATTCAAGATCATTAGCGTTGTGTTCTTAAGTTGGTTATGTCATCTGATCCTGAATTCACTTTTCTATAAAGTAAGGATAGGAATCTCAATTATTGTGAGGATTAAATGAGATTGAGTGAAGTGCCATGGCATACAGAGTGTATTCAATTAAGGGCTGGCTATCCATCACATAATTATTGTTTTCTGAGAGCTGGAATCCAATTTTGAGTCTCTTCAAAATAGTAATAATCCTTTTTATAGACTATCTATTATAAGCCAGGCATTTTACATGCCCCATTATAACAGCCTTTCCAGTGGTGCCCTGGGAAGATGGATTGTGATTCCTGCCACACCCACATTTCCTGAGGAAGGAATTGATCTTCATTGCTCCTTGAGCAAGAGGGACAAAATGCTGAACTGAGTTACCATTTTCCTGACTACAGTGGAGATGATAGGAGGTGGGCATGTTAATCAGATTCTCTTTTTCAGGAGGCTACCCTGGAAAGTTCAGAGAGAACAAGCAGTTGTTCATGGAGGAAAAGGCAGATGTGAGCTATGTGATTGTGCCCCTGGAATGAAGAGCCACATGATCTTGCTCTGGCAAGGACCACAGCCACCTAGACCCTGGCTGATTAAGATGATGCCACTTCCATGGATTCTGAATGGTCTTCCTATTCTGGCCTTCAAGAGACTCTGGAATCTATAGTTGTTCTTGTTGTCCTCTAGAAAGCTGCCTTCCTCTACCCAATTTTGCTAAGCTTCCCTTTATAGGAGGCAAACTGAGGACATCTTGGTTATTTTTAATTAAGAGACAAACACGGATAGCCATTATTATTTTTTTGGTGATAAGGGAAAATGAGATCCACAGAGATTGGCAGTTGTCCTAAGGTCATAAAGACAACTAGAGCCTGAGCTGGGATTCAATCCAAAGTTCTTCTGGTATCATGATTCTCTTCTAACTGTGCTATAAAACCAGCACTTGCTGACTATCCCTGGATTACACATAGGCTATGTTTTCCTTTTTTGGTAAATTTTCAAAATGATTGCATTCATTTTTCCACTAACCAGAAGGGATATGAGATCAGAAATGTGTGGGATAAGCTCTTATATAAGAAAAGTACACAAATGTGTCCTGTGTGTTTTGAAGGTGGACTTGCCCCTCCCAGTATAGGAACTGAGAAGCCATTATCAACTTTAGGATGATTTTTTTGAAGAAACTTCCAGGACTCATGGAGCATAAAGGTGCTTTTACAGGAGCATTGGGAACTGACTCTGCAGAAATGGTTGAGAAGTGGATGGTTGCACATAAAATACCTTTGGTCAGGATGGCATGCGGTGGGTCTATTTTCAGAAATTTTATTTCTTAAAGAAATTGCTTAATAGTTTATATGGGAAGAGTTTTCATGTACAACTAATGGAAAATCAGACTTTTTTTAGAAAATAATTTTATCAGTAAAAGCATAGCATCATTTCAGGTAAATAGACCTGTCTTCTCACATTGGCTGGGAATATAGGGTGGGTGGGCCATTCTTGCTATGGTTAAGAGAGAGGGTTAAAGTTGAGTCTCAGCTTTGCCTCTTAATTGTATGACCTATGGAAATTATTTAACTTTTCCAAGCCTTACTTTTCTCATATATAAAATGGGGATAATAATAGTAAGTATCATGTAGATGATGAAAATAAAGTGCTTAGCTTAGTGCCTCACACAAAGTCCTGTGTAGATCACTACTGAAGTTGCTTTATCTTTGGTATTTATTTATTTATTTATTTATTTATTTATTTATTTAGATGAAGGTGGGGCACTGGTGTGTATGAGCAGGGAAAGAAGAGCAGAGGGAGTGGGGAGACAATTTCAAGCAGACTCCACACTGAGTGTGGAGCCTGGTCTTGATCTCATGACCCTGAGATCATGACCTGAACTGAAATCAAGAGTCAGATGCTTAACTGAATGAGCCAACCAGAAGCCCATTTTTGGTATTTTAATTATTTCTTCATGAATGCAAATTTCTGAAAATAATACCAAAACAAGCCTTCCTGGAAATTGCAGTGGCTATGCCTCTTTTATGGTTCCTTCCCATTTCTCTCTACCCACCTCCCGCCTCTCGATATCTTGATCTCTCTCTCTCTCCACTCTCTTTAGTCTTTTCTTCCCCTTGCTTCTACATTCTATTCAACTGGTTCAAATTTCCTGGGAGTCGTTAACATCTTAGCGTGAATAATGGTCCTTGGTCAGCAGTGCTCTGCTCTGGCCTCTCATTTCAATCTTCCATTCTATGGCTGATTCCTAAAGTAGCTTAAGGCTTCCATGACCTGGAAATAGGAATTAAAGATTGCCTTCAAGAGTTGAACTGGGAAATCAATATGTAATTAACAAGAAAAAATACAGGCAAAGCCTTTTTACAGGGACAGATTTTCTATCAGGCCAATAGATCTTGACTCTAACTTAATTGAAAACAAGAAGGTAACATCAAAGAGACAATATGTTGCATAACTAAAATTGTGTCCCCTTTAACCATCACCTCCTCATTCCTTCCTCCCCCAGACCCCAGCAACCAACCTTCTGCTTGGTTTCTATGAGTCTATTAAAAAAAAGTGAGAGAGAGCAACAATATGCCTCAGAAACCTAGTTATTTAGCTACTCAAGGCAAAGAAAAGGAAGAGTTAAGAAAAAAGGTACATGCATTGACTATCCAAACCCTGATCAGAGGTGAGGAAAGCTCGGTTTTAGAATTCTTTCTGATAATATGAGGATATAAGGGTATCCTTATT
The DNA here is from genome assembly GCF_011100685.1 of Canis lupus familiaris. Classification (NCBI taxonomy): domain Eukaryota; kingdom Metazoa; phylum Chordata; class Mammalia; order Carnivora; family Canidae; genus Canis; species Canis lupus. Next base: position 28,921,837 of record NC_049234.1, on the reverse strand, counting down.
GCAAAAAGGAATGCAGGTGGGTCTTATTTAATGCCATTAAGCATTTGATCATATAAAAAAAAAATTCCTTGATGTGATTCTTTGTTTCTCAGGCAATGTTATTTGACTTTGCATGTGGCTTGTTTATGGAAAGAAAATGCTACACCTCCCAAGTATGTGTAATTTCCATAGTAAGTAAGTTAATGCCTTAGTGTGTTGATTTTAGAGTTTGAGGAGAGTGGGAGCAGACATTCTCCATTGAGGGATAGTGGGAGGGGCCATGTCCTTCCAGCATTTGGTTCAGGGGCTGGCATGTCCCAGCTATAGGAGACCTAGAATTACATGGTAGTCAAAGGTTCAATGCACGTACCATATTCAGAGAACAGTATCTAACCCACACATGGTGCTGTTTCTTAGGTGGGGCCTCAGCTAAGCATCTAATATATATATATATATTTTTTTTTTCTCAGAGGCCTAATAAATTGGATAGAATATAATAGTCACTGCCTTTTCTGATTCTTCAAATCTTTGGAGGATAGCACAATTTGCTGCAATTTCCTAGGAATGTAGTGTTGCTTTTGATGCACCACCCTGGCAGGGAAAAGGAGCAATTTCAGAATCTTCCACTTGGATATTTATACCATAATGGGTCATGGTAGATCAAGGGACCATTACAAGGGTTCTACCAGCTGCTAAGTATATATAACCCAGATATATATTTGGGATTCAGGGAAATAGCAACCTGGATCCATTTGGCCGAAGTTTCATTGAACACCTGGCTTTCATAAATCTTTACCTTATGAAGCATGTTGATGTTTGGACCAGGTATCAGTCTAATGGCTATGGATATTCTTTCCTTAAAGCATGGCTAAAGTGAAAAAAATGGCCACAGGCTCCCTTTGAGAGAGGCTGGGGAATATGTACTTAATATATATGTGGGTAGAGTTGCAGCATCCTTATTCAAGGAGATTCAGCTTCCTGCTTCTATCAATAGGCTCTGTGCCTGTGAATTTATTTAGATCGAGAAACTGGCTGAGGTACATAGTTTTTCTGTTAGCCTTTGAATCTCCATCTCTTGATTTTTTTTCGGCTTATATGATAACATGCCAGTTAGCACTCTATCTACCTTGTAGGAACACCATGAACCTTATAAGTTGAGGCACCCTGAAAGCCACTGCAGCCTTGCTACTCATTATGGCCATTATAATTCACTTGGCCTGCAAACATTAAGTCCTGACTCTTCTCTTCTTCCTTTCTGGGCTTCCATCATCTCCACTAATATTAGGGAACTCAGTTCCATGGCCGTGGTCCCTACTGGCAATTGTAACCTCTAGCAGACAGCCACTGCCAAGCTTCCCATCAGCGCATTTCTTACCTCCCTAATGAAGGAAGTGCACTCTGGGCTCTCCTAGGGAACAGTCAGATGTGAACTCGCAGGCTTTATATAATAATCCCATTCTAGCAATCTTACCTTCCTGAGCCTATTTATCTTATCTTCCATACTGTGGCAAGGAGGTTGCGGTTTCTCCACATCTTTTACTAGAGTTTATCATTAAGTCCAGGCTTTAAGACACTGCCCCGTCAAACTGTTAAGACCCATTTCTAGCATCTTTCTGAAACATTAAAAGGCAATAATTTTTCTGTCCTGTCTTACATTTCCCCTCACCAAGTGGGTTTAACTGCCACAATATTCATTGTATTCTTCAGGATTTTCTGGATCCACCTTAGGAGTTATTGCAGTTCTTTTGGTGTGTAGAGAAAATATTCCCAGACTAGGGCTCATGGTTGTTATTGGTTATGAGGATCTCAGCAAGGCTGATGGTATTGTCTGGGACATAGGGGTTTTCCTTGGGGAGAAAAATCAGGGAACCTGAATAGGTGCATAAAATTCCTGTCTGACATATTTGACATAGCCTATATTTCTTTCCCAGTACAAGGCAAACATCATTTAGGTTACCCAACCAGAGAATGCACACTTAAACATGACAAAGATAGAAGATGAAAGCTAAACGTAAGAAAAATTTTTATTGCTATTTCATGCTTTGACGTGATGAAAGCATAACCTTTGTAGGGACTTGAGGCGGCTTGATCTAAACCGCCTTTAAATTGCACAAATTGTCTTTGCTCTAGAATATTTTGTGTCATTGACACAAACTTGTAGATATCTTTTCAGTTGCCTTTTTTCCAAGGAGATCCTTTTTTCCATGACCAGGAATGGATCCAGGTTTTTGTGGATGTTGAAAATTACATAATGTTAGAGCCACTCTTTGGATTAGCCAGGGTTCTCCTGAGAAATGGAACCAGTAGGAAGCTGGGGAGCCAGGAAAGCTGGTGGTATAATTCAATCTGGGTCTGAGAACCTAGGAATGGTGAGGTCTGCCTAAGAGTGGGAGAAGATAGATGTCCCAGCTCAAGCAAAGAGAGAAAATTCATCTTCCTCCACTTTTTTTGTTCTATTCAGTCCCTTAACAGGTTGGGTGATGCCCACTTGCACACTGGTGAGGGTGGTCTTCAGTATCCAGTCTGCAGATTGAAATGCTCAAGTCTTCTGGAAACACCTTGACAGACATACCCAGAAATAATGCTTTACCAGCTCCTGGGCATTCCTTAGGCCAATCCAGTAGACACATAAAATTAACCATCACATTCTTTAAGGAAAAGAAAAGTAAGTTACAAACACAGGATTAAGTACAGGGCCTGGAATAAACCTTTCAGATGAGGACTCCTGAAGCTTTAACTTCAGCTTCGTGGCTATCCACTTCCATCCTCATCACTGTGGAAGAGTGCACCTCTTGGAATCTTGGGACAGTACCTTCATCTATGTCCTTTGCGTCTGTGGCTGATCGTACATTAGCATTTGGAGGAACTCCATTAGCATAGTCTGAGTAAGCGTTCTTGCTTAACTGCATCATATTTAATCCTGGACTATAATAATATTGCCAGGAAGTTGCTTTTCAGTGAAAGGGATTCGTAATCCACCAGACGACTGTTTGGAGACTGTTTCCTGGACTCTGACATAATTCATTGCAAAACTCGAGAAGTTGGATTATTGTCCAAATGGAAACTTGTTTATAATTTCATGTCCTAATACCTCCTGACTTATGCAACCCCTGTTTAGAGGGTTGGGTTTCTTTATTGTAGATTCAGCCAAGATGGATCTAAATCTTCTATCACAGTTTTCTATAGCTTGGGCAACTTGTGAGGATTTTAATTACAAAACTTTGCTTTTGCAAAAACTTTGTTTTCTAAGAGTGTTGTGTAGAACGTTGCTATCATGACTACTATTCTTGTGTTTTCTTCCCTTTCAACCTCTGGTTGGCAACCAAGTGATGTAACCTGTTTAATGAAAACTTTTATGTAGTTGGCGTCACTGTGGCTGGTGTGCTGACCATGGCTGACCAAGTCCTCCACGACTGCAGTCTTTGTGCTGTTAGAAAACTTGATGTTGGACTGGCTCTTAAGCTCTTTTATCTGCATGCCCACATCACTTGCCAGTCCTGTGTCTCCCTGCAAGTGAGAATCAGCTCCTCCTTAATCCAGGGTTCCTGAGGTTGTTGAGTGGCCCTTCTAGACCATGCATGCTCAAGTGGGAGCTACAGGCACATCCATCATCACTCTGTTTCCTCCATGGTAGTCCGAAGTGGAGATGGCACAAGGCTCAGGTCCCTGTCATCCTCGTTGCTCCTTTTGTGTCCACCCATGCTGTGGGGATGGACATTTCTGTGGTAGGGCTCAATTCCCTGGTTCTTTCTTGATCTTCCTAGATCCAGTGTTACTACTCATTTGCCAGGTGGTATCAAAAGTGGCTTTCGGACAACAGCCAGGAGTCACGTCCTCAAAACGGTCATCAAATGACTTGTTGACTAAAATGTTAGAGGCTGTGGTTATGTTTATAACATTCTCAGGCAGTGACATCTAGGTCACACCTACTGTCTGGATCTTGGAGATGGTAAGACTACTATGTTCCTGTGAGTGAGGGACGGGCCAGGTTTTTTTTTTTCAATGCATATTCTCTTTTCATTGCTCTGAAATACCTCCTGCTGTTCAAAAAAACATCAGCAGTAAGTGCTGTGGATATCTGGATTAGGGGGAGACTTACTAGCTGGTGAGAATAGGGAAGACTTTCCTAGAGGGCAGAGTGAGATTATGCCAGCTGGTCACAGAAGGCAGGTCAAGGACTTTTGGCTTCTGGTCATTCGCTAGTTAGGTTAAAGCCCAGGGACCCCCCAACCTGTCATACCCAAATGGTATGAGCCTGCTTCTCTGAAATCCCCTGCAGCTGACAGAGCTCCCATTTCTGCTCATAATTTCACAAATCCCCATATGGCAAAGCCAAATATAATGGTGTTCCTTTTTCTTTTTATTGTAACCTAGTTGACACACAATGTTACATTAGTTTCAGGTGTATCTATTACTGTGTTCAGATTGTGGCGGAATTAATGTGGGAGGTGGGAAATGGCTTCTTATTATTTTGATGATGGTCCCCAGGGGGAGCCAGAAACTATATTACCTCATATACTTTGATCTTTGTGCAATTTTAGATGTCTTAATACATCTCTAATTTTTTTTTCCCCCAAATGCCAATTTTCATAGAGAGTCATTTGACTGTGTTGAGGGAGCGAGGGAGGAGAAGGGCGAAGTAGTGCTCTGGTTGCCTCCTTCCAGGCTCAGTGGGATTGGATCTCAGTGGAGCCCCATGTCCTCAGATTCATCCCCATTGAGCCCCTCACAAAGTGCAGCAGACCTCAAGCAAGTCCCATCCCTCATTCCCCCCCCCACCCCCCGAAAACCTTTGGTCTCCCACACCAGGAATCTGGTTACTCGTGAGGCTGGTACTCTCTGCTATTCTTAGGTAAAAAAAATAAAGGTACACTTGTTTGTTCACTGAATTATTTCAGTATTTAAAGGAAAGAAAAGCTGTCACTTGAATTATTTATGCCTTGAGACATACCCCAAGAGCTATATTCAACCTTAAAAGTCTGTGCAAACAGAGGTTTATTTGTTTGGGAGGCATCCGGGGCCACCTCGCTCCCCACTTTAAGCCCTCTCAGGACAGCTCGTTGTTGATGGAATTCCCATTTCCCGGGTTCTTAGTGATATTGAGACTGTTTTTAGAGCCTTTTAGTCCTTCCTATTTTCCTGGCAGCCAGTTCTGCTCCATCTAGCCTACTTTTTTGATGGGGTTGTTTTAAACAAGAGAGAGGGTGGGGCTCTGTTCAGGAAAACAGGAGGAGGGGGCAGAGAGTAGGTAGAGGAGGAGAGAGGAGGATCTGAGCAGATCTAATTCTCAGGCTTTTCTTTGGGCCCTGGCCTCCTCCTTCTTCTAGGGCTGTGTTCCTGCTGTTGTCCTCACTTGCTCTCCTGCAGGGCTGTCTCCATCCTCCCAGGGTGACTTACCTAAACCAGTACTGGTCCCAGCTCATCCTGCCTGCAGATTCTTTAAAAAAAAATTTTTTTTAAGATTTATTTATTTTACGGAGAAGGACAGAGAGAGAAAGAAGGGGCAGAGGGAGAGAGGGGGCAGAGAGAGGGGGAGAGAAGCAGGCTCTCCACTGAGCACAGGGCCCATCGAAAGGCTTGACACAGGACTCGATCTCACCACCCTGAGATCATGATCTGGGTCCAAATCAAGATTCAGTGGTTTAATCCACTGAGCCATCCAGGGGCCCCTGCCTGCAGATTCTTAAACCCAAAGTGCAGAGCATCCTCTGCCTGGAGCTTGGTCCCCTCATAGCCTCTGAAGACAAGATTCAGCAGATGATGGCAGCTGCATCTCACTTTGCATGGAATGGGAGATGCATTAAATGACTACTGAGCCACTGACCATGATGTCAGATCATTTTTTCACGACTGCTCTGAGTCTCACCTCACCACCCATCCTTTCACAGCCGTGGCACCTGTCCCAAGTATAAGGAGGAGGACTGGAACTCAGCCTGTCTCATTGTACTATGCTGGGGGCCTAGACTTACCTTCACCACGTGACCAACGGGGAAGGTGAGCAGAACTCATCTCCTCTCCAAGGTCCTCATCTCTATTGAACAAAGTAGACACTTCTCCCAACACTTCTGCCTTTTCAGGAAAATGCTGGCATGGGGCATTTTCACCCCACTTAACACTCCTTATGGGGCGGAAAATCTTACAGAAGGTGAAGTCTCGAGGGCAAGATCAGGTCAGTGGTGGCAGAGAGCTGAACCATGGGGAAGATGCCAGTGGATTTCATGAGCAAATTTATGCATGGGGTGGGGGAGCTCGGCCAGGTGCCAGTCGTCACAATGTAATGCTCTTGTCCATTTTGCTTGTGGAAACTGCACCTGGCAAGGTGCTGAGAACCAGCAGCTCTGGAGTAAATAAAATTGAGTTTTCTCTTTGGTCGGGAAGCAGACGAACAAGAATGTACAAGTAAGAAAATGACATTACTCTTGACGGGTGCTTACTTCTCCCCAAGTAACTACTTTCTGTGTGTCTTAACTCCTCTATCTGCAAAATAGAGGCAATTGTTCTCATGTTTATGAACCGCATCAGGTTTGGCAAAGACAGATGGGGAATATATATGAGAAAGAGTCTTAGATTCTTAGGAAGGAAGGCAGCTTGTACTCCAAGGTATTTGTGTTATTAATTTTATTCAAAAATTAAGAACGGATTAGGGAGGCCACAAAGGCATTTTATTGCTCTAAGCTGCCAGAAAGTTCCAGCTGAACGGACTCATCCAAGGTTTTCTTCAAATGAGCAGGATTAAGCCATTATTTTTGTCAATCTGGATGGTTTCTTCACCCTGCACAATTTTAAAACCTCATTGTGATTCATTTTGATTCTCAAAACTTTAGCTGAGCATGTTTTAGTAGTGAGGCCAACTAGCCTCATAATTTTCTAAGGATTCTATTAGACCTGTTTATAAAGGATGCAGAAAACAGGAGCGGAGGCTAATTCGGTTGGGATTTGATGCTTATGACAGGCAGGAAGGTCAAAGGTTTGCCTCCTTTAGCAAACAAACTCTTCCCCCAAAATAAGAATATTATAATCTGAAGTCTTGTTTGTTCTAAACATATATTAATATAACTCTCTTGTTCATTTTCAGTGTTGCTTATGGAAAAGAGCATGGATAGTAAGTCAGCAGCATGTCAGCTTTTTATGGACCAGATATTTCAACTTCCACAGGTTGCTTTACTCCTGAAGTTCAGGTTCTGCATTTGTGAAATGGAATTATTAGTTCGACTTCTATTAGGTTTTCATGGAGTGTGGCAGAAACTTTTAAGCGCCTTCCTAATATTTATCGTCTCCCCCCCAAACCCTTTTCTTTTCTGAGTAAGAGACTTGCTCTTTTACAGCAGCTAGTCCCTCCCACTTTCACAGGGTCCTCATAATAAAGTTGGTAAATGGGACCTAAGTAGAGTTATGCTGTGGATCTCTGGAGTAGTTTTTGGTTTCCTGAAAAAAGGGAGGCAGAAAGAACTGGTGCATCTTTTCTGCTTACTTCTACTCTGAATGCAGAAGTGTTGCCCGGAGCTATGGCAGCCATTTTGCAAGCATGAGAGCTAAAGAAGGCAAAGCAGAAGACAGCCTACTAGAGGCTCCAAATACCACCAAGAGTGAAAGCCAAACCAGAAGTTTCTGACTTAGGAAATGGGAGAAATATAAATACCATTGGTATAAGCCCCTCTTAGTTGGCTTAATCATGTACCTGAATGTATTCCTGACTGATAAAAAGAGTAAACAATTTAACAGTCATAACTTCCATAGCATGAAGTTTTTCATACAGTGGAAATTTTTTAAGTGTGCTTTCAGTAAGATAGGGTTGGTATTCCTCCTTCTTCTTCCTTCTTCCTTCTTCCTTCTTCCTTCTTCCTTCTTCCTTCCTCCCTCCTTCCTCCTCCTCCTCCTCCTCCTCCTCCTCCTCCTCCTCCTTCTTCTTCTTCTTCTTCTTCTTCTTCTTCTTCTTCTTCTTCTTCTTCTTCTTCTTCTTCTTCTTCTCTTTCTTCTTCTTCTTCCTTTCTTTCTTTCCTGAGGCAGGGAAGGGGCAGAGGGAGAGGGACAGAGGTAATCTTTTTTAAAAATTTAAATATTTTGGGCAGCCCAGGTGGCTCAGCAGTTTAGCGCTGCCTTTGGCCCAGGGCATGATCCTGGAGACCCGGGATCGAGTCCCATGTCAGGCTCCCTGCGTGGAGCCTGCTTCTTCCTCTGCCTGTGTCTCTGCCTCTCTCTCTGTGTCTCTCATGAATAAATAAATAAAATCTTTTAAAATGTTTAAATATTTTATTTAAATTCAATTTGCCAACATATAGTATAACATTCAGTGCCCATCTCATCACATGCCCTCCTTGATGCTTGTCACCCAGTCACCCCATCCTCCCCTCATCCCTTTCTGCAACCCTTTGTTTCCCAGAGTTAGGAGTCTCTCATGGTTTGTCTCCCTCTCTAATTCCCCCCCCCCACTCAGTTTCCCTCCTTACCCTTATAATTCCTTTCACCATTTATTATATTACATATATGAGTGAAACCATATGATGATTGTCCTTCTCCAAATGACTTAGTTCACTCAGCATAATACCCTCCAGTTCCATCCACGTTGAAGCAAATGGTGAGTATTTGTCCTTTCTGATGGCTGAGTAATATTCCATTGTATATATAGACCACATCTTCTTTATCCATTCATCTATCAAAGGACATCATGGCTCCTTCCACAGTTTGGCTATTGTGGATATTGCTGCTATGAACATTGGGGTGCAGGTGGGACAGAGGTCATTTTAAAGAGGCTCCACGCCCAGCAAGAAACCTGAGGCAGGGCTCGATTTCATGACTCTGATATCATGACCTGAGCAGAAATCAATAGTTGGATGCTTAACTGACTATATCACCCAGGCACCTCCTCCTTCTTTTCATTTAGCTTAACAAATTTTAAACATCAGTGATGTGCTGGATACTTTGTAAAACTCTCCAGAGTTTCTCATACAAAAATGAATGATACTGAGCCTTTGCCCTTGAGGTAGTCAGAAGCTCAATGGGAAGACAACGAACTATAACTCAGGGCAGGAGGCACCTGAGTGGCTTTGTCAGTTAAGTGTCCGACTCTTGATTTGGCTCAGGTCATGATCTCAGGGTTGTGGGATCAAGCCCCACATTGGGCTCTCTGCTCAGTGAGGAGTATCCTTCTCTCCCTTTCTCCTGCCCTTCCCTTTCAGAAATACCCACTCCCCCTAAAGAACTCCCAAAATTATAATTTAGAGCAATGAGTACTGTTGTGGAAAAATGCACATCATACTTTAGGACATAGAGTAGAACACTGTCAAAAAATACAAGACAAACACAATGGAAAAGAAATGTCTTCCATCTGAGGAGTTTGCGGCCCCTGGAAACCCTGCCCAGAGAGGTGGCTGGAGCTGCCTTTTTTCATGGCATTGAGAGGCACAAGAATTTGAACCTAAGTCTCTGAAATACACAGTAACAATAGAAATGGTGAGCACTTAAGGGTCATGTCCTTGGTGTTTGGCACTCGACAAGTATTATTTCATTTAACACCTACAATAATTCTCTGAGCTAAGAACTTTGTTACCTCCCATTTTACAGATGAAGAAATTGAGACTCAGTGAGGTTAGGTGATTTGCCCCAAACACATAAGTGGTATAAAAGTGGAGCTAGGGGCAGACCGGGTGACTCAGCGTTTTAGCGTGCCATCTTCAGCCCGGGGCCTGATCCTGGAGACCCAGATAGAGTCCCACATTGGGCTTCCTGCATGGAGCCTACTTCTTCCTCTGCCTGTGTCTCTGCCTCTCTCTCTCTCTCTCTCTCTCTCTCTGTATTTCATGAATAAATAAATAGAATCTTTTTAAAAAGCTTTAAAAGTGGAGCTAGGATTGGAACTGTGTAGCTCTGGCTCTATGCTCTGCACGTGGCACCATGGAGAAATCTGTCCCATTACATGCCTTGGCAGTGTCTATGATACTAATCCTGGGGTATACTTATGATCTCATCTTTGATTTTATAGTCGTGGTCTTTGTAAAGGGCCACTTTCTGATCTGATGTCTGCAACCCCTACCTGCGCAAGGTCTATTAAGTGAAGGCTAATAACATATTTGTTCTCTAACTTGTTCCAATCTGGCCTGTTTGTTTTAATGTCTTTAAGACACTGATCACCTCAAGGACAGCTGGAATCCCAGGGGTGCTAGGGTTGAGGGCCAATTTGGAAGAGGATAAGTCTTCCAGAGTTTTGTTGTTGGGTGGTTTGAGGGGGCAGTTTGAATCAGAGAAGATTTTATGAAAGAGATGGCATTTGAGCTTCATTTAATTGGATTGGTTCCTATTAGTATTTCCTCGGGCTAGGCACCCAATCTAGCATGATGACTTAAGGCCTGGCTTTGAAAAGCTACTTCAAGTATTGTGAATTCATATGGGATAAACTGGTTGAGTCTGGAGAATGAATCATACCGGAAATCCTTTAGAGAGCTGGGGAATTGTAAAGGGGAGCTGAGGATGCAGAGTTCTAGGACCTCCATCAAAAGTGTGTCCTCATCTACAGGGCTTTTTGTACAATGAATTTCGACTCGGTGTGCATGCATAGCATGTTGTTCATAACAGACTCCAGATGCCGTGTTCACTGAAGCTCATCAAGAAGCACATGAATTGGATAGGGATGGCCAAGTGTATTGTGTTGTTGGGGAAAGGGAGGCTCAGAGAAGTGAAATGACTTGCTCATGGTCTCCTGGCATAATGGCCTGAGATGGAGTGCATGAACTTCAAGTCCAGTATCTGCTCCAGGATACTGTGATGATTTCCTGTCCAGAGCACAGGAATCAGGACCCAATCTTGTGTCTTGAGGCAAAGGTACATGGATTCCCTTCAGCCCTTTCCCCATTAAGCTGGCATCTGTGAGAAACCAGAAGACATGAGATTGGTGAGCCAGGTTTAATCATTTCCAAGACCCAAGGAAGCTGGTGAGGAGGAGCAGAGAATAAGGTCTGAGAAGTGAGGGAGCTTGCAAGGAAAGCCAGTGGGACCCACCAGCGCTGGTGGTGAACTCTGTCCCAGAGCAGAAGCATCTTCTGTGGTGTGCAGACTTTGGTACCAGATAATTCTGAGCTCATGTTTGTTTGTCATCTACTAGTGGAATCCCAGGCATACTGCATACCTTAGAGGAAACATAGTGAGCAAGACAAGTTGCCTCCTCGGGACAAAGTTGGGGTGCACTTGCAGTCTAGTGGGAGAGGCAGACAGATGAACAGGTACCCACAGTCCAATGTGAGTGGGAGGCATGCAGGATGCTAAAGTTGTCTGTGGGAGGGAAATTCACCCAGAAGTGAAAGTCTTAAAATCAGGAAAGTCTTCTTGAAAGAAGCTACACCTAAAGTGAGATCTCATAAATAGGTGGAGCTAGCCAGGAGAAGAGCAGAGGTGAGGGAGGCAGGAGGAAGTAGAGGATTTGCAGAGGCCAGCCATATTCCCTTTCAACAAGGATATTTCCCTGTTCCTTCCCCCTTTGTTCTCCTCTCTCTCCCTGCACCTGCTGCCAGAATTTCTGCAGTGTAAGGGACATAGTCCCTCCACTCCCGCAAGTAGCACTGTATCTGAGCATCCCTAGATTTGAGAAAGTTCTTTCCTTTTATTCCAGAGGACATTAGACGTACCAAGACCACAGCATTATCTTCTGCCATTGTACATTCTGCAGGCATACCAAAGTGATTGATGAGGTAGGACTTAAATAATATTAATTCCTATTTTTAGAAACCACAGAGTCTGACATTGAAGGTTTGTCTTCTACTTCTTCTAGTGGTAGAAGAGATGCCTTGCTACAGAATGACTTTCCTGTGCTTGGAGAAGAATCCTGGATGAGTCTCTTTTTAATGACAATGACATGTAGCCCTAAAGTTATATGAGATCTCTTGATGGCTTAGGCTACCCCTCTCCATCCCCTTGATCTGAAAAGCTCTGAGTTTCTGGGGATGAGGTGGCAACTTTGCACTGGAGCTGAGTGGCCTTCCGGTGGAAGGACCACTCATATCTGAAGTATTTCTTTTTGATAGTTGGCCAGCAGATCTTAATTTGATCGCTAGAGATAATGTCCATGGAGTCCTGCCTACAAGGACATCACCAAGGAGAAAGGGAAGTTGGTTCAGTGACCTGGGCGTAACACTGAGCCCAAAAATGACTGTTTCACGGGGGACAGCTGGTCCTGGCACAATGTGTGGCTGGAATTGGATGTCAGTGATCTGCTGATTAATGGTGAACAACTGACTCTTGCCAAAAGGTATGAATATATCAGTGTTTATAAGTTTATGATTATTTTCACTGACAGAAAAGATGCACAACACACATTTTACAAATAATAATATGACAGACAATACTCTTTATCTTAAATTCTATACAGCCAGTTGACTCTCAGAGAATGTTTTGGGTTGGTTTTGGCTTAGCTATTTTTTTTTAAAGATTTGATTTATTTATTCATGAGAGACACACACACACAGAGAGAGAGGGACAGGCTCCATTCAGGGACCCCGATGTGGACCTCGATTCCAGTACTCCAGGATCACACCCTGGGCCGAAGGCAAGTGTCAAACCGCTCAGCCACCCAGGGATCCCCTTGGCTAAGCTCTTGAATCTGTAATTTATGAATGAGTGTAGTTCTCCACGTGAATACTCACATATATTTTTACTTATGCTAATGAGAAAGATGAAAGAAGAATAACTAAATCAAAGAGAAGAGTGTTTCCTCACTAATGATAATTTTTGAATCCTGGAAGAATGTTTCCTTCATTTTTTTTGGAAATGGTGGGAGACATGACACACATTAAAATTTTAATTTATATAGTATTTTGTTTTTTGCCTTCCTCAGTCTAGAAATCAACAAAACAATGAATCAAGGCCTGATTAATAGTACCTGCTGATTTCTATGGCATAAATGCTCCCATGGTGGCTGATTCAGGCTACCAGTGTGAGGTCCTTGAATGCAGGATTCTGAAGAGATGTTCAGTAGTATGCCAGTGTACGGCGTTTCCATTCTACAGATGCAATAGGCACAAATAACTTTAAAAGATGTATAGACAAGAGTGAAACAGAGTAAAATGATTGAAAAGTAATACATGTTGAATATTGATCACCTTTGACTTGGAATAATAGATTGAATTATGTATTCTCTCATTTAATGTTTAATAATGTCTGTGTTTAACAATGGGCTTGAAAATTCCTGACTATCCACCCATCTGTTCTCACAAGTCAATGTAGCTGGCTGTAGCACACTGCTGCCCAAAGCCCCTCCTGGTCAGACTGCCCTGGCACAATAGCTGTGATTTTTAATAACAGCCAAGCAGAAGAAAACAAAACAAAACAAAACAACAACAAAAAAACAAACAAGGAGCTACAACCTGCAGACCTGTGTGTTTTCAGTAGGATGGACTATCTTTCCCAGTCTGCACAAAAAGTACTGCATCCCGAGACCTGCCTCAGTTCTGCGCAGGCCATCCCACCTAACATTCTTTGTATGATATACATCATTTATGCACTTTGTAAAAACCTCTAGGCTGAGAATGCGTTCATACAAACACCAGTGTTTGAAGGGCAGGAGGCTAGGCTGGCCTGTGTTGGAGAGGCAAGACCACACCTAAGGTTTCCTGTTGGTGGGCAGAGCATCTCTGCCCTTAGTACACAACCTTTGGGAGGTGCCACTCCACCAGCCTGTCCTTTCCCTCCAGGGGCAAGGATAGCTTCTAACTTGGAAATCACCTGTCCACAGCAAGGCCAGTGGCAGCGACAGAAGCAAAGGCAACAGAAATTTTGGTCCTCTTAGGTCATTTGGAAGTAGACTGGTTCATATTTAACGAATAAGACTTGAGATTCCTGAACACTTCAGGGGACAGGAGGTGTCTTCATTTCTTTGGGTTGCCATAACAAGTTACCCAAAATTGAGTGCATAAACAATAGAAGTGTATTGCCTCACGGTTCTGGAGACCAGAAGTCCCAAATCAAGGTGCCAGCAGAGTTGCTTCCTTCTGAGTGCTGGGAGGAAAGGATCTATTCCAGGCCTATCTCCCAGCTTCTGGCAGCAAGACTCTGATTTTCATGTGCCATGCTGTCAGCACATGTCTGTCCCCAAATTCCCCTTCATATAAGGACACCAGTCATACTGGGTTAGGGCCCATCCTGATGACCTCATTGTACATAATGACCTCTGCAAAGCTCTATCTCCAAAAAGCATCACATTTGGAGGTCCTGAGGGTTATGATTTCAACATAAGAACTTTTAGGGTTCACAATTCAATTGACAACAGGAGGCAATGCCAAGAAACAGAATGGTATTTCCACTAATCTGGTCATGAGGGCGAGTGAGTGATACATTTGAAGATTCCAGTTGAGGTGTCATTTCTGCCATGAGCCTCCTCTGACTCTCTCCATTCCCAACACTAGCTTGAGCCTCGTCCTGTGGGGTCCCATGCTTCCTGCACCCTCATTTGTCATTTTGTACTAGCATCTCTTGACACGTCTGTACTTGTTGGATGGTAAGTTCTATGAGGGCAGGAAGTCTTGCTATTTACTATCCTAAACGTGGTGCTTAGAATAGAGTAGTTCTCCAAAAATGCATGTCGAATACATGGAATAATTTTTTTATCCTTGTAACAGATCTTGTTGATGCCTATCCCTTATTCCTTCAATACTTACCAGTTCTAACTGCCAGCTCTCACTGATTCTTGCCTGGGGACTCTTTCTGGCCACCTGACCAGGGCAGGTTGGAGGTGCCAAGGCATGGCAACCTCTGGGTGTCCCACAGGCTGATGGGGCTAGTGGGTGGCCTAAGTCTGAGGCATGAGTATGTTGTATGGCAACATGATCTGAGGGATTCAGTTTCAGTTGCCTACAATGACAATTCATTGGACAAGGTACCTTTGACTTGCTTCCTTCTCATCCTTGTATCTGCTATTTCCTTCCTCTGGGTGCAATATCTGTGAAGTGCTCAAAAGATGTATCAATATATTCCACAAAGTTCTCCAGAGAGGAACAACATTACCCCAGGAAGATTATGGGCAATGCTCCTCCCCAATTTCCTCTCTATTCAACACAAGCAGGCGCATGTGTCTCTGATGTAAAAATGAGTATTGGGTTTCTGATGGAATTTAATTGAACAGAATATTCCACTACTGAGAAATTTGAACACACCTCCATTTTTGAAGAGAAGCTGAGGCTCTAGGAAGAGGAAAGGATTTTTTTCTGGTGTTACTCCGCTTTTTAATGGCAGGGCCGAGAATAGAAATCAGCTGCCACTGGAAACTCCTTCAGGGCAGAGAGGTCTTATTATGCATGAGTGCCATGCATCTGTTGTTTTGTCCACTAAAATAAGTCTCCTTTCCACTGGAAAAGTGCAATACAGGTAAGTTCTGTCATCCGATGTCACCTCCAGCTATTGAGTGGGGTGCTAGCATGAGCGGTGTGTCTCAGCACCCTTGCACAGGTGTTCAACATGAGCATATGACTCAAGTCAGTTCAATGAGAGGTAATCTTGAATCCCTTAGGGGAGTTGCACCATACATGAACTGTAAGTATGAAGATCTAGAATCATTGGGAATTTCAAAAGAAAATCCTACTGAGAATAGAATCCAAACAGAGGACGGTGGAGCAGAGAAATGTAGCAAGTGAGACAGTTTGGTGACATTGCTTTGGCCCCTGGATCCAGCCATGCCTGAAGACATTACAACTCTTCAGTTTGTTACATGAACCAAAAAATGTATTTGCTTCCCTTAATCTAATCTGAATTGTGTTTCTCTTACTTTTGGCCCCAGGAGAACTAATTCATGCATTATGCCTCCTCTCCATGTGGGAACCCTTGAGGATTTGGTTGAGGAGCTCAGACTTTGTGGAAACTCAGCATTCAGTGATGCACTGTATATCATTGTATCTCCATAGCCAAGTCTGTGACCTATCATTTTGTAGGCCCTAATTACATATTTGATGTTTGGGTGCCTGAATGTCTTCTTTTTCTTAAATTCAGGCGCACCTTACTTTTTCATGTGTAGTGAGCAATCTAGTTTCTGGATCTAATCATTCTATTCTCTCTTTTGTCTAGAACCTAAGGATGTAACTTAAATTTTTTTCAAAGGCCTCCGGGGATGCCCAACCTGGTCTCAGGTCAAACATGTCCAGTACGTTGTTCGTGGGTAACACACTCCTGATCTATAGTGAATTCATCAGTTATGAGTGCCCCCATTTGCTTCTACCTGAAGTTTTCTTTTACTTCCCCAGGAAACTTCTGGAGCAGACAGGGATTATTTTTGGCTCAGACCCATCTTGTCAAGCTCACTGCCATCTCTAATTCACAGGCTGGCACATGTGGGGGGGCAGGGAGCTACTGAAGCCTCATGCCCAGTGGGCAGCTATTCTGGGTTGTTTGTGCTTGACATTCATGAGGGCTTCCTGGCTGACTCACTCCCCAGTTGAGCCCCTATTGTGCTGGGCTGGGAAGGGGGGGTGGTTCAGCAGTCTGTTCTTATGCCCCTAATCAAAGAGCAGCATCCCCAGATCTTGCAGTCAGCCATGCAGCCTGGACTGGGAAGCAATTGTGGACTGCTAAATTTAACCACAGCCACTTTAGGAAATGAGATGCTAGGAGATTTTGAGAATGGAAACCGGGGCTATACTTTGTTTTTCTCTCTTATTTTTCTTCTGATGTTTGAATAAATTGAGTTAAATTCTGGTTGAACTATTCCTTATTAGCTGTGTGATCTTGGGAGAGTGACTTTACTACTCTGAGCCCCAGCCCCCTACCCTCTCCATCAAATGGTGATAATAAAATCCAATGGGTAGGGTTGCATTAAAGATAAGGATTAGAAGTAATTAACTTTTTTAAAAAAATGTTTTATTTATTTATTCATGAGAGACACACAGAGAGAGAGGCAGAGGCAGAGGGAGAAGCAGGCTCCCTGTGGGGAACCTGATGTGGGACCTGATCCCAGGACCCAGGGATCATGACCTGAGCTGAAGGCAGACGCTCAACCACTGAGCCACCCAGGCATCCCAGAAGTAATTAACTTGCTTAAAGGCTATGATATAGTCCCTGGCATCTTGTTGATAACCATGTCATTCTAGATTCCCACTAAATTTTCTGTACCCACACAGGGGTCTACCACCTATTAGGGACTCATTAAGGGCCAGAGGAATAAACAAACAAAAGAAGGAAAGAAAGAATTTATGTTGACATCACAGCCCTTGTCATTTTTTTTTCCTGCCCTCCTAGAACCCTTTAGGTGGGTAGATGATCCACATAAATCATATGGAGAGCATTGGACAATTCATCTAAAAGGCCTGTGAACTTTTACTATGTTGTTGCTTAATTTTCTCTATATTTATACATTGTCTCCTTGAAGGGCTCTAACTCCTTCACGGCAAAGAACACAGCCCTGGTCTTAAACTCTGTTCCTCATAGGGCTCAGTTTTTTTCCTCTGGGACAGCAATGTTGAGGTTTCTTGAAGTCTCTTTGAACTGTGGCATTCCTTGATTCTACAATGTCATTTATTCTGGCCTCCCTTACAGCCCATGACATTCCTCCTTACACACAGTAATTACTCAGTAAATATGTGCTGAATTATTAACATCAAGAGGTGAGGCCTCAGGTATGGGAGTGATTCTTTGGTTTAGGCTTGGGAGAAAGGAGGCGGCAAAGAGGTCACTGAGTTTCGAAATGTATTACAGCTGATGTCTAGAAATCTCAGCTGAGGGAATTGGAAACTGGGGCATTTAGAGGTGGTGGAACTGGAGTGAGCTTTGAAAAAATCAGGAGATGGCTTTCCCAAGGGGGCACCTGACTTTTACTCTGCTGTCTTCTCAGTCAATTCTGCAAAAGAATCTGCACTGGGGTTTGCTAGTCCTGTTGGCTGGCTTTTCCTGGGAGGGATGGGATGGGGGGAGAGAGGCAAAGTGGGTTAAATTTAGCGAGCGAGCTGGCATGGGGCCCCAGGCAGAGACTGCAGGCAGCAACTACTTACTTAGCCTACCCTGGGGATAAGAATACAATTTTCCTGAAGAGAGAGGATATGGGAAGGGGGAAATGTGATGTGCTGTGACAGATGTGCCAGCTTCCTCCTTTCACTCCTTCTCTTAATTGAGATCTGCAGATAGCTTCTATCGACGACTGTTCAATAAGACTTTATTGAGCACCAGCTATGAGCCACGTCCCACATTAGACCCTGGGGCGCAAAAATGAGCAGCACACAATTTCTACTTGCATGACTCACCATTTGGTGGGGGCAGATGAACACATAAGCAATTGTCAGACTATATTGTGATGTGTCATAGGATGGAGTTGTGGGCAAGAAGTGTTGCATCAACTCATACAAACATCTCCATCCAGGGCAGGGATGATGAAGGGTCAGGGGAGGGGCTCAACAGGGAGAGAACATCTGAACTGGTTCTCATATCAGTGGGAGTTTCAGAGCTGGAAGTCATGTGCAAAGCATGACTAGCAGAGGGAACAGTGTGTGCAAAAGGATGGAGGTGAGAAAGGTCATGGCAACTTAATTGAATTGAATCACTATATGGGGGTGCGAGGTTTCTACTCTGGGAAGAAGCTGTGTGACTGGAATTAAGTTTTTCTTGCACTCTTGCAAAATGTGTTTGCTCATTTCCTTCCCTTCATCTTCCTCTTTCTTTTCCTAGGTCACTTGGCAGCTAGTTGTCCTTCTTGGTTACAGCTCTGTGAAGTCAGAGACTGTGGCTGCCTCGATCATGTTTGTATTCTGAACTCAGCACATGTCACAATGCCTCAGTAAATGCTCCTTGAATAGAATCAGAGAGAGAATGAGATTCCCCAAAAGGAGGTCAAAGAGAGAAACAAGTATAAGAAGAAAATAACTTATTTTCCTCAGTGGCCAAGAAATTCCAAAAGAAATTTCTCTGAGAAGAACGAGGGCTTTTATGTCACCAAAATCTCCTCTCAGATCCCCTACCCATCCCCACTCCATCCACCCAGGTCAATTGTTCTAAAAGCCTTCCTTTTCAGCAAAGAAGAAAACATCAACAAAACAAAAAGGCAACCTACTGAGTGAAAAAGATATTTGCAAATGACATATCCAATAAGGGGTTAGTATCCAAAATATATAAAGACCTTATGCAACTCAACACTAAAAACCAAACAAGCTAATTAAAAAATGGGTGGAGGACCTGAATGGACTTTTTCTAGAGGACATACAGATGGCTGACAGCCACATGAAAAGACTCTCAACACCACTTAGCATCAAGGAAATGCAAATCAATGAGATACCACCTCACATCACTCAGAATGGCTGAAATAAAAATAAAAATGCAAACAAGAAATACCAAATACTGGCAAGGATATGGAGAAAAAGGTTCTCTTACGTACTGTTAGTGGGAACACAAACTGGTGCAGCCACTTTGGAAGACAGTATGGAGGTTCCTCAAAAAATTAAAAATAGATATAACCAGATAACCCAATAATTCCACTACTGGGTATTTATTTAAGGAAAATGAAAACATTAATTCAAAACAACACATGCACCTCTATGCTTATTGTAGTATTATTTACAATAGGTAATATATGGGAGCCACCTAAGTGTCGGTTGATAGATGAATAAACAAGGAAGATATGGTATATATACAATGGGATATTACACAGCCATAAAAAAAGGATGGGATCTTGCTATTTGTGAGAACATGGATGGACATTGAAAGTATTATGTTAAGTAAAATAAGTCAGACATAGACAAATACCATACAATTTCAGTCATATGTGAAATCTAAAAAAGCAAATGAATAAACGAACAAACAAAAAGCAGAATCCGACCTGTAAATACAGAGAACAAACTGATGGTTGCCAGAGGGAAGGGAGGGGAGTGTGAGGATGGGCAAAACAGGTGAAGGGGAGTGGAACATACAGGCTTTCAGTTATGGGATGAATAAGTCATGGGAATAAAAGGCACAGCATAGGGCAAGTAGTCAATATCTTGTGATAGCCTGTGTGGTGACAGACGGTGGCCACACCTGTGGTGAGCACAACATGATGTATAAAGAAATTGAATCGCTATGTCGTGCCCCGGAAACTAATGTAGCATTATTAGTTACAATAAACTAATGTATTCTCTATACTCCAAAAATATATATTTTTTAGATTTTATTTATTTATTCATGAACAACACAGAGAGAGGCAGAGACACAGGCAGAGGGAGAAGCAGGCTCCCTCCAGGGAGCCCGATGTGGGACTCGATCCCAGGACCCTGGGATCACAACCTGAGCCAAAGGCAGAAGCTCAACCACTGAGCCACCTAGGTGTCCCTCCCCTTGAATTTTTTTAAAGTAAAAAAGTGAAAGCCTAAGTGTTGGTGGTCTGGACCCAAATTTACACTCCTCATCTCAGGCGGAGGAGTCAATGAAATGTCTTCAGAGCTCCACTGAGGTTAGGGATGTGCCTCTTACTTTGTTGACCATACATCTCATTTTCTCAGCTCTTAGGTATCTGGAAAGCTAATTCCCACAATGGAGTTAATTTTAATTTATGACAATTACTTAATCCAAATAAATAAGAGCATCATTGACTTCACTCAAAGAACTAACAAATAGAATTTTAGAAAGTGGAAGGTCATGGAAGGAATGCTCTTTTGCTAAACAGGATCCTTGGAAAGGTCCTGCAGCACAGTCATTTAGACAGTGGCCTCTCTGGGGGGGCTTGTCCTTAAAAGAAGCAAACCCATGGAGAGCTAAGTGGATCTTAAGCCCCAACTGCTCCCTTCAATTTTCCTTTCTGTCAGATAAGTTATACAATTATTGATAACGATGAGTGTCCAAATATTTGTTTAAAGAGCAATTTAAAGTCTCTGATTTATATTCATGAGTTATTAAGTAGCTGCATAGTTCCTATGTACTTTTTTTTCTCTTAGCATGATGATTAATTGAAGTTTTAATGCAGATTGAAGAGATATTTTTCCAATTTTGCCTGGAATACTTTCTTCTTCTCTCCTGAAATAACAATTATCCTCTGTTGGATTTTGTGAGGGTAGAAGAAGGGAGAGGTTCTGGGTATCTGTCTTCACTTTTTTTCTGATGTAACTATATGATTCCAAGCAAGTCTCCTAACACAGGGGCCGTTGCTGGATTATAGGTGACTGTCACTGAAATCCTAAACTCTTAAGGTAGCTAGGAAGTGTCTGATGCAACAAGAACCCCCAAGCCAGTTGGCTCTAGGTACATCACTTCAATTTTGACTTGAGTGTCCTACCAATAGTGTTATTTTTAAGTCCACCATGCCATGAATAAAGTTGAGAAACTATCATCTCTCATCTTGTCAGAAGAAATTTAGTTGATGTCCTGGGAATGGGCTTTTAAATACTCTGTGAGGATATCTGAAGTGCTTGGAAGGCAGGGGGATGAACACATGCATCTATATATATGCACATGTATAAACACGAACACCTATACGTCATTGTAAGCTCCTAATAAAGCCTTGTGAGGAGTTGGCCATTGAAACAGAGGAGCTGCCCTGGTTTTCAGTGCAAAGAGTTATCATGGCAGTAACTCAGCATGAGATACAAAGTAGTGATGCATCGTTCTCTTAAACTTCTTGTGTCAGAGACTAGCTAAATGCTCCCCAAATCCACTTCTTTATCTTCTTGTACATACAAACTACCTTTTTGGGTCTTCCTTCCAGTCAGGGAGATGGTTATAGGACTGAGTTATGATCAGTAGAATAGAAGAAAGTGAAGTGTCTGGAATTCGTTGAGGACATGATAGTAAGTGAAATAAGCCATTCACAGAAGTACAAATACTGCTCGATTCCATGTACACGTGGTATCTAGAGTCTTCAAACTCATAGACACAAAGCAGAACGTGGTTGTCAGGAGCTAAGGGAAGAAGGGAATGGGTTGTTGTTCGATAGGTAGTGAGTTCCAGGCATGCAAGATGGAAAAGGTCTACACATCTGCTCTACAGCGCTGGGTTTATGCCTAACAATACTGCACACTTCACAATTTGTGAAGAAGGCAGATCTTATGGTGTGAATGGGTATGTGTGTGTGCCTACCACATTACAAAAAAGCAAAACAAAACAAAACAAAAAAAAAAACCTAGGCATATAACCCAGGGATATAACTGGAGGGGTGCTTGGGTGACTCAGTCAGTTAGGCGACTGCCTTTGGCTCAGGTCATGATCCTGGAGTCCTGGGATCCAGCCCTGAGTTGGGCTCCCTGCTCAGTGGAGAGGCTTCTCCCTCTCCCTCTACCCCTCTCTGCTTGTGTTCTCTCTCACTCACTCTCTCACATAAATAAATAAAATCCATTCATCTTTCGATGGACACCAAAGCTCCTTCTACAGTTTGGCAATTGTGGACATTGCTGCTATAAACATCAGGGTGCAGGTGAATGGATAAAGAAGATGTGGTCTATGTATACAATGGAATATTACTCAGCCATTAGAAATGACAAATACCCCCCATTTGCTTCGACGTGGATGGAACTGGAGGGTATTATACTGAGTGAAATAAGTCAATCGGAGGACAAACATTATATGGTCTCATCCATTTGGGGAATATAAAAAATAGTGAAAGGGAATAAAGGGGAAAGGAGAAAAAATGAGTGGGAAATATCAGAAAGGGAAATAGAACATGAGAGACTCCTAACTCTGAGAAACGAACTAGGGGTGGTAGAAAGTGAGGTGGGCAGGGGGTGGGGGTGACTAGGTGACGGGCACTGAGTGGGGCACTTGATGGGATGAGCACTGGGTGTTATTCTATATGTTGGCAAATTGAACACCAATAAAAAATAAATTTATAAAGAAAGAAAGAAAGAAAATCTTAAAAACAAAATAAAGCAAAACAAAGCCAGTAGTTCATCCTTTTCAACCTGTCAATCGATAGCCATAGTATATGATGTAATGGCTCAGGTTTACTAAGCATTATGTTTCCAGGGAACCGTGCTTATGAATCATTTACCTCAATTAAATAGTAGCTTAAGAGTTTACCATTGCACAAATATCAGGATTAAGTTGACAATGAAGCTTTTAAGATTTCTGTCAGAATCCCATTGGAGTGAACTTCATTAAAATACATTTTTATTATGAAACCACTTAATTAAAAATGATTTCATATTTTTATAATCTTAGACAATTTGTGAAGGTAATAATTCACCTAAAATCAATAGCGTATATTTAAATAGTTTAAATCATAAAAAAGTGTCCTACACACGTTATAATGTTGTATTAAGTTACTTTCACATGTCAGTAAAATTGAGGAGAAGACCTAGCTGGTTTAAAAGGAAAACTTTTAAATTTATTTTTTATTTGTGCAGAGAGTCACCATGAGAGGAATGGTAAATTGAATTTTTAAAAAGTATAATTTTTATATCTGTTTATTAATCGTTATTTTATGTGTTTATTTCTCAACTTTATTAAAATACACTTGACAAAAACTGTATATTTAAGATATACAATGTGATGTTCTAATACACACAATCATTGTGAAATGAGTACCACAATCAAAGTAGCAAGTCCATCACCTGACATAGTTAGGATTTTTGTGTGTGTAGTGAGAACACTTAAGATCATCTCTCTTAGCCATTTGCAACCATAAACCATAAGAAAACTCATCCTTAACAGTCCAAATGTCTTTTTTATCTTGTCTCGTAAACTCATAGTCAAAACCATTAAATTAACACAGAGTTAACATTTCTTCTTTGTTGTGGTCACATTGGAAAAGTTTGTTTCTAGAATATCTAAAACAATTAAACCATCAGGAGTTACTTTATCATTCTCTCTGGACATTTAAATTATTATTTATTAGTATTATCTATAAAGCCCATTAGAACATGTTTTTGCTCCATGAGATTTCAAGAGACTTTATAATCTGATTTATTTTTTCTTTGTTAGAAATGCCCATCTGGCTTAAATATTTCTAGAGTGCCCAGGTAATGATGAGCATTTTTAATGGTCAATTTACAATTTTACAAGAGACAGGGAGCAAGAAGTGGAGAAGCAGAAAAAAGGAGTCAGGGACTGTCAGATATGGAGAGTCAAGGTACAGGCTGGTTTTCAGGGAGATTGTAGGGCAATGTTAGTGATCATCAGCCTGGAGGAATCGTTGACTCTGAGGGTGAGGTGTGGAGATGCTTGTAGGATTTATAGTTGACAGGGTGCTGTTGGTGTCAATTAGGAAAGGATTGGTTCTCCTCTGTCATTGGAAATTAGGCATTTCGCCTTCCTTAAAGCCAACTTCAAAATTTGTCAGGGAATAGCTAGTGCTTTCTTCTTTACTGCCTTGGATGGGACCATTACCTTTTTAGTGACCCTTTTGTTGTATTATTAACAAGTGCCATGGCAGGACTAACTCCATCTTGAATTCTCTTTGCCTTGAACACTTCTCCCTCCCTCCTTACTCCACAATTGACCTGTTTGTGCATTGTTAGCCTGCTGCAGAACTAGTTGACTTTTAGATTTTAATGGGCGCACTGAATGAAGGCACAGAACACATTGCACAAAACAAACTAATCAGCACATTCTTACCGTCAATCCCTAAGCACATGTTCAGCTTATAATAATCAATTCTGTAATAGTTTTGTTTTTTGTTTTTTGTTTTTTTTTAGGGAACTTGAGGCACCTGGTCAGTGTTAATAGAAGATATCTGACTGATTGCTCAAGCCTGAGTGGCAGCTGGAGTCAGTCCTTTTTTTTTTAATTGGCTTTTTTCCCCCTTAAAAAGCCCCCACTGGCACTGAGATGGGGAGATGGTTTTGGGGACATTAGCCTGCCATCTTCTTGGTTAGCCAGTTCTCTCAAATAAAGTCTATTTCTTGCCCCAACATCTTGTATCTTGACTAATTGACCTCACCTGCAGTGAGCAGGGCCAACCAGGCCTGGGGTCCTTAACAATTTCGGGGAGCCACCTAGGAGGGGTGCTGCTTATGGTGTGCCAGCTGTAGGAACCACTTTCCTTCTAGGGACTGACTGTCTTTGGAGTCCAACCCCGGTGTAGGCTGCCCCAGCACTTTCTGTTGGAGCAAGGAACCCACCTGTGGGTGAGTATGCAGATTCAGAATAGTGGGCGAGCCCCTCGGGTATGTGTGACCGGGGACTCCTCTTCCTGGTCATTTGGGCTATGGGCTGTTTGTTTCTGTTGTTTGAGGTACCTGTTTAAGTGAGTGAAAAATAGATGCTGGACTATTTTATCCAGTTCAGTCTTGGTTTATCAGGAAAGCAGTTCCTTTGTGAAATTGAGATCTGTTCCAGGTGACAGCCCACTTAGAGCATTTTGAAGCAAAGGTCCAATTTCAGCTGTTCACCCATGTCCAAAAAAATAATCTTTTGTAGTACAGTATGGCTACAATATACTTTGGAATCTGGTGAACAATGGCCTTTAAACAGCTCCTTGAATTATTATACTATTTTGCAGTTGGAGCCACACTGCCAGAGAGCTGGTGAAAAGGATGAGAGCACCTATCTGCAGGCCTTTGTGCTCCTCTATCTGGTGGAAACTAACAGGGAGGGGTCTAAGCTGTGGTCCAGGGACCAGGATATAAGGATATTCTCCTGGTCCTACTAGATGATAGGTGCAATTTAAGGGAGAAGGAAGACAGTGAGATGTCACAGGTTCTAAATCCTTTACCTGCCCTTCCACCCCTGCATCTTCTGGCTGAAATGCTTGAGCCTCCAGAAATGTCCAGGACTTCAGCTCCTCCTCAGTATGAGCCCAGGGCAGTGCAGGAGCCTGGAGTAGTATATCTGTACAAGACCTGGCAAGGTGTGGGGGGACCTGGCTGGCTCAGTGGTTGAGCCACTGGCTCAAAGGCAGATGCCTTGGCTCAGGTCGTGATCCCAGGGTCCTGGAATCGAATTCCACAATGGGCTCCCTGCATGGAGCTGTTTCTCCCTCTGCCTATGTCTCTGCCTCTCTCTCTCTGTGTTTCTCAGGAATAAATAAAATCTTAAAAAAAAAAAAAAAAGACTCAATTTGGCCAGGGAGCGATTCTAGCCAGAGCAGGGCAGTTTCCTGTCAGTGGTATAAACCAGCATGGACAACTGGCCAGATACTTATGGACTCCCAGTCCCTTTTCTACTTCAGATCTGTTCAACTGGAGGAACAATATCCCCTCCTACCAGGATGATCTTCCCAAAAATGACTGAGCTTATTTGCCTTACTCTCTGCTGACCCTCTTGGGCGGATATTTAAACTCTTTAAATATGCTTCTTATGGTGGATGAGAAATGATTAGTGCTAGAGAGAGCTTATGAAGAGGAACACTGGCTCCATTTAGAGGATGCCAGTGGAGCTCCCATGCCAGCGTTGCAGTTCCCTGCTGGAACCAAATTGGGATCCCAATGATGGGGGCATGGCTGGGCTTGCTTAGTACAAAAAGTACATTCTGGTTGGTCTCAGAGAGGCGGATTCTAAACAAAAGAGCCTTAATAAAAAAACAGGAATTGTAACGACAACCTAATAAGGATCCCTCTGAGTTCTTGGAGTGCATTTACTGAATATACTGGAACTAAACAGACTCCAATCCTGAGGCACTGCAAATGTTTGAATGATTAATATGACCTTTATTGGATGGAGTGTTCCCAACACCGAGAGAAACCTGCAAAAAAGCTGGATGCAGTGTAAAAGATGAACCCATTGCAGCTGGTGGACATGGCGTTCAAAATGCGCAATGGCAGAGAACAAAGAAGAAAAAGAAGATGCAAAGAGATAGGCAACTCTCTTTATGGAGCTAATGTCTGATCTGATGAGGAGGGACTAGCTCTTTCTCCAACAGCTGTGCCAATGAGTACCAAAGTCGGCAGAGCAGCAGAACATGCCAGAGGAAGGGCATAGGATGAGGCACGGAGGGACCTTTTACAACTGGGTAGGTAGTGTAGTGATTGCAGCAGAGGGTTATTTTCAACTTCCATGGGAAAACCTCAGAGGCTTAAATAAATCAGTGTGGCAAATAGAAAGGATTCAGAAGAGAGCTGGAAGTAGTCTGTTCATCTAGTTATTCTCAGCGTCCAGCATAGAACCTGGCACATCAATAATTGCTTGCAGCATAAATAAATGAGCTAATGAATGAATGAATGCATGAATGGCATTTAGTATAAAACCAGCAGAAAAGAAGAAACAGACTCCTTACCTACTGAACGCCTGTACTAGGCCTGACATGATGCTACACACCATAGAGATATGATGCCCTTTAGCGCTCTGAGTGATTTCACGGGCATCACCATTATTGGCCCCTTTTATAGATGAGTTAACTGAGGTCAAACTCTACTTTCCGAGCCTCTATCATAGGTATGCGGTGGTGTGTTTTATGGGAAATTATTTTGCAGATTAAGAAGTACTACCCACCCATGGGGAAATAATTGGTGTTACTTAAGTCAGAATATACTTAAAACACAGCTTTAATCAAAGCAGTAACATTGTTGAATGGATTAAACTCAATAGACTCTTCGTGCCTATGATGTGCAGGACCAGATATTTTCATTTAAAATCATAATTTTATTATTTTGTGAGTGTAGGTGGATGACCTAATCTTCTTTGTTAAGTTGTAGTTTATTAAAGAGTTTATAATATCAGCCAATTTGCATTTGTTGCCTTATTTCATTGATAGTGTGAAGTTATCCAGTGGAAGTGATTAGGTAACAAGCCTAACATTTGATAATTTAGTATCAGGCAAGATGAACCTAGAATTTTAATTTTTTCTTGTCTTCAAAATTTTACTCTTAGTTGTTATAGACATTTGCCTTACAACAAAGTAAAATAAATAGTGGCCACCATCTGAATACTCATGAAGTCCAGGCACAGTGACTGACTCTTCATAGATTATTTAAAATTCTGAGATTTTTGTGGTTGTTTTGGTCCTTGCAACCAAGAGTCAAAATTATATACATGGTAAGGTATTATCTTTACTAATGTACAGCTCAAAACTGAGGAGATTTACTCTTTTGTTTTTTGTTGTTGAGAGATAAGTTGGAAAACTGTAAATATCAGGAAATATCTTCCTCTTGGTCATAAGATCAAGGTGGCTGGGGTTGTCAGCTTCCCTGGACAGTCAGCTGGACCCAAAGTAGACTTTTTTTTTTTTAATTAAATTTCATGGGGCTTGAACTCATGACCCTGAGATCAAGACCTGAGCTGAGATCAAGAGCCAGATGCTTAACTGACTGAGCCACCCAAGGACCCCGGCCAAAGCAGACTTTGTATTGGAGAAATAACAGTGTTGTCTGAAGGCAGTGAGATTTGGGAAGTTGTCTATTACTGCAGCATATTCAAAACCATTTAGAGGTTTTTGGTTGTTGCAAGCTACAGAAACAGACTCTGGCTATCATAAGCAAAATATATTATACATATTTATAGTCACAATTATATTAATTATGTATTATAAGCATATATAAATTTGTTGGAAAAATCTAGGGCACCTAACAGAATCACAAAGAGAGCTGAGCAGTCAGGCTTCTGAACCAGCATCCAGGTCAGCCCTGATGATGGGAGCAGAAACCAATGGGCAATATAAATCCATTCTGGCTACTTTCTGTGCATTTGGCTGTACTTAAAATTCAGATTCCCTGGAGAGAATGTTCGATTGGCATGACTTCAGGTTATTTATTCAGCCCTTGGCTAAAGGAAGGCAGGACAGTCCCACTAAAATTTTGTGTAATGGGGAGGGATATTTCCCAAAGGAAAGTCAGGGTGCTATTACAAAATGAACAAGAAAACAAACAAAAAATCCTAGAGATAAAACAACAGCAACTCATCACACAATCTCTATTTCTCTACAAACTGTTGCTCTGTCTTCCAGTTTTGCTCCTGCCTTCATCCTCCAAATCTGTGTTTATCCTTGTTTGGTCTGACATTGGATCCCTGACTTCCCTTGGTTGATGTTGCTTATGCCTTAGCCAGCAGGAGCCTGGCAGGAAAAGGATGAAACTCATACATTCATTTGACCTCTTCTTAGCCTCGCCAGCATCTCTTACCTTTTCCTTAAAGATTGTAGAGTATAACTAGATGGTATTATGCTAAGCAAAATAAGTCAGAGAAAGACAGTTATATTATTTCACTTGTATGTGGAATTTAAAAAAAACAAAACAGATGAACATAGGGGATGGGAAGGAAAAATAAAATAAGACGAGATCAGAGAGGGACACAAACCATAAGAGACTCTTAACACTAGGAAACAAACTGGGGGTCGCTGGAGGGGTCGCAGGTAGGGGGATGGGGTAACTGGGTGATGGACATGAAGGAGAGCACATGATGTAATGAGCACTGGGTATTTTATGCAACTGATGAATCACTAAATTCTACCTCTGAAAGTAATACAAAAAAAAAAAAAGATGGTAGAGTGTGAATATATAAGAAGCAGGCTAGCTCAGTACTCTGTGTGGGGCATAAATATGAGCTGGTAGGCTCCATTAGGAAGGAGCGCAGCCATTGTTGTAAACTCTGGGCTTGGAGAACCTTTATCAGCCTGATTATCAATTAATGAACACAGAGAATTAGGATTTCTAGCCACATAATCATGCCACCTAGGAAAAAGTCCCCAAATAATTAGAATGAAAAATTAGTCTATTTGTATATTTGACAGCTGGCTAAGTGCAATGTTCATTAGGAAGTTAGAAAATTGTTCTCTTTACGCTTTCCAAGTTGGAAGTCTAAATGGTACAGTGATTTTTGAGATGATTTTTCTATTCTAGATGGTTTCCCCTTTGGTCGCTTGGCTAACTCCTCTCCAGAGGCTCTTGGCAAACTTTTATGTTGCAGGTGCACCGGAAATGCCCATTTACAGCACCTGATAAGTGGGAGGTTCCAGAAAGAGCAAACACAGATCAGATAAAACCATTTTCTCCAGACTTGGGGTTCTCAGAGTTGTGGGAGTTTTAAAAATGCTTGGTTCCACCCTAGACCAATTGAATTGGAATATTTGGGTAGAGGGGCAGTAGTAGTTTTAAAAACTCCACAGGTGATTCTAATGAGTCTCAGGGTTAAGAAACAGCCAAAACAAACAGGAGCCTGGAATGGATACAGCCCCTGGGAATCAGTTATGCTCTCCTGGGGCTTAACGGGGTCTTTGGGACCTTTTAAACCTTTTGAATAGTGGGCCAGGGTCATCAGTAGTTATTTGTTAGCACCGTCCCAAAGAGACACACACATCACAGGGAAAGAAGAGGAACAGAACTACCTTTACTAAACTATTGTGGTATGCCTGGCGCCATATTGTGCGCTTTTACATACATTATGTTGATGGGAAGTTTAGTTCTGATTTGGCCATGGAAGTCAGAGAGAGGGAGATAATTCCTCTTGACAATGGAAAAACAACCTAAGATTGGCAATTGAATACTTTCTTTCAGAACAAGAGAACTTTAAAAGTTTAAAGTTTATTTCTATAGCAGTGGCTGCTGAGAGCATAGTGGCAGAGGGTAGGGTACCAGATTCCCCCTTGGCTTGTCATGGGTCCTGTCTATCTTCTTAACCATGCTCTCTGTACCTCCTTTTGATCCTATGGGCCCCCAGATATCCTTCCAAAAATTCTTTTTCTACCTTTATCAGAGAGTTTCTTTTTTCTTATACGTATTTATTTTTTTGCAATGAAGAATCTTGCTTAATATCTTATTTCCATAGCAACAATAATACAGATATTTTGTAGCTGTTTGCTTGTTAAAACAGGCTTTTATATACTTACAATAACACATACAATATGGGCAAATAAATATATATCAAAAAACACATATAACCTATTTACTACTTTACACCACTTGAAAAGCTAGAAGTCAGACAATGACAAGTGTTGGTTGAAGATGTGGAGAAATTGGAGCACCCATGCATTGTTGCTAAGCATGCAAAATGGTAAAACCATTTTGGGAAACAGTTTGGCAGTTCCTCTAAAGAACTGAAACCTTTGTCCATATGAAAACTTTCATCCAAATATACACATAGCAGTATTATTAATAACCAAAGAGTAGATACAACCCAAATGTGCATCAACTGGTGAAAGGATAAATAAAAATGAATTATATCCAAACAATAGAATTTACTCAGCTGTAAAAAGGCATGAAGTTCTGAGACACGCTGCAGTGAGGGTGAACATTGAAAGTATTTTGTTAAATGAAAGAAGTCAGACATGAAAGAGCATATATTGTCTGATGATATTTATTTGAAATGTCCAGAAGAGGTAAATCTATCAAATCAGAAGGTAGATTAATGGTTTTCAGGGGCTAAGGGGAGGGAAGAATAGGGAGCGACTACAAAAGTATGGAATGATGAGAATGTTACACAGTTGTGGTCATTAAATATACTAAAACCCACCAAGTTGTATAACTTAAAAGAGTGAATTTTATGGTATGTTTATTATATCTCAACAAAACCAATATATAAAAAAATGAAAGCACATAGTGAAGAGTTATACCATATGCACAATTATTAGAATTCATTTCTGTATTCTAGGCCAAAAAAGCAAAGGCATTTTTTAAAATACACTTGGCTCTAAAATATGAACTATTTTTTTAATACTCCATCAAAGAAACTGTAAACTGGTACTGCAGGAGAAGCTGGCTTGTATAGGAAAATGATACAATATCACAAAGCTATGTATATGATATTCTGTGGGTGATTTAAGAGGTTTTCAAGGGTAATTTCATTTTTTGTCTTATGCATAAACTGCAGAAACTAACTACTTTATTAGAATCCACTGTGTGTTAACATTTTCCATTTTAAAGAGGAGGAGGTTGCAGTTCATGGAGTATATATAAATTGCTAAGAGTAATAGCACCAGTAAGTATCTGAATCTTTAATCCCAAACTTCTGAACTCCAAATCCTATGCCTTTTGCCTTCTACCAATGGCCTTTTATAAAGGATTGATTATGTTTTATATCAAAACTAAGATAAGTAGTTGCCTTTTTCAGTAAAAAAAAACTATATTCATTTATCCATCCATCTGTCCATCCATCTAACCAGTCATGAACAAATGTTTGTACAAGATTCAATATATTGGTACAAGAGCCTTGCACACTCTTGAGGAACTCACACTCGAGTGGAGGAACTTAAGTAATATCCTACTGCAGCATATTTGTCATTTAAATTGGTCTCAGTCAATATTGGTTGGGGAATGCAGTGGAAATACTTTCAGTTCTGGACTTGGGTGGATGGCGGTTACGTATCTTTTCCTTGGCAGTTCCAAACGTGATGGCTGCCGAGGTTTAGAATTTACCTTCTTAATGAGGAATAATTGTTCAAAATGGAAAGAATGTGGTAGAAATCGATTTTAATGTGTAGACTGCAGGACTTTATCATCTAGTGATGCTCTTCTCTATCTTAGAAGTTACCGGGTTTCTACATCACTTCTGAAGGTGCTGCTCATTATAGGAAATTACTTGTGGTCTCTGTTCCTGGAGCACTTGGCAGATCAAGTGTGGCCCTTTACAATAATTCACTTGATCATACATAGGATCAAATACCTTATAAAAAATGGGGAACATATAAATGAATATGTTTTTGATGAATAGTAACGAAGCAAGCTAAGACTCTGTACCATAAAGTACCCATTTTACAGATGATGAGGTAAATAGACTTGTCCAAAGCCTCAGATAATAGATAGTAACTGGCAATACCCAGTAAGGGTAGGAGTCCTGGTCTATGGTTGGTCAACATTCCATTCCAGGTCTGGCCCTATAGGTAGACATTCTGTACAACTTTGTTCCTTTGAATGGAATTGAAACATTATGATAATATGTTGTTTTCTGCACAGGGGAATGATGACT
Organism: Canis lupus familiaris; assembly: GCF_011100685.1. Classification (NCBI taxonomy): domain Eukaryota; kingdom Metazoa; phylum Chordata; class Mammalia; order Carnivora; family Canidae; genus Canis; species Canis lupus. The sequence goes on along the minus strand of NC_049234.1, from coordinate 28,889,173 downwards.
GCTTTTTATGATTCCTGCATAGTGAGGCAGAAAGAATGGAGATAGGCAAACTTGTTTCAGAATCCAGACTCTACTGCTTGTGGTCCTCACAGAAAAATGAGAACAGTGTTAATATTCACTCCATAGGTTCATGATGAAGACTCAATGGGACCATGCCTGTAAAGGGGTTAGCAGAGGTCCTGGCACACAGCATGACACTTGTAATCATTACTTGTCTAAAGGCCACCGTAACCATGGCTCATGTGGCTCATTCTCAGTTCTTCTGGAATTAGGTTGAGGGGACGTCAAATGAAGGACCATAGATTGAGTCTAGGACAAGGAGGCCTAAACCTGGCTTTTATCAGAATTATCTGGGGAATGTTATTATGTTCATTACTGTTTTTTTTTTTCAGGATTTAAATAAAAACACGAGTACATGCATATCAGAAAAATCAAAAGGATATGCAGTGAAAGGTGAATCTTTTTCGGCCAATACAGATCTTCTGTTTCCCAGACCCCTCCCAGAGGCAGCTACTGTTATCCTAGTCTTATGTTTCTGGAATATGAACAATCCATATACATTTGATGTATCTTATATGTTCATGCTGTGCACGCTAATTATATCTTGGATCTTGTTTTTTCCTTAGTAATCTGATATGGAGAATATTTCTATCAATACCTACAGGATGTGACTGCAGTATGTTCCACAGTGTATGGGTGTCAAAATGTACTGAACCAATTCTCTCTTGGTAGGCATTTAGGTTATTTCTAGACTTTGCTAATACAGGCATGCAATAAATACCCTTCTACATATTTCTTTGTGCACATAGCATCTGTGGGATAAATGCCTTCAAATGAAGTGCTGGATTGATGGGCTTAAGGAATTTTAATTTCACTACACGTTTCCAAGTTGCCTTTCAGAGAGATTATACTGATTTACTCTCTCAACAAAACCTCCCCTCATGCCAACTTTATAATCTTTGTCAAACAAATAAAATATGACAGCTCATTATTGTTTTGTTGCATTTTAAAGTTTATGACAAATAGTAAGCATGTGTTCATATGCTTAAATGCAAAGTTGTTGTTTTTTCTGTGAAATTTCTGTCCTAGTCCTATGCCTGTTTTTCTCGTAGTTTCTATTTATTTAGAACTCTATATTTACATAGATAATACCTTGTATTGTCTTGGAAATATTTCCTTTCCTGTTTGCCTTTTGTCTTTGACTTTATGGCAATTTTTATATGCAGAGATTTTCACTCTTGTGTAGTTGAAGGTATTAATTCCTTAATTATCTCTGGGTTTTATGTTTCATAGAAAAATCTGCACGCTAAGTTTATTTATTTTATTTTATTTTTATTTTATGTTTCTTTTTAAAAACTGTTATTTAAATTCAATTTAATTAATGTATGATATATTATTATTATCAGAGGTAGAATTCAGTGATTCATCAGTTGCGTATAACACCCAGTGCTCATTCCATCACATGCCCTTCTTCATGCCCATTACCCAGTTATTCCATCCCCTCTACCAATCCTCAGTTTGTTTCCTATCTTTAAGAGTCTCTTAAGGTTTGTCCCCCTCTCTGATTTTGTCTTATTTTGTTTTTCCTTCTCTTCCCCTATGTTCATCTGTTTTGTTTCCTAAATTCCACACATAAGTAAGATCATATGGTATTTGTCTTTCTCTGACTTATTTCACTCAGCATAATACCCTCTAGTTCCATCCATGTCCTTGCAAATGGCAAGATTTCATTCTTTTTTGATGTCTGAATAATATTCCATTGTATATATACACCACATCTTCTTTATTCATTCATCTGTTGATGGACATCTGGGTTTTTTTCCATATTTTGGCTATTGTGGACATTGCTGCTATAAGTATTGGGGTACAGGTGCCCCTTTGAATCACTATGTTTGTATCCTTTGGATAAATACTTAGTTGCACTCTAAGATTATTTAAAAACACTTCTCTCTCTCTTTCTTGTTAAAGAAGTTCCTCATACACTCATTATCTTCCTTAGATTAATTAAAATAAAATAAAAATGTTTTGTAATCTTTGTAACATTTAAAATATCTTTTTGATTACAGTCATCATGCTGTACATTAGATGCCCAGAATTCACTCCTTTCCTAGCTGGAGGTTTGTGCCCTTTGACCATCACCTCCCCACGTCCCATACCCTATCTGTGGGCCATCATCTTTCTACTCTATTTTTTTTTTTCAGTTCAGCTGTTTTAGTATTGTGGTAACCACTTCAGTACTGTGAGAATACACTATGCATGTATTAAATCATCATGTTGTACACCTTAAATGTCAATGATACCTCAATAAAGCTGGAAAATAATTTTTCTTGTTCTCTGTTTTTTCATGGTTGGATTTACCTGTAGGACAACGTGGGCTTAATGCTTTGTTGGAGGGGGAGGTGACTGTTTTGACAAATTTCCTTATTTCTTCTATAATGACTAGTCTGTGTACATGCTCTATACCTCCTGGTGTGAGGTTGGCAATATATATTTTCCTAGAAAATTTCTTGTTTTTCCACCTGGCAAAATAATGTTTTGTAATCCTTTGTTATTCACTGTTTGTATGAAAAAGATCATTGTTTTTGTATTTGTGTGTTTGCTTTCTCAGTTAGATTTTTTTTTAATTTATTTTTTATTGGTGTTCAATTTACTAACATACAGAATAACACCCAGTGCCCGTCACCCATTCACTCCCACCCCCCGCCCTCCTCCCCTTCTACCACCCCTAGTTCGTTTCCCAGAGTTAGCAGTCTTTACGCTCTGTCTCCCTTTCTGATATTTCCCACACATTTCTTCTCCCTTCCCTTATTTTCCCTTTCACTATTATTTATATTCCCCAAATGAATGAGAACATATAATGTTTGTCCTTCTCCGACTGACTTACTTCACTCAGCATAATACCCTCCAGTTCCATCCACGTTGAAGCAAATGGTGGGTATTTGTCATTTCTAATAGCTGAGTAATATTCCATTGTATACATAAACCACATCTTCTTTATCCATTCATCTTTGTTGGACACCGAGGCTCCTTCCACAGTTTGGCTATCGTGGCCATTGCTGCTAGAAACATCGGGGTGCAGGTGTCCCGGCGTTTCATTGCATTTGTATCTTTGGGATAAATCCCCAACAGTGCAATTGCTGGGTCCGTAGGGCAGGTATATTTTTAACTGTTTGAGGAACCTCCACTCTCAGTTAGATTTGATTATGTTTTATCTGGTTCGTTGCCTTTGAACTCCCACTCTGTTAGCCCCCAAAGAATGAAAATTTTAAATGTATTAATCTTAGTGTTTTTTTAATTGCCTGCTTTATTAACTTTTTGAACTTTGTTAATTCCTTTTTCCCCTTTACTTAGGTTAATAGGTTGTTTATCTAAATTCTTCAGAAAAATATGCTTAATGTACTTATTTACATTTTTTTCTTTCTTAGTATTGTTATAATTAATTTTCCTTCAACCATTGTTGTAACTAAATCCCACAGGTTCTGTTGCATGTTTTCAGTATTATACATTTCTAGTCATGTATTAATTTTTATTTATTTATTTAAAAGATTTATTTATTAGAGAGAGAGAGAGAGAGAGAGAATATATGAGTGGGATGGGCAGAGGGAGAGAGAATCTCAAGCAGGCTCCGCACTGAACATGGACCCCAATGTGGGGCTTGATCTCATGACCCAGAGATCACAACCTGAACAGAAATCTCAAATCTGAGGCTTAACTGACACCACATCCCTGGCGCCCATGTTTATTTTTTTGATCTACAAATTATTTCATCAAAAATTATACTTTTTTTGATGGGATGGGATATTTTGTCTACTTTTGATATTAATTAAAAATTGTATTGCCCTGTGATCATTTTTATGTATTCCTTATTCCTTTTGAAATTAATTGAAGTTTTCTTTGTATCCTAATATATTACTGATTTTCATAAAAGTTTCATAGACTCTTGAAGAGAAATGTTCTACTCTCTAAATTTGGGGTATGTAGTTAGTCATAAATGGAGAGACTCTAATTTTTCTTTTTCTTTTTTTTTTTCTTTTACTTAGATCTTCTATAACCTCACTTAATTATCAGTCTCTTCAATCTAATATGGATTAAAGGAGATAAATTAAAACACTTTTTAATTATGTTTCTATCTTTGTTCTTTATATATTTCCTTTAGGTTTTATTTTATGAGTTTGAGTGCCAAATAACTTGGTTCATGAAAGATTGCTATATATTCATCAAATAGTATAATTATTTTAAAGATAATTACTCTTTATTTTAATAAAATACCCTATTTTATCCAATTTGATGTGTTTCACTCTGAATTAAACCTCATCAATTACTATTTATAAGAGCTCTCCTGCCTTGTTCTTTGTCTGTGTTTGTCTAGTGGTTTGGTGACAATTCTTTTCATTTTGACATTTCTGCTTCTCCATTTTAGAACTGTTTCCAATACGTAACATGTTAGCTCTTGTTTTGTGAGCCAAAGTCCACATTCTTTCTTCATAATGAATTTATTCCAATCACAAATTTTCGCTTGCCAATATGCTTCTTTTTATTCGGTCTTCTATGTATCTTACCTAGTATTATCCTTTCTTTATAACTCATTTAAAAATACGGATAGGCTAAATCTCTCAGTGCGCTCTCTATTTTATTTTCTGCATGCCTACATTTCCACTGTCAGCTCAGCCACAGGAATAGGGTGAGAGATTTTTTTGGAAGGTGAACGAATGCATGTCTGGCCAGTAGGTAGGACAGAAGAGGCTGGAGTCACGTCCTTACAATTTCACTGGCCACTGATTCTTTTCCCACACAGAATTGATGATCATATTTGAGCAAATAGCTTTATAAGTCTATCACCAAATATTTGCTATTCTAGATATTGACTGACATAAGAATCAAGTAAAACCCAGTTCTTGCTACTCTTCTTCTGAGAGTCCGTTTCATTTATTCATTTATTTTTGTTGTTGTTGTTGAAGAAAATGAGAGAATGGAGCTGGAAAGCATATAAAGCTCCCTTCCAGTCCTCTTCTGTAATTAGTATTGCTAATGCCAAACACTTTTATTACATCTTTCCATGTCTCTAGCCTAGAACTATGTGAAATATTGATTTTTTAAAAATTAAAATGTAATATGCAAGAAAAATGCACTTTTTATCCTAACTTTATAATTTGATAAAATTTCATGAAAGGAACCCACTGGTGTAGTTACAACCAGGGGCAAGAAACAAAAATATTTCTATTACCTTAGAAATGCTTATCGTGTCCTTCCCAAATGTAAAAACTATTCCGCCTCCTTCTATCATGGATTGGTTTTGTCAGGTTTTGAATTTTATGCAAATAACATCAAACAGCACAGATTATTTTAGTGTTTGGCTTCTTTTGCTTAACATGATGTTCATGAGGTTCACTTGCATTATTGCCTGAAGCTGTAGTTTTTCTCATATTTATTATTATGTAGTACTGCAGTATGAAAATATGGCACATCTTGCTTACCTATTGTTGGAATCCTATTTCCTCCCTTCCCTAGTTTTTGATTATTGCATATTAATGCAAGCAGTCTTCCGAATGTCTTTTTGTGCTGATTCGCACTCATTTATTTGTTATATATAGGAATATATGAGAATATATATGGGAATGCCATCTCTGTATTATTGGAGGTTATATTGTCCAACCATAACACATAATGCTAACTTTCAAGGTGTTTCTAACTATATTCCCAATAGGGAACTAGAATTCCAAGTGTTCTACATTTTTACCAACGTGATATTATCAGGAGTTTAAAATCTTACTCACGTATGAATATGAGGTGGTATCTCGTGATCTTAATTTACATTTCTCTCATTACTAATGAGATCCAATACATGTTCACGTTTACTGACCATTTGAATATATATTTTTTACAAGTGCCTATTCAAATCATTTGCTCTGCTTTCCATAAGGTTGTTTGTCTTTTTCTTAGTGTTTTCCAGGAGTTCTTTCTATATTCTAGGTATGAGCCTTTCCTACTTATATGTAGAGGGTCTTATGCCAGTCCCTGGCTTGCGTTTCATTTCCTGATGGTCCCCTGTGAGGACCAGAAGTTTTTAATACAAATATAATCTATATTTTTCATTGTTTCCTCTATGGTTAGTCCTCTTTGAGAAATTTTTGCCTACCTGAAGATCATAAATATAGTATATCTTTCAGAAGCTTTATTGATTTATACTTCACATGTAAATCTACAATGGATCTGGAATTGGTCATTTGTATGTAGGAATTGAGATTTATATTTTCCACATGGATATTCAATTCGGTAACATCTTTTATTTAAAAGAATGTCTTTCTACACTGTCCTGTCACTTTAGTCATAAATGTATGGAGCTTATGTTAAGCCTCCTGTTTGAGTGTATTAGTCTACTTGTCTACTACCCTTGTGTCTCTATCACACGTTGTATTTACTGTAGCTTTATAATAAAGCTTCATATCTAAGAGCACAACCTACTCTCCTTCATCTTTGTGATTTCACATAATTTTGGAATTAATTTATCAATTTATACACATACACACACACACACACACACACACACACACACACACCATGATTTTAATTAACATTGCAGTGGTTCAAGAAAGAGTGCTCTTTGTGCAGAGACAAAAAAAAAAAAATCAACCAGTGAAAAGAGTAGAGAGCACTGAAAGCACATGGAAATACAGGGTTAATTAAGAAAGAAGACGACTAATATTAATGAGCATCTCCATGTGCTACAGATTGTCCTTTGTAAAATGGTGGAAGACTGTTGCCATTTTTATTCTGCAGAGGAAAATGAAGTAAGCATCTTGCATAAGCCAGCAAGTGAAAGAGCTAGGATTTGAATCCAAGCAAATTCAGTTCTTACTTACTTTTTTTTTTTTTTTTAAGAGAAAGAGGGAGAGAGAGAAAAGTGGGGGAAGGAAGAACAGAGGGAGGATACTAAGTAGGTTTCGTGTCCAGTGTGGAGCCTGACACTGGGCTTGATCTCACAATACTGAGATCATGACCTGAGCCAAAATCAAGCGTTGGATGCTTAACCAACTGAGCCACCCAGACACCACCATTGAGTTCTTACTTTTAAGTCTGTGGTCTTTCTATCACATTAGTCAGTCAGCAAAGGAAGGAGAAACGTGAGTTAGAGTTCCCTGAAGCTCTACACCTAACTCAGTGGTTCTCCACTGGGGCCAATTTTCTTTCCCCTGGAACATGTGCCAATGTCTGAGGACAGTTGTTGCTGTCACAACCTGGGGAAGGTGCTGCTGGCATCTAGTGGGTAGAGGCCAGAGAGACTAGTAAATATTCTACATTGTGAAGGATGATCCCTCCTTTTCTAATAAAAAATCATCCAGTCCAAAATGTCTATCAAATTGTGGTTGAGAAACTCTGCTTTACCCAAAACCATTTTGTCTTTATTGGACTCAGTTCAGTCACATCCTCTGGGGCAAGCCTGGGTTCCAACGTGGAACAGTCGAGTTTCACTTCACTAAGTATCTGAGTTAGCATTCTATACTGTACATATGCCCTTACCTTTGGAATCTAGCTCCTCAAAGGCTAGATTTTTGTTCTTAAGGATGATTGTATAAATGACAGTTAATTTTATGTCAGCTTGGCTAGGCCAGGGTACCAAGATTTTTGGTTAAAAATTATTCTAGTTGTTTCTGTGAAGGTGTTTTTTAGATGAGTTTGACATTTAAATCAATAGGCCTTCAGTAAAGCAGATTATTTTCCACATTGTGGGTAAGCCTTATCCAAGCAGTTGAAGGCCTTAAGAGAAAAAAGATTGACTTCCCTCAAGAAACAGAGAACTCTGTCAGTAGATTGTTTTTGTACTGGAACTGGAACTTCGACCCTTCCCTGGGTCACTAGCCTGTTGGCTTACCTCCAGATTTTGCCAGCTTCTACAATCTCATGAGTCAATCCCTGAAAATCTCTCTCTGCCCACCCCCTTCTCTTTTTCACACACACTATTGGTTCTGTTTCCCTGGTGCTACAGTCTGAACATTTTTATCTCCCCAAAGTTCATATGCTGGAATCCTAACACCCAATGTGATGACATTAGAAGGTAGGGTCTTTTGAAGGTTCTTACATCATGAGAGTGGAACATAAAATATCTAGCCCCTTGCACCATGTGAGGATATAAGAAGACGTCTGCAAAGTCCATGGAAGAGGGCCCTTATTGACCATGCTGGCACTCTGATCTTGAACTTTCAGCCTCCAGAACTATGAGAAATAAAGCAGTGTTATTTAATCCACACAGCTGTGATATTTTGTTACAGTAGGAACCAAGATACCTGGAGAACCCGACTAATACAGTACAGAATCAGTGTTAGGAATACTATCTTAATGACTTACTAGCCATGTATCTTTATGCTAGTCCCTTAAATCTCTATGTTCAGGAATTGAAGAATCTACTGAGGAGGGGCTGCCATGGTAGATGGTTCCTCAATATATTTCCCGATTCCGATTTATTCAATAAATTGACATTGAGCACCTGCTATGTCCCAGATCCTGTATCAAGTCTAGCAGAAAAGTTGATGCAAGTCCTAGTATCCCTGCCCTCAAGGCTTTCACACTCTAGTGGGAGGAATAGATCCCAAACACATAATTATCCTACAGAATGATTAGTGCAGCCCTTGCACTATTCATTAAGGACCAAGAAGCCCAGAGAAGGGCATCTTAAGCAGCTCAGGGATTGGGCTGTTTCTCAGAACATCTGCACCTTGAGAGAGAAATAGACGCCATACAGGAAAAGCAGGAGCAAGGAGGCTGGCCTTCAGGGATGGCTGAGCATGGGAGTGCACTGGATGCCGTGAATCTCATGATGACAGGCTGTGTGATGCTCAGAATTTAACTCTATCAATTGAAGCTTTCCCCGAGTTAGTCTCCTGAAAGCACCTTATCCTCAAATTCCTTATGCCCAACTCACAGGACTGTTGTGAGCAGATAAAATTAATATGTGTCAAAATAATATGTAAAGTGCAGAGCAAAATAAAAATTAAGCTTTTGACTTTTTGAAGCAGTTAGTGACAGAGGAGACACACAGACTGTAGCATTAGTGAATGGAGTTAGTTAACTCCATTGGTGATTTAAGAGCTGAATTATCTTGGGGGAAAATTAACATTTCAGCGTCTTTTCTGTGAAGTAATGATAGTTAAAAACATTTCCTTCCCAAGGAAAAATATTTATGTGCATTCTTTCTAAACTATTAGACATTATAAAAACATTTGGTGACTTTATCATTTCTGTCTGTTCCTTTTTTTTTTTTTTTTAAATCCAGGTTTTAAAATGTTTAAAAGATAAATTAGATCCACCTTCATGTTGGTTATAGAATCTGACTGACATGTATTCAGTTTCAATGTTTCAATCCTATGTATATTCATGAAAGTAAGAGAGGAGAAAATTATTTCCTGCCCAATAGATTCTAATGAGGATTTTGATAAGCAGAACAATCATTTAATTGGTACATTTCTATTTCTACTACTGTCAGGCTGAGACAAGAGGCTCCTTATGCAAATCAAGAGGAAGGGGAAAGTGGATGCTGATTTATGGATTACCAGTGATAAGTCAACATATTTTTCTGACCTTGAGAACTCAGCTCTAAGAGCAAGGTCGAAGACACCAGCTCCAAAATGAGAATACATAGAAGAGATTGGGGGCCAGGCTGAATTAGTGATATTTTAACTGCTTATTACTGCTAAACATGAATCTAACAGAGTACACTATTATGCATATAATAGTGCATAGACTGAATTGTGTTCCCTTTTCCCCCAGCAAATTCCTATGGTGTAGCCCTAATCTCCAGTGTAACTGTTATTTGGAAATAGGACTTTTAGGGAATAATTAAGATGAAATTAAGTCAGGAGGGTGGAGTCCTAATCAGATAGGATTGGTGGTCTTACGAGAAGAGGAGATCTTTCTTTTTTTCTATGAGCATGCACTCAGGAAAAGCCATGTGAGCATATAATGAGAAGGCAGCTGTCTGTAGCCAGCAAGAGAACTCTTAACAGAACCTGACCATGCTGGCACCTCGATCTTGGACTTGCAGCCTTCAGAACTCCGAGAAGTAAATGTCTGTGGTTTAAGCTACCCAGTCTATGATATTTTGTTGTGCTTTCTGTTATTCATGTATCCAGAAAGTACTTATTTTTGTGAACATAATCTGTGCTAAATACTGTGCTAGCCCTAGGGTTAACAAAAGCTATTAGAACCTGGTTTCTGTTTTCCAGCAAGTCAGAGTTTAGTGGAATGGACAAACATGATTGAATAGTTACAAGTCAGACTTAGAACAGAAGTAAAAGCAAAGAACATGGGTCCACACCTATGTTTGTATTCCTAAGAGTTTCAGGGGATGCTTATTTTAAGAGGTGACATTTGAGCTGAGACTTGAAAGAGATCTTGCAGGGAGATTAAGACATTCCAGGCAGAAGCAATAGCATGTGGGAAAGCTAGAAGGGAAAACAGAAACTCTGAAGAAATTTAAAGTAGTTTTTATGCTTGGAGTACAGGATGGAAAGGGAAGTGGTAGGAGAGAAGACAGGAATGTGAACAAGGAAGGGGTGTCATGCATCATCTAGCATTCTAGGCTCAGAAGTTTGGATTTTAGGGGCACCTGGGTGGCTCAGTCGCTTAAGCATCTGCCTTTGGCTCAGGTCATGATCTCAGGGTCCTGGGATTGAGCCTCACATTGGGCTCCCTGCTCAGTGGGGAGTCTGCTAATCCTTCTCTGTGCCCACCCCTGGCTTGTGTTCTCTCTCTTTTTCTCTCTCAAATAAATAAATAAAATCTTAAAAAAAAAAAAAAAGAAGTTTGGATTTTATCTTGAAACTAAGTAAGGACCTTTGGAGATTTTTCTTCAGGAATTTTGGGGTTCTGTATTAGGTAATTGTATATTTATAATTGTTTTATCTTTCTGATATATTGATACTTTTCTCATTAGAAAATGTGTCCTTCTTTATCTCCAGTAACAACATCTACCTGAAAGTATATTTTGTCCAGATATTATGGCTACTCGAGCTTCTTTTAGTTACTGTTTCATGGTATATCTTTCTCTGTCCTTTTACCTTCAACCTATTTGTGTCTTTGAATCTGAAGTATCTCTTTTGCAGACAGCATATAGCTGAATAATTGTTTGTTTTCATTCTGCTGATCTCTGCCTTTTGATTTATGTTTAATTCATGTACGTATCATGTAATTACTGTAAATAAGGCAAGATTTACATCTGCTGTTTTGTTGTTTGTTTTCTGTGTCTTATGTCTCTTTATTTCTGTCCTCTACTATTGTATTATTGTGTGTTGAATGGACTTTAAAACTGTATTATTTTAATTATCTTGTCATTATATTGTTATGATTATATTTTTTACCATATTTATTATACCACTGTTTTCTCGGTGACTGCCCTGGGGATTATAATTAACATTTTAATTTAAAACAATCTAGTTCAGGGGTGCCTGAGTGGCTTAGTCAGTTAAGCATCCGACTTTTGATTTTGGCAAAGGTTGTGATCGTAGGGTCAGGTGATCGAGCCCTGCAACAGGCTCTGAGCTGAGTGGAGGGTTTGCTTGAGATTCTCTCCCTCCCTCTCTGCCCCTCCTCTGAGGCAGTATTCCAGGGACTCATTGACTTTTTTGTCTCCTTTTCTTCGCTTCCTTTGGGGAGTGGGGGAATTGATCTTTCTAATACTGTACCATCAAGGGGCATCTCCATAGCCATTGGGTCATGGGGCATTCTGGGGCCAGAAGGCGAAGGCAGATCACTTCAAGCAAGCTCCCGCCATGGCTTAGTCCTGCTTCCCTTTGGGTACATGACCCTCTGTTTGAAAATAAAGTGAGTATGGATGTTGTTTTTAAAAAACAAAACAAAACAAAACAAAACAAAAAACCACCCAACAATCTAGTTCAGATTAAAAACTACTTAGTTTTAACAGTATGTAAAACTTTGATCTGATATAGATCCTTTCCTTCCCCCCTTTCTGTGTTAGTGTGATGCAAATGACATCTCCCTACATGTTAAGCCCAATAACATATGTTCATAAGTATTGCTTTGTGTAGGTCACTTTTCAGTTAGGAGAGGGTTTACAAATAAAAATAAATGTTCTACTAAAGTCTTTAATAATTACCTAGGTATTTACCTCTGCCAACGTTCTTTATTTCCTCATGTTATTTGAGTTACTCTGTTGTCTTCTCGTTTCCACCTGAAGGATTGACCTCAGTATTTCTCATGGGGAAGGTTTTCTGAAGGGAATTTCTCTCTGTTCTTGTTTATCTAGAAAAGTTTTAATGTTTCTTTATTTTTTGAAAGATGGTTTTGCCGAATATGGAATTCTTAGCTGATATTCCTTTTCTTTTGGCATAATGCATAAGTCACGTCACTGATTTTTTTTTTATGGTTTCTGCTAAGAAATCAACTGTTAATCTCATGCAGGATTCCTTGTGTGTGGTGAGATGTTTCTGTCTTCATGCTTATGGGGTTCTCTCTTTGTCTTTGTCTTCATCTTTGGATGGTTTGACTATGATGTTTCCCAGTGTGGATCTCTGAGCTTCTACTTGGGCTTGAGTTTCTTGGATGTATAGGTGAATTTTTTTTTAATTTTTTTAAATCAAAGTTGGGAAGTTTTCTGCCATCATTTCTTAAAATAATATTTCTCCCCCTTTTGTTCTCTTCTCCTTTTCTGACACCCGTTATGCATGATATGTATGCTACTATGATGCTGTCCTATGGGCCCCTCTATTTATTTATGTATTGTCTTCTATTTCTTATACTGCATGATTTCAATTAGTGAATCTTCAGATTCACTAATTCTTTTTTCCTCTACCAGCTCAAATATTCTGATAAAGTTTTCTTTTTCAGTTATCATATTTTTCAGCTCTATCATTTCTGTATGATTCTTTTTTATGACTCTGTCTCTCTATTGATATTCTCCATCAGATGAGGCATTGTTCTCATATTTTCCTTAATACTTTAGACTTGGTTTTCTGTAGTTCTTAGAACATGTATACAATAGAAGATTTAAAATCTTTGTTTAGTAAGTTCAACATTCAGCTCCCTTAAGGATAGTTTCTTGATTGTGAATCTTAATGTTTAATGACCCTAACAAGACACCATGGTGGGCTTTGAGCTATGCTTTGTCATTTATATAAGTAGAAGTGGTCTGCATCCTTACCTTTTGCTCTAGACCTTGTGCTGCCACAACGTGTATAGGCAATCTGTTGTAGACATCATTTTGTGGGACGCCAGAGTGGCTCAGTGATTAAGCATCTGCCTTCGGCCCAGGGTGTAATCCCGCAGTCCTGGGATCGAGTCCCACATTGGGCTCCCTGCATGGAGCCTGCTTCTCTCTCTGCCTGTGTCTTTGTCTCTCTTGTTCTGTGTCTCTCATAAATAAATAAATCAATCTTAAAAAATATATATTATTTTGCTTTCCATACCAACTCATTATCTGAATATATACTCAATAATAATATTATTTTCATTTCAATCTACTCTGGAAGCTAGCAAGAATATCGTTTCATATTTGTATATTAGTAGAAGTCCATTGGATTTGATGATCCTTCAGTGCTTTCAAAGTGGTGTCACAGTTATGATATTATCCTTTTTCAAATAACATTGAATTGACATCATTGTCCTCATTTCATAATGGGAAATGTAGTTTCTAAGATATTCAGTGGTTTGCTCAGTCAGACAGGTGATTAATGGCAGATGCACGATCTGTGTCTGGTTCTTCTACTCTACAGAGCAGCAGAAGTTGTTAGCCATGTCACACGGAGCCTCAGTGCCAAGGGAAGCCAGTCTGAACTGATTTTGCTTGAGATGATTGTTAGAAAGTGAGACACTCGCCCACAGAGCCAACAGGAAACCCTGCCAGATCTTTTGAGGGCTCTTCAACCTCCCTGTTGAGAAAGGAAACTCTACTTCCTCATCACTTAACACTCATGTCACAGTTTTGGTGAGGGCCTTGTCACAACTGGCAAAATTCTTTTTCAGCTGAAAGCTGTTCATACATATTCAGATATGTAAATTAGAATGTGTGCCCTTAACTGGGAAGTTAATAACCTGTAATAGCTGCCTCTGGCACTCCAACGATCTTGTGTCTTCATTAAGCAGTGGTGAGAGAGAGTGGTTTCTCATGGAAACCAGTTTTGTTTTTGATGTCTGTATACTAATAACATGGTGGTTTATATTTCTGATAAAGGGGTGCCTTCTTTGTGAGCTTTTATTATTCACCTAAAATTTAAAAGAATAGCCAATAAACTTATACTATTGAAATGATAGGATCTTAGACTTGGGAATCATGTTTAAACAGTATTCTCATTGCATTAGCAGAGGAAACTGAGTCCCAGAGAAGCAAAGCAATTTTCCCAAGGTCACATAGTCTAAACTGAGATTCTTTAGCCATTATTTGCTTTTCTTTCTTACAGTACATACTATAATCTCTCATTTGATTGTTTTGTATTTGTACCATATCATCATTAAATCTTAGTATTTAAAAAATAATTTGTCAAAGATGATTGTAGGTCTTTTACTGGGTAAGCTTTTCAGAATGCTGAGAGGAGCACCCAGGTGGTTCAGTTGGTTAAGTGTCTACCTTCACTTGGGTCATGATGGGCCTGGGATTGAGCCCCACATTGAGCTCTCTGCTCAGTGGAGAGTCTGCTTTTCGCTTTGTTTCTGCTCCTGCTCTGTCTCTCTCTCAAATAAATAAATAATATCTTTAAAAACAAACAAACAGAATGCTAAGACGTAGAGGCTTATGATTAGGTAAAGGAAACACGCAAAAGTTAACAAGTAAAATGCATATATATATAAGAATAAGGGTATGCATACTGTTCCTTTGGAGAGTATATCCATATGGTTAGTTGATGGAATATCTGATTGTTTTCCATTTGTTGAACGCACATTGTAAATATTTACACATTATGTAAATGCAGTGTGACAAATGCTTAGGGACATAATAACATGAATGAGACATACTCCCTGCCTGCCTAGAGCCTGCAATTTAATGAAGCAACCAGCATATAAGCAAATATGCTAATGACTTGATGTCATTACATACCCAAACATGCACACAAATATAGTGGATGACCTACTCCTACACTGTTTCCATATGTCCTATTACATCTTTATCTTATTTCAGCCATTTTTCTCTATCTTAGCCATTCTGGCAGCTTATCCATTTCTGATCATACCATGCCTGTGAGGCAGTCTAGATAGCATATAACCATGTGGATGCTGAAGTCATAGTGCCTGTTTTGTATGCCAGTTCTACTGCTTACTAATCAAGTGGAGTAAACTAACCTCTCTGTTTCTCTGTTTCTACATCCATAAAAGGGATATGATAATATTATCTTCCTAATAGGTTTAAAAAATTTAATTTCAGTGTAGTTAACGTACAGTGTTATATATGAGTTTCAAGTGTATGATATAGTGATTCAACAAGTCCATACATCCCCTGTTGCTCATCCTGACAAGTGCCCTCCTTAATCACTGTCACCTATTTCCCCATCCCTCCCACCCAACTCACCTCTGATAACCATCCCTCATAGGGTTTTCATGAGGTATAAATGAGTTAGGACATGCAGATTTTAGAACTGTTTATGGCCCACAGCACTAAAAAGTTAGCTATTAGTACAAAGGAACAACACCCCTACCCCACCTTTTAGAGGAGTGGGAGGGGCAGAAGAAGAAGGAAAGAAAGAATCCTAAGCAGGCTTCACACCCAGCATGGAGGAGCCCAATATAGGGCTTAATTTCAGGACCCCGAGATTACTACCTGAGCTGAAATCAAGAGTCAGATGCTTAGCCACCTGAGCCACCCACTTGCCCGAAGGAACAAATCACTGGTACAACAGTGTGAATGGAGCTTGAGGGATTTATGTGACCGCAAGAAACCAACTTCAAAGGGTATATGTTATATATTTCCATTTGTGTAGCATTCTTAAAATGACAAATTATAGAAATGGGGAACATATTATTGGTTTCCAAGGTTTAGAGGGCGGGGAGAAGTGACTGGGTCTATAAAACAATAGCATAAGAGATCCTTGTGGTTGGGCTGGTGGTCATGCAAATCTACATGTATGATAAAACTGATGTAAATAAATCCACCACACACAAATACACAAATGAGTGCAATATAAACAAGGTTGGTAGATTTCATTAATGTGAGTTCATGGTTGAGATATTGTATTATAGCTATGTTAACACTGGAGGTAACTAGGTGAAAGACACAGACAAATCTCTACTATATTTTTTTAAAGATTTTATTTATTTCTTCATGAGAGACACACAGAAAGAAGTAGAGACATAGCAGAGGAGAAGCAGGCTCTCCTCAGGGAGCCCAATGTGGTACTTGATCCCAGGACCTTAGGATCACAACCTGAGCGAAAGGCTCAACCACTGAGCCACCCAGGCATCCCAATGTCTACTATTTCTTATATTTCATTGCTCTTTACTGGCCTCAGTGTTTACTATTTGGAGATCTCTTGAAGGTGTCTTCTGCCTTCTGAAGAGCTGTTCCTTGTAATGAGATAATTTGAGTGTCTTGTGAGACTCAAATGCTGGCATTAAACATTAAACAAAAAGACAAAGACAGCAGAGTTCAGTTCAGTATGAAGGGATATATCCCAAAATTCAGAATCATAAGATAACTTCAGAAGCCACTCTATGATAGTGAGTTCCTTGACCCTGTTCGTATGCAAGGAGAAGCAGGAGCTATGGGGAGTGTTTTAGAGGGTGCTTGCTGATGAATTAAACTAGGGGCCATTTAAGGAGCCTCTGTTTAAGTTTCTATGACTCCATTTTACCCAGAAAGGAGAATCTTTTAGTTTATTAGTCAAAATAGGAATTTTATCACATTAAAATATTAGCCACTGTCACCTAGTAAGTAGTGAAACAATATACAAAGGGCACAAGAAATACATCTAAAACTACTCTTAGATGTATTTATTTAGCACCTAGAATCACTGTCCTCCACCTAAGAGAAGATGGGAAAGATAAACAAAATGCAGACCATGTTCACCCAGGGTTTATAATCCACCTGGAGTGATAAGCCATGTGTAGAGAGACATGTGCAGAGCAGTAAGGAGATGTAAAATGGTATGTATGGAAAGAGAAATTATCATCGTCATCATCATTTTTTTTGGAAAGGAAAATTATTAATTTACAAGTATTATGCTTCCCTCCTCCTTAGTCATCTTTCTTTCCACTCATCTTTTAAGGTAATTTTGACTTTGCTAGATATTATCTGAGGCCTGAACATTTATGTATAGGTTTTGACATAATATACACTTTTGTTTCCTGATTTTGCACGATGGGGAATATCGGAAGAGGGCCTAGTGAGATCAGAACAAAAGTTTATTGAAGACCATGCCTGGCATGGCTGCAGCTTCTCCCATGAGGATCTCGTGGAACACTGAGAGGACTTCTGCTTTGAGTACAATGGGGGCGTGGAGGGTTTTGAGCAGAAAGGTGCCTCAGGAGATCTCGTCTGCCCTGCTGGAGAAAAGACACAAGAGGGTGAAGAAGCAGGCAGATGGGGAGGAAGGTATCACAAGAACCCAGGTGACAGGTGATGCGGCTCTCACCAGAGTATTTGTGGTAGACAAAAGGGTTAGATGGGTGTTTCTGAAGGTAGAACTGGAGGATTTGCCTATGGGCTGAATGTGCTGTTTGAAAGAAAGTGAATGCTGATTGAAATATCAGTCAGAGCAAGACAAATACCATATGATTTCACTCATATGGGGAATTTAAGAAACAAAACAAATGAGTCAAGAAAGAAAAAAAAAAGAGAGAGACAAACCAAAAACCAGACTCTTAAATATAGAGAATGAACTAGTGGTTGCTAGAGGGAAGGAGGGTGAGAGGAGGGGTGAAATAGATAAAGGGATTGAGGATACACTTGATGAGCACCAAGAAATGTACAGAATTGTTGAATCATTATATTGTACACCTGAGACTAATGTAACACTCTATGCTAATTATACAAAAGAAAAAGAAAGAAAGAAAGAAAGAAATGATAGATAGATAGATAGATAGATAGATAGATAGATAGATAGATTGATTGATTAAGGCCAAAACGAAGGTGTTTGGACCAACAATGGGAGAGCAGAAGACTTTTCACAATATAGGGAAGACTGTTGGGGGTGGGGGCAGATTTTGGAGGAAAAACCAGGAGTTTGGTTAAGTGGGCAGTTGAAAGAGGTTTAGCTCAGATAACAATTTGGCATTTAAAGTCTTGACATTGTGATCACAACAGGGCTGAGTGTAGACAGACAGGCCAGGGTCTGAAGACTAAGCACTGGGACCCTTCCAAGGTCAGGGTTGCAGGAGGGGAAGAAGAGCCAGCAAAGAAGACCCAGAGGAGCAACTAATAACAGAAGAAAAGATTTATAATCGAGAAGAGTATTTCAGAAGCCAAAGAGAGGGGAGCAAAGAAAAGTGATGCTAGAGGCATATATAGGTCAAGAAAGGGTTTAATTTTTTTTGTTATGATTGACATTATTAAAGTATATTTCTATGATGAAGGAATCATCTAATAGAACAAGAACATTGATGATGGAGAGAAAGAAGGGGGAAATTGCTGGAAATATATCCTAGAATAGAGAACAATGGCTAGTTTGCAAGTAGATGATTGATTTAAGATGGAAATGTGGACAATGCATTTATAGTAGCTGAAGAGAAAGCAGAATGTATGGTATGAATGCAGCTACACTGCAGATGTGGGTGGGAGGGTGAAGGAATTCTCTTCTGCTTGTTTCTATTTTCCCAGGGAAAGGAGAAGTGAGGCCATCAGGTGAGAGTGAACATGGAGGAGGGGAGCTTGCAGATCAGGGGATAGAGTAGGTGTGAAATAGTCATGAAGGTGATAAGGAATGAAACTGTTACATAGGGATATGTAACAGAACTGCTATTAGGACTATGAGCCCACATGAAGAGAGTGACCTTGGAATTTTTAAAGTGATTTTTATATCTGCATAGTTGAATTTCTTTCCACAGTCATGCTCAGTTTAGCTGGATCAGGAATCAAACAAGTGGGGAGTCATTTAACCAAGGTGGTACTATTCCAGGTGAGTTTGACAAAGGATCAAGGAAGCAGAGGAGTTAAAAATGTACTGATAGTGATTTTCATGATGGACCATGCAATCTAGGCTAGAGCAGAAGGAGGTGAGGATGCGAGGGGCAGGTAAGAGATAGGGAATGATGGTGACATCATGGATTGTGGGTCTTAGTGAAGTCAAACAATTTCTTTTCTCCTCTCAAAATAAAAGCCTTTGAAAATAAATTATTAAAAATAAATTAAAAGATGTATGATTAAAAACTATCATGATTAAAACAATGAAGAGCCAACATAATTGATTTAGCCAGGTTAAGCAATAAAATAAGATTAATCTATATCCTGCTTCTTATTATTCAATTTGTAACAGGGTAAATTTAATGTGGCTGAAATTGTGAGCAAGTTGTACAACACAAGTTATGACATTCCTTCAGTAAATACATGTGTGAGCATTTGTTAAACTACAGTATTTGGCTTTGAGAATAATTAAATAAGAATAATATACAATTTTAAAAGTAATTTCATTAAATTTATTTGATATGATCATATTTCTAAAAACTGATTTGTCCAAATAGCATGGAACTTTACTTTTTGTTAACAGGAAATAGAAAATATTAAACATTTAGTAAGATACAATAAAGTGAGATTGATTATAATTAGAATTATTTGCTATTTGGGATCCCTGGGTGGCTCAGCAGTTTAACGCCTGCTTTCAGCCCAGGGCATGATCCTGGAGTCCCAGGATCAAGTCCCACATGAGGCTCCCGGCATGGAGCCTGCTTCTCCCTCTGCCTGTGTCTCTGCCTCTCTCTCTCTTTCTCTCTCTCTGTCTCTGTCTCTCATGAATAAATAAATAAAATATTTAAAAAAAAAAAAAAAAAAAAAAAAAAAGAATTATTTGCTATTTTATTATTTGATAAAATATGTTTGAACTATGTAATTAAATAAGGCACACTCGATTTTTAAAAAGTCACATAAAATCTTTATTTGGTAGTTTCATCCAATATGATCTGAAAAATTTTATAGTCCCAAGAACATATCTCAGTTATTGTCGGCAGAATTAGCAATGCATCTATCTTGTTTTCTAGTATTATTTTTTTCTTTCCAGCTGATGACATATTTTTAGGAATTTGAGAATAACTGAAAAGAATTGCTTATATTTCAATATATGAAAAGTGCCATTTATAGGGTTCCATATTTCTCAGACATGCTGCTCACTCCCTTTGATTTGCTCTCCTAAGGCTTTTTACAAAAGCAATGAATTTTTGTAACAATCTGGGGATGAAAGAAATAGTCTACGTCATCAAAGAAAAATCATCAGGATTCCTACTACCCAAACTCTAGTCCTCCTTTCAGAATATGTCAAAAAGTCTCAATCACTCACTCACTAAAGCCATGCTTTGCTCGTTGCAGAAATGATTGGAGGACTCCATGGTGAGGACAAGATTTTGGGGGAGTGATGAATCTTCAAAAGAGTCTTCCATGAAAGCAATATTTCAAAATTGCTTTATTTGGTGCCCTGAAGATAGTTCTATCTGGAGCAATTCTCCTTAATCAGATTCTGGACAGCTGAGGGCTACTCTTTCTCTGCTAGAGTGGAAAAAAGACCATTGTGAAGAGAAAAGTAGAAAAGGAGTTATTACATGATGCTATAAAGTGCACATACAGATTAAGTCTTGGAAATCAATTTGCAACTTAATGAGTGCCTGAATATTTCTTGGAAGGCTTTGAGGAAGGGTGGGCATTTGAAAAGCATTGCATCTGATAGTCTTTAAGGTTCTATTTCAAGAAGTTTCTAAGATCACTTATATGACTATATCTTGTAGATAAGGAAATAGGCCCAAGTAAAGATAAAAATCTCAAGTTATTTCATACCTCATGTTCCTAAGGTATTTTGCTCTACTTCATTTATGATACTTAACCCACTTCAGCATGGACATGGATTCAAACTCTAGCCCTGTCATTTACCAGTTTTGTTATTCTTGGCAACTTAACTTCCTAGAGCCTCAGTCTTCCTATCTGTAAAACAGTGATAATGGTAACTGCCTACCTAATTATAATTGTTCTAAGCATGAAATGAGATAATACATGTAAAATGCCTGGCACATAATATGTATCTAAGAAATACTGATTTGCACCTCTTTCCATGTTCATTCTTTTTCTTGTAGTATGGTTATTAGCGAAGATCTTTCTTTTCCTGTAAGAAAAATTACTGTCTTGAACGTAGACTGCATAGATTATTTAACTTTGTATAATCCTTTAGTGCTTTGATCAGTACCTAGCACATGGTAAGCACTTCATAAATGTTAGTTGTAAAAATGGAAAATGGAATCTTCAACTGAAATTCAGGTACTCTGAGAGATGAGGCATGAGGCAACTCAGATACCTTAATAGCTAATTGTTATCAGTTATCTTTAGCATAAATAGGTTGATAAGTTCATTAAGCTTTAGGGCAAATTACCTAGAGATCTGATATAGAGCAATGTAAGTCTTGGTGAGGTACTGAAAAGAATCTTCCTGATCCCTCTATCAGTCATTCACTCAACATCTATTGAATTCCTACTCTGTAACTTTGTGTATAGAAGTATAAAAATAAATGAAATAAGATCCCCACTCTCTGCTGCCTCACATATAATAGGGAAGACAGACTAAACAGTAGAGGGTGGACTGTGTCAGTAGAAGACATAGTAATATTATTGACTCCTATAAGTGATTAACATGTACTGAGTGGTCCTCTAAATGCTATACTTGAATTAACTCACTTAACACAGCTACCTCAGTAGGAAGTATTCACCTTTCAATTTTACCATATGGAAAACGGGAACAGTGAAGGAACTTGCTGGAAGTCACACTTTTAGTGACTCACAGAGCTCGGGATTGAATCTCAGCACTTTGGCTCCAGAGCTTCCACTCTCCAAAGGGGAGAGTTCTGTTGGTTGGAAGGCCAAAGCAGGCTTTGTCGATGAGCAGTAGCTCAGCTAGTAAAATAGTAGAGCCTAGAGATTAAAAACAGTGTCTCTGGATTGCACAGCGAATCCTGCTTGGTGCTCTTTATTAGCTATATTTTTGGGCAAGTTGTTTAGTCTCTTTATGTCATAGGTTTCTTGACTAGAAAATGGAACTAATGACACTTTGCAGGGATTTATAAAGATAAACTAAAATGAAGTGTATAAAATTCCTGGCAAATTGGATCAATCAAGTACAGTTAAATATGGATCTGTAAATACAAGCACAGATCAGATGACACATTTCAGGATGAAGGAAAATCATGACCAAGGCATGGCTGCAGACAGAAAAGACTTGGATGCTCTGAGAAACAAAGTGAAGGAAGGTTCTTATTGAGTCCCTGGAATGTCGCTCAGGTGAGGGTGAGGGTGACATGACACTAGAGAACCATTACCTGTTCTATAGGTGCATTATTGTTGGCCTGGGAGTGACTTTCTTTCTGAAACTTAATATGTCATCCCTGCAATGGGCATAATATTATACTAATAGGATATAAGGGATATGCAAGCTTGAGTAAGGAAAAGAGTCTGGCACGCTTTAGATGCCTGAACTATCTTGGTTGAATCTGATCATGGCCAACATGGAGAGTCTAGGAATCAGTGACCATATCATTTTCCAGACTCATATTTTCTGTTCTTCTGGTGTCATGCAGGGGAATTAGTCAGGGTCAGGTTACTGGTTGGCATCATAGAAAGCCAAATCAGAGCTGCTTCAAGACTGGGAAATTACACAGTAGCATCCTGTCCTGCTCTGTGCTGTCAGACTACAGACCTAGCCAGCTAGTTTCCATGTCACTATTCCCCAAGGCACTAAATATGGATTTAGATATGGATATCTGGATCCACTAAATATGGATTCTTTTACACTGTAAAAGTACTCCAAGAGGAATAAATTCTGGGCATAGCAAACAACAGGGACAGTTACTTCAGCTTGAGAGTAGGGCTTTGGGAAGGTAAGAGTTGGTTGACAAGTGTTTGGAGGTAGAGGAGGACATGTGGACACTAGGATGTATGTCCAGAAATAATGACCTAAGAGGGCAGTGAGCATTTGAGACAATTTCAGGTAGTTAATGGGGCTATAGATTTGGATCTTTAAGGACAGAAAGGCAGGAAAAGAGGTTGAGAATTTGAGAATTGAGAATACAGGGTTTCTGCTTCTCAATATGATTGGCTTGCTTTTTTTAATTTTTAAAATTTATTTATATATTAGAGAGAGAGAAAGAATATGAGCAAGGGGAAGAGTAGAGGGGGAAATTGTGGGAAAGAATCTCAGGGAGACTCCACGCTGAGCATGGAGCCCAATGCAGGACTTGATCTCATGACCCTGAGATCATGACCTGAGATGAAACCAAGAGTCAGATGCTTAACCAACTAAGTCACCAGGTGCCCTTATTGGATCACTTTTAAGAGTAAAGACTTTAAAGAGAACATAGAAGGACCTACAACTATGTGGTCTTAGATGCATTCTGCAGCAGCAATGTAATCTTCTATAAAATAGTCTAGTTGGGGAGGATCCCTGGGTGGCTCAGCAGTTTAGCACCTGCCTTTAGCCCAGGGCATGATTCTGGAGTCCCGAGATCAAATCCCACACTGGGCTCCCTGCGTGAAGCCTGCTTCTCCCTCTGATTCTCTCTCTCTCTCTCTCTGTGTGTGTGTGTTTGTGTCTCTCATGAATAAATAAATAAAATAAAATAGTCTAGTTGGTAACTACTCGCTGACTTGAAGGTTGAATATGAACGTATGTAAAGTGCCTAATATGGTGCCTGACAAATCAGCAGTCAAGAAATATTAATTTCCTTCTTTATATTAGGTTGACTCCCAAAATGACACTGAGTAAATTCAATTAGGACATCAGAAAAACAATTTAGAAGTAACCCAAAGAAGGATGCCTGGGTGGCTCAGCTGTCGACAATCTGCCTTTGGCTCAGGTCATGATCCCGCCGTCCAGGGATTGAGTTCTGCATCGGGCTCCCTGCATGAAGCCTGATTCTCCCTTTACCTACATCTCTACCTCTCTCTCTGCGTGTCTCTGATGAATAAATAAATAAAATAAAAAAAAAAAAAGAAAAAAAAAGAACCCAAAGAAAAATGATTTAGATGGTCAGAGTGGGATTTAGACTTAGCATGCTCTCCTTATTTTGTTAAAGAACAAACAAACATGGATATGATAAATCTATATATTACTTGAGTGCTTTCATGTGGGAGGGAGAACAAATTTATTGAATAGCATTAGAAGATCATTTACCCCTCTTCTCCTTTTAGTTATGTAATCCCTGCTTATCCTTCATATCTTAGGTCAAATGTCATTTCTTGACAGTAAGACATTCTTTGCTACTATATGTTTTTAAAAAGATTTATTCATTTATTTGAGAGAGAGAGAGAGAGCAAGGGGAGAGGGAGTGGGAGAGGGAGACAAGCAGACTCCCCACTGAGTGGGGGAGACCAATGCAGGGCTTGATCCCAGGACCCTGAGATGATGACTTGAGCCAAAATCAAGAGTTGGATGTGTAACTGGCTGAGTGACCTAGGCACCCCACTACAATATTTTTAAGGGCTTTCCTATAACTGATTATTATTTTTATCTGATTACATGGCCAATGTTCATCTCCCTCCTCAACTGTAAGCTCCATTAAAGCTGAGGCTATACATATTTTCTAAATCATTTGCCCTGCCCTTGGCATAAGACACATACATGGAAGTGTCTTAAATATGTGTTGAATATGGTTCCTGCCCTCAAGCCTTTTAGTCCTATGAGTGGGACTTCACTGGAAACATTGATACTACTCAGGTGCTACAGCCTCAGGGTAGATAAAGAGAAGACATCCCCAAGCCTGACATTAGTTATTTTGAGCAGCAGAAACCAACTAGTTTGCACAGAATGTGCAATGTCCCTTAATCTAATGGTCAAGCCCCTCACCTCCAGTTCTGGCTACTTCCTGTGGTCTTCGTCTGAACACGTGGCCATATTGCTGAGAGTTAATGGAGACAAAGTACAGTTGCCCATCAGCAGACATGTTCAGCGTTAATGAAATGGAAAATATCAGAGTGAAACAAGGTCACAGCCCAGGAGAGGGCTTGCAGCAAAGGCAGCTCCAGCAGGCACAGGAGGACAAGGGGACTCATTTGATTGGGAAGGCGTCTTAGTCATGCAAATTAATGGAAAGGAAGCAAGGGGGGTTACCTTGGTGATGAGCAATGATGACAAGGGAGTGGAGACATATGGCAAAAAAGGAAATGCAAAGTTATGTCAGCATGCAGTGATTCATAAATAACAGCAAGAGGTCTGTGCAGGCAGATTGAAGGCATCCAGGGTGTTATGTAATCATGCCCCAGTGATGCATGAAGACAGTGAGCATTCTAACGTGCACAGTCTACCATGCCTGGTCTGTCAAAGAAGCCTGGGGTTTGTGGCCCTGAATATAGAGTTTGTACAGCTAAGGAAACATTTTTAAAAAATGAATTCTCTAAGTGCTTAGATCCAATTTGGGGTAAATCTCCTTAATACCTCTAGAAGCCATTCCTATTTCCATGCTCATTCATCCATTCATGCTTACTCATACATTTATTCATTAATTTATTTATTCAACAAAATTTTAGTGCCTAGTTACAGCCTCTAGGCTAGGTGACGTGTTATTTTCTACTGCTGTTGCTCATGTTCCAGTGACAGCCATCCCTTCGTGGGATTATTGTAAGAGTTTTCACATTGATCCCCCTGTCTCCGGTCTTATCCACGTCGAATCCTTTCTCCATTCTTCAGCCAGAATGTTTTCGTAAATGGCAATGTGGAAAATGCTTCTCCCTTGCTGACACATACATTCCTCCCCTCTTCTGTAAACTCATCCTCTACCTAATTAACATTTTTGACAATGTTTTATTTGAGAGTTGCTATTTATAAGACGTTCTTCCTACTGTGACTCAACTGACCAGTCAGGGGGTGGCTTATGACCTGTCTGAGCCAGAGAATCCTACTTTATCCTGCCCACCGTGTAAGTGGCTCTGGTTTAGGCAGACGCCACAAGCTAAGCCAATCAAAGCAGTTTTCTGAAACCTGACTGGAGGTAGGGCAGAGACAGGATGTAAAGGGCAGAACTCTTTGTGTGAATTTTCTATTGCTGCAGCACCAATGACCATAAATGTAGTGGCTTGTACAATAGTGAGTTAGCAGCTCACACTTGTGTAGGTGAGGAGTCTAGCACTTCCTGGCTAACTCTGCTCAGGTTAAAGAAGACTGGAATCACCAGGCTGAAATAAAGGTGTTTGCTCGGCTGAATTGTCACCTGGAGGCTCTGGAAAGAGATCCACTTCCATGCTCATTCTTGTTGGCATTCTTGTCAGCTCTGTTGTCTGACTTAGGTCCCAGATTTTTTTTCTTTTTTCCAGTTGTCAAAAAGCTCAGCGCTGCTCCTAGAGACTGCTCACATTCCTTGCCACGGGGCACCTTGCAAGCATCTTCAAACCAGCAACAGTGCATCAAATACTCTCATGATTTGGAATCTCTGACTTTCTCTTCTGCCAACATGTGGAGAAAATTTTCTGCTTTTAAAGAGCTCATGTAATTACACCGGGCCCTCATGTATATCTCCCTAACCTAAGGTCAACTCTGCTGTATAACATGACCTAATAAAATGTTTGAAATTTCTTCCTTCTTTCCATGTTCTCTTCCTCCTTTTCATAGCTTTTTTATAGCTGTCAGGGCAGAGTTTAAGGGTGCGTGTCTCCACATATGAAGAAATATGTCTTCCAAGAAAAAGGAGAGGAAACCTGTAGACCTCTGCGGCTATGGAGTGATTTTGATTCCATCTAGGCCTCTCTATTTAGCTGTTTTCCCAGGTGTGTGAACCTGTCGCTTCTACCAACCCTTTTAAGTTGGGCTAATGTCACTAGCAAAAGAACCCCCCCAACATCCTTACAAATAAACATGCTCAAGTGCCACAGATTCTTCATTTTTCTTAGGACAAAGTACAAACATTGCACAAGTAGCCCATTTGGGATCTGGTCCTAGAACACCGTCTACCTTCATCTCTTACTACTTGGTCCCTGCACACATATACACATGCACATGCACACACATACAACTCAGATTTGCACACATGCATGCACATGGTACATCTATACTGAGATGTCATCACACTGAATGCCATGCACTTCGTTGAGTGTACCTACTTTTGTCTTACAGAGACTTTATGCTTTGCCTGATGAATGCTCCCAACCGTATTCCCCCAAACTGACTCCTTCTTGTCATTTTGGTCCCAATTAATTGTTCAATTCCTCTGAGAAGCTTTCCTTGGCCACCCAAGAAAAGTTGTGGTACCTTATCAAGGTTCCCCATAACACCATTCTCTATACCACACAACATTGCAATTACAACTTTCCTTGCTGTTTCTTCTAAGGGACTTCAAGTTGCATGAAGGAAGGACATTGTCTCATTGACAGAGTGGTCCTAACTCAGTGCCAAGCACATAGTGATCACTGAATAAATGTTTGTTGAATAAAACAATAATTTGGATATCATCTAGTCAGCAGCTAATGAAAAAATAAGATCTCACTAATCTGGAGCAATTCAGGTTTTACCCTGAACTCTCTCCCTATGTCAAACCTTAGGCTTCTTTCCTGAAAATTTTCTGCTATTTTTGACCTCTTGCCCCAGCCTATGCTTATGGCCTTAAAAAATAGTTTAGATTTGAAAACCAGTGCTAGCCATTTTTTATTGGCCTTAGTATATACTTCCTTGTTTTTGCCTTTTTGCCTGGAACCTGCTCTGGATCCTCTGGCAGCTGGTGTCTCTGGTTTGAGGATCTAACAATGGGCTGATGCACATAGCTGCCATTCTGCCAGAGTGGACTTGGCTCTGCAATGAGGAGCTAGGCCTCAGCTGTCAGTTCTATCATCTCCAGCCTCTTTCAACTGGAATCAATAATTCTTTCCTTCCACATGGTTGGTTCCAACTAATTTTCAGCCAATTCTCTCCAGGATGACAGTACATAATCAGCTTCAGTCCATTGATGGGTGAAGACTGGAACTAGTGTTGCTGCTGAAAGCTTAGTATTTAATAAGTCTGAGATGAATTCAAGGGCACGTCAAGTTATAGCTTCACACTACTCTGTCCTTATTAACTAGATTCTTACAAAGGAATGTAACTCATCGGTTTGTCAAAGTATCATTACACTCTATTACTAACATATGCCAACTTCACTTGTGTGTATTTCCTCCCAGGTCCCAAAGTGCATGTGAAGTTACTGCCGGAACATTTTCATACCTCAGAGTAGTTGGATTCCATCCTACTCTTCATGGCTTCTTCTCTACAGAGGTCTTACTGATAATGCAGATTTGGACATCCTGACTCCACTGGGAATTGACATCAGCCTGTAGTGAACTTTAATTCACAAGGTCTCTTTAGGTGTCATGCATTAGGCTTACAGGTGACTTCACCTCCACCCTGTCCCTCCCCTCCCCTCAAAGGCTGGCCCCACCAAAGGCTTGTATATGTTGACTGCCTTCCCACCTACATTCAATCTCATTTCCTTCCTTTCCTAGTGCAATGTGGTTGAGGATTCAGAATATTTCACATATGAGCTCAAATAAGTGGTGGCACTGATTATGTTTCCATTGGTCAAACAATTTTCTCTTAGCTTCACTTTTTTCACCATCATGTTAACATGTTTAAAGCCAGGACTCTCTCAAGACTCTGCTGGTCTCTGATTCCTGAGTTCCACCTGAGTCCTGCCTTTCCATTTCCTTAGGTTAGTTTTGTCACCCATTTTCTACTTTCTTCAATAGACTGCTTTAGTTCCAGTTGTACTTCTTTTCCAATCTCACTTCATTTCTTTACATGAACGAAATGATTTTAGGTTTAATGGCTGAGTACCACTTCTGCCTCATTTCATGAGGTTCAATGTATATGGCACTAATTGTTTTATCTTTATAATAGCCCAAGAGACTGTTTTAATTTCCTTTTTAGTCAGTGCCTTATTTGGAGGTTTTTGTGTATGTATGTGTGCTTTACTTCTTTAAAAAATTACCTTTAATGAAAACAATAAAGAAAAATCAATGAACCTGAAAACTGGCTCTTTAAAAAGATCAATAAAAATGAATGGTCCTCTAGTAAGGCTAACCAAGAAAAAAGAGGGAAGAAACAAATTACTAATATCAGAAATGAGAGAGAGGCTATTACTACTGATGCCACTGTAGTAATGGGCATTCTTTTCATGTGAATTCAAAAGAATATAAACAAATATTCTTAAAAACTTATGCCCACCTTAATAATGTAGATGACATAGATATATTCTTTGAAAGACATGACTACTAAGACTGACACAAAGGAAAATAGGTAATCTGAATAGGCCTATATCAATTATGGAAATTACATAAATAATTAAGAACAATGGAAAAAAACCTCACAGGGTGCTAATGGTATGAATATTTGTATTCCCCTCAAATTCATATGTTGAAGTCCTAACCCCCAGGGTCATAGTATTAGGAGGTGGGCCTTTGGAAGGGATTAGGTCACAAGTACTGAGCCCTCATGATGAGATTAGTGTCCTTATAAAGAGACCTCAGAGAGTTCCCTCACCATTCTACCATGTGAAGAACAGCAGAAAGTCACGGTCTATGAACCAGGTAGTGGACCCTCACCAGACCCCTTGTTTTTGGACTTCCAGCCTTTAGAACTGTGATACATTTCTGTTGTTTATAAACCACCCAGCCTGGAACTAAGACAAAAGGCAACACGGATTCACTGGTAAATTATACCAAACATTTAAGGAATAAATTCTCTAGTAAGCTTGTCTATAATCTCTTTTAGAAAACTAGAGAGGGGACATTTCTTAAATCATTCTATGAGGCTAGCATTACAATAATACCCAATTCAGGTAAAGGCAGTGCAAGAAAGGAAGACTGCAGAAAACTATCTCGCATAACATAGATGCAAATATCTTCAACAAAGCGTAGCAATTAAATTCAACATTATATAAAAAGAATTATGCACCCCAACCAAGTGGGACTTACTCTAGGTATGCAAGGCTGGAAAAACATTCAAAAGTCAATTAATGTATTCACCACACCAATAGGATTAAAAACAAACAAACATATAAATGTGAGACCTGAAACCATAAAAATCCTAGAAGAGAGCATACGCAGTAATTTCTCTGACATTGGCTGTCGCAATATTTTTCTAGATATGTCTCCAGAGGCAAGGGAAACAAAATAAAAAATAGACTGTTGGGACCACATCAAAATAAAAAGCTTCTGCACAGCAAAGGAAACAATCAACAAAATTTAAAGACTACCTACTGAATGGGAGAAGATATTTTCAGATGAAATATCTGGTAAAGGGTTAGTATCCAAAATATATAAAGAACTTATAAATTAAACACCAAAAAACCCCAAATAATCTAATTTAAGAATGAGCAGAAGACACGAACATTTTCCAAAGAAGATATTCAGATGGCAAATAGACACAAGAAAAGATGTTCAACATCACTATTCATCATGTAAATGCAAACAAAAACCACAATGAGATATCACTTCACATGTGTCAGGAGGGCTAAAACACACACACACACACACACACACACACACACACACGAAACAAGTGTTGGTAAGAATATGAAGAAAATGGAACCCTCATGTACTGTGGGTGGGAATGCAAACTGGTGCAGCCACTGTGGAAAACAATACGGAGGTTTTTCCAAAAATTAAAAATAGAATTACCACATGATCCAGTAATCCACTACTGGGTATTTACCCAAAGAATACGAAAACACTAAATCAAAAAGATCTATGCCCTCCCTATGTTTATTGCAACATTATTTACAATAGCCAAATTATGGAAGCAATCCATGTGTCCGTCAATAGATAAATAAAGAAGTGGTATGCACACATACACACAATAGAGCATTACTCAGCCATAAAAAAGAATGAAATCTTGCCATTTGCAACAACAGAGATGGATCTAAATGGTATGATGCTAAGTGAAATAAGTAAAAAAAAGACAAATACCATATGATTTCTCTCATACATAGAATTAAAGAAACCAAACCAATGAACAAAATAAAAAAGAGAAAATAAAAAAACAGACTCTTAACTATAGAGAACAAACTAATGGTTACCAGAGGGGAGGCAGGTGGAGGGATGGAGGAAACAGGTGACGGGGGTTAAGAGTACACTTGTGATGAGCACTGAGTAATGTATAGAATTGCTGAATCACTATATTGTTCACCTGAAACTAATATAATACTGGATATTAAGTATACTGGAATTAAAAAATAAATAATATTAATAGTAATAAAAGAAATAATATATAATTATCAGTTGATGTAGATTTAGCAAAATCTAACACCTCTTCATGAAAAAAAACATTCAGAAAAATAGAAATATAATGAATTTCCTCAACTTAATAAAGAACATCTACATAAAACCTACAGCCAACATAATACAAAATGGTGAGAAACTAGATGCTTTCTCCCTAAGATTGATGATAAAACAGTATGTCCTCTTTCATCATTCAATATTTTACTAAAAGTCCTGCTAGCACCAAAAACAAGAAAAGAAAAAAAAGAAAGAAAAGAAAAAATGTATGCAGATATAGAAATTGGAAGAAAGCAATAAAGCTGTTTTTATTTGCAGAAGACATGCTTGTCTCTCTAGAGAAATTCTAAAGAATCAATGAGAAAACTCCTGGAACTAATAAGCAATTATAGCAACATAACAAGATACAATGTTAATAAACAAAAACCAATTGCTTTCCTATATATCAGCAATGAACAGTTGGAATTTGTTATTGGAAAACAATACCATTCAGGTAGCACCAAAAAATGAAAAACTTAGTTATAAACCTAACCAAATATGTACAGAATTTTAAAATGAAAAACTGTAAAAGTCTGGTGAAAGAACTCAAAGAAGGACTAAGTAAATGGAGAGAGATTCCATGCTCCTGCATTTTTAAAGGTCAATAACATTAAGATGTCCGTGCTTTTCAACTGATCAAGAGTTTCAATGCAATCTCAGTCAAAATCCCAGAAAACTATTTTTCAGATAATAGAAGCAGGTTCTAAGGTTTATATGGAAAGGTAAAATACCTACAATAGCCAAGGCAGTACTAAGGGACAGGAACACAGTTGGAGGACTCATGTTACTAAATAAACGTCAAGGCCTACTTTGAAGCTACACTAATCAAGTGAGCTTGGTATTAGTGAAAGAATAGGCACATAGATCAGACAGCTCAGAAATAGACCCACACAAATACAGTAAACTGATCTTTGACAAAGGAGAAAAGGCACAGCTTTGGGAGCAGCCCATTCCTGCACTATATTTTGCTGGAGATTTGACCCATACCTTAAACATCCCACATCATTAAGAATAACATCAAGACCTAAGAATGGGTCCAGCAGAAAGGAATTTTTTTTTTAATTATCATTATTTTAGAGAGACAGAGAGAGTGAGCATGAGTGGGAGGGGCAGAGGGAGAAAGAGAATTTCAAGAAGACTCCATGCTGAGCACAGAGCCCAATGCAGGGCTGGATCTCATGACCCTGAGATTATGACCTGATGAGCCCAAACCAAGAGTTAGACATATAACTGAGTCACTCAGGTACCCTAGGAATATTTTTGTTACTGAAATATCTGAC
The DNA here is from genome assembly GCF_011100685.1 of Canis lupus familiaris. Classification (NCBI taxonomy): domain Eukaryota; kingdom Metazoa; phylum Chordata; class Mammalia; order Carnivora; family Canidae; genus Canis; species Canis lupus. The sequence continues at coordinate 28,856,507 of NC_049234.1, read as the reverse complement.
ATGCTGCTGCTGAACCACATTTCAACAGTTCTTGTGTCTACCTGTCACTGTTCTTGGTATGCTGTCTGGCACTAGCATTGACAGGGGGTGTGGCTAATCACACTACACACACATTCCTAAAAGCTGCCCATGATTATCCATTGTAGGGCTAGAACTTGAAATTTGTGAGTAAGTACTCTGTCTCAGTCTCTGACATTCGTCTGCTGTTGAAAACTGCATTACTCCTCTTCTTGTCTGGTCTCACTGTGGCACCATCTCCAGTCCTCCAAAGTTCCCTCCTGTGGGTACAATGAGGCACTCACTTGAGTCAGCTAAGGCTAAGATGGAGGTCATTACAGAGAGTCTCTCAAAAATAATTAAATATTGAAGAGCTTGGATTGATGGAGCAGTATATAGTGTGAAGGCTTGGCTTCCTATTGCTCTTGATCTTCCTCTATTTGGTTGACAGCACCCTGATACAAATCTCATAAACCACAGATCATTAATGGCATAGATATCCTGGAACAAGCTTTAAAAAGTAGCCACCATATTCCCAGAAGGAGATTGGTTGGACAATGCCAACATCTATGCAGCCCCCTCACTTGACCACCATATGTCTACCATGCAATTAAAACTGACATTTACAGAAGGTATCCTTATGCTGCTTTGTCCAAGAAGCTCCTCTTCATATTTTTCAAAGATGAGGTAATACTTTCAAATAGTCTGTGTTGTATCCACTTTTACTCTTAATCTCTGAAAAATGATGGGAAACCTTGAGAGACTTGGGCCATTGCATCAAACTGATATGATACCCTCCTATGGGAGGTGGGGTGCTATTTTCCTCTTTTTATTTTAAGCCAGAGGTATTTTTAAACAATTATTGTATAAAATCTATACTCAAAAATATTGGCTGTCTCATCAATAGATAGCAAGAATTTTGTCTGTTTTGTTCTCTATTAAATCCTCAGATCTTGAAACAGTTCCTAGAACAGTCACTGGAGAATAAAAGCTTTCACTAGGTGATTTGTAAAGAAATGTTGAACGGACTCATGTGTGATTTGCTCTATGAATAACTTAGTGAACAGCAAACGATTTGATATTCACCTATATGAAATATGGTAGTTATCCACAGACACATTTAGTCTTTCTCATTCCCTACAAGAAATGGAACTGAGAATTTCTGCAATCAATCACCAAATGCTTTTACAAGCCCTTGACTTTAAAAGGAGAAACCCTTTACTTCTGCTGGAGATTTTCTTTTTCCATTCTCAATCCTTCAGATATCAGAAAATCTGATAAAAAATTGAAGAAGATGTGGTCTATACATACAATGGACTATTACTCAGCCATTAGAAATGACAAATACCCACCATTTACTTCAACACGTGGATAGAACTGGAGGGCATCATGGTGAGTGAAGTAAGTCAGTTGGAGAAGGACAAACATTATATAGTCTCATTCATATGGGGAATATAAAAATAGTGAAAGGGATTATAGGGGAAAGGAGAGAAAATGAGTGGGAAATATCAGAGAGGGGGACAGAACATGAGAGACTCCTAACTCTGGGAAACAAACAAGGGGTGGTGGAAGAAGAGGTGGGCGGGGGGATGGGGTGGCTGGGTGACGGGCACTGAGGCAGGCATTTGACAGGATGAGCACTGGGTGTTATACTATATGTTGGCAAATAGAACTCCAATAAAAAAATAAACGAAAAAAGTTGAAGTTCCCAGGATGTAATTTGGGAGGTGGACACATTGGTTAAAATCCCTGAGAAAAGTAGGGGTGTGTTGGCCTTCCTCAGCTTACTATTTCTCTCTGGAGGGTTTCCACATGTAAGACAAAATGAGCACAACCTCTAGCTACTTAACCCTGATGCTACTGATTGTAGGTGGCCAGTATCTTAAAAATTTGGAGTTTATAACAGTGAAGGCTTCCATTCTCTCTATGTCTCCTGGGTCTGGAAGCTCATCATGAATGTTTTCTCATTGGTTCCAAACAAAATACGCAACAGAGAATTCCAGTGAATAATATGGAACCCAAAGCATGGGCAGGCTTAGTTTTGCAAACTTCTCCACTTTTACTGCCAAACCTTGGGATCCATCAAACACAGATGAATAGGAGAAGGTGAGACAGCCCATCATGAGTCTCTCCTGGCAGGACACAGAGAGGCTCATTTTGAAGCTCTTCTAATCCATCTGTGATCCTTTGCTTAGAGCCTCTCAATGTTTGGGATATCAAGGCTGAGTTCTCTTTCTTGTGACCATCCCATTCATATGTCCTAGGCTACCTCAGAGGTAGCAGATCAAGGAGGGGTTGCCTTGTTTTGCAAGTTGGCTCTTGAGGAGCCTGTAGAAGTGTTTCTGCACCTTGTTTCCCAGTCTGCAAAACTCAGCGTACAGATTGGGGCCTTTTCTTATCTGGGGTTCATGGAAAGGAGTAACTGCTTCTCCCTGTTCTCTTTCCTGAGTAGCTTCAATAGCTGGACAAGTTGAGTGGAGAAATAAAGATATGTTTTAACTCAGATTAGACCCAGATGATGCCTGCTCTAAGTGGCCCTGTAGAAATCTCTCCATCATGAAAACTCCAGGTCCAGGAGATATGTACTTTTGCCATGCCCTCATAGGATATGGCTTCCAATTTCTTCAAATTCCCCAGGCCTTCATGGTTGCTTCCAAGAGTGGACCTCATGTGTTACATCTACCTTTTTTTTTGTTTGTTTGTTTCTCTGCTTCTGATAGTGGCTCTTGTGCAGCATTTTGGCTCTAGGGTACAGCATCCTGAAAATAGCTTTAAATGTTGATAATATTATTTCCCTTCAGTAATAAGAGATGTAAGTTCCATAACAGGATCCCCTAATGGCGATGTGGTCTTTCGGAGCTTGTAAGAGGCAAAGCATTGTGGATGTACCAAATGCCATTGAATTAAAATCAGTAAAATGGTGAATTTTATATTATGTGTATTTACTACAATAAAAATATTGGAAAAAACTGAAAATTATGATAGTTTAAGTAGAATATTTATATCATAGAATTGGGAAAGGCCTTTCTATATAAAACCTCCTAAAGTAATGGATGAAGGATAAAGAGACAGTTACTTAAAAATTGAAAGCTTCTGTTTGGTATAACATGCCATAAAAATGTTTATGACACATCTGAAGTATATTTGCGGTCCAAAGTTAATAGCTTTAAATGTAAATATATTCTACAAATCAGTGAAAAATTTAAAAAGTAATAAACTGAGTAAAGTACATCAGAGGGAAAACACAAAAGATACAAATGCTTTCAAATGTAAAAATGTGCTTTATCTCACTTATATTTTTAAATGAAAATTGAAACAAAGAAGTGGTTTTGAGAGCTTTAAATGATACACTGGACCAGATGGATTTCACAGATATCTACAGAACTTTACATCCAAACTCAACTGAATACACATTCTTCTCAAGCGCACATGGAATTTTCTCCAGAATAGACCACATATTGGGTCACAAATCGGGTCTGAACCGATACCAAAAGATTGGGATTGTCCCCTGCATATTCTCGGACCATAATGCCTTGAAACTTAGAACTAAATCACAACAAGAAGTTTGGAAGGACCTCAAACACGTGGAGGTTAAGGACCATCCTGCTAAAAGATAAAAGGGTCAACCAGGAAATTAAGGGAGAATTAAAAAGATTCATGGAAACTAATGAGAATGAAGATACAACCGTTCAAAATCTTTGGGATGCAGCAAAAGCAGTCCTAAGGGGGAAATACATCGCAATACAAGCATCCATTCAAAAACTGGTAAGAACTCAAATACAAAAGCTAACCTTACACATAAAGGAGCTAGAGAAAAAACAGCAAATAGATCCTACACCCAGGAGAAGAAGGGAGTTAATAAAGATTCGAGCAGAACTCAACGAAATCGAGACCAGAAGAACTGTGGAACAGATCAACAGAACCAGGAGTTGGTTCTTTGAAAGAATTAACAAGATAGATAAACCATTACCCAGCCTTATTAAAAAGAAGAGAGAGAAGACTCAAATTAATAAAATCAGGAATGAGAAAGGAGAGATCACTACCAACACCAAGGAAATACAAACGATTTTAAAAACATATTATGAACAGCTGTACGCCAATAAATTAGGCAATCTAGAAGAAATGGACGCATTCCTGGAAAGCCACAAACTACCAAAACTGGAACAGGAAGAAATAGAAAACCTGAACAGGCCAATAACCAGGGAGGAAATTGAAGCAGTCATCAAAAACCTCCCAAGACACAAGAGTCCAGGGCCAGATGGCTTCCCAGGGGAATTTTATCAAACGTTTAAAGAAGAAACCATACCTATTCTCCTAAAGCTGTTTGGAAAGATAGAAAGAGATGGAGTACTTCCAAATTCGTTCTATGAAGCCAGCATCACCTTAATTCCAAAGCCAGACAAAGACCCCGCCAAAAAGGAGAATTACAGACCAATATCCCTGATGAACATGGATGCAAAAATTCTCAACAAGATACTGGCCAATAGGATCCAACAGTACATTAAGAAAATTATTCACCATGACCAAGTAGGATTTATCCCTGGGACACAAGGCTGGTTCAACACCCGTAAAACAATCAATGTGATTCATCATATCAGCAAGAGAAAAACCAAGAGCCATATGATCCTCTCATTGGATGCAGAGAAAGCATTTGACAAAATACAGCATCCATTCCTGATCAAAACTCTTCAGAGTGTAGGGATAGAGGGAACATTCCTCGACATCTTAAAAGCCATCTATGAAAAGCCCACAGCAAATATCATTCTCAATGGGGAAGCACTAGGAGCCTTTCCCCTAAGATCAGGAACAAGACAGGGATGTCCACTCTCACCACTGCTGTTCAACATAGTACTGGAAGTCCTAGCCTCAGCAATCAGACAACAAAAAGACATTAAAGGCATTCAAATTTGCAAAGAAGAAGTCAAACTCTCCCTCTTCGCCGATGACATGATACTCTACATAGAAAACCCAAAAGTCTCCACCCCAAGATTGCTAGAACTCATACAGCAATTCGGTAGCGTGGCAGGATACAAAATCAATGCCCAGAAGTCAGTGGCATTTCTATACACTAACAATGAGACTGAAGAAAGAGAAATTAAGGAGTCAATCCCATTTACAATTGCACCCAAAAGCATAAGATACCTAGGAATAAACCTCACCAAAGATGTAAAGGATCTATACCCTCAAAACTATAGAACACTTCTGAAAGAAATTGAGGAAGACACAAAGAGATGGAAAAATATTCCATGCTCATGGATTGGCAGAATTAATATTGTGAAAATGTCAATGTTACCCAGGGCAATATACACGTTTAATGCAATCCCTATCAAAATACCATGGACTTTCTTCAGAGAGTTAGAACAAATTATTTTAAGATTTGTGTGGAATCAGAAAAGACCCCGAATAGCCAGGGGAATTTTAAAAAAGAAAACCATATCAGGGGGCATCACAATGCCAGATTTCAGGTTGTACTACAAAGCTGTGGTCATCAAGACAGTGTGGTACTGGCACAAAAACAGACACATAGATCAGTGGAACAGAATAGAGAATCCAGAAGTGGACCCTGAACTTTATGGGCAACTAATATTCGATAAAGGAGGAAAGACTATCCATTGGAAGAAAGACAGTCTCTTCAATAAATGGTGCTGGGAAAATTGGACATCCACATGCAGAAGAATGAAACTAGACCACTCTCTTGCACCATACACAAAGATAAACTCAAAATGGATGAAAGATCTAAATGTGAGACAAGATTCCATCAAAATCCTAGAGAAGAACACAGGCAACACCCTTTTTGAACTCGGCCACAGTAACTTCTTGCAAGATACATCCACGAAGGCAAAAGAAACAAAAGCAAAAATGAACTATTGGGACTTCATCAAGATAAGAAGCTTTTGCACAGCAAAGGATACAGTTAACAAAACTCAAAGACAACCTACAGAATGGGAGAATATATTTGCAAATGACATATCAGATAAAGGGCTAGTTTCCAAGATCTATAAAGAACTTATTAACCTCAACACCAAAGAAACAAACAATCCAATCATGAAATGGGCAAAAGACATGAACAGAAATCTCACAGAGGAAGACATAGACATGGCCAACATGCATATGAGAAAATGCTCTGCATCACTTGCCATCAGGGAGATACAAATGAAAACTACAATGAGATACCACCTCACACCAGTGAGAATGGGGAAAATTAACAAGGCAGGAAACAACCAATGTTGGAGAGGATGCGGAGAAAAGGGAACCCTCTTCCACTGTTGGTGGGAATGTGAACTGGTGCAGCCACTCTGGAAAACTGTGTGGAGGTTCCTCAAACAGTTAAAAATAGACCTGCCCTACGACCCAGCAATTGCACTGTTGGGGATTTACCCCAAAGATACCAATGCAATGAAACGCCGGGACACCTGCACCCCGATGTTTATAGCAGCAATGTCCACGATAGCCAAACTGTGGAAGGAGCCTCGGTGTCCAACGAAAGATGAATGGATAAAGAAGATGTGGTTTATGTATACAATGGAATATTACTCAGCTATTAGAAATGACAAATACCCACCATTTGCTTCAACGTGGATGGAACTGGAGGGTATTATGCTGAGTGAAGTAAGTCAGTCGGAGAAGGACAAACATTATATGTTCTCATTCATTTGGGGAATATAAATAATAGTGAAAGGGAAAATAAGGGAAGGGAGAAGAAATGTGTGGGAAATATCAGAAAGGGAGACAGAGCGTAAAGACTGCTAACTCTGGGAAACGAACTAGGGGTGGTAGAAGGGGAGGAGGGCGGGGGGTGGGAGTGAATGGGTGACGGGCACTGGGTGTTATTCTGTATGTTAGTAAATTGAACACCAATAAAAAAAATAAAAAAAAAGAAGTGGTTTTACACATATGAATAGAATTTAAGATACTGAAAACATTCCAGGTAGACAAGACAATATGTACATGGACTCTCTCATGTGCTGTTGGAAGCTTACATTGCAACAGTGATTTTGAGAGGTGATTTGGCAATTTATATCAAAATATAAAATGTCTATAAACTATGTCCCTTTAATTCCACTTAGACACTTTTATTTTTTGTTTTTATTAGAGAGGGAGAGATGTGGGGCTCCATTTCATAACCCTGAGATCATGATCTAAGGTGAAATCAAGAGACGTTCAACTGACTGAGCCACCCAGGTGCCCTCCACTTAGATGATTTTATCCTGTAGAAGGTTATATGACAGAAGTAATAACATGAGCATTGTAAAGTATATACATGTAAGAGTTTTTACTGCAGCCATATTTGCAATAACAGAATACATAGAAACCACCTAAAGGACTTCCAACAGGATGGGGAGCATTTAAATAAAATATAGTATTGTGAAGTGCCCTATACTCACTAAAATACTGAAGGAGAGCTAAATACTAAGGAAGTGCCAGAACAAAAAGGTATCCACTATATACAATGATGTGGAAAAAGGAAGCTGTTAAAGAATATTTATAGTAAGATCTCAGACTTGAGTCCTGAAAAAGTTAGATTGGGAGACAATTTTATCTCTTATTCATGTACCTCAAACTTTGTCATCATGACTGAATTTTCATTTGTTTTTGCTTCTTGGAACTTTTGTACTTAAAAAAAAATTATATCTTTCTATCCTGTAACTTTGAAAAACTTTACTCTTCCTTCTGGGCTAATCATCACTATTCTCACCCTGTGCTCTGAGGGCAGTGAAGGAGTTTCCATTCTTTCTAGATGCTTTGCTATTTGCAGAGAATTGAGTTCTTTCCTGATTTCAAGAGGAATTTGCCTGATCTTACCTTCCTCTTTTGGCTTTTGGTAAGCTTCTTGCTGCAGCCCGCATTCCCTGGAGAGCCACAAACCTGTTTTCACACAGGCTAATGGGTAGGTCAGCATTGGGACTTGACCAACAGATACTTCATTTGCACTGGTCCTCTCTAGGGCTGAGGTTTGCTTTTATAATTTTCTAATTTGTGCATGTGCTGCCAGAAATGGTGACAAAAAATGTCTTGGGGGTACCCAGGGTGTGTTTTCTGGATCTGAAAAGCAAAGACATGAAAACAAGTCACCAGCTGGCTCCCATTCTGTCCACATCTTCTTTCTCTCTGTACCTACTGCTTTCTCAGCTGTCTTCATCTTTCCTTGCTTCATCTGCCACCTTTATCCTTCCTCTTTATCCTCATCTTTATACATAATCGGTTTTTGTAAATTCAGGGACTCATTAAGGGAAATGGCTTCACGTGTATATCATAGACCAACAGTACACAACAGCCAGGTGAGGCTTACACTTGGCAGCCTTACACAAGCCTGATATAGATTTGCTGCATGGAGACCAGAACTGAGGTTTTGGGAAGGGATAAAAACAATCAATTCCATTTTGGGTGTGTCCAACTTGAGCTCTCTGTACATATTCTGGTGGGATACACAAGTCTGAGGTATTGGGGAGATCTAGGCTACAGACACTGGGTAGGGCATCACCAGCACTTACCTAGCTAGTAAGTGGCAGAGTTGCAATTCACACCCAAGCTGTGTGACTCTCAAACCCGGAACACAACTAACACTCAGTATTGCTTCTTAGATGACTTCTTAGATGACCCTGAAGTCCTCTTGAACTTCTTCCTTGATGGCTCTTTTTCATTAACTCAGTAAATGAAACAAAATGCAACCCATTATGGGTGTTGGGCTTCCTTAATTATTTACTGGATTAAACAGTTGGATGCATCTTGACGAATGGTGGAATTCTGAGTCTTAGAGCAGTGAGTCACATGCCAGAAAATCTGAGCTTCAGTTGGTGGGAGTTGGTTGGGTCCTTAGGGATGATTTATTCCGAAGGTGTCACTTTCAGATGATGAGGAAACTGATCCCAGGGCTGTGAAGTGGCTGGTTCAAAGTCACACAAGCACTGAGTGGCAGTGAGTCTTGAGTTAGCTTCCCCCACCACTCCAGAGTGGAGATTGATAGAGCCTCTAAGGTAGGAGGACATCACTGAGTAATCATAAAGTAACTTTAAAGAGCAAATAGTTCTTCTGTAGCTCTCCACCCACTGTCTAATCTCATCTATGATATTTCTAATATCCTCAACCCCAAACCTGCAACAAGAGGATTTGTTAGACCAGAGAAAGCAAACCTTTTATAGAAGACCAAGTCCCTTACCCTGCGTAAAAGGCTGAGAATCAAAAAACTCCTCACTGTTTATCTTGTTTTACACAATGACCACAATAAGCAGTCCTTTATGCAGGGTTTTTGGAAACTTACCCCATGATAAAATTGATCTTATTGTCTGTGAAGTGGGGCTCATGAACGCTCAATGCCTATGAACTTCTTGATATCTAATGAAGCTACTTCAAAGCTGTACAAACATTGGTTTAAAGTCCAGCAACATCAGTTATTAGCTGTGTGACTTTGTGGAAATTACTTACCATCTAGAACCTCAATTTTCTAACTTGTGAAATGAGGATTAAAAGTACCTATCACTCACACATGGAATATAAGAAATAGTGAAAGGAATTATAAGGGCAAGGAAGGGAAATGAATTGGAAAAATTAGAGAGGGACACAAACCATGAGAGACTCTTAACTCTGGGAAACAAAGGGTTGTGGAAGGGGAGGTGGTTGCGGGGATAGGGTAACTGAGTGACGGGCACTGAGGAGGGCATTTGATGTGATGAGTACTGGTTGTTACACTATATGTTGTCAAATTGAATTTGTGTTAAAAAATGTAAAAAAAAAAAAAACACCTATTACTTACAGGACCATTGAAGGAGTTTAACAAACAGAAGCAGGAGTTGCTCTTAGCCAGTGCCTGAGAGACAGAAAGAACTCAATTCTGGTTTGCAGAAAATGTGGTGCCTGGAAACATTTGCTGGGTTTCCAGGTTGCATATAAGGCTAAGAGAAGAAAGAAATATCACTTAAGAAAAATTCCTAAGAAATGACTAGACTTGTTGACATGGGGTGATAAAGCTGAATGATAATTTTAATATGTCATTAGAAATATTTTCTGTCTTTCTGAGATCTATATGACTAGGTTAAGAAGGATTATTCCCTTGTCTGAGGGCTTTGAAGTATCTTCTCTTGCTCATACTTTTTTATAGTAACTTAAATCAGCATTTATATTTATTCATTCATCAAAAAAAGAATTCTTTAGGGGCACCTGAGTGGCTCAGTTAGTTAAGTGTCTGACTCTTGGTTTCAGCTCAGGTCTGGATCTCACGGGTCATGAGATTGAGCCCCACATTGGTCTTTGTACTCATTAGGAGCCTGCTTGGATATTTTCTCCCTTTGTCCTGTTCCCTGCTTGCACACACTCTCTCCAAAATAAATAAATAAACCTTAAAACAAAAAAACAAACAAAGAAAAAAAATTCTTTAGCCCTGTTGTGAGCCAGGCATTGCCCTAGACTCTGTAAATATAAACACAAACTGGAGCCATTTCCCTACCTTCCAAGAGCCCACAAATCTGACTTTTCCCCTCCTGCTCCAAAGTCAAGGAAGCAAGGGAGTGAAATGAGATTTAAAATGCAAACCATGACTTGAAGATAACCTTGGTAAGCACATAGCCTGTATACCTGGTGTAGGAATGCACTCTAGGCCATCTTGGACAAGCGGTCATCATTCCTACTGGAATGCCTCTGACGAATACATCTCCTTTAAAGGGCAGCCATGTCCACTGAGTTCTCATCTCTGCTCTGTTGGCTTTTTATTTAACCAACTTTATTCCTATAACTTGATTCCATTGGTTTCTAATCTCTACTGTGTTGGCCTTTTATTGAACCAACTTTACCCCTAACATCTGATTCTGTTGGTTTAGTTCAGCTTTAACTCTAATTCTCTGTCTATATATAGTGGTAAAAATACCAACAGTGGAGTTAGAAGAACCCATGTCATCTTGTGCTGCCTCTGACACTTGTGAACTATGAACCTGAAAAAGCCTCAAGTAAGAATGGGAATGGTGATATCCACCCAATGGTATTTAAGTGAGGATTAGATGATGTAGTTAAGGGGCTAGCACTGTGCATTGCTCAGTAAGTGGTCACTCCTCTACTACTTCTTAGCGATGACACTTCAGATACCTCAACATACAGAATGCTTTTGAAGTCTTCCTGCTCATGGCTAAGCAAGACTAAATACCTCACCAATTCTTGAAATGAAAAGATTCTAGTGTCTTTCTCTCTTTTCTGTGTCTTGCTTCAGTTTGTCAATGTTCTTCTTCTTTTTTTTTAATGTTTATTTATTTATGATAGTCACAGAGAGAGAGAGAGAGAGAGAGAGAGAGGAAGAAGCAGGCTCCATGCACCAGGAGCCCGACGTGGGATTCGATCCCAGGTCTCCAGGATCGCGCCCTGGGCCAAAGGCAGGCGCTAAACCACTGCGCCACCCAGGGATCCCCAGTTTGTCAATGTTCTTAAAAATCTAGAACCTAGGAATAAACCAAATACTTCAGACTTCAGAAAATCACCACCAATTAAGGTTAGCAACACCATTTTCCTTGACATAGGACTTCTGTAAGTGTTTTAGGTGTGTCCTTGCTTTCTGTAAAATGTGATAAAGCAGCTCATTTTACTCTACCTTGAACAGCTGAAGTTGTTGCTATATTTAAGGTTTAATTCTTGAGGTGGTTTGGCTCCTACCCATACAACCTCAGTGCTGGAAGATGGCTTACTTACTTATGTGGGGATGAATTAAATGCTGTTCCCTGAATCAATTACTGCTGTGTCTCCTTCAACTTCTGAAAGACCAGGTTGTCCTCAAGCATGGAAAGCCACTGAATTATGCCATATATTGGTAGAGTAATCTACCAATACAAAGAGTTTGAGTTTTTAAAATTGGATCATAAGAAGTATGAGACTTTCCTCCTTGAAATCCCATGTATTGTATTAGAAGGTAAATGTGATGGTTAACTCTATGTGTCAACTTGACTAGGCAATGAGGTGCCCAGATATTTGGTTGAACACTATTTCTGGGTGTGTCTGTGAGGTTGTTTCTCCATGAGATTAACATATGAATCAGTAGACTGAGTAAAAACGGATCCCCAGTGGAGATGGGCCTCATACAGTCTACCAGAGGCCTAATAGAAGAACAAAGCTTGAGCAAAGGAGAATTTGCTGCTTCTGCCTGACTCTCTCCCAGCTGGGATATCAGAATTCTACGACCTTCAGAGTCAGGCTGGAATTATACCTTCAGCGCATATGTTTGTCAGGCTTTCTGATCCAGACTAGAACTATATCATTGGCTCTTCTGGGTCTTCAGATTGCCTACTACAGATCTTAGGACTTCTTGGTCTCCCTAACTGCATGAGCCAATACTTTATAATAATAAATTCATATTCATATCTGTATCTATACCTATATTATATATCTATCATCTCCTATTGGTCCTTTTTTTAAATTAGGGGACCCAGACCGATAAATAATAAACACCATGTACTTCCCTGCCATAAGAATCATCACACTGTGGTGATGTTTCTTTTTCCATTGACTGCCTTTCCATTAGACTTTAAATTCTGTAATTCTTTTTATGGGGGAGGGAGAGCCACAAAACTTAGCAAAGTAATTGGCATTTGGTAGTTTATCAGTAAATATTTAATAAATGAACAAATATGTGTTCAAAACTCAGCAATAAATGAATTACTGCATGATCTTGACAAATGGCACTACCCCTCTGAGTCCCAATGTCATCATCCACATTATTTGCAGATAGCAGTACATATCTTACAGACTCGTAAAAAAATTTTTTTAATTTATTTTTTATTGGTGTTCAATTTACTAACATACAGAATAACCCCCAGTGCCCGTCACCCATTCACTCCCACCCCCCGCCCTCCTCCCCTTCTACCACCCCTAGTTCGTTTCCCAGAGTTAGCAGTCTTTACGTTCTGTCTCCCTTTCTGATATTTCCCACACATTTCTTCCCCCTTCCCTTATATTCCCTTTCACTATCATTTATATTCCCCAAATGAATGAGAACATATAATGTTTGTCCTTCTCCGACTGGCTTACTTCACTCAGCATAATACCCTCCAGTTCCATCCACGTTGAAGCAAATGGTGGGTATTTGTCATTTCTAATAGCTGAGTAATATTCCATTGTATACATAAACCACATCTTCTTTATCCATTCATCTTTCGTTGGACACCGAGGCTCCTTCCACAGTTTGGCTATCGTGGACATTGCTGCTATAAACATCGGGGTGCAGGTGTCCCGGCGTTTCATTGCATTGGTATCTTTGGGGTAAATCCCCAAAGTGCAATTGCTGGGTCGTAGGGCAGGTCTATTTTTAACTGTTTGAGGAACCTCCACACAGTTTTCCAGAGTGGCTGCACCAGTTCACATTCCCACCAACAGTGTATGAGGGTTCCCTTTTCTCCGCATCCTCTCCAACATTGGTTGTTTCCTGCCTTGTTAATTTTCCCCATTCTCACTGGTGTGAGGTGGTATCTCATTGTGGTTTTGATTTGTATTTCCCTGATGGCAAGAGATGCAGAGCATTTTCTCATGTGCTCGTTGGCCATGTCTATGTCTTCCTCTGTGAGATTTCTGTTCATGTCTTTGGCCCATTTCATGATTGGATTGTTTGTTTCTTTGGTGTTGAGTTTGATAAGTTCTTTATAGATCTTGGAAACTAGCCCTTTATCTGATATGTCATTTGCAAATATCTTCTCCCATTCTGTAGGTTGTCTTTTAGTTTTGTTGACTGTATCCTTTGCTGTGCAAAAGCTTCTTATCTTGATGAAGTCCCAATAGTTCATTTTTGCTTTTGTTTCTTTTGCCTTCGTGGATGTATCTTGCAAGAAGTTACTGTGGCCGAGTTCAAAAAGGGTGTTGCCTGTGTTCTTCTCTAGGATTTTGATGGAATCTTGTCTCACATTTAGATCTTTCATCCATTTTGAGTTTATCTTTGTGTATGGTGCAAGAGAGTGGTCTAGTTTCATTCTTCTGCATGTGGATGTCCAATTTTCCCAGCACCATTTATTGAAGAGACTGTCTTTCTTCCAATGGATAGTCTTTCCTCCTTTATCGAATATTAGTTGCCCATAAAGTTCAGGGTCCACTTCTGGATTCTCTATTCTGTTCCACTGATCTATGTGTCTGTTTTTGTGCCAGTACCACACTGTCTTGATGACCACAGCTTTGTAGTACAACCTGAAATCTGGCATTGTGATGCCCCCAGATATGGTTTTCTTTTTAAAATTCCCCTGGCTATTCGGGGTCTTTTCTGATTCCACACAAATCTTAAAATAATTTGTTCTAACTCTCTGAAGAAAGTCCATGGTATTTTGATAGGGATTGCATTAAACGTGTATATTGCCCTGGGTAACAATGACATTTTCACAATATTAATTCTGCCAATCCATGAGCATGGAATATTTTTCCATCTCTTTGTGTCTTCCTCAATTTCTTTTAGAAGTGTTCTATAGTTTTGAGGGTATAGATCCTTTACATCTTTGGTTAGGTTTATTCCTAGGTATCTTATGCTTTTGGGTGCAATTGTAAATGGGATTGACTCCTTAATTTCTCTTTCTTCAGTCTCATTGTTAGTGTATAGAAATGCCACTGACTTCTGGGCATTGATTTTGTATCCTGCCACGCTACCGAATTGCTGTATGAGTTCCAGCAATCTTGGGGTGGAGACTTTTGGGTTTTCTATGTAGAGTATCATGTCATCGGCGAAGAGGGAGAGTTTGACTTCTTCTTTGCCAATTTGAATGCCTTTACTGTCTTTTTGTTGTCTGATTGCTGAGGCTAGGACTTCCAGTACTATGTTGAACAGCAGTGGTGAGAGTGGACATCCCTGTCTTGTTCCTGATCTTAGGGGAAAGGCTCCCAGTGCTTCCCCATTGAGAATGATATTTGCTGTGGGCTTTTCATAGATGGCTTTTAAGATGTCGAGGAATGTTCCCTCTATCCCTACACTCTGAAGAGTTTTGATCAGGAATGGATGCTGTATTTTGTCAAATGCTTTCTCTGCATCCAATGAGAGGATCATATGGCTCTTGGTTTTTCTCTTGCTGATATGATGAATCACATTGATTGTTTTACGGGTGTTGAACCAGCCTTGTGTCCCAGGGATAAATCCTACTTGGTCACGGTGAATAATTTTTTTAATGTACTGTTGGATCCTATTGGCCAGTATCTTGTTGAGAATTTTTGCATCCATGTTCATCAGGGATATTGGTCTGTAATTCTCCTTTTTGGTGGGGTCTTTGTCTGGCTTTGGAATTAAGGTGATGCTGGCCTCATAGAACGAATTTGGAAGTACTCCATCTCTTTCTATCTTTCCAAACAGCTTTAGGAGAATAGGTATGGTTTCTTCTTTAAACGTTTGATAAAATTCCCCTGGGAAGCCATCTGGCCCTGGACTCTTGTGTCTTGGGAGGTTTTTGATGACTGCTTCAATTTCCTCCCTGGTTATTGGCCTGTTCAGGTTTTCTATTTTTTCCTGTTCCAGTTTTGGTAGTTTGTGGCTTTCCAGGAATGCGTCCATTTCTTCTAGATTGCCTAATTTATTGGCGTATAGCTGTTCATAATATGTTTTTAAAATCGTTTGTATTTCCTTGGTGTTGGTAGTGATCTCTCCTTTCTCATTCCTGATTTTATTAATTTGAGTCTTCTCTCTCTTCTTTTTAATAAGGCTGGCTAATGGTTTATCTATCTTGTTAATTCTTTCAAAGAACCAACTCCTGGTTCTGTTGATCTGTTCCACAGTTCTTCTGGTCTCGATTTCGTTGAGTTCTGCTCGAATCTTTATTAACTCCCTTCTTCTCTTGGGTGTAGGATCTATTTGCTGTTTTTTCTCTAGCTCCTTTATGTGTAAGGTTAGCTTTTGTATTTGAGTTCTTTCCAGTTTTTGAATGGATGCTTGTATTGCGATGTATTTCCCCCTTAGGACTGCTTTTGCTGCATCCCAAAGATTTTGAACGGTTGTATCTTCATTCTCATTAGTTTCCATGAATCTTTTTAATTCTCCCTTAATTTCCTGGTTGACCCTTTTATCTTTTAGCAGGATGGTCCTTAACCTCCACGTGTTTGAGGTCCTTCCAAACTTCTTGTTGTGATTTAGTTCTAATTTCAAGGCATTATGGTCTGAGAATATGCAGGGGACAATCCCAACCTTTTGGTATCGGTTCAGACCCAATTTGTGACCCAATATGTGGTCTATTCTGGAGAAAGTTCCATGTGCGCTTGAGAAGAATGTGTATTCAGTTGAGTTTGGATGTAAAGTTCTGTAGATATCTGTGAAATCCATCTGGTCCAGTGTATCATTTAAAGCTCTCGTTTCTTTGGAGATGTTGTGCTTAGAAGACCTATCGAGTATAGAAAGAGCTAGATTGAAGTCACCAAGTATAAGTGTATTATTATCTAAGTATTTCTTCACTTTGGTTAATAATTGATTGATATATTTGGCAGCTCCCACATTCGGGGCATATATATTGAGGATTGTTAAGTCCTCTTGTTGAATAGATCCTTTAAGTATGATATAGTGTCCCTCTTCATCTCTCACTACAGTCTTTGGGGTAAATTTTAGTTTATCTGATATAAGGATGGCTACCCCTGCTTTCTTTTGAGGACCATTCGAATGGTAAATGGTTCTCCAACCTTTTATTTTCAGGCTGTAGGGGTCCTTCTGTCTAAAATGAGTCTCTTGTAGAAAGCAAATAGATGGGTCCTGCTTTTTTATCCAGTCTGAAACCCTGCGCCTTTTGATGGGGTCATTAAGCCCGTTCACATTCAGAGTTACTATTGAGAGATATGAGTTTAGTGTCATCATGATATCTATTCAGTCCTTGTTTTTGTGGACTGTTCCACTGAACTTCTTCTTAAAGGGGAATTTTAAGAGTCCCCCTTAAAATTTCTTGCAGAGCTGGTTTGGAGGTCACATATTCTTTCAGTTCCTGCCTGTCTTGGAAGCTCTTTATCTCTCCTTCCATTTTGAATGAGAGCCTTGCTGGATAAAGTATTCTTGGTTGCATGTTCTTCTCATTTAGGACCCTGAATATATCCTGCCAGCCCTTTCTGGCCTGCCAGGTCTCTGTGGAGAGGTCTGCTGTTACCCTAATACTCCTCCCCATAAAAGTCAGGGATTTCTTGTCTCTTGCTGCTTTAAGGATCTTCTCTTTATCTTTGGAATTTGCAAGCTTCACTATTAAATGTCGAGGTGTTGAACGGTTTTTATTGATTTTAGGGGGGTATCTCTCTATTTCCTGGATCTGGATGCCTGTTTCCCTTCCCAGATTAGGAAAGTTTTCAGCTAGAATTTGTTCAAATACATATTCTGGCCCTCTGTCCTTTTCGGCGCCCTCGGGAACCCCAATTAAACGTAGGTTTTTCTTCCTCAGGCTGTCGTTTATTTCCCTTAATCTATCTTCATGGTCTTTTAATTGTTTGTCTCTTTTTTCCTCAGTTTCCCTCTTTGCTATCAACTTGTCTTCTAGGTCACTCACTCGTTCTTCCACCTCGTTAACCCTCGTCGTTAGGACTTCTAGTTTGGATTGCATCTCATTCAATTGATTTTTAATTTCTGCCTGAGTAGCTCTAAATTCTGCAGTCATGAAGTCTCTTGAGTCCTTTATGCTTTTTTCTAGAGCCACCAGTAGCTGTATAATAGTGCTTCTGAATTGGCTTTCTGACATTGAATTGTAATCCAGATTTTGTAACTCTGTGGGAGAGAGGACTGTTTCTGATTCTTTCTTTTGAGGTGAGGTTTTCCTTCTAGTCATTTTGCTCAGTGCAGAGTGGCCAAAAGCAAGTTGTATTGGGAAAAAAAGAAAAAGAGAGGAGACAAAGAAGGAAAGAAAAGAGAAAGAGAAAAAAAAGGGAAAAAAAAGGAAAAAAAAAGAAGAAGAAAAAGAGAAAGAAAAAGAAAGGAGAAAAAAAGGGGGTGGGGGAAGGAAACAAATCAAAAAGCAAAACAAAACAAAACAAAACAAAAAAGAACCACCGGGGAGTATCTTCTGATTCTGTGTACTTTAAGTCCCTTGGCTCCCCTGGAAGTTGTCAGTCAGTCTAGCTGGTGTTCTGGGGGAGGGGCCTGTTGTGCTGATTTTCAGGTGTCAGCAGTTGGGGGAGCTGCTGTGCCCCTGCCTGGTGCAGGGCTCAGTGGGGGTTGTTTACCCCGTGAGGCCGCAGGAGGAACAGCCCCAGTGGCGGGGCAGCTCTGGAAACCTGGATTCAGCTCCGGCAGGAACTCCGTCTGCAGGGCCTGGAGGCTCCGGGGCGGGGCCGCTGATCTGCTCAGCTGGGGCAGGAGCGTCCTTGCTGTCCTGGGCCCTCCCGGCCTCTGCCTGTCCCGGGGGAGGCCGGATCCTGGGCTGTGTCCCGGCGCCCTGTGCTCCGGAGCCTGCGCTGGTGGATTCGCGCTCCCGCCCCGCAGCTCCCTCCGCGGAGCCGCCGCCCGAGCCCCCCGAGCTGCTCCGGGTCCCGGCGGGTCCCGCCGTGCGCGCTG
Organism: Canis lupus familiaris; assembly: GCF_011100685.1. Taxonomy (NCBI): domain Eukaryota; kingdom Metazoa; phylum Chordata; class Mammalia; order Carnivora; family Canidae; genus Canis; species Canis lupus. The sequence continues at coordinate 28,838,068 of NC_049234.1, read as the reverse complement.
CAGCCCTTAGGGAGCTCGGCGCACTCTCCTGGGCGCGCAGTTGCTGTTACTGTCCCGGGGAGCCCAAGGGCATCCCCGCCCTCCTGGGTCCTGCTCCAACTCCCCACGAGCCCCTTTCCCCCGGGAAGGTCGGTGCAGCTCCTGCTCCTCCGGGACGGGGCTCTCCTGTCCTGGGGACACTCGCCCCGGCCTCAGCCCGGCTCCTCCTGGGCCCCTCCCCCTTGGAGGCCTTTTGTTTCTTTATTTTTTTTTTCCCTGTCTTCCTACCTTGATAGATGCGCGAACTCTTCTCACTGTTGCATTCCAGGTGTTCTCTCTTTAATTCTCAGGCCGAATTCATATATTTTCAGGATGATTGGAAGGTTTTCTAGGTAATTTGGTGGAGACAGGTGATTTGGGGACCCTACTCTTCCGCCATCTTGCCCCTCCCCCAGACTCGTAAAAATTGAGGTAATTAATATAGGCAACACTTGCTGTGGGTGAAAATTAGGTGATTGATGGGTAAACCTGTTGTGCTATCAGACGCTAACATTGGAGCCATTCTTTTAAGAATATAATATTTGAGTAGAATAGAGCTTGCTAGTATCACTGACAAAACTGATGTAAATGTTTATTATGAAATTTGTGTAGACTAATTTGAAAGTCATAGGAAGAAGAGGGTCAGAGGGTATTTTATACTGTTCTTGGGTTTGCCTCACCGTTGAAGTTGCATTGGAATGCACTGGGGGGGTATTCTCGGAAAAGTCTTGCTGGTCTTTAGGAGACATCATAGTATAATGGAAAGATATTTGAACTGACACAAAGTTGAAATTGAGTTATTATTTTAAAAAATTTATTTTTTGTAGGGGTGCCTGGGTGGCTCAGTCGGTTAAGTGTCTGACTCTTGATTCTGGCTCTGGTCAGGATCTCAGGGTCATGAGATGGAGCCCCTCACCAGGCTCTGTACTCAGCAGGGAGTCTGCTTAAGGTTTTCTCCCTCTCTCTCAGCCCGTCACTCCCCTCAGGCTCATGTTCTCTTTCTTTCTTTCTAAAATAAATAAATAAATCTTTAAAATGTATTGCTTGTAGAGTCAGAGGCCACCGCTCAACTTTTCTGAGTCTCCATTTTCTCATCTGCAAATTAGACATAAAAATGCCTAACAATTTGGTCACACCAGAAATGTTCTTGGGGATGTTTACATTTGAAACCTTGTTTCTAGCTTTTGGTACAAGCTATCATTATTTAAATGCAGCATGATTTTTCTCACTCCCTCTCAGTGTCGTCATTTTCCAATGACTAAGTTTTCACATAGGTATGAAAGGAGGAGACCAGAAGATGGGGATGGAGGGAAGGGCAAAGAGGCATCCAAGGAAGAAAATGGTACTGCAAGGAAGATGGGATTCTGAGTGTTGCTTGATCTACTCCATCTTATTTCTGAACATCCCATCTCTTGCTTCTTACTTGTGAATCATAGCCTTTGGCCCTGCAGACTTACCTACCAATGCACCACACCCCTTTACTCCTCTATGCCTGTGCCCATACTGAGGCCTCTTCCTAGAGTACCACCTGTCCACTTCATAACCTGGAATATGAGAGCTCACCTTTCAGAGCTCTGTTCAGAATTCCCTTGCTCTGTCAAGTCTTTTTGAAAAGATGGCACAAGCTGCGAGTTGGACACTCCCTATTCTGAGCTCTGTCAGTAATTTGTACTACCCTAAATACTGCCTCAATGCTTTATATTATGAATATTAAAGTAAGAGTGGATACTTTCAATTGAAATTTTGTGGTTTCCCTTAGAACTTTTGAGAGATTGTTTTGGATCTGGATCAAAAAAGAGGGCACAGAGATAAGCAGTTAGTCTGAATACTGAGTGAAAATAATAATCTGAAGTTGGAGGAAAGTGGCAATTCTAGAAAGGGATGAATGAGAGATACAAGGAGATAGTGAAAGAAGACCACTAGGTAGAAAGACAAGGAGCTCCCTGAGGATGCTGTTAGTGGTGCCCATCTGACAGCTGAAGGACATGTGGGTCCAGCCTTGTCAAAAGATCACTTTTCAGTTGTGTTTGGGAGAATTGGCTCCCTGCATTGTAGCCAGATGGAACTGAAATTGTTGGGCTGATTATACGAGCACACCAAGCAACAGCAAAGTTTGGTCTGATGAGAAAGAAGAAAAGCATTACGGGAATGTATGATGATATGCAAGCTGACATGATTCATCTGAAACAGGAAAGTGGAGCCAAAGGGACCCTGAGAACTTAAGTGCCCTGGAAGTTTGCCAGGAACTCATGGGAGACTTCACATTTTCCTCATGTCTCCTAAGAGTATTGGAGTCCATGTATTCTAGACCTGAAGGAACTGGGTGACTGGAACTGATGCCAATTATTATCAGTCACACATTTAAGCACCTACCTTGGGCCAGGAACTGAGGATGGCTCTGGGGTTGCCAGTGTAGGCAAAACCAGAACTGGTGCCAGACTTCATGACACTCAAAATATGATGAGTGGGATGCTGACCAATCATCCCAAGAAAATATGTCAGCAGTAAGGAGACTTAGCAAATGCAACAAATGTGTCCCAGGCTCTTTGCCAGGCACTTAGATATACAGATGGAGAGACTAGAAACCTTGTACTATAACATCTCAGAGTATAGCAACTAGTACCATACATCAGTCTCATTAAAGACACCTTCGCTACTGGGGAGATGTAGAGAAGGTAAGACTAAGAAGCCAATGGCAGAGAAAATAAGGTGTAATCTAGGAATGCAACTGTCTACCTTAGTGAAACACTTAATTAGGTTTAATTTACAAGAAAAAACCCACTCAAGGCCAGTGAGGAGTACTTTCAAAATCCTTGGGGCATATAATTAGCTCTCCTTTTAACCTTGCTGACATAAGAAGGACAGCTTTTTAAAATGGTGTTAAATTATTAAATTGTGCCTTTCTCTTAAATAAACTACTCCAAGTGGCACACCAGGGAGACTTCTTTAGCCTTTATGAACTATCCCTTGTATTCAATATAAAAGATACAAGAGGTAGAGCTGGTTTGCCTGGCTGAATATTGGGAGATTTTAATGGCTCACATGGCACCTCCATACCATAGAAGTCAGGTAATACCCAGGCCAAGGCTGACTCCGAGAGAAAGACTTTCCCAAAGATCTTTTATATCTCAACATCACAATGTAGTAAACCTCACTCAATGCTTACATTTTGTTATTTGTCACTGCTCAGTCGTCATGCTAACATTCCCAATGGGACAGGGGTTGAAGAGAGAAATGAGATGGCAGGAGTTTTATTAGGAGGTTGGTCTTGTTTACTGTGCCATTATCCTTTATACCAAGAGTTTTCTCTTCCTGTGTTCTTGTAACCTCATGAGTTTACCATTAAGTATGGGCTTCCCTAGATGTATGGCTGCCTTGGTTGCAATAATAAAGAATCTGAATCAAATTGTTATAAAAAATAAAGGGAGCTTAATTGCATGTGATAACTTAAGTCTTTCAGCAATTCCAGCTTCTGGCACAGCTTGATACAGAGGCAAAGATAAATGTTACTAAAATCTATATACTCCTTGCCTCCTTGGTCTGCTTTCTTCAGGGTTAGTTTCAAGGTAAATTTGATTTTCCTTAGAGTAAAAAATTGTTTCCAATAATTTCTTAGCACTGTATGCCTTCATTTTCATATCCAACAGGAAAGAGAGCATCTTGGTTACAACATGTGCAGTATTATCCAAGATTTACTATGATTGGGCTAGCTTATGTCACATATTATTCCCCAGGTGATCTTCCTGGTCAGAGAGAAGGAATACACTTATTGGCTTAGCTCAATTTTTATAATCCAACCCAGGAACCTCAGAGATAAAGAGATAAAGTGACTTTTAAAGATCACAAGGCTATTGATCTAGTAGGACTTTAAATTCATTGTTCTTTCTTATGCACCACATGCTGCAAGCTACCTGTGAATGCAATGCCCTCTTTTATTTGTGCACCAACAGAGGGGGTTGAGTATTTGCATCTGGATGACATGGTTATGTCTCTAGTTCCTGTCATGGCTTTTATTGACCAGTTCTGTGATCCTCCAGCAAGTCGTACGAACTATGCCAGCCTCAGTTTTCTCATCTCTAATGTGAGAGGGAGGATGTTCTGCATCAGGACAAATGCATTAATGCCCATAAAAATGCTGGTAAAATTCAAAAGATTACACGAATATGTAATGCTATCATTATTATTAGTGGAGATGTTTATTTTTGCTAGCTGTTGGACAGCTCCTTTATAATGGGCACTGGTAATCACTGACTGATTCTTGGTCTGCAAGCTCTATGAAGATAAGGATCGGGGTCTGTCTCAGGTAACTGCTTCCGACCGCAGTGCACAGTCCTATGTACATGGTATAGTCCCCAAGTCTGAGATTTAGAAGGCTGGAGGCTTTATTACATATAACTTGAGGCAAGTCATTCAACTACAGCGTGCCTCTCTTTTTTCATCTAGAAATTGGGGATAATGATAGATTATGAGCATCAAATAAGGAAGATATGTAATGCCCCTAGAACAACGGCTGACACACAGAAAGCACTCAAAAAAAATGAGGATGTTAATTATGACACGCAGCTGACTTCACATGTTTAGAACAAGTCCTATCACAAGGGACAAGCCAGTCAGGATTCTTTGAGTGCTTCCTATATTGATAAGCCAGTGCTGGCCCTGGAGTATGCATAGATAAAAGTCTGACATTCTACCTTGAGAAATTCCTGATCCAGGAGGCCACTGGGAGCCAAGGAGGCCTGAATTCTCCCCTGTCTCTGAGCAGCCATTTCAGATTCTACAGGAGGCTGTTTTTCTCTGTGTCAAAAGACAGCTGGGCTTTCAGGTGTTGAGATGAGTTAAAACTCAAACATTTGGTGAAGAAATGGAGGGGGTCTTTATAAATAGAAAACAAGTGGGAAGAGGTTTTATTGAGGGAATTAAAAAAAGCTCCTGGGCATCCTTTAAAACAGTGCCATTTCATGGAAATATCCCACTTTGCAGTGGCTCGCTTAAAATGACTTGTCCCCGATTTTGAAAGTTTCATCCATTGTAATGAAGAGAATCTAAAGAAGAGCTCCAGTAGCCTTTTTTTCTGCTTCTAATGAACCAAAGAGCTCAAAGTTTCTATTTTCTATCCTATCCAGACCTGTGGTGGAGAAAATAGTATTGCAGAGGTAGATAGGCAGGCATGAGGTCATTTTATGGGCATTATTTTTACCAGATTATTCTGGAAATAAAAGTTTCTTGGGGAGAAATGCACTAAAAACTTAAATGTTTTAAAAATAAAACTAGAATAAAGAAAATAGAGAGCATGGGTTCATCTAAGTTCAGCACCATAATGGAGACAATTTGTGGTAGCTAGCTGAACTATGTGAAACATAGAGAAATTTGTTCAGAACCTACTTAGTTATCAGTCCCTGTGCAAGGGGAACCAAGGAAGAATAAATCAGTGATTCTCTCCAGGAGGCAATCCCAAACTCGAAGTGAACCCCAAATTCCAGTCTCTAGAGGACAGTCTCTGACAAACTTCTAAAGATGCCTCTTCCTCCATCATTATGTTCCTCATTGCCTTGGTGAAAGAAACATCCTTGGGCTGTCCTGAGGAATGCAGTTATGCAACTGTATATTCGTAAATCCTAATTGTTTGGATTTTTTCTCAATACTTTTCAAAGAAGTTCTGATGTCTTCACCTCACTTACTGCAAGTCATCACTGTATCCATGATTCAAGGAGCCAAACAAAGACACTGTTGTCCAGTCTTCCATAGACTATAATTCTTGAGCTATGGATGAGTCCTGTAAGTCAATGGATTCTATAGTCATGTTTCCTCAGTCCCTGTTGTACCTATAAGTCAACTATTGCAATGATTCTGGTGTGGAGGCTATTTTCTCTGGAGCAGGGATTATATTTCTTCACCTAGATAGGACTGAGGCCTGACCCATGTTATTGACTTGGATATAGTGAAGGGTCATGGGGAAAATTTTTAAAGAAAAACAAATGCCATCTTGGGAGGCATTTGGTCAAGTCATCACATGTTTCCAGGCAAATGGAAGATGCTCTGCTTCAGTAAAATAGACTGGAGTCCCCATGAGTACCATCTAGCCATTATACTGGTGGGACAGTCTCTCTTTTCCAGGTAATGCTTCATATGTGGTTTCTACTAGTGTTGGCTGTGACAGCCTGGATCACAACCATGAGAACATAGCAAGCCATTACTAAGGGCCTCTCTAGGCAGAGGGGCAACAAGGGTGTTTTTCTGGGGTGATAGAAAAATCAGATCCAATAGAAACCTCTTATTTGATATTATGCCAAAGAAATTATGGCACTTCCACTTTGTTTTACTGTAAGCCATCCTTAAGGTCAGGTTTTGAGTAATCATTAATATAAACAAGCTATTTGGATTAGTCAAGATATTAAAATCCAAGTCTTGTGAATCCTTCCATATCCAGTGGTATATTCTGTGTTGCCACCTTCAAGATCCACTTTCCTATGTGTTCTTTTAGGTCTTGCCCGGACATATTAGCTAGATCTTGGAGGTCTCTTTCTCTAGAAAAGTGTGTAGCCTTTCCCTGCTGGAGCCCTGCTAGCCCTCACTCTAGTTATCAGAATGGAAGCAATGAGAGTGATAGAAGATTGGGCGTCACCTTATAAAATACCAGTTTCACATGGATCCATTGCATGATATTCAGGCAAGAGTAATTATTCTCACAAAGAATTAAAGACATTTTTTTTTGTCATGAGCCCTGTTCAGAGGATTAGAGTTCAAGATTTACAGGCTTGTCTAGACAAAAATTCCAATCCCAGGTCTATAGTCTACTCTTTCCTTTTCAGGGCACTGATTTTGACATATAAGACTTGCTGAGACTGTTTATTTAGACTTCTTTGCAGTTATTCCATCCCTACAATCTGATTTGCTACATAATCTGTCTTCTGGCTATAAGGGATGAAAGTTCCCTTAATTATCGTAGAAGATTCTGGATTTTAGAACTTTCTTTAAGTTGGCAGTTAGAAGCATTGAGCTATTTTTCTCAAGGTCTCTTATGCCCATATCCTGCCTCTCAAAAACCACTCTACTCCACAATCCTTATATTTTCTTTGCCAGCAAACTGATTAAACATCACAGGTACTCCATCTCTCAAAATCTTGTGCCCACCTCATTGACTACAGATGAAAGCTCAGTACTCATAATGCCACTGAATCCCATTCACTCCCAGAAATGGAGATTTAATTGCCATTAGACTATTGAGAAAACCAATTCCCAAATCTTATTTGATAGTCTTTTTTTGTAGAACTATTCTTATTACCAATAGTTTTAGGTGCAGTTACCGAGAAACAGAAACTGAGATAGAAATTTAGTGATGATGCTTTATTTGGAAGTAGAATTCTAGGGTGGCAAGAGTAAGCGAAAAGTGAACTGAGACAGGAAAGGGTAAGGAAACAATGCTAAATAATGCATTGATCACACTGGCCAATGCTTCATGATGAGCTACAAAGAGACTTAGTTGGTTGCTATGAAGGTGTGTCTATTTGGTCATTTGGGCATTTTTTGTACATCTCTGGCTATATGGAAAAGTGCACTGAACAGTCCATTTGAGGAAGAAACAGAGAAAATTGACTGGAATCTCTCCCTCTTTTCTTGCCCCTCTGATTAGAGTCTTACGCCTTAGGAAGTTAGTTCCCTGCATGTCTGGTTTGTTCTTTTGGCAGCTACCGGGGAACCTAGGTCCCATGACTTTCAGTGTGTTTTTTCACCTGAAACAGGAGGTAGGAAAATCAAAGGAGAGCCAGTGACTTCAAGCATACAACTTGTCAACCTTGAGTCATAGATCTGCTAGGGACTCATGAAGTCAGTGGTGGCAGCTGGGAGAGAGCTACTGGGTATAGGTCTGGGAGATAGTTAAGGCTGAGAGAATTTTAGAAGGCATGTGGGTATATCTACTACATCATATTTTTTAAGAGCAAGACTGGGTCCACTCCGGGAGGAACAGGGATGCCACGCAGGTACCCAGGGGTTATAAATATTTTTTCTGTTTTGTCTTTGTCATGAGTTGTACACAATATCAACAATCCTACCATGAATAATAATTGGAGCACATGTGTTTATTAACACATGAAGCGTCTCAAATACTTATAGTATCTCAAATATTTTATATGCTTTATCTTTTGTCTTAGACTATGTAAGTATGTAAGTACTATTAATAACCCCATTTTTAGATTAGGAAACTGAAACTCAAAGATTTTTTTAAATATTGTATTTTAATTTATTTGAGAGAAAGATAGCAAATACGATCAGAGTGAGGGGGAGGGGCAAAGAGAGAGGGAGGGGAAACAGACTTTCCACTGAGCATAAATCCCAATGGTGCTCGATCCCACCACCCATGAGATCATGACCTGAGCCAAAACCAAGAGTCAGATGCTCAACCATTTGAACCACAGGCATCCCTGAAACTCAAAGATTTGAAGAAACTTTCTGAAGATCATGCTGCCCCTAAGCAGTAGAGCTATGATTTTAACTCACCGCTATGTCATTCTTATTCCTACCTCCTAAACTAAGTATGAACTGCTTTGCATATCTGAACCTAGTTCAAGGAATTTCTACAGGTGTTCTCTTTCTTGTATGCAAATATACCTACATGCTAGGAGTACTTCTTGTTCAGAAAGGATTTGATTATTCAGATTTGGATTTATGGAAGCTTAGCTCAAAAGCCATATTCAAACAAAGGCAAAGATGGTCAACAGCTGTCCATCCTTGGACCCTTGGGCATTACTTGTCTGGCCTACAGCACCCCTGACCTCTCATGGTGGAATCATTTACAGCACAGAACAAGAGGTGATATTTAGACAGAAGCTTGTGGGACGTTGGTACACTTAGGAGAGAGTGGGGCCAGAGTAGGACCTTTCTTAGTGAGATGTTGTAACTCTCAAGTTCTGAGCCCATAGCGGTGACTGCTGAAAACTTTGCCAGGGTGAGCAGATTCCATAAAAGGAGAAAAATCTACTGTGTTTCCTTTGCAAGGCACACATATGCATAGCAGTGTTTCAGTTATATTGTCTGGAAGTAGCATTCTGTTTCACCCAGTTACAAATCCCGAGATGCTGAATCCTGTTGCTTGCGATCATTGCAAACTCTTTATTAGTAGAAGAATGTTTCCCTTTCTCACTACCTTATCCTTCAATCTCAGAGATTCCAGGGATTCTTTAATTCCATTTTATAAATCATTAACTTTTGTTGGGTTTTGAATAATCCCTTGTTTCATGTGTGCATTCTCCTCTCTACTAGACTACAAGTTCCATAAAGGTAGTGAACATGACTGTCTTGTCCTGTCCTATTTCCATTACTTCACTTGGTGCTGGGTGTATAGTACATACCACCAAACCTTCTTCTTTTTGATTGAATGGATAAAACTCTACGTCTTAACAGATGGGAATTAGAAGAGTTATTTGTGTCAGTTGTGCATTCTGAACCTAGACTTTTCCCTAAAGTCCCTAGACTTTTCCTTAGGCACATAAGAAGGTTTTTTTTTTTTTTTTTGAAGATCCTTTTCTCATAGGCAGTTCATAATTTAACCATGTACTTAATAAACTGTGACTTGTGTGTCTAAGAAGTTCCTTAAATCTACACTTGCTTAGGTTAGGATTGATCCCAGAGGCCCAGGCAGAGATGGCCCTGAAGGTAAAGAATAGGTTGCTCTAGCCCTGAGAGGAGAGGAAGCCAGGCAGTACACTGCAAAGGCAACTAGTATGCAGATTTGATGTCTTGTTAGTGCCTCTTTGCCCTTCCATAAGAAACACAGAGCTTCTGGAATGACATAAAGCTAATGACAATTATGCTAGTGGGAAAAGCGCAACTTTTTAATATTTAGCTAATGACTACGCTAGTGATTATCATAGTAGCTATGAGCTAATGATTAATTGGGATGATTATTGTAATAGTAATGGGAGAACAGATTTACCACCTCCTCTTCTGAGTTTTAGAGATATAGCAGTGATCAAAAGAAAAAGTTGCTATCCTCATAGAGCTTACATTCTGTTATGGGCTGAGTTGTGGCACCCCCTTGCCCACCATTCATGAATTGAAGTCCTAATGTCCAGTACCTCAGGATGTGATCTTATTTGGAAATTGTAGATGTAAGCAGTTAGATTATGATAAGGTTGTCCTGGAGTAGGGTAAGCCCCTAATCCAATATGACTAGTGCTCCTATAAAAAGGACATATAACAATGTGTAAGTTTGAGGTATATAACATGATGATTTAATGCACATATATATTAGGAAATGATCACCACAATAAGGTAAATGAACACATCCATCACCTTACAGAGTTACCATATTGTGTGTGCGTGTGTGACGAGAAGTTTTGAGGTTTAACTCTCTCAGTGACTTTCAACTACACCATAGTGTTTTAACTACAGTCACCCTCCTGTAGATATGTTAGATCTCCAGAATGCATTCATCTCAAAACTGGAAGTTTGTACCCTTTGATAATTTTTACCCATTTCCTTCACATCTCCTTCCTCCTCCCACCCTCCCCTGCCCGTGGGGATCACCAATCTACTCTGTTTCCACCTGTTCATTTTTTGTTTTTTGTTTTTGTTTTTGTTTTTTTTTTTTTTTTTTGGATTTCACATCTACACGAACATATAGAACTTGTCTTCTGTCTGACTTATTTCACTTAGCATCATGCCCTTAGTTTTTTTTCATGTTTTCACAAAAGCCAAGATTCTTTTTTTTATAGACAAGTAATATTTCATTGTGTATATACAACATACTTTGTCTGTCACTGGGCATGTTGACTATTTCCATGTCTTGGCTATTGTGAATAATACCACAGTGAATATGGGAGGCAGATATCTCTTTGAGGTAGTGATTGCATTTCTTTCTGATGTATACTCAGAAGAAGGACTGCTGGATTGTACAGTCAGTGTCTTATCTTCTCACATTCGGCACATGGTGTTTTTTTTATTTTCTTTTATTTTTTTATTTTTTTAATTTTTATTTATTTATGATAGTCAGAGAGAGAGAGAGGCAGAGACACAGGCAGAGGGAGAAGCAGGCTCCATGCACCGGGAGCCTGATGTGGGATTCGATCCCGGGTCTCCAGGATCGCGCCCTGGGCCAAAGGCAGGCGCCAAACCGCTGCACCATCCAGGGATCCCTTTTTTATTTTCTTTAAATTCAATTAATTAACATACAGTATTTCATTAGTTTCACATGTAAAGTTCAGTTATTCATCAATTGCATATAGCACCCAGTGCTCATTCCATCACGTGCCCTCCTTCATGCCCATCATACAGTTACCCCATCCCCCCCCACCTACCTTCCCTTCAGCAGCCCTCAGTGTGTTTCCTAGAGTTAAAGGGTCTCTTATGGTTTGTCTCCCTCTCTGATTTTGTGTTATTTTATTTTTTCCCTCCTTTCCCCTAGGGTTTTCTGTATATGGTATTTTTTATGAAAAGAAGTTTTTCAATTTAATGTAGGGTGTTAAAATCTTATAATATTATTTATTCTTTTTGTTTCTTGTTTAAGAAGTCTATCTCCAAATCAAGGCTATAGAAATATTCCTCAATATATCTTCTAATTATTTTAGAGCTCATTTTTTCATGATTAGGTCTTCAACTTGACTAAAATCTATCAATTAATTATTACTTTATATATGAAGGATAAATTTTCTTTGTTTTTTTTTAAATTTTATTTATTTATGATAGTCACACAGAGAGAGAGAGAGAGAGAGGCAGAGACACAGGCAGAGGGAGAAGCAGGCTCCATGCACCGGGAGCCTGATGTGGGATTCGATCCCGGGCCTCCAGGATCGCGCCCTGGGCCAAAGGCAGGCGCCAAACCTCTGCGCCACCCAGGGATCCCCATGGGATAAATTTTCTTATACAGTAAAAATAGCTGTAGAAATGTTGGCCACGTGGGATCCCTCATTTGGACAACATAACCCAGAAAATGATTTGAGTGACTATTTTCTCCATTTTCCCAAGAGTGTGCATAATTAATACCACTCTAGATAGATATAAGTTAATCCATTACACACACTGGCACCGTAGGGCACTAGGTCTTAGTTCTTTTGAGAGGAGGAACTCATCTGGGGAAGACTGGGTTCAGGGGAGATGGACATTAGGTATTCCATATTGGACATTTTAATTTTGCTTTTTAGTCAAATGTGGGAATGTGAATATAGCAGATGGAAATCCTGATGTGGAGCTTGGACATAAGTGAATGCCAGATATGAAAGTCTATTTATCATTATTAAAGTCACAAGACATCATGATATTTTTTAGGGAGATAATATAGATAAAGAAAATCAGAGGACCAGGTGGAGGGAAGTTGCCCTTGAGGAAACTAGCTGAGGTTGGGATCATGGAGACAAGGTGAGAGCATTTCTTGGACTGTATTAGATATTGCTAAAATTTCAGGCAGAATGAGAATAGAAAGGTGACCATTCAATTTATAATATGCAATTCCCTGGGGATCTACCTAAGAGCAATTTAGGGCTAGTTTAACTGGAAGCCAGATGATAATGAATTCTAACAATAGGAATAAAATGACAGAGGCAATGACCATGGACAATTGCCCTATTTTTATAGATGACAAAATTGAATTCTGGAGGCTGAACTGATTTGCCCCAAAGTCCTGGAGTTCATCTGGCAGTGCAGTACTTGAAGCTATATTCAAACTAGACTTATGGTGGGGATCATTTTATCATGTACAAAAATATCAAATCACTATAATGGACAACTGAAACCAATAGGCCATTGTACTTCAATTTTTAAAAATCTGGTTCTTCTGCCTCTAATCTTTAGGCATCTACCAAATATGCACTATTTAAGACCTGGAGGCCCCGCTGTCTTATTTCTGCCCCAGTGTGGCAGCCAGCTCTGCATGGGCAGCCAGTCCATTACCAGACCCAATCTGACACATGCACTTCCCATGTTGAGCCCTTGGGCTTCTGGGTACAGTTTGTCTGTGCACCTGTACACCTCAGAATTGCAAGGCAAGTAATGCTTTAAGGGGCAAACCTGGACTAATAGGAGAGAGAATTACCGAATAAATAATTGTCCTTCTCTACCTCCCACCTCCAAGGACTGTCCTGTGAAGGCAGCTTCTCTGAGGATTGTCTTACAAAGTCAAGTCATTGGTTGTACTTATTGTTGGCCACCTTGATTTTGGCTCTCCCTCTGGATCGCTCCTGCTGCTTCCCTGCCTCACCACCTCCTGCTTCTTTCCTTCACTCTCGCTCCCTGGAGTTGTGTTCTAAATAAAGTAATATAGCACTTTGTCTCAGGCACTGCTTTCTGGAGAACCTACCTAAGATTATATATATATATATATATATATATATATATATATATATATATATATATCACTGCATTCTCATTTTACTATATTTGACAAATTCTGTCCACCTTGAAGCCTTCATGTATGTTACTTCCTCTGCCTGGACTATATATCTCCATCCCACTTTCCCTGTTACTCCTTTTCTGTCTTTAGTCTCAACTTAAATGTCACTATGCCACCCTTACCCCTCTGAATTTCAATACCAGTCTATATTCTCCTATGTACTCTCTAGAATTCCTTTGTGATGCTTATGGCTATTAGTAACCATAAATACATATGTGTGAATATTTGAGTAATGTGGGTTTTCACCTTAGACACTAAGATTCATGAAGACAGCATATTATTATCTCTGTATTCTAGTGTCTATGGTAATGCCTGGTATATCATAAGTGCCTAGTAAGTTTTTACTGAATGAAAAGAGTGGGTGGATAAGTGTGGTCTCTCATTCTTTCATGCCTTCTTGCTGTAGAGCCCAGTATATATAGGATTGAATCTTTAAGGATGAAGGGTGAAGATAGCAGAGATATGTGAATATGGTCACTTTTTAGTGTCTAGTATATGCCCTGGTTTGCTGGTCAATAGATTTAAGGAGAAAGACTAGCCACCTGTTTCCTTTCCCTTCAAGCACACCACGAAAGACATTCTCTGGAACTCTATCAGCTAAGACATAGGGAGAAGGTATGTGTGAGGCTCAGTTTAATCCCAGGACTGGGTGAGTTCAAACTGAATGCTGTACATCATGATGTGTCCATCATATTTCTGCTTGCCCTGGTGATGGGTGAAATCAGCTAGCCATCTTGTGTGGTAAATTCTGGTTCTCCTTTGGCATTTACTCCTCCTTGTTCTTGCTCTTGCTCTTGTTCTTGTTCTTGTTCTTGTTCTTGTTCTTGTTCTTGTTCTTGTTCTTGTTCTTGTTCTTGTTCTTCCTCTTGCTCTTGCTCTTGCTCTTGTTCTTGTTCTTGTTCTTGTTCTTATTTAAGATACATCCAGGTTCCAAACCCTCATAACTGGATAATACAGAGGGGAAAGGGATGTTGCCTGAAGATCATGTTTTTTTTTTTTTTCTTTTTCTTTCTCCACGCCACCCCCCCCCCCCCGCCCTGATGAATTATAATAATTTAGATACTTACAGGAAAGCACTTTTCCTTTCTCAGGACACATTTGAGTAGAAAAACAACTCAGCAGAAGAAATAACCTCAGTGAATGAAAGGTAAAAATGAATTGAATGTGGTAAAATTGCCATCAAATGAAGGTATTTCCTTCCTTCACTTATTTACCCATACAGTTCTTCCTACTAACTCATTTTTTCATTTAGGCATTCATGAAGGCTGAGTACAGTGCTAGAAGCCAGGAACACAATGATAAACAAAATAGTCCATATCCTCAGACAAGAAGGAAAGCTATCATGTACAATAAAGGTAAAATGGAAAACATCCTATAATATCAAAACAACAGGATGCTGTAGTAGCAGGTAAAAGCCTCTAAAAAGTCTAATTTGATCATGGAGAGACATCTTCCACTTTATGACTCATGGAGGCTCCCAATAGTGAATCCTGTTTTCTTTCTAATTAAAGGTTTAAGAATTCATGTGATTCAGAATCTGAATGGCAAATCTCATGTTGAAAACACAAATCTCCAGAAGTGAGTCTCAAACATAGGAGTATTAAAGAATCAACTGAAAAACGTGTTAAGTATGTATATTCCTGCCCTCCTCCGCATCCACCCTCCTGAGCCCAAACCCACAGATTCTGACTCAGTAGGACTTTGGCTCCAGGAATCTGTGTTTATAAAACACCCCAGCTGATTCTAATGGCAATGAAGAGATGGTAAAAGTCATATAAACATTGGTTTAAGGTACCTGCTATTAAATACTTTTTAAATTCTTTTTTTACTTGAAAAAGAAATTCTGTATCTTTGTATCATTTTTTTCAATTCAGCATTTTGACTTATCCTATCCTAAAGGATGAATCTGTCAAGAAATGATAAGCTTGCTATAATAATATTGCCATTTCTATCTCACTTTATAATTTATAAATTAATTCATTCACCATTATTCATTCATTCATCAAACATTTATTGAGAGCTTTAAGCAGCACCAGGTTTCATGATAAGTGCTGGGGATTCAGAAAAGAAGTGTATGTGACCCCCATCCTGAAACTCATAAACCAAGCTCATAAAGATATGTCAGGAAGCAGGTGCAGTGCTGTATTCCTGGCATTGCAGATAGGAAGAAAGGTGGCATAAAAGAAGAAACGGTCAGCTTTTTCTCAGGGGTGAAGAAAGATGCATGTGTCAAGAGTAACTTCCTAGCTTGTTTTAGTAGTGTTTAGTAGTGGTAGTAGTAGTAGTAGTAGTAGTAGTAGTAGTAGTAGTATTTTTATTATCTTGGCAAAAGCATAGTCAGTATCATAGTCATCTATGATGTATGGGACTCTGCATAAATATTTTTGGTGAGGATATTTGTCTATACATGCAATTTGGTTAAAACATAAATTATAAAGTTAATAGGCCCACATAAAGCAGAGCATTTGATTGATGAAGATTTAGAATAATGGATAGAGGAGGGATAGTTATGCATTTGTTTATTCTCTAATCATGGTACTTTGAGATTCTTCACAGAACCTGGGCACCATCTTCACATATTAAGGTCCTGGAGCCATCTCACTTGTTCTTTATCATCAAATGTGCCATTCTTGCAAATTGCATATCTCCCACCACAAGAAAAACATAGCGTATTCATAATGTCATGGCTCTTTGGGACCTGTCTATGTTGAAACAATATAGATCCTCTTGCACCTGTAGTTTTGTATTATTGTTTACAACCAGTTACCAGTTATAACATAACTCATGATATATTGTCTTCCTTCAAGCCACCTATGGACACTGGCTTCCAGTGACTCTCTAAGGTGGTTACTATGCTTTGTCAATCATGACCACAGAGGCCAGTCTTACCCAGAGTATGCAGGAAAATTTGAATGGTACTCTATTTTGTGATCATGTTACATTCACAGAGTTCTGAGGCATAAAGATAGAATACTACATCTTCCAAATATATGCCTTCTCTTGAACTTTTAAGGCTGTACATACTGCATACCTCTAATGTGATCTCTTGTAGTGTTGACTCTCCTGCCTCCCATACACATACTGTCGCCACCAGGGAAGAATGTGGAGCAAGAAGAGCAGCCCAATTAGTGCAATAAACGTCTACCTTTTATCCAGAATGATTTAAGACCAACCCTGGAGAGATCAATGCCTTACTGCCTTGATCAGAGATAAGAAAAGCAGTAACTGATGTTGCAGAGAAATGATCTCTGAAGAGATAGGCTTGGTCAAGTCTTAATTGCATAATTAGATTGGCACAGAGCTAGTGATGGGGGTGGGTGGCCACCCCAGGTATCAGTGGCAGAGGATACAGGGTAAAAAGCACATACCTCTACCCCAGCCATCCCGAGGTGCTGTAGAAAGGAGGTAATACCCTGGCTAATAGATGAGTGACAGCTAATTCAAGATCTATATGCAGTGCAAGCCCAAGGCTTGGCAGTGAATTCTTGTTAACCTGTTGTTGGCCCAGAACCCTGAACTTGTCCTGTGCTTGCTATGAGTGAGAGTCACCCCAAATCATTCTGGCAGCTCAAGTTTGCCCCATCCCATCAAAGAAAAATCAAAAAAAAAAAAAAAAAGAAAAATCATACTGACCTGTGGGAATAATGTACTAACTAGGCCATCCTTCTGGAAGTGGGGCCAATTGATACCATTGTTAATTAGGTATAAATGCCAGAGCAACTTGGGACATCTGGTTGACCCCACACAGGAAAGATGGTCAGACAGTGCTCTGAAAGAGAGAAATAAATGTCGTGGTTTGGGATTAGGGTCTTCTACCTGGGTTGCACTTCTGATCTTAACTGATTCCAGGCCCTGGAGGGAGACTTAGAACACTTTGAGGAAGTATTCCAAAGCCCTGGGCCTACTGAAGCGCTGGGTTTGGGCAGAATCCCATTTGCCAAAGTCTAAGGGTGGTACTTATTACTGTTATATTACAAATAGAGAAACAGATTTAAGAGGCCAAGTGCCTTGCTCTGAAACATACAAATAATTAAGGGAATAAACAATGAAATCTAGGTTCCAAAGCTCCAAAGCTCAAAGCTCCAAACAAATGCTCTTTCCTGCAAACAACCAATTAATTTAACATCAGCCCAACCCTGCAAAATCTGAAGGATAATTTATGGCATACAGAAAATTTTACTGCATGATAGAAGCCAGATTAAAATGGACTTTTATTTAGTGTCTCAGGTTATGTGAGACAGTGTGCCCCTTTGAAGGCAAGGATGCTAACGACTCTTTAAAAACATCTTGAATGTGTGCAGCCCTTAACTTACAACATTCCTGGGGGTTCAGTCAGACGATCCTTACCACTTTTACTTCTCAGCTGGAAACATATAGTTCAGAGAGTTTGACTGTTCCCTTTCAGTACCAGCCTCTGCTACTCCAAAGCTTGGGCTCTGCTTACTGATTCTCCCTGAGTATTTTAACCATATCAAACAACCTGTTACTCAGCATTCTTCAGGCTTAACTACTGATTACCGTTCTCAGTTTCCTCTAGTTTCAACTCACATCCTGCTCATAGTGAGTTACTATGGAGACATGACATATTATTGGTTTCTCTGTAGGATAGTGACCCGGCATATTTAAAAATGTTCTAGGTTCCTTAGCAACTCGACTGGCATTATCTGCCTTTGCCTCCATGAGCTGTTCTTTTGCTGCAGCAAATGAAATGTGGATCATGGGCTAGCTTCTGGGGATGGCAATGGAGTTATTAAAAGGAAGTGCGTATTAACATGCATCTAATATAGACTCCATTCCATCAAATGCCTGTCCCCTGTTTGCTGGAGCATTTTTGATAACGACTAACAGTGATGAAATAGGAAACTAGAGGATTTGACCTTCAAAACTTTAATTCCTGTCACTTGCTTGCTGTGAACTTTGAATGTTATTAAACTCTCCTCTGAATCTCAGTTTCCTTATATCGAAAATAGAGCTTAAGATTTTATCTCCCTCACAGATATTTTAAAAAAGCAGTCAATTGTGTATGTGGAAATACTCTATATGTGACAGTCTTGTGTTACTACTTTTAATACTGTTCCAAGTGTTCATTTTTTTTTCCAGTGAAATACTGGTGTGGTACAGAGCCTAACATTAGGCACCAAAGAAGTTAATGGTGCCCCACCAGCCATTGGATAGAGGTCACTATTAGATTGAGAGATGAGAGATGAAAGCAATCAAGTTGTTCCATTCAAGGGTTCGGGTCAGTTCAAGGGCTGTGGGCAGGTAATATGCAAGGAATACACCAGGGCCATCAATAGTACACACTCTGGTAAAGAAGGAGAGAGTGAATTGGGGTAGCCAGGGAAGGCATCTAAGACTGTATGAATATCTTAGGGGGGGGCGAGCACCCTCTGTGAGTTTGCCACTCCTTCCTTGTGTGGCTTTGTCTCACTCTACTGGCCACAACTGTTGGATTCCAGGCATGCAGTCGTAATCTCACAGGTATGTTCATATTGTAACTCCAGCATTTACTACTTCTGTGACCCTTAGCTTCAGTTTTCCTGTCTGTGTGATGGGCATAATAACAAAATCTAGTTCAAAGTGGTATTGAGTGCCTGCAACTCAGTGTGTACTCAATAAACCTTAGCTCTTAGTATTCCAGGACATATGCCTCCTGTCTTTGTGCCTTTGCACAAATGTTTCCTTCTTTGTTTTTGTCTCCATGGTATCATTATGATTCCAGGTTCAACTCATAGGCATCTCTCTAAGAAGTCTTCCTTGATCAGTCTTACTCCCTCTTTTAATCATCTCCAGAAGATTTGACTCATCTGTATGTTGTGTATATGTGTATCTATTGTGTCTTGTAAATTCCTTTGTGATAAGCTAATTGTATTGCACATTTCATTGTTTATATTATGAATATAAATGAAGACCAACTCAAGTGAGAAAAGCAAAGACTATTTATTCTAACTTTGCTACAGCAAGGGAGTAGGCCATCATCGCTCTTTTGGTAGAGACTCAAAGGCATGCAGAGGAGTGGAAAAGATTTATAGTTGAAAAAAGAGAAGGTTTCAGGGGTGTCCTGATCAGAGGCTCTTGGTATGGGGAAGCTGGAGGCAGCCTAACTAGAAATGGCATGTTCTGTGTGATTGGTCGTGGGTGTATGCTTGACTTTTTCTGCTTAGTCATAAGCTGGAAATAGGGACAGAAATTAGGAAAGCTGCTAGTTATTAATCAAGTCCTGGCAATTTGGGGCTATTATGGAAGTTATTGTTTAGCTTCCTGGGTTGTCACTAGAGATAGAAAGCAATCTGGCTTCCTCCAAGTCTGACTTAGAACAGGCTGACTTTCCAGATTGTTCATTGTGGATAAGAAGTTAGTTTCCTGGGCAGGTTACTGCTGATTGTGGGACAGAGTTCTATTTTTATATATATTTTAGCCATTGTCCATTTATATATTCAGTCTCTCAACATATTTGTCCATTTAAACTTTTTGTAACCAAAGAATGAATCCTAGCTGTGCATGTACCTCTGGCATCTAACACAGTGTCAGATAAATGTTTGTGGGTTGATAAGTGTGTGGAAGGAAGAGCAGAAGGGAGAAGAGAAAATGAAGGGGGAGAAGAAGAGTAAAGTAAAAAAGGACCCTTCTGTTGAGGGGATGACATATGCAGAAGGACAGGAATGGAACTGAACGCATATCTGGGGAAAACATTAAGCAAATTGACTTGACAGGAAGCAGCGCCTCCTGTGAGTGAATAGTGCTGAACTAAGTTGATTTACAATGACTTTCTGGTTGGGCCTTACCTAGGAGGCCCAAAGAAGAGTCTATCTTTAAGTGGCCAGGAATTAAGGAAAAAGGAAAAATACAGAGAGAGACAAAGGTAACATGGCTGCATTGGAGCTCAGATACTTCAAAATGTAATTGTGGTTGTAAAAAAAATAAACTTGTTTTGAAATATATTGTGGCTTTATTGAGCTTCAGGGAAATAATCTGATATACTACAGTGCCTCTCAAGAGTTTCTTAAATTTTCCGAAAACTTTTCCGTTTATAAACCTGAAAGGATGATCCTTTTGCTGGGTGAAATTTGGGGCCAAAGTTCCTAAAGACAGTGTGTCTGAATGGAATCCTTTCCTGAACCTTTTTTTTTCTTCCAAAATGTGTTCTGGGGATGGGGGTGGGAGACTGGTTTATTAGCTAATTCACCATTGATAAGTTTCTCTGGTTAATTAAGTTTGGAGAATCTCCTCACCCTGTTATCCCTCAGAGATGTGTGATGATGGCATTGCTGTATTGAAGGTCCTGAAAATCTTGCAGTTAGAAAATTTAACTTAAAAAGAATGCATTGTTTCAAAAACTTAACTAACCACAGAATTCTGTTTCTGTGAAATATCCAGTTCTGTAAAATCTACTTGCTGTTTTAAATGTTAATTTGCATGGATGCCCAGATTCCTTAGATGAAGCAATGCAACATGTGTCTGTGTGTCTGAAAACCTTGTTCACCACGGTGTCTTTTTTTTATTGTTTCTATTTTTCAGTTTGATAGGTGCCTTTATAACATTATCTCTTTTGATCCTCAACTTTCTAGTGAGATAATGAGAGGAGAGATCCTCATTCCCATTTTATAGTTGAGAAAACTAAGGCCCAGAATGGTTCATGTGCATAAAGACAAAAGAATAAAAAGTAAATAAATACATGAGTGATTAAGTGCATATGTGGGCTGGACATTTATAATTGGTGTGGAGATTTCTCCAGTTTTACAATTTCAGTGATTTGACAAATGTCTCTTGTGTGCCTCCTTTGAATCAACCACTTTGCTTGAGAATGCACAGTACCTGACCTCAACAAATCCACAGGGTACTTGCAGAAATTGGAAACAAATACTAAGTAGAATCCCACTCACTATAATCAAGGAAAGCTCCAAGATGTTATAGAAGCAAGAGGGAGTCTTTATTTAAATTAGGAAAAGGGTCCCTTCAGTGGAGATAAACCATGTGGGTGCAGAACATGGTGAACAGGCTGCCTTGTGCAAAGGAAATCCCACACTAGGGTGTAAGGCATGGTGAGAAGCATCAGAGTTAGGTGCTACTCATTCACTCTTTCTCCTTTTGCATGGAGGGAAATAGTACCTGTCAGCATTGGGATATCTCCAAACTTAGTGCTTGAGCAAAGTGCTGTTTGGAGTGGAATGGAAAGTCAATAGAGCCTTCTAGAAGATGTACCATGAGTTCATTTGTGGAGGATGAATAATTATTTCAATAGTGGACAAGAAGATTGGAGTAGACAGAGGGAATATCATGCTTGAAGGCCCTGTGGGGACCAGCACTTTTAGGATCTGGGAGGAGACCAATGTATGAGAGGTAGGGCAAAGTTGAAGAGGAGTTTCCAGGGATCCAAAGTCCTGATTCAGGAAGAGTTAAAGGAATCGTGATCTTAAGGGCAGGATAGGAAAGAGTTCACTTCCACATCGAGAGACAGATGCAGTACAAGGCACACGATGTTCTTCAATGACATGTACTGAAGAGTATGGAAGGGAGACCGGAAACCAGAGCAGCTGTCCTTGTTAGGCTCAGAAATGTTAGCCAGTGACTGAATTTCCTTTGAACTACTTTCACTGTTACATGTATTTATGGTGCAACTACTATAAGCCAGGCATTTGAGGTGAACACAGCCTCAAGCACAGACACGGTTATTACAATGCTATGGGGGTGAGTATTGTACAGGTAGAGAGGAAGAGTCACAATCCAGAAAGCAGCAATGGAGGATCTTGAGAATGAATAAAATTGTATCCAGGTGGAGTGAGAGCTTCCTCCAATACAAATCCACTTTCAGATTTGGAAAAGTCATTCTCTTTGAGTAGATGAGTCTCCTGAAATATATACCATCTGCGTGTCCCTGCTTCCAGGCTAACATAGCCCTGGGGCAGGCTGGGTGTCCTAGTTGAGATTCCTCAGCTACTCACTCTTGAACAGAAAGACCTTGCAGAATCATTTACCCAGTCATGAGTGGAGAGGGCTTTCCAGATAGTGGGAATACCAGGAGAAAAAGTACTTAGTCCTGAAAGACTATGGGAGAACTGGGGAACCCAAAGAAGTTTGTTTTTGCTGGGGGTGGGGTATACGGAGTAAAGCACAGAGAAGTGAGAGGTAAGGCTATGTTAGGGGCAAGGTTAGATTATGCAGATCCTTGCTTGCCATGCAAAGAGATTATGGGCTTTATGCTACAAGCCAATGCTTCATATAAGACCATACAATGTCTCTAGGATACTGTATTAGAATCCCCTGGGCTACTATTAAATACTATATTTGGGTTCCACCATATATCTGTATTAGAGTCATGGAATGTGGGCCCCAGTCATGTGTGTATAACAATTTCCCCAGGTGATTTTTATACCTGTGAAAGTTTGAGAACCATGCTGTGACAGCTGGAAAATCATAATCTAAGAAGGCATATTGTTTGATTTGTGTTTTGGAAATATCCCTTGGCTGCTGAGACAATGTGGCATCGGTGTGGGAAAAGCTGATGAAATAAAGAGGATAGGCATAAAAAGCCACCTGAGCTTGATGTGTTTTAAGCAAACTTCATCTGAGAACCCTGTGCCTCTTCCTCAGAAGAGTCAAATTATGACCACTATGGACATCCAAGTATTTGCCAACCTGGGTGCCATTGTTATAATTCCATCAGCACACAGGCATCATTAAATTTTTGTGGATAATGGTGATGATTCAAAAGAGCCCTCTGTTGGTATGCAGGTAACACTCATGACTCAAATATGAGTCAAAAGCACTTAGAGGTTTATTCGTGCCTGTTTTTTCCTCATTAATTAATGTTTCTCACGGGCTCTTATTCATGATGCAATGAAATTGGTTTTGAGCATCCAAAAACCATATAATGAATTGCATTCATTTTCAATTGCAACAATTAATTGGTCCCAGTCAATCATTCTCCTGGATGTGATTAGCCACTACAATGGTAGTGGTGGGTAGATGGTTAGTCACGGACGAGTTGCAGGTTGGATGTTAGACTAATTGCTAAAGATCTTTGGTGGGCTGCACCTTTAGGTCAGAGCAGCACTTCAGGTCTGGAGTTACATCCAGGAAACTTGAACCCCAAATTGCTACAATTGGACATACCATTGGGTCATTTTGGATAACTAATACACATTCTATTCCACAGATGCACTTGCCAGTCTGTGAGACTCAATCACTTAAGGATGTTTTAGTCAAGACCAAATTCCCTCTTCAGCAATTTTAAGGAGAGCTTTGGTGGTTCATTCAGAGCTCAGAGACAAGAAGGCTAATAGCCTCATGGGACTACAAGGACATTAGACATCTACTCTCTCTCTCCTTTTCTGAGACAGAAAATTTTCTCTGTTACTTTGTTTCCCTATAGACAATGTTCCTTGATAAGGCACTTGTTTCTGAGCCCTTACAGGTTTGTGTTAACACTGCATCAACTTTAAGCCCAGATCTACCCACTCTATATGATCTTAGAGGTTTGCTTCCCACGTTTTGGTGTTTATCAGCCCAATTTTCAAAAGAGAGGTTGAGCTTCAAGGCTATGGTTCTGCAATTCATCCAATCATCTTTGGCAAGTATGGGGCATAATCTGGCCAAACATATAGTTCTAGGCACTTCTTCAGCAGGAGGGGCAAGGAACTTCCAAGAAGGGGAACTGAACTAGGTGTGTAGAAAAATGATAAAAGCAGACTAAGGTCATATAGTATCTATCTTAGACATCTCAAGTACTCACCACCCAACCCACAGAATTTACTATTTAAAAGAAATAGTATCTACCCTTTCTTTATAAATGTCCTTATCTTAAAGCATCTTTACCAGAGACTGGAAAAATCATAGCAACTTTATCCTGAAGAGGACATAAATATCTACCAGATGTCTCCTCCTGCTTGAGCCCTGAAAAGGAGTAGGAGAAATAACATGTATGTGTATGTCTTATGTATTCATATATATGTGTATATATATTTATTTACATATGTGCATGTGTGTGTGCATATTTCCTCAAGTTTTTATTGAAATTCCAGTTAGTTTACATATGGTGTAATATTAGTTTCAGGTTTAGAATTCAGTGATTCAACACTTCTCTACAACACTTGGTGCTCATCACAATAAGTGCTCTCTTTAATCCCCATCACCTATTTATTCATACTTATGCTATATTGTCAGAGATGAAAGAAACACAACCTTTATCCTCATCTAGTGAGGGTGATGAAGACATTCAGAGACTATTGTAAAATAGTGGGGATGTGTAGTGACAGGGATATATTTGGAAAGGATGAGTCTTAAAGGATGAATGGGAATACATGTAGAAGAGGAGAAAGGTGATTTCAGGTTGGGCTATAAGAAGGTGGCCTGAGCCAGAGAACAGAAGGTGAAAGAGCGTGCTGTGTTCTAAGGATCCCCAAATAATTGGGCATTTGTGGAAGGAGATGGGATTTGAGACTGAAGAGATAGTTGTGGGCAAAGTAATAGAAAGATTTGATGACACACTAAAAAATTTGGCCTGTATTGGGCAAATCATTGTTTTCATACTATACATCAGGGGTCTCTAGTGTACTGCTGATTTAGCTTAGAGTCCCCATGTAAGAACAAAATATCTCCAGATGGGGGTTGAGAAGTTCCTTGGGGGATTTCAATGTCTACTAATTTTGAGAACTGTTCCTATGAGATATGGAGGCTCATGGGAAGGCTTTTCCAAAGGAAAAAAAGTTGATATAATTGCCATCATAAAATGCCATGGTCTGTTGGAAATAACTGACACCTAATCTACTTACACCCTACTGAGCTATGGCTTGAAGTCTTTCTGCTGGAAGAATTTGAGGATTCAGAACTAGATGAGAGTGAAATCTCGACTCTCAGGCTGTCTTGTGAGCTCTGCACTGGTCCACTAGGTATATCTCCTGTTGATTAGAGATTCTGGAATGTGTGAGGTGACACCAAGAAATACTTTTGTAGAAGAAAGTGTCAGGCACTTCAAAGCCATGTTGTGTCCAGGACTCTGGCTTCTTATTTTACTTCCAGATGAGTGAACTTAAGTCAGTCACTTTACCTCTCTGAGATACGGATTCCTTGACTATAATATGGAGATGCTGAATAAAAATGAAATATATGTGTATATTGCCTATAATTTGTAAAGTGTTACAAGACACCTCAGTTGGCTCTAGATAACTCAATTTTTAAATGAATTTGACAGAAGAACCAAGGTAATAACAGTTACTTTCTATTCAGACCTTAATATGTACACAACATTAAATTGCATATTTTGGACAACTTAGTTTATTTAACTTAATTTATTCATCAACCATAAGATGAAGGAATGATATCTCCAATGTACAAACATTTAAAAAATATTAAGGAATTTTCCCTAAATCCCACAGCTAGTAAGTGGCAACTTCAAATTCAAGTCCAAGTCTTATTAGCTCTAATTATGTGTCCTTACTGCCGAGCTGCATTCCCAATAAAGCCACTGGCTTTGAAATATTGACTTTTATTTTAGTCTTTGAAATTTGCCTTCCATACTGGTGTCTTTTCAATCAACTTTATTTATTTATTTATTTTTAATAATAAATTTATTTTTTATTGGTGTTCAATTTGCCAACATACAGAATAACACCCAGTGCTCATCCCGTCAAGTGCCCCCCTCAGTGCCTGCCACCCAGTCACCCCCACCCCCACTCTCCTCCCCTTTCACCATCCCTAGTTCGTTTCCTAGAGTTAGGAGTCTTCCATGTTCTGTCTCCCTTTCTGATATTTCCTACCCAACTTTATTTTCTGTTTGTAAACAACTTTCTGTATCATAATCATCATCATCATCATCATTATCATCATCATCATCATCATCATCACCTCTTGGAGATTGTTTACTCCCATTGTGGAATAATGAATTATTTGTTAAGACCAAAAAAAAAGACAAGAAGATATTGAAAAATTATATGAAAGATGATTTGATATCCTAGTTAATTGACGTTGCACTAGAGCAAAAGCCTTAGAGAACAGAACAAGTATTCATCATTTCAATAGCAGTTGGTAGAAAATTAGAGAAAATTAATTTTAAAACCTTTTCCCACATGTGTTGGAAATTTGAAAACATCAGGTACAGCTCAAGTGTTATCTCAATCCATGAAAATTGTTGGAAAATTCAATAATTCACTTGCCATCCATCCATCCATCCATCCATCCACCTGTCATCCATATGGTCATTTCCCTTCTATCTTTATATTCATTTACCAACCAGTATCAATTTAATAAGCATACAAAGGATGTTAATTATGCGCTGTAACCCAGCTATCTTTACTGAGTGCCTACTATATACCAAGGCTAAGGGGTGGACTTTTATTGTATGTCACTCCAGTCTAGTGTCAGGCACTTCAAAGCCATAAAAAGAAATATGAGCTGTCTCTAAGAAAACTACCTACTCTTCAGGGATTAAGAAGGAGAAGCCATGACCACAAAAAACAATTAACTGAGAATACATAAGTAATGACATTCCTTCAAAGTTGAAACCATATTAGCTACGTCATGCAGGAAGGAATGTAACTGAGTTCTAAACAAACGTCTTCAAGAGAAACTGTCAAAGGAAAAATAGGAGATAAAACCTTCATCCCCCAGGTTCTAGTTCAAAGATCCCTTCTTCTGGGAAGACTTTGGTGAAGCTTGATTCCCAAAACCTGGATTCACCTTGTTCCCCTGCTGTGATTCACAGCCCTCTGCCCCCACTTCTCTTGCAGTACTTTGTGTCTTCCACTTGTCACCTCTGTATTTCAGGAGACTGTGAGGTGGAGTGGAGGTTTTAGAGACTTCCGTGAAATATAATCTGGGTTAGGATCCCCTCCTTTTCTTATCACATGGTATATCTTAGACAATAATTTTATGAGTCAACTCCTACCAGTATATTTCACCTATTTTACTAAGCACTCTACATAATCCAGTTTAGTCCTCACACACCTTACTTGGCATTTTATGCTATCACTTTTTTTAGTTTTACAAATGTGTAAGGTGGGGGTGGCGGTTAACTAATTTCTCCAATTGCTCTCCTAAGTGGCAGGCTAGTTTCAAGTGTTTGCCTGCCAAACCTCTTCGAATGCTACTCAATTTACTTAGTCATTTGCCAGTCAATCTCCTCCTCTACCAGGTAGGGCTGAAAGTATTTATCCTACAGAGCTCTGATACAGCACTGTAGGCTGTGAATATATTGCATAGTGTAGACTCCATGCCTAAAGGGGGATAGTCCAGCTCTAATCTCCACTCCAGGTTTCTTGCTGTTCCTCCAAGATGCCAGGCTCAATCCTACATTTGTAGTTTTGTCTCTTCTGTGTGCAGCACTCTATCCCCAGCTAGAGATAGGCCTGGCTCACTCACTCCTTTGCAGACCTGGCTTCTATAGGCCCATCAAGTCTCAGCAAAACTGCCGTCTCATGGTTAAGAAGTCTTCTGTTGACTTGAAAATGGACACCCACACGCATCACTTTCTATAAGATCTGAGTTCATTTGTTTTACTTCATATCCTTTTCACTAATGCTATATATTTATTTCATTATTTGGCTCTATTTTCACTTGGTGATTTATTTATTTGTGATTAGTTAAGTAATTTGTTTTTGTTTTACCCATCTCCATTAGTTATAGATTATTTTATTTAAAAAAATTTTTTTTATTTGAGAGAGAGAGAGCATTCAAGAGCTGGAGGGGGCAGGGAGGGGTCCAGGGAGAGGGAGAAGCAGACTCTTCACTAGGCAGGGATCCTAATGCAGGGCTTGATCCTAGGAACCTGAGACCATGACCTAGGCCAAAGGCAGACACTTAGCTGAGTGAGCCACCCAGGTACCCTTAGACTATTTTTACTTTTATTTTAGTGGTTATCTTGGAGACTAAAACACAAACCCCTTATTAGAATGTAATGCAAATGAATAATGTTCCCACCTCTCTGACAGTGTAGGGGCCTTAGAACAATCCACTTCTTTTATTCCTTCACTCATGTTGCATTATTGTTACATTTATTTAAATTCTACCTATGCTTAAAACTCATGATGCTGATATTATTTTGTGAAGTTCATGTCCGTATATGTTTGATCATTTATTTACCAATTTCTTTGACTCTAAATTTTGGGGACAGACACAGCTCATCTGACTTAGGGAAGACTTAAGGTAGGAGTCAACAATTGAGGATATAAGAGGAAAGATAAATGGACAAGCAGGTTAATATTTATCCAGCACCGGAATATAAACATATAGGGTAACCTATATGTATATATGTATGTAATTTATATATATATATGCATGTATGGTGTTATTCTCAGAGAGACAGACAAATATAGTAAATTAAAGATCTAGAGTTCAACCCTAGAACTTTCTGATTTGAAACACTATATATTTTGATACATGGGCCTGCAGCTCCATTTTCTCATGTGACTTGTTTTCAACTGTTGTTGGTTTTTTGTAAAATGCTGGCCGCTGGAGGTGGAAGGAGTGAAGTATTTCTTAAAATAGGTAGCTTTTTATTCTTGGACTCCTTTCCTTCTGCTTATATTTTTCAGTTACTTATTTTTAAGGATTTATTTATCTATTTTAGAGAGAGAGAGAGCATGCACACTCGCAAGTGAGGGGAAAGGCAGAGGGAGAAAGAATGAGTGCAGAGTCCCAGTGCAGGGCTGGATCTCAGGACCCTGAGGTCATGATCTGAGCTGAAATCAATAGTGCAGTGCTTAACCGACTGAGGAACCCAGGTACCCTTCTTTTCAGTTACTTCTTAGGGACCACTAAAGTCATCATCTAAAAAATTTTTTATTTAAATTCAATTTAATTAACATATATTGTATTATTAGTTTCAGAGTTAGAATTTAGTGATTCATCAGTTGCATATAACACTCAGTGCTCATTCCATCACATGCCCCTCCTTCATGCCCATCACCTTATTACCCGATTCCCCACCCACCTCTCCTCCAACAACCGTGTTTGTTTCCTAGAGTTAAAAGTCTTTTATGGTTTGCTTTCCTCTCTGATTTCATCTTATTTCATTTTTCCCTCCATTCCCCTATTATCCTGTTTTGTTTTTTAAATTCCACATATGAAAGCTATCATTTTAATTATGTGTCAGTGGTCATGTCCATTTGAAGAGGGGTTCTTTTTAAGGATGGGATCACTTGATCACTTTAATGTTCTGAAAATGCAGGTTCTCTATCCAGCATCAGAAACCCAGAAGATAGATAGGTTATTTGCAACAAAGAAGGATTGAAGATATACATAACAAACCATAAACCTTCAAGATGGCTTTGAAGCTTAATTTTTTTCACATCAAATGAGGAAACTGTTGGCTTTCAGTTGAGAGCGATTCAGATTCAGGTCAAGTTAGAGTGAATATCTCTCAGAATAATGCCATTTGGACAGAAGACCACTTTCACCTGAAGGATCAGACTCCTAATTATACCTGTGAGCCATTATTCTCATACCTGGGGCTGGAAGAGCAGAGAGGATACTGTTCTCCCATCTCACACTCAACCCCACCTGTCACCTTGGTCCTCTCAGATGCTGTGAGCTGGGGACACCATTCTCCCTGCTACCTGCACTTTGCCCTCAGCAGAGGGGTGGTACGAGGAAGGCCAGTTAACCAGCAATTATAGCACACACTTTGTATCAGACTTAATCAAAATTTGGGCCCCAATTATAGGGAATAGTGATAAAGAAGGTTAAAGAAATCTTTAGGCAAGCAAAAATAGTCTC
This sequence comes from Canis lupus familiaris, assembly GCF_011100685.1. Lineage (NCBI taxonomy): Eukaryota > Metazoa > Chordata > Mammalia > Carnivora > Canidae > Canis > Canis lupus. Next base: position 28,807,959 of record NC_049234.1, on the reverse strand, counting down.
AGAATTTATGGGCAAAATGAAAAAGATACCATTATTACAAATGATCTTCTCTTGGGTTACCTCAGTTGCTAATGTTACTCTTTGAGGTCTCCCTCTCCTCCGCATCCTAGAGAAAGAACATCTCTTCCATCCCTGCGGTCTGCATAGATATACATCCACAAACATGTGCACACAGACACGAGGCGCTAAGCTTACTCTATGTGTCCTGTCTGTCTTAGCCGTAAGGTGATTTGCAGAGCACAGCCATCTGGCCACACATTTGCCAAATGTCAGAGTTACTAAGTCTCACTTCTCAGCCGAGGGAGTCAGGAGTATAGCTCCATATGCAATTTGATATGCGAGTCCAACAGAAGAGTCAATGGTGGGCTTTGGCACACCGGATTAGAACCTATCCTCTAGGACGCTTTAGTTTATAGGAAGTGAAAATACGTACCTTCATTTTTCTGGAAAAATTCTAATGGTGTTTGTGAGTAAATGACATACGCAGCTGTTAAGGGCAACCAAAATATTTCAGACTAATAAAGTCTAAAACTGTATTAATAAAAAGAAGCCTTTTCCTAATGCAAATGGAATGGAATAGAATGTAGTCTGAAAATATTTCCCACATTCTCAATAGAAGTAAAAATTGTTCTGCAAAACGGGAATAAGTGAAAAGGAAAAAGGAAAAATAAATAGGAAAAGGAAAATAAAGGGGACTCTAGATACTAGCATGTGAACCAGTTTAGTAAACTTAAGAGGAGGGAGGCAGAAGGGAGATAACATGTATTTAGCAGTTAGTATGTGCTCAAGACCAGATGCATTTGTCAATGTTTGATAACATATTTCACATTCATTGAAATCTTTTGCGGTAGATATTATAATTCTCATTTTCTATAAGACAAAAATAGTACTACACAAAAACTGTGGGTTTTGAGATCAGGTTTTTTTGGTGAGTCATAACACATGTGGACTATTCATTTTCAGAATGTATTGCTTCATATGTATTGCTATTTGCAGGTTTGGTTCACTGAACCACCATTGTTCAAAGTTACTTAACTCCTGTAATTCAGAAATCTTCAGAAGATGGATTTTAAATCTGATAATTACAGTAACTCATCAAGATGGGAAATGCATATTCCCTAGAAAAAAAGTGAAGAATATCACATTGTTTTCCTACCCCATGAGGGAAGACATTCCAGGAAATACTTGCATTTCAGCTAACATTTCCATCAGGAGGTGCTGATCGTCTTTGAAAGGAGAAAAGTATGCTCCTGTCAGGGTCCAACATCTAGAGAAGGAATTTGCCATCTCCCCAGGGTGACTGATCTCCTCAGACATCATCCTCTTGCATGGTTTCTTTTTAAACTCTTCATTAATTAATATCAGCCCTTCCTCCTTGCATTTCATTCCTCCTCTGGCTGTCGTTAGGTCTGTTCTACAAATTCCTGGCCATGTTTTCCCCCAACTCTTTTTCTGTTTCCCACGTATTCCTGATTTTAGTTCCAGTTTTGGGGTGCCTGGGTGGCTTAGTCAATTAAGCATCCAACTCTTGGTTTTGGTTCAGGTCATGATCTCAGGGTCTTGAGATCGAGCCCCAAGTTGGGCTCCATGTTGGATGTGGAACCTGCTTGGAATTCTGTCTCTCTCCTTCTGCCCCCACCCCCTCTCTCTTTAAAAAAAAAAAAAAAAGAATAAAAGGTCTTTTTGGTTTTTTGTTTTTTTTTTAATATAAAAGGCCTTTAAAAACATTGATTCCAGTTTTTATTTTCTGTTACAGCCAGAAAATGTTTAACTGAAACAACTTTCCTTGCATAGTTATTGTTCCTGGCTATATCTTAGATTCCTCGTTGGATCCAATTCTTTCCATTTTGTTTTGTCGTTGTGTTTTTTAGCCAGTACTCAAAAGTAAGATACCAGGACTTACTATACTAGATATCATTAACTCATTGTTCAACTCTTTGGTATATGAAGAGATCTCTCTACACTCTTTTTTTAAAAAAAAGATTTTATTTATTTATTCATGAGAGACACACACAGAGAGAAAGGCAGAGACACAGGCAGAGAGAGAAGCAGGCTCCATTCAGGGAGCCCTATGTGGAACTTGATCCCAGGACTCGGATCATGCCCTGGGCCAAAGGCAGGCATTCAAACACGGAGTCCCCCAGGTGTCCCTCTCTATACTCTTTCTGAAAATTGTTTCATGCATGATTTATATAAACAGGCTTGTGCAAAGGGTAGTTTGAAAGAGTAGGGAGTTCCCTGGGCTCTGGAATCCAAAGATCTGGTTTCCAATTTCTCTTCCACTATTTTCTAGCATGTGATTTGGGCCAATGACATAATGTCCTTGGGTCCGCTTCCTGTGTTGCAAAATGGGGCGATAATCATACTTGCTATGACTACTCCTGTGTGATTGGTTTTACTGGTTACGCTACAGGAATAGGGGGAAGATGTGCTGAGGGATTGTTCAGTGTTTGAGAGCAGGAGAGGAGAATTTACATTTCTTGTGTGTCTGCTCTAATATATGAAATGAATGATGAAAGCAAAAGAGAAGTGTCTGGCTTTCCACTGGGTTATTCCCAGAGTCCTAAAAGAAAAAGAACGCATAGGAGAATTGAAAGGAGCAAGAGGAGTGTTGCTGGTTTAGGATACAGCTTGCTGGTTGCAGAACTAGGCAGGTGCTCCTGGGATTCTGGGGACCTGCAAGAGGTCATGTTCAATAAACTTGGACAGAGTTCCCTGGTTACTCCTGAGGGTTCTCAGGAAAGATCCCTGCCTGCTGACTGTAGCTGTTGTCTGATACCCCTGCACTCAGAAATAAGGAAATAGAAACTCCTCTGATGCAGTACTCAAGAAAGATGTGTCACTGGCTGATGTACTAATGCTCCCTTGTAAATGCAGCTTCTAGACAAGAAAAGCTCTCCAGCTTACATGTCTGTCAACCCCTTCAAAGCTGAGCATGTTCCTTCTTTTCAGCTCCATCCTTTAGATTCTCCACCTTTCTCTCTTGAATAGTTATATCCTTTCACACCTCTGGGCTGCACATATGCAAGTCTTTGGCTTATCCTTTTGCTCGAAGGAGTGCCTTTATCTTGTCTTCTGCTTATCCAATTGGTGAACTTTAACTCTTTTAAACTGGTACATTGCACTCAGGTCAAGCCTCAAATTCTCAGGAAAGGTTGTTTTTGCTCCTTGCAGACTTTGTTAAATGGCTCCATGCCACTTTTCTATCATCATCCTTTGTTTTCCCCTTCACATCTCAACGTGACAATGGACTTCTTGTGGGCATGTGTGTTATCATATTTATAATTCTATTCCCAGCACCTTAGTGCAGTTCTGGCACACGGTGGATGCTTAATAACTGTAATTTGAATGAGCAGTCATATCATCTGTCAATCCTTTCTATGATTCTATTGATGGTTGATTTTATTATTTAGATTTATTCATCTAATAAACCATGTCCACTCTTTTCTGAAATGGTCAATATTATCACTAACATGTTGAGGCAACACATAAATTTCTATTCTTTCTCCAGCACAATATTAATAACTATTTCACATGGAGCATTTAATATGTGTAAAATCAGGAGTGGTGCCTCTTTTGACAGAGTTACAGTGAGTACCCAGATCAAAATGGAGTATTTACCTGCAAAGTCATTTGAAGAACGGAGAATGCTAGGTATGTGTATAGGAGAGGTCCTTTTCCTGGCACCAACTCTTTTGTATGATCAGGACAACAGAATCTAGCTCTGTCTATCTGCCTATTGCTTTAGAGAAGAAGAGAAAGGGAGAAAGAGAGGGTGATTTATTATGAGGAACTGGCTTATGGATAACGAAGGCTGAGAAGTCCCATGATCTTCCATCTGCAAGATGGAGAAAGCTGGAGAGCGGCCAGATAAAGCTGGCAGCATACAGTATATAATATGTATACAAAATATGTGTGAATTGACAATTTATGTTAAAGGTAAGCTTCCAATCAACAGTTGATTATTAGTAGTTAAATTTGGGGAGAGTCAAAATTACACATAGATTTTCAACTATGCAAGATGGTTATGTCCCTAACTCCTGTGTTGTTTGAGAGTCAACTGTAGTTGGTTGCTAAGGCTATCATAAAGCAAAGTCTTTCCCCATGGCAAGTTTTTGGGCTGAGTCCTTAGAATATTTGCCTCAGCTCAAAAGTTTGTGGTTCCACTGGTGAGGACTTAACTAAGGCCCATCTCCTATATGGCCTCTGGGCTCTATCTATTATATCTATGTGTCTATTTTCATTTTTTTAAGGTTTTATAAATTCCAATTTGTTGATATATAGTGTTATAGTGTTAGTATCAGGTGTGCAGTAAAGTCTAACACTTCCATTCATCAGCTGGTGCTCATCACCAGTGCCCTCCTTAATCCCTATCACCTATTTCACCATTCGCCCCACCCACCTGCCCTTTGGTAACCACCAGTCTGTTCTCTATGGTTGAGTCTCTTTCTTGGTTTGTCTGGGCTCCATTTTAACACCCCCTGACATAAATGACTCCATTTCATTTCACCTTACACACTGGTAGGTAGTATCTGATTGACAGGTTTATATAACAAAAATTTATATGAAACATCCAATGCAGTGTGTGGCATATAGCTGGATCCCAACAAATACTTTGTTTCTCGTGTATTCATTCCTTTCATACTCTCTATTACAATTATTTTTTTCCTCTGTATCCAATGGAGATTCCTTCTTTCCACTTACAGGAAACTTTGCTTTTGCTTTTATTTTTTAACAGAGTTGTGCACTAATGCATTTCCTCCTCAGAAGTGCTCTTGTTAATATTACCCTGAATGGTAAGTGTAGAATTGGATTACACAGTAAGTGCATTCAAGTCTTCAATTATTAATAATGAGTGGCCAAGCAATTAACAAGTCAAGGTACATTTGCTGGGAAGTACATGAATGTAATATTTTTATTCAGTGATCAGAGCAGCAATTTCTAAATTTCATCTGACCATCCACAAGTGGAGAATATTACTCTCCCAGTGGTGTATCCATTTTTATTCTCAGTGAGACTTAGGTTACTTGAAATCCAAGAGCTCTCAGATGGAATTTTATTGGCTTGTACTCACTCATATTCCAGGCTGTATTATGAGCACCACACAACATACAATCTGATACAGTACGATGCTGGCATGATAATCTGACAAATATTATTAACCCCATGCACGAAGGCAGTTGAGGTTACGACATCTTTCAGTGTTACTCTGGAAACATGCATGTTGAAATGTTGTTTTGTAATCAAAGAATCAATGAGTTGGTAATCTTTATCGGGATTCTTAACACTAAATTCATTCAGGATTCAGAAATTGAAATGAATGGGTAAAGCAGGCCAGATTTAAGAAAACATTAGTAGGCAGAAAAAGTGGGAAAATGGTTAACAGGAAGGTGCATGATCCATCTGAAGGGGTGGTCAGTATCTAGCACATGGGAGATCTTGGGCTTTTTAAAGAGAAAAGAGAAGTCTGAATCTTTTATACAACACCTCTCATTTTTTAATGTTGGCAGCTAATTCCATTGTTTTTTGTTTTGTTTTGTTTTGTTTTTGCAATATGCTGTAGAACAAAGTATCTTTGCAGGCTGGCTATCACTTTAAACTTCTGGTCTTAAATGTATCAAAGATCAGATTGATGTCTATATTATTGTTTTTCCCTAGACAGTGAAGGGAAAAATTACAGGGCAGAAGCATGCTCCTTCTTGGTCAGTGATTTTATTCATCTCCAGATACTTGCATCGTGATGACTCTAATAACTTCCCAAGGGCAGGGATCTCTGTTCATCTCCTTCTTTTGGAGATTGCAAAAAACACGAATAGAAACATACAAAATGATCAGGTTGTTTTTTCTATGCCTCTGGGCAGCTCATCAGGAGCCAGCTACTGCCTGTAATAGCATGCCACTCATTCTTCTGTTTGCTCTGCTCTTTTCAAATCGGGTGGATGTTATTTCCCCAAGCCTTCCCTGACCTCCTCTGTCTTCTGAAGCACTCAGTCTGGGGGGCCGTGCAGTGTTAGTTAGGAGCTCAGGTTTTGGAATTTGGTTGACCTGGCTTTGATTCTCAGTGAATCACTTACTAGGTTGGAGAGTGGCCTCATTGTCTGAACCTTTCTAAGCCTTGGTTTCAGTATCTGTCCAGTGGGGATGGAAATGTTTAAACCATGGAATTAGTGTTTTAAATGAGAAGATTACATGGTACCTCCCAAAGTTTCTGACACATAATAGCCGCCTAGAAAATGGTCTTTTGTGTGCTTAGGCATATATATATGACATACGTACTTCAGTGAAACGAGTACTATAAAGTATGTAATGTGCAACGTATTATAGCTCTTATATTAAATACCAGTTATGCTTCGCTTCCCTATCAGATCTGCTCTGGGGTAGCCAAGAGTATGTCCTTTTTTTCCCCTTAAGATTTTATTTATTTATTCATGAGAGACACAGAGAAAGGCAGAGACACAGGCAGAGGGAGAAGCAGGCTCCTTAAAGGAGCCTAATGTGGGACTCCATCCCAGCACCCTGGGTTCATGACCTGAGCCAAAGACAGATACTCAACCACTGAGCCACCCAAGTGTATGTCCTATTGATTTCTGTCAGTCCCATTCTCAGCACAGTGCTGGCACACACAAGGCATCTGGTGAAAAATTACACATTTACTAACCTGCCTGGGTTTGCAAGACTCTGGTGACAACAGGATGATATCCCCCCTACTCTGGTCTCCTTTCCTGGTCTTTATTCAGCATTAATTTTTTCAAAGTTCTCTTGGCTACACTTTTCCTCTAGTTTTTCTCTGGGACCAATTTGGGGGCAGCTAGAAGAAGACAGGACAAAATTATTAGTGGAGGAAGAACAGAAAGAAAGAGGAAGAAAGAAGAGAGTTGATAGAATCTGGTAAGGAAAAAAACCCACAAAAACTGGGTAAGATTTGAAAGGATGAGACGGAGGAGGTTGAATGAGAAGAAAGGAAGACAAGACTAAGAAAATAAGAAGTGGGAGGAAAATAGAGGGATAGCCTGTCAGTCGGGATTAACTAGGTTATGCTGTGGCAATAAAACAATCTGAAAACCTCTGCGGCTTAAGGCAACAGAGGTTTTATCTCTCACTACATGCTCCTTGTGGGTCACCTCCAACTCTGCCTGACACGCTCTTTCTTCCAAGACCCAGACAGATGGAGCATTGCCTTCTGGAACATTGCCAGTCTCATGGGGATGGAGGAGAAATGTCCTAAACCACGAGTGATTCTTAAATGCCCAGATAACTTAGACACACATCAGTTCTGTTGATACTCTTTGATCAAAGTGAGTCTGTCCCTCCTGGCATCAACGTGGTAGAAAATGTATTCTCCCCAGAAAGGGGGGTGACTGAATCATTTGAAGAGTAATGCAATCCATACAGATGTAGGAAGAGGAAAATATATTGAACCATGGAAATTTTAGGAAAATCAAAGAAATATTTGGGAAGGTGGATGAAGAGAGATGAACATCAGGAGATGAAATTAAAGGGGAAGAAGAGATATAAACGAGAAGAGAAGAGGATAAAGAATAGAGGTCTCCCAGGGGTAGGACTGATAGTATGGTAGTGTTCCCACACCACATGACATGGGGACTGAGTAGGGCCTTTCCAGTCTCGTAATCCTAGGCTCATCTTCTGATGAGCTTCATAACCTGGGTGACTTTATTTAACCCTCCCGGTGCTCCATTTATCCACTTGGATTTATGGCTTCAGTCTCATCATGCAATTGAAACAATGAAATAATATAAATAATTGTGAGATTAGGTGTTGATTTTGGCTTTTTCTGCCACCACAGGAATTACAGACTAGGGTCTCTGGTTAGGGAAAAAGGACTGTCGTGTGTGCCATCTCCTAAAGAAAGCTGCCAAGCAACAAGCTGTGGAAATGGGGAAGAATCTGGCTACTGGTGGTCACCATCTTAAGTTACACCCTGCTTGCCTCTGCAATAGAGAGGGGAGAGGAGAGGCAGAGCCAGAACCAAGAATTGTTGTCCTTTCAGACATGAAGCTTTTGTTAACATGAAGCTTTTCAGACATGTAAGCTTTTGAAAAGACATGTCTTTTCCTTCCCATGGGTACATTTATCTCTTTCCCAAAGTCCATGTGATTGGGGATATCTGGCAAGAAAGGAGAAGGCAGGCATCATGTAACCCTGAGGGATGGTACTAAGTCATGGAATTATTATTCTTTTTTCACAGATAAGAAGAGTGAGGGCCACAGTACAAAGATCACTCAAGGCCAAGAGGGAGCCAGGATTCCAGCCAAGGTAACCTGATTTTACAGTCATCCATCCTTTAACTATCCATCTCTTTAACCTTCTTGGCCAAAGGAGGAATAGTGATTGATCATCTTCAAATGTATTTATCTCTATATTCTCATGGCCAATCTGGGAAGGACTCTGGCTGCTTTGAGAAGGATCCTGCTTCTAACCTAATACCAGTGCCCTGTTCTCCCATCCCTTAGATTTCTTGTAGGATGGTATCAATCCCTTTCCATGCTTCTGCTCTTCCTAAGTTTTAGCTTACCTTTCAAAAGAATATAGCCTAGATAAACACATAAAATTTAAAAATGATATAGACAACTACAAGCTGGCATGAATTTTTCTCTCTCCCTCACTATGTGTGTGTATACATATATATATGTATACACATATATGTGTATATGTACATGTATATATATACATATGTGTGTATATGTGTATACACATATATATGTATGTATACACACACGTGAGTGTGTGAAATTTGTAATATATATAGTACTGTATATGCATAATTCATAATTCATATGTATATATCAGCATGAATTACATACTATAGGAAAGAATAGTATATGGATGTTCCCAAACTAACATGTACTTATATCTCCAGCTGTGGAAAATGAGGACTATAAAGTAATGTATGACAATAAAAAAAATCCCTTCTTTTTAAAAATAGTTTTAAAATTGGATAAAAATGTATCTCTTGAGTGTTGTAATTGGAAAACAATGGGTGATTCTACCCAAATGATTTTGTCATTTTCTTTTCTCTCTCTGTCTCTGTCTCTGTCTCTGTCTCTGTCTCTGTCTCTGTCTCTCTCTCTGTGTCTATTACATGCCAGTCCATTCACTGAGACTTGATGGAAATCTGAGGAGAAGAGGCATATTAACAGACTCGCAGAAAGCTGTCTGACCTTGTTAGGAATGAGAACTCCAGAGAAAAAAAATGTCAATGAATCCAATGGTCAAAGACCACTTTCTACTTTCTCCCAGCCATTCACATTACAAAGAATGAAATTGATTTGAACCTGTTTTAGATGATTGTTTTTACAAGTTTCTTGGCTAGCCAGAAAAAGCTACTTTTGTGATGCTTTTGGAGAAACAAAAGAGTGCTCAGCACCTGCAGAGTAGAGATAAATAAACAACCCACTTTTTCAGGAATATCCTGAACTGAACTATTCTTCGCAGCTTTAGGATTGGTTGCCCCTTCCAACCCCCACCCCCCATACACAAAAAGAAAAGAAACGACAACCAAAAATGATGCAGAGAAATGGGAACAATATAGCACTGGATTTCTTTTTTCTCCTTACTAGGCAACAATAGCTCCTCGAATATTTGAAAGGGAGGACCAGACACTCAAACCGTATGGGCATTCTTGTTCAGAATTAAATATTTAAAAACCCAAAACAAAACAAATCTGTTGCGTTTAATCATGTACAATAGCAGAGCTCAAGTTAACCTGCCAATAGGGATCAAGCAGGCAAAAGAATTGAGTGAGGATAACTGGAACTAAGAAAGTTCCTGCATTCCTTTGAGTCAAATCACCCCCAACTTTTACCACTATGTGATCCAGCAATCCCACTCCTGGATATGTGTCTGAGAGAAATAAAATCACTAACTGAAAGAAATAAATACCTGTACTCCCATGTTTGTTGCAGCATTATTCATAAAAACCAAGACACAGAAACAACCTAAGTAGCTATCAATGGATGAATAGATAAAAAAGAAAATACACATATTATTCAGCCATAAAAAAGGAAATTCTGCTATTTTCAGCAACATATATAAACCTGGACAGCATTATGCCAAGTGAAATAAGGCAGACAAAGACAAACACAGTATGATCTTAACTACTTGTGGAATCTAAAAACTGGAACTCAGAAACTCATTTAAACAGCTGCCAGGGGTGGAAGGTAGGGAAAAATAGTGTACCAACTTCCAGTTAGAAGATGAATAAGTTCTGGGGATCTGATGTACAGTATGGTGATGAGAGCTAGAAATACTGTATTGTATGCTTGGGAGTTGTTATGAGAGTAGATCTTAATGTTTTCACCACACACATACACAAAAAATGGTAATTAAACGAGATGATGAAAGTTTTCACTGTTAGTTATCCTTTTTGTGGTAATCACTTCACATATGTACATGTATCCAACCATCACATTGTATACTTTAAACTTACACAATGTTGTATGCCACTTATATCTCAACAAACCTACAAGACATTTTTTTGTTGGCTTCTGGTAGACTTCGAATACTAAAAAACTTGTTCTGTACTTGAAAAAAATAGTGTTTAAGTATAGCAATAAGCAGAATTTGACACTTGGGTTCAGGGAGAGTAGGAAACAAATAAGAGTACTGTCTCAGCTGTTGCTACATCACAAACTATTCCCACATTGAGTGACTTAAAGCAACAACCATCAATTTAACTTATGATTCTGTAGGTCAGCAATTTGGGCTGGTCTCAGCTGAACAGTTCTGCATTTGGCTGAGCTCACTCTTAGGTCTGTACCCAGTTAATCGGTTGGCTGGGTGTGATGTAGAGAGGATGGCACAGGAGCGGAAGGCATCCAAGACTGGATGTGAGTCTTGATGCTGCTGTTTATTACTCATGTGAACTGCAGGGGCGCTCCTTTCCTCACCCATTAAAGGGAGCTAAAATCATCATCTACACAATTTCATTGCTAAGATTGAATAGGGAGATGCAGGTGATATTGCTTTAGAAATTATAAAAATATACCTTAGTTATTTTTGTCAAGTACTCAAGGAAAGACTGATATAAATGAAGAGGGAAATAAATAATTCAACAATAATAGTGGAGACATCAATATTCCACTTTTAATAGTGGATAGAACAACTAGACAGAGGATTAGCAAAGAAATAGAAGGCTTGAATGACAACATAAACCAATTAGACCTAACGAGTGTCAACAGAGTATGTAATTCGGCAACTGCAAAATATAGATTCTTGTCATGTACACATGGAATGTTCTCCAGATTAGACTACATGTTTGGGTCTACAACATAACAATAAATTTAAAAGGGTTGAGATCATACAAAATATAATTATGTGACTGCAATTGAATGAAATTGGAAATTAATATCATGGATATCTGGAAAAGCCACAAGTATGCAGAAATTAAAACATACTCCACAATAACCAGGGGTGAAAGTAGAAACCACATGGGAAATTAGAACATGCTTAGAGACAAATGAAAATGAAGACACAGCATACCGAAACTAGTGAAATGCAGTTAAATTAGTGCTTAGAGGGAGATCTATAGCTGTAAGTGCTTATGCAATGAAAAAAGATTTTATTCTTTCATATCTCAAATGAGTTACTAAACCCCCACTTTAAGATACTGGAACAATTAGAGCGAACTATGCCCAAAGCAAGCAGAAAGACAAAAAGGCTAAGAATTACTGGGAGAAATTAGTGAAATGGAAAAAAAATAATGTAGAAAATCAGTAAAACCAAAAATTATTTCTGTGAATAAAATTAACAAATGTTTATCTAATTGGTACAAGGTTTCTTTTTGCAATGATAAAAATGTCCCCTTATTAGTGCTATGGGCGCACAACTTTGTGCATATACTAGCAACCATGGAACTGTGTACCCTACAAACTTGAATTTTATGACATGTGAATTATATTCTAACAACAGCAATGAATCTCCATGGAGGTACATTCTATAATATATGACCAGTAACTCCTAAACTGTCAAGGTCACCCAACACAAGAAAACCCTGAGAAACTGTCACAAAAAAGATAAGCCTTAGGAAATAAGAATACCAAACTGTAAGTGATTATCTGGGTGGTATCTTGGAACTGAAAAAAAATGACATGGGAAAACTTGGGGAAGTCTGCATAAAGTATGGACTTCTGTTAATAATTGTGTGTTGGCAATGATTCATTGATTGTGACAAATGTACTGTACTAATCTAAGATATTAATAAGGAGGTAACTGGGTTTGAAGTATATAGAAATCCTTTGTAGTCTATTCAAAATAATTTTGTAAATTGAAGTCATTCTTTAAGGAAAAACAAAAGAAGTAATTGGAACATGGGAGTTGGTGGAATCATTGTTAAGGGTGAGGAAGATAAGTAGGGTGAGGAATAATCCAGAAAGTTTTGAAGGCCTGGTACTGGTGTTTTCCAAACTTGGTACTCATCTGCCTAGGAAAGGAATTTAGGAAATGAGTATGTCATGGTTGAAACAGCATAAAAAAAAAAAAAAAAAAGAAACAGCATAAATTTTGAGGTGATAAAGGTATGTATTTGAATGTCAACTCTGCTACTAACTTGAGGAGGTTTTTAAACTTCTCAGTCATGCTGAAGATTACGTGAAATTCTCTGAGTGCAGTTTCTAATATTCAGATCACAATAGGTGTGTAATAATGAGACTTTAAAAAATTGCTATAAAAGTTATTTTAAAATTAGTAATTTAGAGACACATGGGTGGCTTAGCAGTTGAGTGTCTACCTTTGGTTCATGGGATCCGGGATCAAGTCCCACATTGGGCTGCTTGCGGGAAGCCTGCTTCTCCCTCTACCTGTGTCTCTGCCTCTCTCTCTGTGTCTCTCATGAATAAATAAATCTTAAAAATAATAAAAATAATAAAAAAAATAATAATAAAATTAGTGATTTAGACGAGAAACGAGGTTTTCATCCTACAGATTTTTTTTTTTTTTTTTTAGAAGCACACTACGGTAGTTAATTTTATTTGTTCAAGGCTCATATTGCAAGCATTAAACCAAGCATGGGCTTTGATTCTGTGAGCCAAGATTCACATATTTAGGAAGATAAAAGCAAACTGTGATCCATGTATATGGATGAAAAACTAAAGGCTCACAGTTAATTACATCATGGTTTTAAATTTCTATAGCCTAGAAGCCAGAAGTCACAGATCTTTTAGGTCTTTCTGGATATCCCACAAGGTATCTGCACTTTTCTTGAGCTGGGCAACCTCATCATCCTTCAGCTTCTGATTGATCACACTGGTTAAGCCCCAAGTGTTCAGGATACATGGAAGACTCAGGAAGACTTCGTTCTCAATACCACACATGCCCTTCACCATTGTTGACACTGGATGAATCCTGGAGAGATTTTTCAACATGGATGCAATGAGATCAGCCACACTTAATCCAATAGCCCAGCTGGTATATCCTTTTAGCTTGATGACTTCATAGGCACTTTCAACCACCATCTTATGCACTTCCTTCCAATTTTCACTGTCGTTGTCTGTTCCCATTTCTGGATTCAGTTCCTGAAGAGAAACACCTGCCACATTCACTCCACTCCACACAGCCACACTTGAGTTACCATGTTCTCCCAAAATCCATCCATGGCAGCTCCTGGGATGAATGCCAAGTTTTTCAACCATAAGATAGCGAAATCTAGCAGAATCCAGATTACACCCACTTCCAATCACACGGTGCTTGGGTAGTCCACTTAGTTTCCAGGTAACATATGTAAGAATATCCACTGGGTTGGAAACCACAATTATGATACAATCAGGACTGTACTTGACTATCTGAGGAATAATGAATTTGAAGACATTAACATTCCTTTGCACCAGATTGAGGCAGCTCTCTCCTTCCTGCTGGCGGACTCCTGCAGTCACCACTACAATCTTAGAATTGGCAGTCACAGAGTAATCTTTATCTGCCACAATTTTAGGTGTCTGTAGAAATAAGCTCCCATCCTGTAGATCCATCATTTCTCCTTTGAGTTTATCTTCTAAAACATCCACAAGGGCAAGTTCATCAGCCAGAGATTTTCCCAGAATGCTGATGGCACATGCCACACCAACTTGTCCAACACCCACTACAGTGATCTTATTGTTTGGGATTGCAGCCTCTTCTTCTGCAACTGGTGCAATCAGTTTTTCCTTAAGAGTTGCCATTGTGCCCCGAGACCAGCGGCTGTAAGGGTCGCGGGAAGGAGACCAGGTTAGCTGCGCACGTCTCCTCCGGTGCAGGATCCGCAAGGAGAGAGGCCATCCTACAGATTTCTTATGATGAATTTAGTGTTTCAGATATAGGGCACATCTGTCAGAAGGTAAAATAGAGTCTAGTATCACTGAATATGTTTGACCTAAAAATGTATAAGCCCAAAATATTGGCAGCAATCAGGCCTGATTTTGGACGTGAAATTCTGAACGGTTCATTGTTTTCTTGGATCATTAGCATGCCAAGTTCCTAGATGGAATTTGGAAATCTTTTTTTTTAATTTTGGTGTTTAGTTTTGATTCCAACAGGACAGATGTCTCTAGCCATCTCCATTATGTCTATCAGCTGTTGGTTTATGGCTCTATATTCACCTCAATGTCTCGTTCCAAGTCATGCTCATTTTCTGTCTGCATGCCGAGCTAGAGATGGACAGGACACCTGTTTGCCATATCGGGAATGACATGTGTTAATTTACCCATCCTGATCTTAATGTCTGTCTCCTTCTTTATGCATTAAAGAAATTGCACTTACTGGATGCACTGGTCAGTGTTTTCAGATGTAATCTACACTGGATAGAAGCCTCTATACCTTCCCCTGGTCTGTTTCCAGACTTGCTCAGAACATGTTGTTTGTAGCCTACATCTCTTAATTACCTGTGTCCCCACTGGCATTTATTATTACTCTTGTAAATCGTCATCACCTGCTCAGCATCCAGGCCTGCACATTTATATAGACAAAGAGCCAAGAGGATGCCTCACAATTGTGAGGCTGTAATTATCCACAGCACACAATAATGACTTTGGACTCTGCTGTTTTTGTGCAGTAATTAACAGGTGCAAGCTTTGACTGCAACATTTTCCCCAACAGTTATTGGAGAAAACAGTGGCATCTGGGTAAATAGATTAAATATTGAAACAAAGACCTGAGAAGACCTCCTAACCTTGCCATTAGCTTGCCATTGCCAGGTGGTCACACACTCTGTGAATTATAGGGTTCAGTACAGGGATTAAGGGTAAGCCTTTTGGGGTCTTGCATTCAGACTTGGACTCTACCCCTTCCTGGCACATCATGAGACCTATACAATGGTTAGCTCTGTTATGATACTGCTGGAAACAACCTGGTACTATCTTTGCTTTCCATCTCCTTAACATGCCATTCAGATCCTTTCAGGGTCTGATGTTAGCCATTCTTCCACAACTACTTCCAATGAGGCTTTCTCTCTAGACATTCTGGATTACTCATCAGTCCCCAAATGTGTCCTGTGCACCAATACATTATAAGAATTATTCTCATAATTACACTTTTCTTAGTGCTTAAAGCACCCTACCCATTCTTTCTAGCTTCACAGTGGCTTTCAGAGAGGCCAGGAGGTACAAGGAATTTAAACACCCATGGAGCTTATTTTGATTGGAGGAAGAAAGAATATGGGAAGAACCTAATGAATAAAGTCTTCTCTCTCCCTCTCTCCATTGGACAGCATCAGATATGATTTCTTGCCATACAAGAGGCAGAGTGTGTGGCCAAGGGGCACCTGAGGAATGGTGGGCTAAGGGTTGCCAGGAAACCATGGCAGGTGTGGCAAGGTATCATTGTGCACTTGTTTCTGATCCTTGCTTATCTCATTTCTTTCTCTTTTTAAGATTGAAGTAAGGTTGACATACAATATTATATTAGTGCTGACATTGTAATTCGACAATTCTACACATTACCTAATGCTAACCACGACAAGTATGGTTACCATCTGTCACCATACAACTTTATTACAATATTTTTAAAAAGATTTTATTTATTTGAGAGAGAGAGAGTGAGTGGGAGGAAGAGGGAGAGTGAATCTGAAGCCAACCTCACACTAGCTCAGAGCCTGATACTGGGCTCTATCCCACAACTGTGAGATCAAGACCGAGCCGAAGCCAAGAGTTAACCGACTTAGCCACTCCAGGCACCCGCAACTTTACTACAATATTATTGAATATATCCTTATGCTCTATTTTTCATCTCCATGATTGCCCATTTTATACCTTGAAGTGCGTACCTCTTAATCCTCTGCACCTTTTGCCCATCCCATCACCCTTCTTCTCAGGAAATTGCCGGTTTGTTCTCTGTATTTATGAGACTGTTTTTGTTTTATGTATGTTGGTTCACTTGTTTTGTTTTTTAGAATGCACAGATAAATGAGATCATATGGTGTTTGCCCTTCTCTGCCTGACTTATTTCACTTACCATAATACCTTCTAGGTCCATCCATGGCGCTCTGAATGTCAAGATTTTGTTCTTTTTATGACTGAATAATATTCCACTGTGTGTTTGTTTGTATGTATGTGTGTGTGTTACATCTTCTTTATCCATTCATCATCTATCAGCAGACACTTTGATTGCTTCCATATCTTGCCTATTATAAATGATGCTGCAATAGACATAGGGGTGCAGATATCTTTTTGAATTAATGTTTTCAGTTTCTTTGGGTAAATACTCAGGAGTGGAATGACTGGATCATAGGGTAGTTATATTTTTAATTTTTTGAGGAAACTCCATACTGTTTTCTATGGTGGCTGTACCAGTTTACACTCCCACCAACAGTACAGAAAGGAGGAAGTTTCCCTTTTCTCCACATCCTTGCCAGCACTTGTTATTTCTTGTCTTTTTGATACTAGCCATTCTGACTAGTGTGAGGTGAGATCTCATGGTGGTTTTAATTTGCATTTCACCATTGATCAGTGATGTTGAACATCTTGTTCCAGCTGAGTTCACCAGAATAGCAGAACTGATGAGGAGTGGGTTAGACATAATGACTAATCTCCCCTGGTGTGCTCATTATATCCATAACCCACAGGAACTAAGTATGGCAGTGCCTATAACTGACCAGTCTCAACTGGAGTTCTACTCATTGTTCTTAAGGATGGTACTCATCATGTTTATCACCCCATGTATCGTTCCTAAGAATTCCTTAGAAACTCTTCAGGAGAGATTAATTCTTAGGTTGAAGTGGAGAACACCAATGATGCAGCGCCTAATGTCATTGGAAATCTATGTTATTTGATTCTCCCAGATTCTCTCCAGGGGCAGGGACAAATAATTCAAAAGAGAATTTTTAAAAGGGCTGAAGGAAGAAGGCATGCAGCTTCTTTCTTCTTACATTCTACCAAGCCTAACTTTTCATTAAACACCATGCATGTTGATGATATTTTTATTACTAATCTAGCCACTAGATAACTTGGGGTGAGTGCCTGTGGTCTCACATTGGACTAAAACCAGGAAATTTATTAAACTCACAATATTGAGTGTGGGATTCAATGCCAGTCCACGTGGAATCAAAACTTGATGGGTCTGAATGGTCCTTTCTTCTTTAAAGCCTTCGCTATCATGTCCTGCCTTCCCAAACCAGGGACAATTGACCACTCTTTATTACCTTTATATCATCGCATCGATATAGAAACTCATTTCCTTATTTAACAGTGAGCTTCTCAAGGTCAGGGATCCAAGCTTGGCAATAACAGCTGTTTCAAGAAGGAAAGAGGGGAGGGAGGCAAAGAGAAAGAAGGAGAGATGTTATTATTCCTGTTTACAGCTCAGGAAAGCTGAGACCCAAGAGAAGTTAAAGGCATGTTTTATGCTCTCATCCTCCAGCCATAAAACATGAAACTGAGGCTTAGGGAGTTTTAAGTCTCTTGTTCCAGGAACTCTGGGTTAAAATACCAATCTAGAGCCTCTTATGACAAGTCCTATGTACTTTCAACATAGGGAATGCCGCAGCACATGGATTAAGAGCTTGGCAATACAGTCAGATAGCTTGGGTCCAAATCACTATCAGTGCAACATGGGATATCTGTAAATTTCTCTAGTTTGTGATTTCCCCACCTGAAAGTGGAGAAAAAAACTGTAACTGTCTCATGAGATTTTGTGATGATTGAAGTAAAATAATCCATTGAAAATGCTTAGGATGAGACCACCTGGGTGGCTCAGTTGGTTGTGTCTGACTCTTGATTTTGGCTCAGGTCATGATATCAGATTTGTCAGATTGAGTCCTGCCTTGGGCTCCATGCTCAGTGCAGAGTCTGCTTGAGATTCTTTCTCTCCTTCTGCCCCTCCCCACCATATTCTTATATTCTTTCATGCTCTCTCTCTCTCTCTCCCTCTCTAAAAATAAATAAAGTCTTTTTTTTTTTTTTTTTAAGAAAAGAGAATGCTTGGGATGGTGCCTAGCACATGATGGCACTCAAATATTAACTGCTTTTACTATGATTGTTCCCTGTTGTATCATTGCTGAGTAGTGCTGCATTGTGCAGGTAGTTGTGGTTGATTCCATATGAGAGAAGCCATAACCCACCACTCCCACAGGACTGTAAAGGGTGTTAAGGACTCCATGGCTTTGACTTTAGTTCAATGTCAACATTTCCTGCTCTCCATAAATCCAGCCTTATTCATTACTTCTGATGTTTGCTGCTGCCCAAGAGTTAAATAGAAGGTATTTTAATATCCTTGGAACACTTGACCTTCAACTATTACCCCTAATAAATATTGACATCTCCATCTATTGAGTCTTTCTGCTTCATTCTTGCCTGGTTCTAAGACTAAGATAAAGAATCAAATTACACCCAAGAATATCCATAATTACAAGAGTAGGAGTAGAGACAATGGTGTCTACAATCTACCCAGGTACTTCAGACATAATATCTACACAGTTAACTGATATATTTTATTGTTAGGAGTGTAAATATTAATGTATATTTGTTTTGTTTTTCCAGTCAGGTTCTTGAACCTTCACTAGCAGAAAATCCAGTATCTACCAATTCACTGTCCTCCATGCCCTAAATTTTCCAATTTTTCTGGGAGCTTTCTCAGTCTCAAATGTCCAAACAAAAGGCAGGGAGGAAAACAGAAAGTGTTATATGTCCACTAACTGGGGCTTTAGTTGTGGCCACATGGGTCTTGCTTTGTCTGGGCTGCTGCTGTACTGATGCCTGAGTTCATCTCATTCCCTCTGATTCTCACAGCAAATTGTCACATCTGAGCCAGATTGTACTTCTTATAGTTCTCACTTGCACATTTAGTAATTATCCCAAAGCCTGATGCTGCACCAGGGTCCAGAGAGCTTCCAGCCCATCCGGCAGGATGTGAAACAAAATACCTTGGTGTTGAGCATGTTATGAACAGTTCAGTTATGCTGCTCCCATTTGTGGTGGGGAGCATGGAGTTCTTTCCTGTAGATAGTCCATGTTGGGACAATTATAATTCAACAGAGAAATTCTTATCATGTTGATTTTTCAAAAGGAAAGGAGGTAGATTCTCAATTTCCTTTTCTCTGGTATATTTTTAAATCCCCAGGTACTATAATTACTTCAGGGAATGACTGAGACTACAAAAATGTTCTTGGGAAGGCACAGGTTTTATTAAGCACAAAAAATTTATTTATATACTTTCCACAGGGTCATGAAGATAGTTTCACCTTATATTTGTTTAAAAAAAGCATTATAATAGTTGAAGACCCAAGCTTGTTTTTCCTTCTGGGCCAGGTAGCAATTTGAAGCTTCTCTCTCTAATGCCTTATGAGTGATTGTCTTATCGGCATCTCTATCAGCATCAGATTTAAGCATCCCTTCTTGATAGTTATTATCTTAATTTTA
The DNA here is from genome assembly GCF_011100685.1 of Canis lupus familiaris. Lineage (NCBI taxonomy): Eukaryota > Metazoa > Chordata > Mammalia > Carnivora > Canidae > Canis > Canis lupus. The sequence goes on along the minus strand of NC_049234.1, from coordinate 28,788,124 downwards.
CTTATGATGAAATAAATTCAGAGAGTTTACCTGCCTTGAATGCACACTGCTAGTAAGCAATAGAAATGGAACTCTAATTCAGATTGACCTGACTCTAAGTCTCTGGCTTCTCTGAAGTTCTCACACTTGTCTTGGAGCCTGAGGGCAGCCACATCTGTATGTCCCTTAAAGGTGGATACAAGAGCTTAAAGGACATTCCTTCATCTCTCATTTCCTTCTCTCTCTCTCTAACACATGAATACACCCTTCAAATAACAACTTTGAGAATTGGGTACTGCCAAAGGGTCTAAGACTGATACTTTTCTGTGCTCCTTATAGGTAAAAATCTGGCCTTTTCTGAGATCTGAGGACATCCTTCCAAGGCTTGACTCCTCCTCTTGACAATCCACTAGTCAATAGCTTCTGTGGAGCTAAAAGCTGATAGGGAAAGTTGCAGAGTCCAGCCTCATGCATCCTCAAGGGGACTTGGCTATGCATTTTCCAAAAGGCTTCAAATTTTCAGCCATGATTGTCCACCCACAGGCCCACTGAAATAATTGGATGGATAAAGCCTGGTCCTGATGTACCTTAATTCTTTTAAAGGGAGGCTAAAAAGGTAAATGGATTGACCTCTGAACACAAATCCCATCTCTCACTGGAACACAGGGCCATGTCCTCATTCAGAGCACTTGTTGCTGATATGGCCGTGTAAGCGTCTTCCATGAATCATAACTCTTTGACCAATCCTCCTTGAAAGCTTGTCATTCCCCTGCCCTTCCACTTGATGGATGTGCCTGGCTCCCTGAGCCATAAATGTCTAATAGGTTCTAATTGATTATCTGAGGCCAAGAGCTTTCATAAATGAGAATCACAAGATGGATTTCTTGAGTGAGTTCTAATTTTCTAGTGCACTCAAAAACAGAATTCAGAGGATCATGAATATTCAACAATACTTTAAAAATAATAATTTAAATAGGAATATCTATTAATAGCAATGGTATTAGCATTGTTAGCATGTCTGCCTTGTATTTTTTAACTAGTATATATAATTTTCTCAATACCCCTTGGTAATAGTTACTATTAGTTCCATCTTAGAGATGATAAAACTGAGTCTCACAGAAATTGTTACGTGCCAATGCCACAGAGAGGCATAACTAAGTTTCAAACTAGATTTGAATTAATGAAGCCTATAGTCTTTTCATAAACAGTTATTTATTTATTTGAGAGAGAGAGAGAGTGCACACATACATGAGCAGGGTAGGGCAAAGGGAGAGTGAGACAGAATCTCAAGCAGACTCCCCACTGAGCATAGAGCCTGATGAGGGTCTTGGTCTCATGACTCTGAGATCATGACCTGAGCCAAAATCAAGAGTCTGATTCTCACCCAACTGAGCTAGCCAGGCACCTCAGAAACCTACTGTGTTGTATAACCTAAGAGTTCTATTCAATTTAACAAGTGTTTATCAGGTTTCTGCTACCTGTAAAACACAGCGTTAGGTGTTCTGAACATAAAAAAATGATGGTAGACAACATCCTGTCTCTGGAATAAATTTTGTATCATCAAAAAAAAATTTTGTATCATCTTGTCTTATTTTCTAAATAATTCATCTAAATTAACTATAAATTAATCGTGCACTTTGATACTAAATGAAGCTGTTTCCCATTACCTTGGGCAGAAATTTTTCTCCAAGTTAGGAATTATTCTACTCAAAACTATTGCCTTCAATGACTGCTCATGTAAACACTCAACATCAAAATTAATATTAAAATTAAGTGCCTAATGTGTGTACGGTGGGCTCTAAGTGCTTTCATTGCTTATGTTTCCTTATATTTTATTACTTTTTCTTGATACACCAAGAAGAGTGTATCAGCTGGCAAATCCTGTGTAACAACCACTGTGTACTGAATTCCTGTCTCCTAAGGTTGGCACATTTGGCTGGGCTTAACTGAATTGTTCTTCTGGGCCAGTTTTGGCTAATCTTGGTTGCATTTATTCATGTCTTAGGGTAGCTAGTGAGTAGGCTGGAGCTGGCTAGTCTAAACTGGTGTGACAGCTAGTCTTCAAAGATGGTTCCCAGTGATTATGCTTCCTGATACCCATGTCCACTTACAGTTGCTCTCAAATCTGGTTGGTCCTGTGACCAGTTTTACAAATAGGTTGCGGAGGAAATGACACTGCTAATTTGAGGTCTAAACCTTAAGAAAGCCTGACAGCTTCCACTTTTGCCCTTTTGAAAGCCCTGGTCTGTCATGTAAAAAATCCTGCTATCATGCTGGAAAGATTGCATGGGGATACAACAGAAAGGTAACATGGAGAGACCTTGAGATGAGAAAGAGAGTGAGAAAGAGACAGAGAGAGAGAGGAGAGGGGGAACAAGAGAGAGAAGAAGAAGAAGAAGAAGAAGAAGAAGAAGAAGAAGAAGAAGAAGAAGAAGACGACGGAGGAGGAAGAGGAAGAGGAGAAGAAGAAGGGGAAAAGGGGAAGGAAGGAGGGAAGGAAGGAAGGAAGGAAGGAAGGAAGAAGAAGGAAGGAAGGAAGGAAGGAAGGAAGGAAGGAAGGAAGGAAGGGAGGAAGGAAGGAAGGAAGGAGCAAGCTTCATGGACAGGAGACAGGAGAGGAAAGGAGGCAAGAGAAGTGGAATGGAAGGGAAGGGAGGGGGAAAGATCCATCTCTCCCAGCATCTCAGTCTTCCCTACTGAAGCATCCAGACATATGAATGACTCATGTAGGGTGTTTCCCATTCCAGCAGAGCTCCCAAATGACTACAGTTCCAGACAGCCTCAAGTAAAACAGAAGAAAACTCAACTGAACCCAATGAACACACAGGCATATGAGAGATAATTAATTTTTTAAATGTCACTAAGTTTTAGGGTGGTTTTCAGCAATAGATGACCAAAACAGATGGTCTCACTCATATATCTGCCAAATAGCTTGCTATCAACCATTGGGCTAACAGAGGTTTCTGGGACACATGTGTAGATATCCAGCAGGGTAGCCAGGTTTGTGCCTATAGTGGCAGAAGGTTTCCAAAAGAATAGGCAGAAATCTATAGTTTCTGCTGAAGGTTTGGCTCAGAACTGGTACAGAGTAATTTTTTCTGTATCCTATTGGCCAAAGCCAGTCTTAAGGTCACTCTGGATCCAAAGGCAGAAAGATAGACTCCACATTTACATAGGCAGTGCTGCAAAGTCATGTTGCAAAAACAAAACAAAACAAAAACAGGTTAATACAAGGAGAGATGGAAAATTTCAGTCATTTTTGCAATCAACCATACAAGACAATGATTATTATAATCATCTTTACAGATGATGAAGTGAAGGTTTATGAGAGGTTAATTGACTTGCCCAAGGTCCCACAGCAAATGTGTTATAGAGGTGGGATTCTAAACCAGATGTGTCTTCTCCTGAGGTCATATTCCATCCTTTTCACCATGCTGCATCTATGCTCTAGTGATTTTTGTTGTTGTTATTATTTATTTTAGCTCTAGTAATCTTTCCCAAGTGAATCTTCAATTGTATTCTATATACTTTGGTGACACTCCATAATTTAAAAATGAGAAAATTATGGTTACATGTCTGTAACTTCAAAGTTGGATTCTGAATGCATTAACCTTTAAGTCAGAACTGTCCAGGGAGCTATCAACTCCCCCTCTTGAACAGCTGGGCTTGTCACTGAGCTACTCACAGGGGTTAGTCATCAGGGTTCTTTATTAACTACTAAACAATTGGTTCCAAATGAAAGTTTACAGAGTTACGGCTGAACAACTGCAAGGGGCCCTAGAGACTAGACACCTTTTTGATGAGATGATTCACTTCCTTTCTGCTCTGTTCTATGTCCACGTTGATGATGCAACTAGAATTTTCTCAGCTAATTAAAAAAAATACTTTGGTCCAATGTGGCTACTGATAAGGTTGCATAATGACTGCATATGTCCTTGATAAATTGGCCATCAATATTTAGATTATGTGATGGACGGATCAGGTTATTAGACCATTTCTTTTTCCCATCAGGCCCATGGAGATCCTAATACTTGTAAAGGGGACAGTTCCTGGCTCTCAATAGATGATATCAAGTAGCAGTACTACTAGCAGAAATAATAGTTGTAAAGGAGATGGCTCATGCCTATCAATAAGCAGTTATTGATAGGAATAATAGTAGAGGTATAGTAATAGTAGAGTCAGAGTACTAATATTGATAGTGGTAAAAGTAATGATAGTAATAGTAGTGGAATGAGAGTAACAATGGAAGGTCTCTCTCATGCTGTTCCACAAACACAGCTCCACTCCCCATCTTTACTCATGATCATCTTTCATTCTTCTTTCTTCTTAAACTATTGAAGTTCTTCATATCGTTCAGCATTCACCATAGATGTCACCTTTGCTAAGAATCCTTCCTTGATCATATAAATTAGAATCAATACTTTCTCATCTTTCCTCCCACGATGATTTGCTTCTACCTCTTTTAGAGTTCTCACTTCATAAGTATACTGAAATTATCCGTTTATTGAGCTAGCTTTCCCTTTATGTTGTATAGAAGATATTGTTTTCTAACTTGTTTCAATTGAAAAAGTGCTTAGCACAATATCTTGCCCATTGTATGCAATAAAATGTGTTGAATCGATAAATAAACAAACAATAAATGCAAACTGAATCAAATTAAGGTTTTATTACAGAGTAAAAGAAATTCTCTATAGTGAGATTCTTGAAGTATCAGGTGTGCTATTTTCACATATAGCAGAACTTTGTGTTACAGATGAACTCTATTAATTAATGTGTATTTGTCCAAATATATCATGATGAAATCTAATTCTCTCTAATGATGACTGGAACTAGTCACTCTGAATACATAAAGAAAGAGATCTGACTCAGGTTAAATCTTGCCAAGGACAAGCACAAATTTGCAAGTCACCACTAAACTGGCAGGGCTTTAATTCTAGCGATTAAAGCATGTGGGTGATAACTCAGTTAATGAGCACATGGTCATTCTTGGTTCTGAAGAATTAACAGTTGTCAGGTATTTGATCCAATATGAGGATGGTGGTTAACATTTGCCAAAATGTTAGACTTTATAAGTGCTCCTTTAATATAAACAACTATGGTTGTGTATAATTATTCGTAAACCTTCTAGAAATTAATGTTCTAAAAAGAAGCTCCATGTCTCAGTGAAGTTAGCTGAAATAGTCCACATATCTTCTGCACACATGAAACAGAAAATTGGATTTTTGCAAATGAATTCTTCAGTCCCAGGGATCTAGCCATTTTAGATAAAATGCTTTATAAGATAATTAAGAGCACCAAATTCACTTGGTGATTGTGTATTGATGAACATTTAGAAATTCCTAATCATAAATCATAAATGATGTACTTATTTATTTAGACTTTGTCTTGTTACTGAAAAAATTTGAGTGGGTTATAAGAGTATATAAAATACCAGAAGATGAAAGGAGGTGAGATTAAATTAAATATGAATGAGAAAGGAGAGTAAAAAGAGCACAAATATGACATAAAGCAGCAATGAGGTTAATAGAAACTTGGCTTCCATAAATACCCCATATTTGTTACGATAAGAGTGGAAAAGAACATTAACAAGGCTCTGAGATTTCTAGCAACAGTACAAGAAAAGAATTCTGATTAAGTTCTTGTGGTCAAATAAGCAAAATGTTCAGGAAAGTATAACTGACTCTGACAGAAATGTTCAGTGAAAACTGATGGACAGTATCTTCAGCCCCATCTCTGTAGTAGATGCAATAATGAATTTCATAAAGCTGTATCATAGAACATCTTTCAATATGGGGCCACGGCATTTAGCCCACTGGATTGAAATAGCCTATTCTAGCTATGAACCATTTCTACATAAGGGAAATGAAGAAACATGGTACAATGGGGCAATGTTGGTCTTGGACATTGGATTTCTGTGTTCCAATAATATTTATGCTTTTAATTAACTGTGTAACTTAGAAAAAAACAATAAACCTATTAAAATGTAAAATCAGGAGTCAAAATTAAATAAAATAAAATCAAAGGGGCAGCTAGGTGGCTCAGTTGGTTGGGCATCTGCTGCTTGATTTCAACCCAGGTCATCATCTCAGGGTCATGAGATTGAGGCCCGTCAGGTTCACTCTGAGCATGGAGTCTACTAGAGACTCTCTCTCTCTCTGTCCCCATCGTTTGCACGCTCTTTGTTTCTAATATAATAAATAAATAATATATTTTTAAAAACCCTGAAATTAGGCCTATGTCAGATCAATCTACTTTCTGGGTTGTTTTGAAAGACAAAATGTGAGAATAAAGAAGCTGCAAAAATAAGAGTTACTTAAATCTGAATCATAGTAGTTTTTTTTTTCTGAGAAAATTCTGATATTTTCTTCCACTTTAATGATTACTCAACAGAGAAATAAAAGGAATCTATCCTCTACTAAGATTTCTGACCATTAAATGTAACTCAAGAAATATTTACTGTTCAATTCCCTCATGGCAGATATTGTGCTAGTCACAGGCTGCATATGTGGTATAAACCTTCCCTCTCTTTCTCTTCCTTTGTCTCCATTTGAATTCTGAAGGTTGAATCCCTCTAATCAAATATGTCCCATCCAGAACAGAATTTATTTATATTTTTTGGCAAGTGGTTTTTCTCACTAGGCATGCCATTCCTTTCTGGGACAGTAGTATTAAGTAGAAAATTCTTCCAGAAGAGCTTTTCATTAATCTTCGTTCTTCCCCTGCACAATCGTTTTTCCTCTGCAATGCCCTTTTGGACCCATTTAGCAGGTTCTCTGATGACCTTTCCTATAAAGATGGAACCCTAAAGATTCAGAACTGATCTGGACAAAGACAGGACACATCCCAACCCTTTCAGTTTCCTGATCTAGGGGATAATTTCAACATTATCCTCCATGGAGACCAGAAAGCATCTAAATTCTCTGTGAAGATTAACCACGATAGTGATTCATAAGTCATGCCTCTCTTTCCAGACACCTCCTCCACTCCATGTGGGTCTACGATAATGGCTGGACTTCCATCCAACTCCTACTCCATGTTACTTGGAGTAGCCCTGAAGTGCCACTTTCACCATTAGGACTATAGCTATACTGCACATATCATTTTCCTGTATTATGAAGCCCAGTTCTGAGTAGTGACCAGTAATTGAGTTCTACCTGTCTGTGAAATAGGCAGGCCCTCAGACAATGGCCAACTCAATGACTAAGATGCATTCATCCTTTATTCCATTCATTTAACACATTTATTAAGTGGGGTCAGGTACTTTTCTGGACTCTGAGGATGAAAGAAGAATATCATGGAGATTATACATCATAGGTTTCCAGAGGATAAAGACATATATATATCTCAGCAAACAGGTAATTGTAACTCAGTGCATTAAGTGGTATACTACAGAGTACTCTGGGGCAAAATAACAAGTATCAATTCAGTCTTAGAGAAACAGGGATGGTTTACTGAAGGAAGTAACATCTAAGCTGAGACTTGAAGATATGAGGAGTTAACTAAACGAAGAGCATTTCGGGTAGAGGATGCAGCATGTACAACAAAGACATGAAGTCAGGAATGAGTTCAGCTCACCCATGAGACTAAGGGAAGTTCAACATGGTAGAGCATAAGGGGCAGTGACCATAGACAAGGCTCCAAAAGTAAGCAGGGGTTATTCCTTGATAGACAAAGTGTGGTCTATGGATCAATAGCATGGGCATCCCTTTGGTATTAGTTAGAAATGTAGAATTTCAGATCCTACTTTAGAAACCCCTGAGTCAGAATTTGCATTATAACAATATTCCCAAAGTGATTCTCTGAAAATTGAGAAACTAAGTCTAGGCCATATTCAGAAGTTTGTCATAAGTCTTAATGCCCTTGGGGGTGACGCTGAAAATTTATGAACAGAGTTGTAGCATGATCAGCATTATGCTCAGAAAGATCCTTCTGCTTGTTGGAGGAAAAGGACAGTGCTGACGTGAGCTCTAGCAGTTGTCTGAACCTCCCAGAACATGCCTCTCGTCCTCACTGGATAGCTTGCTGCCAGCTGATCTTTGAATCATCGCTGAGCTTGCCACTCCTATTATGTCTGTAACCCTGCTGGGATCCAGGGACATCTCTTCTTTGTGATCATTTCCTGAAATGGCCCTACTATTAGGAGGCCTGACACTGGCTCCTACATCTCCTAATAAAAATGATTTCTCAGGCAAAGAGCCTTCTCTTCATGGCCACTCCCCTTGTCTCTTGTTTCCTCCCTAGACCTTTGTTAAAATTTCCTCCAGGTAATTTCCTCCAGGTAATTTCCTCCAGGTAATCCAACATTGTGGCTGAGAATCCATTGTCTAGAAAGTTGTGCAAATCCCAGGTCTATATTTGCTTACTGTGTAAACTTGGACAAGTTATTTAACCTTTCTGAGTTAATTCTGGTTAACTGTAGAAAAGCAAACGCTTTCAGGTTCCTCAGTCCATAAAATGGAAATGATGACAATAATACTGAGTTTGAATGTTTTTCTAAGAAATAGAGCTAATGGTTCAATACAATCTCTCACACTACTTGCCTTCAGTCCGGTCCTGCTTAAATCCATCTCACTGCTGATGTCTATTTGTGTTTCTTGGCCAGAGCTTCATATTGCCCTGAAGTCAGCCCTGAGTTGGTGTGGGACAGGGCCATAGGAGGCAGAGCTTGGAAGTGAGGGAGAGCTGATATAATATTGAAAGCCTAAGTTGAATGTGGACTCTTGGTCAGTCTCATAACAACCTGAAAGGAGAAACAAAGGAATGTTAACCAGTTAAGAGGACAGAAACCTGAGGCCTGAGGACAGGACAAATAGATTTGGGCAGGAGGTAGAGGAAAGAGGGGGTGGATAAGATTCTCAGAAGTGCTGGTGAATAGCAATTATTATTTTTTTTTAAAGGGAGTGGGTCCTTAGTCTCTGAGAAATGATGAGAGAGCCTGTTAAAAGTGCTCACTGATTTGGAGACCCAGAGTGGTTTTCTAAGAGTCAGATTGGACTGAGCTTTACTTCTGCTTACAAAGGTTTCCATGGTATTCCTTATAAATGAGATACAACTGACTTTGATCTAAGGTTTCCACACCTGTCTGATATTCCATCTCACCACAGCTCACTATGTAGTTCAGTCTCTAGACCTATGGAAAGAATCAGAAATTATTCAACTTATCCCTCCTTTCTATCTGCTTCTCCTTCTACCCAGAAATTCCCCTTCTGGTGTCCAAGCATACTCCTGACTATCTCTCAATGTCAAATTCAAGTATCAACTTCCTTTTTGAAAGATTTATTCATTTCTGGAAGAAACAGTTGCTTCTTAATTTGTATCCCCTCCACATCTCACATCTTAATTATTTGAGAAATATTATCACTAGGTATGTAGATACATAATATATCTATCTGGATTCATATAGACATATATTTGTGTGTATGTATGTATATGCATATATTTAAATCAACTTTCCCCCAATAAGCAGAAGGGTCTGCCATCTCCAGCCCTTACTTTCTTCAAGGTAAAACATAGACTTATTGTTTCCAGGAATTGAGTCACTTTGGATGGTGATGTAGATTAATCTATTTAAACAGACCTATGATAATATTTCTTGAAAAAAATTTTAAAACAGCAAAAAACAAAAAAGATGAATATAAAAAGAAAGAAGGAAGGAGGAAAGAAAGAGGAAAGAAGAAAGAAGAAAAGAAAGAAAGACAGACAGAAAGAAGAAAGAAAGAAAAAGAAAAAGAAAGAAGAAAGAAAGAAGAAAGAAAGACCTCCCTCCTCACTCCCGTCCCTCCACTGCCCTCCTCCCGTCAACGGCCATCCCTCCCGCCACCCTCACCGCCCTCCCTCCCGGCCCTCGCCCTCCACGAAAGAAGAAAGAAAGAAAGAAAGAAAGAAAGAAAGAAAGAAAGAAAGATTATTCTATTGTATAATATCAAAAAATAAGCTACTTTCTGGAAGGATGGGGTCTGGCAATTATGACTTTTGCTACAGTAACTGAAAGGTAGCATTGTCCTTTGCCTGTGTTCCTGCTTCCATTTCAACCTACGCTGTAGCTTAGAAGTTGGAGATAAGTAGACAGCCCTCAGTGATGTTTAAGCTGAGAACATCTTCCTGCAATTCACCGACAGCAATTCAAGCAGTGCTAGGCTGACAGGAGGATTCAGGCCAGCCATCTGGTATCCCAAGAACAGAGCAAGAGGTATTTTCTCCTCTATTCCAGATTGATTCTTGATTCAAAACTCACCTCACTGGAGACAGAAGCAGAACTTCTGACTATTCCAGCCTCCTCTTTGGTTCCAAGCTTCCATTTGCTGCCATCTTATGAAGCAGGGGCAGTGCCAAGAGGTGCTTTGGGTGTACATGGAATAGTGATAAAAACCCTTTGCATAGTGTCCATCAGAACATTGTTCCATCCTTAAGACATTTTAAATGTTTGTACAACAATACAATAAATATGAGCCATGAACTGTCTAGATCTCATGACAAATTCCCTAGTTCCCCTTGCATCAGGACTGCCTCATTTCTAAAGACTGCCTATCCTATAAAGAATCCTAAGCAGCCATTGCTGTTGAGTTTTATTACTACAGTGCATTTCTAGAATATTGTGGTAGTCAATAAATTTGTTTACTGAGAGAATGAATAAGCCATTAGAGAATTCCACCAAAACATTCATTTAGTACTTTGACAGGTGCTGGTGGTTCAAAGACAAAAAAATAAAATAAAATAAAATTTCTCCTTTCATTAGGAGAAAAATCTTTGAGAATAAGGACTGGCCAATGTGGTCATAGACTTTATACAAAAAACATGATCCATAAAAGGAAGAACTGATAAATTGGACCTCACCAAAACTAAAACCTTTTTCTCTGTGAAAGCCTATGTGAGAATGATAAAAAGGCAGGGTATAGACTGGGAGAAAATATATACAAGCTACATTCTTAACTGAGAACTAGTATCTAGAATATATAAAGAAATCTTAAAACTGAATGTTAAAGAAAAACAGTCTAATTAAAAAAAGGACAAAAGACATGAACATACTTCTCACCAAAGAAGAAATCCAGATGATATAAACATGTGAAAAGATGTTCAGCATAACTAACCATGAGAGATATGGCTAATTTCCTATAGATGAGGGTTCATAATATGCAATCTACTTCAGAAACCACTTATTTAATTTTGATAAGAACATTAATTTTGCTATAAAATAGCTCTATTCCTTTCCCGTGTTGCACTATTATTTCCATGTTTGTAACACCTTTACGGAAAAGACACCTTTCAAGTTTATAATGGAATGACAATGTTTATATATTAAATGAACCCAATGATTCAAATTCAGTAGTATAAGAATTGATTTAAACAATTTTGTGGGGATGCCTGGGTGGCTCAACGGTTGAGCATCTGCCTTTGGCTCAGGGCGTGATCTTAGGGTCCAGAGATCGAGTCTTGCATCGGGCTCCCTGAGGGGAGCCTGCTTCTCCTCTGCCTATGTCTCTGCCTCTCTCTCTGTGTCTCTCATGAATGAATAAATAAAAATCTTTCCAAAAAATAAGCAATTTTGTCCTTTTATTTATTTTTTTAAGATTTTTTTTATTTTATTTATTCATAAGAGACAGAGAGAGAGAGGCAGAGACACAGGCAGAGGGAGAAGCAGACTCCATGAAGAGAGCCTGATGAGGGACTTGATCCCTAGGTCTCCAGGATCATGCCCTGGGCTGAAGGCAGCACTAAACCGCTGAACCACTCAGGCTGCCCAATTTTGCCCTTTTAAAAGAATTTAAGAGTATTTTGTTCATTACTATATGTTTTCTTTAATTTCAATGTATTTCTTTTAATTCTTTGAATATATTAATAATACCTGCTTTGAGGTATTTATCTACTACTATTTATTGCTGTTTTTCCATCAAAGCACTCAAATTTTCGTGTTTTTTTTTTTTTTTTTTTGCCTGCCTCTTATTTTTGTTGTTGTTCTTAAAAGCCAGATATTTTGGATAATAAAATCGATTCCTTTTTCCAAGATGTTTCTTTATTTTGTGGTTTTAGTGACCTATCTGAACTTAAATCTGTCTCTGCCTGTCTCTATCCCCCTACATGCATGGCTGCTGACATGTCAGCTCAGGTGTTAAATCTCATTTTTTATCTTGGCTTTGTAGGGATTGTTCTGTGTCTCATAGCTTAGTGGTCAGCTAGCAATTTGGACAGAGTTTGTACCCAAATATCTTGGTCTGGTAAGGCTTCCAACTTCTGCTGATAGATATGTGAGGGGAGTGCACATTACAATTTTTGCCTAATCCACAGTTACAAAGATTTTTCTCCTTATATTTTCTTCTAGAATTTATATGGTTTTGGCTTTTACATATAAAGTAATGAATCTATTTTGAATTAATTTTTGCCTAATACATGAGATAAGGATCAAGGTTCATTTTAATTTTGAAAATGGCTATCCAGTCATTTTCTCAACACTTTTAAACCAACTATCTTCTCTCCAAAGAATTACCATGGAAAATTTGTCAACAGTCAATTAACCATATATGGGTGTATATTCCTACATCTGGAACCTATCTTGTTCATTTACCTGTCTATCCCTAGGCTAATGTCACATTGCTGAGGACACTTTTAATAGCAGAAAGAAAGAATAGGATTTTACATTTCATTGTAAGTCTCCATAATGGACTGAAGTGTACAATTTGTACATGTTGTAAATATTTCAAACCACCGCTTCAGAACCATGTGGAGCGATGCTTTTCCCCTCCTAGAACCACAGAGAAAGAGGAACTATTACTATCTCCTTAACAAACCTTCTGATATTTCTCAAGGGTTTTATGTTGGAATAGCATTGGAAAGCATTGCAAAGGGGGAGGAAAGCAAGCTTAGGGAAACTAAAAGAGAAGAAGAGACTATTAAGAAATGGGCCATGAATATTGTTTTGCATGTATAATACTAAGATGGAGTTGCTTCTTCATCCCCTGTTGCTTGCTCTCTCTCTCTCTGGTACCTCTATTTGGTCGAGACATGATGCACATAGAGGTTGTTCAGCAGAAGCTCATTGAATGAAATTAAATAAAGGATGACTAATTGATGAAATGAATAATTTATTGTCCTGCTTGTTTCATCAGGATATTATAAATGCTACTTTTTCTGATGGTGCTAGCTAATTAAACCCTGACATGTTTCTCCCCAAAAATAGTAGCAGCAATTTAGTCACGTAGATTTCTTTTAAATGCCAAATAGGAAATCATAGGCCATTCCTCAGTGTGTGCTTAAAATGTGCTCTTTCAATCGACTGCTGTTTGACTACTGGAATATGAGGGGATGTCAAAACTAAAATGGAAATTAGAACTGGTGTGGGCCAACCCACTCATTTCATGTAAGTTAGTGATAATGAAAATAATATAGCTGTTGAGATACTTGAATCACTTAGACGTGTAAAAATAATAAGGCAAGTGATAATATCTTCTATTCATTCAGTACTTTGAGGCTTTAACAGAATTCTGTACCCACAATTTCATTGGATTTTAATGACAATGATGTGAAATTATATAATTATTTTAATCTTACTGGCAATAATAACAGCTCACATTGTTGGGTGTTTACGAGGCACTTTCCATGTGACTCTGCATCAATCCACTTGTTTAATCTTTACAGCAGTTCTAGGAGTTAAGCACTGTTAATTCTCATTTCTAAGGATGAAGAAAATCAGACACGGAGATATTAATAGCTTGTTGTACACAGTCACCTCAGTAATAAGTGGCGAAGTGAAGATTCCAACTCATTCACCCTGGTTTTGGAACCTATATTCCTGGTGAAACTAGGAAGTGAAGAGAAAAAACATAGCCTTACTTGCTAAAAGAGTTAAGCTTCATTCTCCTGGTAAGGAAGTAGATGGCTTTAGATTTTCAACCTCCTTTGCTTTTTGTTTTTTGTTTTTCTTTTTTTTTTTTTTTTTTCTCAACCTCCTTTGAATGTTTGGCTGACCCAAAATACCTACTTCACCTGTTTAAGGAGACAATGAGCTCCCTGGAGGAATAAAATTACTAGTCCCACTGCATTCCAATGCAAAATTTAGCAGTTTGAGTCAAGAAATCCATAGCCAGTCAGTTAAGTGTCTGACTTAACCTCAGGTCAGGATCTCAGTGTCTTGGAGCCCCACATTGGGCTCCCCACTCAGCGGGGAGCCTGACTGTCTCTCTGCCCCACCTCTGCTTGTGCTTTCTCTCTCAAATAAATAATTAAATAAAATCTGTTTTTAAAAAAGAAATCCATAGTCTTATCCTTGATTTCTAAGTTACTATATCTTTCTTTAAGACGTCAGTTTACCTTGTCTTTGTCATGCTGTGGCATACACTGGAATCAATACGTATCTTTGGCTAACAGAGCAGACGTACCACTGAGTCTGTTTGTAGAGCTCTTCTTGGCTGAATCCTGGCCTTGACCTCTAACAGCACTGGGAAGACACTAAAGGGCTTTCAACATGATGGGTTTCATGGAGCATTTCTATTTTGCTTCCTCTCCCCGCCATAAACGAAGACCTCGTCTTGGCAATAGAGGAGCACCACTTGTATCTCAAGAAAAGGAATCCATGCTGCTCTGCCGTTGAAGAACACTTAGCTAAGGAAACATCCTGATGTTAAAAGCTAAGTCATTCTTTTAGAAATACCTACTGATCTACAATCAGAATGGTGATATGATTCTTGTTTTCTAGACAATCCCAAAGAAAACAAACTAAAAATGAAAACAAACCAACAAAGAACAACCATATTTCTATTCCCGAATTTTTTGCTATTCCTCAGTGACCAAAGGTATGCTTTATATTCATCTTTGGGGGAAAAGATCCTAGAACTGTAACTGCTGTGCATAAATTCTCAATCAACATCTGATGGTGAATGAGGAAGGATGACGAAGATCCCACAGGCTAGGTACTCTGCATACATCAGCTTATTTAATCTTTGTCTCAGCAGGCAGATACCATTATCCCCATTGTATAGATGAACAAACCTCAGAGAGGTGACCTTTGCCAAAGTCATACAACTTCTTAGTGTTAGAACTGGAGAGAGAAAAAAAAAAAAAAACAAGAAAAAAGAGAAGGAAAAGAAGAGGGAGAAAGAAGAGATAAAAGGAAAAGGGACTCAGCGGATTTGTACACATTTGTTTTAAAGTGAACAACTGCAGGTAAATATTATTTGCTGTAGTCCCTGTCCTAAATGATTATAAAGACATTAGTTATAGTTCTTAAACTGTCAGAGTAAAAGCCAACATTTTTTTTTAAGATTTTATTTATTTATTCATGAGAGACACAGAGAGAGAGAGAGAGAGAGAGAGAGAGAGAGAATGGCAGAGACACAGGCAGAGGGAGAAGGAGGCTCCGTACAGGGAGCCCGACATGGGACTCGATCCCCTGGTCTCCAGGATCACATCCCCAGCCGAAGGCAGCGCTAAACCGCTGAGCCACCCAGGGATCCCCCATAAAAGCCAATATTAAGGGAAAATGGCTTCCTTTTGGCTCCCACCATAATTTCACCTTCATGATACTAAACTGGAGAGATCTGGTCCCATTAATAATGTTCAAAATCATTTACACATACATGTCTACACTCATACAGACACAGAGACATATCGATGGACAGGCAGACACACACAGGAAAATTAAACTTGTATTCACCTCTTCAAGCAAACAGTCAATGCTATCCGTGAGCATCACTAAAATAAGGTTATGGAAGTGGGTTTGCTGGTAAAAGCATCAGTTTTGGAGTTGCAGGGATTTGAGTCCATTTGTACATTTTGTCATTCATTCAATATTTGTTATTCAATTCCATGTGGCAGGCAGAAGAATTACAGGAGTGACCAAAATATTTTCTGACTTGAAGGAAGCACAGACAAGTAGCAAGTTCATTAAACCTGCAATCGCCATAAAGCCAGCAAATGCTGTGATGGTGAATTTTTAATAGTGCAGAGATACCTATGGAAATAAGAATCAAAATGAGACCTGATGTATAATGAAAGGAAGCCCAATTTGGACAGGAAAATGGAAACATTTAAATCTTGGGTCCACAAAATGGATTAAACTCTGCAACTTCAGTTTCTGTATTTGTTTTTTTCTTCAAAGATTTTTAAAAAATTTATTTATTTGAGAAAGCAAGAGTGAGTATTGGGACGGGACAGAGGGAGAAGCAGACTACCTGCTGATCAGGGATCACAACTCAATCCCAACTCAATCCCAAGTCCCAGGGATCATGACCTGAGCTGAAGGCAGACACTTAACCGAATGAGCCATCCAGGCGCTGCCTCAGGTTCTGTACTTGTAGAATGGGGATAATAGAATCTATCTCAGAAGGTCATTGTTACAATTAAATGCAATAATACAAGTTGCTTATCATTTATCTGACCCAGATGCACACTCACAGGTTATGTTCACTCCTTGGTGTGTAGGAGAGGCAAGTCCATCCTCTGGCTGCACGCATGTTATGCTATAGATAAACCCTGAAATATTATTCCAGTTAATCCATAGCTTTGTAAAATTGGCAAAATTCAAAGACAGACAAACCTTATCAAGGGCCATTTTGCAGAAAACTTTGTACAATTAAAGCTAGGTCTCCATGATAAGCATATATATCCCAGTACCCAGTGCCATGCCTGACACAGAGGAGATAATAAATGTTTGCTGGACAAATAAATCAATTCTTTTTTCTTTATTAAGAGTTCAGATGTGTTTACAAAGTAGAGCTAGTTTAAAATTTTTTAAACATTTTATTTATTTATTTATTTATTTGAGAGAAAGAGAATGCACACACACGAGCAGGGGGAGGGGCAGAGGGAGATGGAGAAGCAGGCTCCCCACTGAGTAGGCAACCAAACATGGGGCTTGATCCCAGGAGGATCCCAGGATCAGGACCTGAGCTGTTAATATACATACAATGAATGCAACAATTTTTGCCCCACCAATCAGGGAAAAATGCAAAAACTAAGTTTTTTTCTGCAATATGCAAATTTAAGAATCATCCAGATAAATTAATATAATTATTTCCATAGTTCATTGAATTCTCAAGAGTAAGAATTAACTTTTGTAGAGAAATGCTAAGCATTTGAAAATACTACCTGGAATTTTTTTCTTGCAATTTGTTTTTCTTTTAATCCATTTTTATTTTTTATTGGGTTGGCTGTCTGAGCACACCATTATGATTAAATTGTGACTCAAATAAGAGAATTAATTCTACCATTGTGTCAAGCCCCAAGAAGGAGTGAATCTACCATATTGATGTTCATCATTTCCATAGCTGGGATCAATAGTAATAAAAATTTGTCCTCCGAATGCAAAATACTGGTTTATTATGCTCTACCAGGGGAATGCCTGAGAAGTGTTGCTTCTTTCTGATGTTCTAAGGGATCGAATGGAAAATATTATGCAGCCTATAAATACACACACAAAACTAGTTATTTAAAGATAGAAATCAATGTCACTCAATCGGTTTTACTTAAAATACCTACAGATTAGTTAGCTCTTGTTTCCAAATTTGGCGGATCTTACAAAATGTATTTGCAGCATGGTCTTTTGTGTCTGAATTAAGGGGATTTGCTTTATATTTGAACAATGTATTTTATTTTAATTAATTTATAATTTCGGGGCACCTGGGTGGCTCAGTGGTTGAGCATTTGTCTTTGGCTCAGGGCATGATCCTGGGGTCCTGTATTGAGGCCCGTGTTGGGCTACCTGTGGGGAGCCTGCTTCTCCTTCTGCCTGTACCTGTGCCTCTCTCTCTGTGTCTCTCATGAATAAATAAATAAAATGTTTTTAAAAATTAATTTATAATTAAAAGAACCATATATGTCCATAGTTTAAGTAGACAAACAGTCTTAAAATTTCTCTGATATAAGTCAACCCTGGTTCATCTCCTTCAAGGTTATAACTTAACAATTCTGGATTTTTTTCCCCTAATATTTATCTCCATACCTCTAAATAAAATGCCAACATTTAATTATTGTTATTTTTCTATTAGAAAATGGTTCTTGGCTCTTAGAAATAAAACAGGTAAACTAAGCTTTTCTATAGCTTCTTATTTCCCCTCCCAGTAGCTATCTTATAACCCTTCACTAAATTAAAGATAGAACTTATATGATAATAACTTTACAAATGTTCTTTGCTGAAGTGAATTATGCCATACGATTATACCTCTTCTCTTGACAATGTTCCGTTTATCTGGGGAAAGGCTCCATCATGTCTTCCACACACCTTTTCATATTTTATAAGCTAAATCATTAGCCCCTCTTTCCCTAGAACAATCTCTATACCATCATTATCACCTGCCTAATTCCTCTGCTACTTATCTGTCTTCCTTCGATTTCTCTGGAACATCATCACTGGACTTCCCTGTAATACCTTCTGCTGTTGGATCTCCTAGAGCCAAATCATATGCCTTCTGTCTTTGCCTACTTTCTTATATTGCTGATTATTTTCCCTAATAGCTTCCTCAGATGGATTATAGCAAACAAATTTTGATACTGTATTGTTGCATGTTTGAAAATTTCTTTTTGCTCCTCTCACATTTGATTGATTGGTAGACCATTCTAGATTGAAATTACTTTCATTCGAAAACATTGAAGGATGCCTCGGTGGCTCAGTGGTTGAGTGTCTGCCTTTGGCTCAGGTTGTGATCCCGGGGTCCCAGGATTGAGTTCTGCATCAGGGTCCCTGCAGGGAGTCTGCTTCTTCTTCTGCCTGTGTCTCTGCCTCTCTCTGTGTCTCTCATGAATAAATAAGTAATTTTTTAAAAAAATACCGAAAACACTGCTATTATGTTTCCTAGTGTCCAGTGTTATTGTCAAGAAGATGGCTGCCTTGGAGGTTTTGGATGTGACTTGTCTTTTACTTTGAGAGATTTAAATAGTTTCTCTTTATCTTTGCTATTATGAAATTCTTTAATAATATGCTTAGTGCACGCTTCTTTTTTCCCATTCAGCCCTAGACATACATTATACCAGAGACTTGTGATTTCAATACTGCAAAATCATACTGTCTTTTTTCTTATTGTTAATTTCCTCCTTTCTGTTCTCTCTGTTCACTGTGTCTCACTCCTTTGTCTTTTTTAAATTCCTATTCTTTGGATATTACACCTCCTAGAATGATGCTCTGATTTCATGGACTTTTTATTCCTTATCTCTTGGCTTCTTTTCAGGGATATTTTTCTTAATCTTATTTTCCAATGTTTTAATGCTATTTTAATTTCAGCTATTGGATTTTTATGCTTTAGAAGAACATATAAAATTAAAAAATTCTTTCTTTTTTCTAATATCTTATCTTTACATCATGAAAGCAACAGCATCTTTTAACTTACTCAGAATATCAGTCCTAGTTGGGGTTATTTTGTGTGTGTGTTTGAGGGGTAGTTTACTTTTTCCTTGTTTGAACATCATTTCAGTTTCTTCCAGTTTCCTTTTTTATTTATTTTGATCTTTTGTATGTGTTGGAGATTGTCCTTAAATATCTGGTAGCTTGTTGTTTTATAACGAAGACAAGGGATTGGAATCTTCTGTCTGTATGATGGGCTTGTCTACTATTGTGCTTCACCATATAGTAATCAAAGCCAGTATCAGTGTTCTGCCTATAGGATTTCGGGAGTTTGACAACTTCTTTTCATTTTATCTCATCTCTGTCCCTTTGCATCCAGGCTTGAGGCATTTCTGCCTAGCATAACATTCTCAAAAGCCTTATTGATCTCCTGTGTATGACACCTAGGTTCTTACCATTAGAGAAGAGGGTCCTCCACAGATCCTTCCTGAACAGCTCCTATTCCCAGTCCCCCTCTCTACTCCTGCCTTCTGCTGAGATGATTGAATGGATTCATCAGTCAGACACCTGTTCTCTTCAGCAAAAAGTGATCCAGCTACACCACTGGTCATCTCTCCGGAGTATGCTTTTCCAACAATTGGTCTCCTAGTGTTAGCCTCCTTCACCATCTAGTTAGGCAGAGAGCCTTCGAAATCATCCAGGGCTGGTTCCTTTATCCTAAACAGTTTCTTCTTCAGGCCATTTCTTTCACTTCACATTTTACTATAAGCAGCAAGGGGAAACCAGGCTGCACTTTAAACAATTCCAAAGCCATTTCAACAGTTTTAAGTATTTATTACAGAAGGGTCCCTTTTCTCGGTGCTAGAATCACTAAGAACCACTCTTATTTATGATGATCTCTAGATCATCAGGCTTATCAGGAAAGTAATCCACAAATATTTTACTTCAGAAGAATGAGGAGAGGGAACACCTGGGTGGCTCAGTGGTTGAGCATCTGCCTTTGGCTCAGGGCGTGATCCCAGGGTCCTAGGATTGAGTCCTGCCTTGGATCCCCCAGGAGCAGCCAAATTCTCCCTCTGCCTATGTCCCTGCCTCTTTCTCTGTGTCTTTCATGAATGAATGAATGAATGAATGAATGAATAAATAAATAAATAAATAAATAAATAAATAAATAAATAATAAAGGAATGAGGAGAGGAGCTTTTTTCATTTTGGGGGCAAGGGCAGACTTTTCCCAAATCCCACTCTCTCCATCCTGTGCCTCCTCCTCTCCTTTACTCCATCTGCTGCCCCTGAGCCTCAAGCATCTCACATCCAGTCTATCCAGAAAACAAATCTGCAGTCTCCTCCAGGGCCAACAAGGATGGGGAGGTGAGATCTAACTGGTTGTGTATACACAGACTTCCAACAAGACCCTTTGGTTTTGCCTTTGGGCATGTTTTGTGCCTCCATTCTCATCCTTGTGACACTCCTGGGGGTAAGATAGGGCCCCTACTCAGTAACCCCAGCCTCTCATCAAAGCAACAAGTCAGAGTTTGCTGCCCCTGCTTTGGTAGTCACTGCTTCTCTACTCACTACTTTTCCTCAATATTCTGAGGCTTTTCATCTGTTTCCCTCATTTCCTCTCTTTGTCTTTTTGGGTTTTTACATTTAAAAAACTCACAATACTATCATTTAAAATAGGTCTTGAAAGGAAGAGGAAATAGATTTAGATATTTAATCCTGCATATTGAACTGGAAGTCTCTAATTAAAAAAAAATAACTATGAATATGACTTCAGCTTAACAGCATAAAGATTTAAAGAAAAAATTTATATCTTACAATTTATAGATCGCTGTTAGGTAAGGTAACGTGTATACTTAAACGTGTCAATTCTTGTAGTGTCTCTTATTATCATCCTCTTGCAGACGGGAAGACAAAAGCTATAGAGGTTTTTTCAATAACTAAGCTTTTTTTTTGAGGGGGTGTGTGTCTAACTACAGAGATTAAATTACATTCAAGCTCCAGGATTGGGAGGTAGGTATGATTAAAGGTAATTATCTTTACTTCATGCTATGGCCAGGTCTGAGTTAGCCAAAGGACAAACAAAATAAGTGCTCAGGGCAGCAGAGAAGCTGGAGCCTAGCCACTAGTAAATATGCATGTGTTGATTTGGGTCCTTTGAGAAAGAGATGTAATCAGATGTACAGAGATTTACTGGGGGAAACACTTGTGAAAGTTAAAGACAAGAAAGCTGGAAAAGGTGGGGAGCTTTAAACACAGGTCCAACACCTTCAAAGGAGAGGGAGCAGGGAGGAGTGAGAAGAATCCCAGATAGTAGCATTATTCCCCAAAAGGTTCATCCAAATTGATATGAGTTCAAAGTCACCTACTGGGAGTCCCAGGGCACTTGTGTTAGTATCTCTTTAAGCCTTATTATTGGCTGAATTTATCTTTCATATAGATACAATGGTGGATCTGTATTACCGAATTAACACAGATGTAGTGGGGACAACAGCTAGGATCATTAGCCACCTCTGTTCCCTGCAGCAGAGAACTGAGGGCCACACTTTGATGACTCCTTGACACAATAACTTTTTAAATTAAGTATTTACTTTGTCATGTCAAAATTTAAGTAATTGTCATGAAAAATAATCAGGAACATTCTGTCTTTTTTACTTTTATTCTAGAGGCTGGTTTTTAGATTTATGTAAAGTTGTGTTGAACCCCATAACCTGTTCAGCTCTTAAAGTCTTTATCACGTCCCTGACTGATAAAGAAAACAAGGATCACTTCATTTCTCTCTTTCCTGATTTGGCCTTATTTCACTTGACAATATTTCTTTGCCAACAAGGCCCAGTACTGGGCTGTGTACATATGTCCTCTTAACACATGTTGGCCATGTATCTAAAGGGTAAAGGTTTGACTTGCTGCTCTTCTAGTTGATGAGACTTCTTTCAAAAACTAGAGGGAAAAAAAATGACTGCTCTTGATTAAAACAAAAGGACAAAAATATAGTTTATTGAGGCTGAGAAAACACAATAAATTTTTCTATCACTAAATGACTTCTCGCCCCGGACCTTGGAAACTTTCTGGGTCTGACTTGTCCTTGTCCATAACAAGGAAAAGTGGGATTGTGTATCATCTCTTATGTCCCTCCCAGCTTGAATGGTCTGGGACTCTGGTTAGAACTTGGTTACTCTGAGGGCAAGCTGTTTTTCTCACTGATTGCTTCTATTCTCTTCCTTGGCAGTACTCTACTTCTTGCGTAGAGGTTCCAGTGAGGAAGAACATCTGGCATACTGCAAAGCAGCACTTATTTTTAGTCAGTGATAAGCTGCAGATGTTGTATTTTTAAAAAGTCTCTGCTTCATGCAGTACAAGAGAATTTGTTCACCCCTCATTATTGTCCCTGCACCACTTCTGCCAACAGGATGCTGCTTATAAGCTCATGTCTGGAAAATTTAACGATTTTCTTTTAATGGACAATTTGGACAACACTGTTAAAACTAGAGCCCTGAGAGAAATATCCAGATTGATGGACTAATTTAATCGGGCTAAATCTGTACTTTTATTATACATGTATTGGTGGTGGGTGTTGGGCAAAGCACCTCTTCAAATAATTCAAAAAGAATCTGTCATTTCTCTTTCGGTGTTGACCACTTCATATTGCATTTATTTGTTTACTTATCTGGCTCCCTAACTAGATAGTTAACACCTTGAGGCCAAGAACTATGTCCTATTCATTGTGCCATTCAAACCACCCACCACAGTGCCTGTCATCTAACAGACACTCAGTTATGTTTGCTGAATAATGAGTAAATGGGTGGATGAATACATTTAATAAATAAAGGGTTAAAAACTTGTTGAATTATAGCTCTACAGAGTTTTCTAAGAGATCATCCAATACTTTCCCTATGCTTAACCCTGATTTTTCAATGGGAGCCCTCTTGCTATTTTTAAGAGCTCTTTAGTAATCAACAAATATGTGTTGAGCATCTATTCTGTTCCAAATACTATTCAAGATGCTAAGGATACAACAGTGAATCTGAAAGAATGTGTCCTTGCCTTCTGGAGACTTAGGTTCTAGTAGGGAACCAGACAATAACTATGTTAAAAAGGAATAAATATAATTCCAGTTACTAATACGTGCTATTAAGAAGAATGAAGCAGACTATGGTCGTCATTAATGCTGTTTACAGATGCTTCCAGTCCTCCCTCTGGGCCTATGTTAGAATGGCGCATTCCCGCCCACTTGAGTCATGTATGCCTGTGATGACTCACTTTGACCAGTTGAACCTGAGCAGAAATGACAGGCATCACTTTTGGGTGGAAACTTTAAGAGCTGGTGCTTGAACTGTCCATGCTCTTGTGTCTGTCTCCCTGCTGTAGTTACTAGTGATGTGTAGGTGCTGGATGACCTGCCAGCCTGGTTCCTGCAGGAGGAAACACTGGAGCAGAGCCCACAGCTGACTTGCGATGGGGTAAATAAACCAAGTTCCAATTCCAATGTGTGTATTGAGGGTTGGGAGGCAGTTTTCTACACAATGCCAAGCGATTCTCAGATACCAGCAGAGTATCTGAAAAGTCAACTCAATTCTGACATGACCTATCCAGAGATTGCATCAGATTCCACAGGTTAAGGGTTCAGTCCTTTAAGACTGCCTCCCTCTCCCACTTCAAATGCCAGCCACAAGCCCAGGAAGTTACCTGTGTTCTGACCCACCAGCTACAAATAGAAGGTTCCAATATCCTCCTCCAACTCTGGATGCCAATCACAAGCTGTAATTATGACCTGTACTTCAGACCAACTGGGTGTAAATCAGAGATGCTCACAACCTCCTCCTTGGGTTTGATTAATTTGCCAGAGAGGCTCACAGAACCCAGAAAACCCATTTGTTTACTCAATAGATTACTGATTTATTTTTTAAAGGGTGTAAATAAAGAACAGCCAATGGAAGAGCTGCACATGGCATGATCCAAGGAAAGGGTGTGGAGCTTCCTTTGCCCTCTCCAGGTGTACCACTCTCTTCATATCTCCATGTGTTCACCAACCCAGAAGCTCTTAGAACTGTATCCTCTTGGGTTATTATGGAGGCTTAATTATACAGGTATGACAGATTAACATTGGCCATTAGTGGCTGATTCAACCTCCAGCCTCTCTCTCCTCCACATAAGCCAGGGATAGAACTGAAAGTTCTGAGCCTCTTATCCTATGGTTGGCTCTGCTGTCAACCAGCCTCCAACCTTAGGTACAGTCTAAACTCACCATTAGGGTAACAGAAGACACTTTTATCATTCAACACTTAGGGGGATCTCAAAGGATTGGGGGAGCTGTCAGCCAGGAACTGTGCATGAAGACCAAATATATTTGGGACATACATATATACACATATAAATACAAATATATATTTCTTATAAGTCACAATATTGCAGTATGAGAGTGAGCAAGGACTCAACCTTGGATGTGATAAGCTACTGGGTTTGGAAGGTGGTTTTCTCTTGCAGCATGATCTGTCTTACCCTTACGGATTCACAGGGTGATAGGATAGATGGCAAGGGGCTCATGTAGGTCGAATGGTTGGAGAGAGGAGCAGGAAGGGAAAGGCCTTTCTAAGGAAATAACACTTGAACAAAATAACATTTGAGAATAATTGGAGTGATTAGGAGAAGCGAGACTTCTGAAAATCTGGAGGAAAGGCTCCAGATAGAGAGATGATCATGTGCCATGTCTGGGAGGAAGAGGCAGACTTGGCTCATTCAAGGAGAAGAAGGTCAGCATGCCTGGGGGTAAATGGCACAGAGAAGAAGACATGTACCCAGTGTTCATATCAAGTAGAGCTTCAGAGGCTGTGCTCAGGAATGTGGATGGGAAGCCATTGACCTGATTTGCATTTGTAAAAGCTTGTTGTGATATTAGGTGGTGAAGAGCTTACCCCTTCATAAGCAGGGTGTCCAGTGAGGAGAACATTATAAGTCATTGAGAGAGGAGGAGATGGTGGCTTCAACTCAGGTGGTGGTGGAACAGTTGGTGAGATGTGTTCGCTGTCATTATTTGAAGACATCATGTAAATCTGAAACACACTGTCCTTTAGAAACTAATCTTCATTTTGCTATAAAAAGCATGACATAATATGGAGGTTTTATGAAAAAGCATTGAAATCTATTTTCACAAGCAAATACTTTTACATGAATGGGGTCTACTCTCAGCTTGTGTGCATCAACTAAAACATCTCATAGTATATATAAAGGGAATACAAAAATCCAAAGAAGAAGTAGTAGTAAAAGAAGAAGAGAAGAAGAAGAAGAAGAAGAAGAAGAAGAAGAAGAAGAAGAAGAAGAAGAAGAAGAAGAAGAAGAAGAAGAAGAACCACCTTGAAATTTTATATTCAAAAGGCATTCATCTTATTTTATTTACGAGGGTATGTAGGCAATATGTAGAAACTTTGTTTTGTGTTACTTCTTCATAAACATCATGTTTGAGGAAGAAAATGAAAATATACTACTTGGAATTGGAATCTGGTTTCTCCACTCTTGGTCTTGTTCCTTACTGCCTCTCTGATCTTTGAGACTCAGTTTCTTTACCAATAAATGGGCATAACATGCCTGTTGGGACCAGTGCTGGTGCTGGCTCTCAAGATCCTGATGCAGTTAGATATGCTAACTAACCGATACTACCTCTGGTGGCTTGCCTTATTCAAAAAGACAGGTTAGGGTCTTCATTTTTAAGTCATCATGTGTCCTGCACACAATAGCATGTGTGAAGTAAGCATAGATAGCTTCGGTTTACACTTGAGGAGGTGAAACTCTTCTTTGGCATCTGATGTCTATTAGAGCTATGGGTAACAAAAGGTCAAGTGCCAAGTAGGTATCAAGTGTTATGCTAGGTTCTGGGATACAAAAATAAATATGTGGTCACCATTCCAAATAATAACGAGAATAACCAATATTAAATGCCAACATTCATTAAGTGCTTACCATGCACCAGGAACCATGTCAACCCTCATTATGTCATTTAGTCCTCATGGTGACATTATAGAGTGTGTGCCATCATTATCTTTACTTCACCCATGAGGAAATATGTATAGAGGCTTTAAGTTGATCAAGGTCACATACCCAGGAAGGGGGGTGTTGGAGCTTGAACCCCAGCTTACCTAGATGCCTTCCAACTCAAGGAGCTCCCAGTAAGCACTTGGCATGTGGTTAGGTGAAGTCCCAAAGCTGTTGGCTCTCTCTCTGGAGAACGTGGGAAATGAACAGTTTTCCTGGCTCCAAAGCCCAGTTCATGCTTCTCTGCTACCAGGAAGCCTTGTAGGTGCCAGTTGAGTCTGCCTCCAGAAAATGGAAGTGGGTAAAAGGGCTCTTACTCTGGGTCTGTCAAATGCGGCAATTCACTAAATTGTTGCCATGGAGCTGCCAGAAAGGGCAGCAAGATAGGCTGGCAGCAGGGATCTGCCAGCCATGAGGGCCAAGTCCTGACTGAAGTTTGGGCAGGAGTTTGCTATCTGGCTAGGTCACACTCTTCCTTTCTCTGTCACCCAGAGGCCAGGCCAGCATGAGGTCTATGTGGACACCAGATTGAGAGTGCATGACTCTTCATCCCCAGACTTCCAGGGCATGAGAATAACACACAACAGACTTAGGAATTTCATGAGAGTATGATTATTGGATATTTCAGTATTTGGGGTTAGGACACTCATCAAACTGATTTTAATCCACTAAGAACTGCACTCTCAGACAGGAAATGTTTATGTTTCTGTTTCTTCCTCTTCATGTCCAAAATGTTTCCCTCCTTCTAAAACACACATTAATTGATTTAAAAAGTTCACAGCCCATCTTGACCTCAGATAAATATTTAAAACTCTTTCTGTGAAATCCAAGTGGTGTCCCTTGTCTGTCTTGTTTTTCCCCCTCCTTGCTTTCTTCTCAGATTACTTGACCATCCCCAAATGTGTCATACACTTTCATACATTTATGGCTCAGAACACTTTTTATCCTCTGCTCAGAACACATGTGCTCTAACCTCAACTTTCCAGGACTTTCTCTAATTACCCCCAATCTTGGCCTCTACCATAGCCCCCCTGCCCCCAACTTCCTTCCTTTGGCATTCATGTGTGTGCCTCCAAAGCAGGGCCACATCTTTTTATATTCCTGTCTAGAGTACTTAACACAGTGCCTGGGATACTAGCTGTGAAATCAGTGTTAGAGAATGGGCTTCATCTTTGCTATTTGTGTGTTTCTCTGTGAGTCTGAGTCTCTCTTTTTGTTTTGATGTCTCTCATCTCCATCACCACCTCCCCGTAAACAAAACCTTTTCTTCTGTCTCTATTCCTTTGGCTTTGCACTAGTGTTTCTTTTTCTAATCAATGATTAGCACTGAGCCCCAGCCCTGACATGGTGAAGTTTTCTTTGTACTTCTTGCTTGCTAAAATACCTGGCCCCCTCATTTGCTAACTCAGGGTCCAGAAGCATAAGAACGCTCTTTTTAACCCTTCTTAGGACAATCTTCTCTGAAACAGCAAAAAAAAAAAAAAAAAAAAAAAATCCAACAGAAGAAGGGGCTGAATTTTCAATCTTTGTGCTGTAGACAGTTAATTCATTACCACCCAAACAGCCAATGGCACACAGTCACAGTTCATGTTTGGAAGATGTGCCTGTCTGAGCTATGTCAGCTGAAATGACTCATGTCAAGAAATGACGGATGGATTAGCCTCATTTTGCAAATACATAGATAAGAAGAAATAAGGCTTGTGAAAAGCCATGTAGCTTTGAGGGAGAACAGATTTTGGACGATGTAAGCATACAACTCTAGTTAAGAATGCCATAAATCATCCATCCGTAGAAACCATATATTAAATATTCTATGGGCCAAGCACTATACCAGGTACTTAACAATACTGATGAATAATATCATTCCTTGGCCTTCAGGAGTTGAGTTTGTCAGGGAATCCAATAATTATAACATAATGTAGTAAGTTACATCTTAGACACTGCCCAAAGGGGCTAATTTTGCACCAGAGGGCATCTAGACTCATCCTGTCATACTCAGTTCAGATTTTTGCAAAGTCTCTCTGGGCATTGTCTTCAAGGGAAACTGTCAGGTAGCATAGCTTTTCTTCTCAGACCTTTGCTAATTCCTGAAATAGAGTATAAGCCCTCTTGACAGAAAGTTATTTTAAGAACTTGAGCAAGCAGGAAATACTCTGGGATATCCTATTTAAAAAATTATTTACTGAAATTCAATTTAGTTAACAAATAGTATATTACTCATTTCAGGGGTAGAATTTAGTGATTCTTCAGTTGCATATAACACCCAGTGCTCATCACATCACATCACATCACATCACATCACATCACATCACATCAGGTGCCCTCCTTAATGTCCATCACCCAGTTACTCCATCCCCCTACCCACCTCCCCTCCAGTGACTCTCAGTTTGTTTCCTAGAGTTTAGTCTCCAGAGTACCTCAAGCAGTCTATAAGCACTATCTATGCAGACTGCTTGAGGTACTCTGGAGACAGAGAATTTTGGGGTGACTTCAGTGTGTACATTAGTTCTTTATTCCTTCTCCCAAGTATTTCTAAGAGATTTGGGCTGTGTTTATTGCTTTGGTATGCAGCTGCCCAGCATCCCACACCTCCCTCAGATGCACAAATATTTGACAATACCTGCAATTCCCTCTTCTGCTCAATCTCAGTCAAAGTATCTTCTATCTTCTCCATCAATCAGTTCTGGTCTCTCTGCCCTGCTTCCTGGATTGATTTTTAACATGATCAGAGGAGACAACATTTAATTGTTTTTTTGTTCCCCCACCATCTTTTTCTTGCTCCCCTTCTGCTGGAAAGAGATTCTGTGTCCACTGAGTTTCTAAAGCTCACCCAGTCCAATCCTTTGTTCATACAAGCCTGCTTCACTGTCTCCTCACGCTAAGGGAGACACAGCTAGTGGCCACCAAATGATTCCAGGGTCCATTGCTGGAAGCTGATCAGTGGATACTGGATTAATTGCAAGCAAGCACCACATACCACAAGCCCTGTCTTAATGAATATTTAGTTTTTAAACATAGAAGTTTCAATGGTGGCCTACGAAATTTTAAAAACATAGAAAAAGATATGGAGAAACACTAATATATATTCTCATCAGAATAAACATTGACATTTGGCCCATTGGCTTCCACTTATTTTTTCCCTATACACATGTTAATACTTTTTAAGTTATGCAAGTAATACATATGCAGGTTGTATTTACTCTTTTCAAAAACATCTAGAGCATTTTTAGTTAAGGCTTAAAGTCCTAGTTAACCACTGTCTCTATACACACTCCTCTCTCAAGTATTCCTAAACTCACACATACCCGTTGAAGGATGGCATTATTTTGAGCTTGGATGAATCCTTCTAGTGTTGTTGTTGTTGTTTAAGATTTTACTTACTTATTTGACAGAGAGAGCACAAGCAGAGGGAACAGTGGAGTGAGAGGAGGAAGTAGGCTCCCCACTGAGCAGGGAGCCCGATTCGGGGTTCCATTGCAGGACTCTGGGATCATGAACCTAGCCAAAGGCAGCCACTTAATCGACGGAACCACCCAGGTGCCCCCTTCCAATGTTTTCTATACTATACATACAAAACCATAGAAAGTATATAGTATAAATTTTCAATTCACATATATGCTTAGTAATGCATGTAAAATTTTCTCACTTTCTTTTTAACTTAAAAGAACTATTTGGAGATCTTCTCCTGCTGTTGCATGTGGACATAGTTTATTTCTCTGAACCTCTACTCCAACATATGTATCTACTACTTTTAATCCAGTCCCTATTGTTAAGCATTCAGGTTGTTTCCAATTTTCCCCCATATAAACAATGCTGCCAGGATAGCCCTATGCTTTTCCCATGCTTATTTCTCCAGAATAGGTATCCCAAGCACAATAACCAGATCATAAGATAAATATATTTTTAGATTTTTATTATCGTGTATGAAACTGTTCTCACTGGCGGAATTCAGCAGTGGGCTTGAATATCCTCAAAACACATAATTCCTTAAGCCACACATTGAACCTGGTTTGTTTACCAAAACAGGCAGTTGGTAGAAACCCCAGGAAAAAATGAGAGGCTAAATTTCAGAATAACTTGGAAATTTTGTATAGAAACCATAAAGATTTCAACATTTTTAGTTACAAGGTTTAGAACACTTGGACAAGTTGAAGTCAGCTCAGATTTCTGGGGGAGGAACCTAAAATTGGATGTCACTGCCACAGCAAAACCACATGACCTTTAGCTATTGTTGTGTGTGATGGCTTCCAAAGGTTTATCAAGCAACTGGCCCTTTTATTCAAATAAGATCTAATGGGAAGCTCATGGTATCCCACAAAAGGCAGAGGGGCTGCTCTGTTGGAGTTGGGACAGGCTACCTGCTGCCACCTATCCTGTTGGCCCTGCCTCCATACATTCCAGAAATCACCAGGGGCCATTGAGGAGCACCAGTGAGGCCCTTTTGGAAAACCAGTGGTTAGTCCAATCTCATTATTTTTGTGATGAAGATGATGAAGAGTGGTGACCTCAAGTGTTCTAAAAGTATCCAAAGCTTAGGGCTGGCTTCCCTTTCTCAGCCGTGCTTTTCTTTGATTCAAGACTAAGTAAATCAATAATGTCCCCCTACTTCTTATCCAAGACAATGCTAAGCAACATTCGGAAATGATCTGCATTGCTTTTAGCCTTCCACCAAAGGTAAGACTCTTCTCTCCTCCCCTTAATGATTCCATTTGGTTGTGGACCTCAAGTTGACAGAACTCACCAGGACTTAAGGTAGACACACTAAGGATCACTTGAAACTTTTGGCTAGAAAAGAGGCAAGTGTTCTGATCCCTTTCATTATCTCCTTAAAGCAGAGATGATGAGCTGAGGTAATGTCCAAACATGTGTTTATGACTTCATTGGAGCACAGTGAATGCGGTAGTCCCTTTGTCCATCATGCAGAAAATAAATATGACTTTTAGAGAGGGGAAAAAAACAAAACCTTTTTCCCAAATGTTTCAAATGTTCTAAGCCCATGATTGTGGCTTGAAGCCCTAATAGTCTCTTGGAGTTGAAAGAGAGAAAGAAAGAAAAGAAGAAAGAAGAAAAGAAAGAAGAAAGAAGAAAGAAAGAAGAAGAAGAAGAAAGAGAAAGAAAGAAAGAAAGAAAGAAAGAAAGAAAGAAAGAAAGAAAGAAAGAAAGAAAGAAAGAAAGAAAAGAAGGAAGAAGGGGAGGAAGAAGGGGAGGAAGAAAGAAAGAAAGGAGTGAGGGAGGGAGAGAAAAAGGAAAGAAAGTAGGAAAGGAAGAAAGCTAAGTAGCCAAATGCAACTATTGCCAATTGTTTTAAAATCTCTCTTAAATCTCTGTAAGTTCCAGATAGCCCTTCACAAAAGATAAATTATGCACATTTCAATAAAGGATATGAACATAGAATGACCCTGGATCAAATGATTCCCAGCCTCCAAAATAGCATATCAATCTGCCATTTTAAATACAGCATTTCCTTCCCCCCAGAATTGCTATGTAGCTGTCCACATGCTGATAGAAAAACTATAGCCACATGGATAGTTTCTGCAAGGGGGGTAGGACATTCCCTATAAATTAAGAACTATCTGCTTATTTACAAGTAAAGCTCCCTGAACTCTAAATCCTATATGACAGTGCTTTTCACCTGCTGTCTTAAGGTCCAAGCATCTGCCCCGAACATTTTACAGGTGGCCAAATATGCATTGGCAGAGGTTTGGGTGGCAGAGTCTGCCAGCTTGAGGTTTTCAGGGCACACCCAGCTTCATCTGTTTACCCAGTATGCCCTACAAATACTATCATTTTCTGCAGGTGCTGTGGTGTGGGAGGAGGTGGGAAAGTGCAGGAACCACCTAAAGGAATCAGGTTAGGAGCAGTGAGTGGGCTGCCCACTGTGCCTTCACTCTCCTGCCCAAGCTTTGGCCCCTCCTCTGTTGATTAGCTGCCTCTCCTCCAGCTCTTAATTCAGATGCTTCCCTTCCTTCTGTGTTTTCAATTTCACTTAAAAGAGTTACGTCTCATATAGCTGGTTTTCAAAACGCAAACTCTTGAACTCATTCCTCTCTCTCAACCCCTAAGGTGGAGGCACGGAGATTGGACCTCCTCATTCAGATGCAACTTCCTCTTCCTTCTTTCCTCGCTTTCCCTCTCCTACATTGAGTCTCCATCCTATTACCTAGATAACCTACTACTGCTCTTACCTAC
Source organism: Canis lupus familiaris (assembly GCF_011100685.1). NCBI lineage: Eukaryota > Metazoa > Chordata > Mammalia > Carnivora > Canidae > Canis > Canis lupus. The sequence continues at coordinate 28,755,664 of NC_049234.1, read as the reverse complement.
CACTCGTACCTACTTCCTGCTCTTACATTTCTTACCTTCTGCCTGTTACCTCTCTCAAAGGTGCCACTTCTTTCCATGAAGACCTCCCCCAATATTATATAACCTACAGAATATAGTACAAACTCCCTAGCATGGAAATTAAATAACTTCATGATCTTGTCTCAACACATTTTTTGATGTCTCTTTTCCTTCCAAAAACTTATTTTTTAATTTATTTATGAGAGAGAGAGCACAGAGACATAGCCAGAGGGAGAAGCAGGCTCCATGCAGGGAGCCTGACATGGGACTCGATCCTGGGTCTCCAGGATCACATCCTGGGCTGAAGGCAGCACTAAACCACTGGGCCTCTGGGGCTGCCCCTTCCATAAAGTTCTTAAAAAGATTCCTACTCTTTTTTCATCCTTCAGTTCGTTTTCTCTGGCTGTACACTCTGCTTATAATCCCACAGAATGTGAAAGACTAAATAAAATACTGCCTCCCCTGTTGACTCTTCAACCACCCCCAATTCTTTAAAAAATAAGTTTTTAGGCACTCTGTACATACAACTTTTGCTTTCAATTAATGTTTATCCTTTTCACTTGTCCTATATTTTTCTTGACTGTTTACACCCTATTCAGTCCATTAAATCTTAAGCCCTGTGAGTACAGAGTCTCTTTCACATGGTTCTGTGTCCCTACAGTGATATTCATGGTACTTTGTAATTGGCAGGTGTTCCATGCATGTTGGGTCAATGGACACATGCATCATGCACTAGAGTTCTTGTGTGTGAGCCTGTCCAACATTGCACTGTGGAATCCTTGAGGGTGGGAGCTGTGTTGTGTGTTTTTGTATCCCCCAACGTGGCATGGTAGGAAGAACACTGGCTCCAATGGGGCTGCCTGCTTTTGGAGCCCACCTCTGGCACTTTCTGGCTTTGTACCTTGGGCCATTTCAGGAGCTTCTCTGTCTCCACTTATGCAGCTGTAAAATGGAGACAGTCATTCACTTATGCTTCAAATATGTGTCTCCCAGGGGCTGGTGATATGGAACAGGTGAAATTCCTGCTCTAATGAAGCTTCTATCACTGTGAGAATGACAGAGAATAGAGGGGGAAATATAGTAATGCCAGGTGTTTTATATATTCTAAAGGAAAATAAAGCAGGGTCAGTGAGAGAGGATGATGTTCATTGTTTCAGATATGGTGTTTAGGGAAAGTCCCACAGAGACCTGAATGGCATGAAAGTGAACTATGCATACCTGTTGAGGGGCAAGGCATTTCTAGCAAAGAGAACTGCAAGAACAAAACCCCCAAGTGATGTCAGCATTGATATCTGAGGTGCTACAAATTATGAGAAGTAAATGTGTTAATACAGAGTAAAAATGCTATTATTATCTGGCTTGATTTCAGGCACGTAATAGCATTTTCATAAATATTTATTAAATGAACACATGATTGATTAGGAGGAAAGCCAACATGCCAATATTTGTTGAGTTTCTAATATGAACCACTGTGTTGGGAGCCTTCCAACACCCCCTCCGGGATCAGAAGTACCATGTGGTCTGGCTGGGTACTACAGACTTCCATTTCCAGAACTCACAGTTCTGCTGCTTATTAGTTAGCCGTGTGATCTTGAGTGAGTCACTTAATCTCTCTGTGACTCGAGTTCCTCCTCGTTTGTAAAATAGGACTAACAGCAATACTTTGGTCCAGGGCTGCTATAAGAACTAAATGAATTAATGTTTCTGAATCATTCTCAAGAGAACCTGGCAGGATATCATCCTCTCCGATCCTTATCTTACAGATGGAGACACCAGAGAACAAATGACTTGAGAAACTTGCCCAAGGCCACCCAGACAATGAATAGTGGAGAAGAGATGCAAAGTCAGGTCTTTCTGACTGCAAAGCCCACATCCTTTCTTAAACACACTGCAGTGAGGATGAGGATGAGGGCAGCAGAGTATCACCCAGTATCCCTTGCTTCTCCTTATTCCCTGGAGGTAGATCCTGATCACAGAATCTCAAGAATTACAATGCTCAGCAGCATTTTCCCGGCTGGCTTTCTGAATCGGTCCTAATCTTTTACAATTATGCAACAGATGCCTCTCCGAATGGGGATTTCCAGGCTTCAGTGGGTGATGTCTATGTTCAGGGCCATAAAATCTCCAAATGCTGCAGGGCAAGTGTAGTTGGTTCCCTTCCACCTCCTCCTCAGTAATGTGGGATTTTCACTTCAAGTCTTCTATTTCCTGCCCCAAAGAAGCCCCACACTTCTTTTCTGGTTGTCAGAGGATTTCACTTTCACTCAAGTCCGCCCACAGAGTGGCAGCCCCAGTCTCCACACAGGGTCTGTACCACATCCCTCAATTCTGACATGTTATTCAGCTCTATTTCTGAGGACTTTCACCTTTAAATGGCAGCTTTGATGGGCTGTTCTATCTCTGCAGATGGCAAACAGGCCACTCTGTCTCCATCTGGAGCTGCTACTGTGGTATTTTGGCTTGAAAGTTCGATGAAGGGGAAGAGGGAAGGAGAGTTTGGTTTCTGTTGATCATGATCTTTCTTGCCTTTCTCCTGTGTGTCCTCCACAATCATTCCTTTTCCTCTGTGATGTGGTCTGTGTGCATTAGCTCTCCATCTTGGTGGGTTTAGAATCTATGTCATCCCAGAGCTGCAGCTTTCTGGTAATTATTCAGAAAGAACAGACCTAAAGAGAGGGAGGGAGGGAGAAAGAGATACTTTGTGAGTACAATCATTTGAGAAAACAAATATCTCATGATAACATATTTTGCCTGTTCCAAATTGGTTTGGAGTCGTTTTACTCATCGGAAATGCCAGAAGACAAATGGGGCCTCATAGAGATGTGAAGTTTGCATATTTACAAACAGGCTCGTTGTGTAGGGCAGTGAGGGCACACACTTCCCGCCTACTCATTACACCATAATTTGTCGTTTCACACGAGTGTTATCAAATGAGCTGCTAAGAGATGGGGAAGGATTGGTTAGAAAGGCTTGAAATCTAGAACGAGGAAGGTATAAGGCACTTTAGAGATACTCTAACCTGAGACCCTTACTTTACAGATGAGAACATGGAGCATGAGTGACTTGACCCAAGTCCCATGGGCTATCGAGTGGCATCATGAATGCAAAAACCCAGCCGATAATTCATTTAATTCTTTTGTGTTGGTGGACTGAAATGAAAATAAATGATATTTAGAATTTTTATTTAATGTTACAAGAGTTGGGATATAATACATAATTCAAGAGAAAATAAAGATTCAAAGAAATACAGACCCAAACTAGATTTAAGACACTGCCTTATCTACTAGTTTCTAAATTGCACTCTGGGAAGCCTTCAGCATCCTGAAGAGGTACCTCAGACCACACAGGCAAGAGAGGCTGGAGTGGAGAGGCTGGAGCTCTAGCAGATTCTCCCCCATTCCCTTCTACCCCTGGCCAACATCCATTATGAAATTAGAACAGCTCAGCTTTTATCATTTCATACCTTCCTTCTTAGATTTTATTTTTTTAAATGTATTTGGCAACCAAAGAAACTTAAGAAGAGCTGATTGGATAGAGAAGATGTGGTCTACTTACTACTTACACACGATAGAATATTACTCAGCTATCAAAAATTGAAATCTTACCATTTGTGATGATGTGGATGGAACTAGAAGGTATTATGCTAAACTAAATAAGTCAATCAGAGAGAGAGAGAATTATCGTATGATTTCACTCATATATGACAATTAAGAAACAAAACAGAGGATCATAGGGGAAGGGGAGAAAAATAAAATAAGATGAAATCAGAGAAGACAAACCACAAGATAATCTTAACTATAGGAAACAAACTGAGGGTTGCTAGAAGGGAGGTAGGTGGGGGCATGGGGTAACTGGGTGATGGGCATTAAGGAGGGCTCTTGATGGAATGAACACTGGGTGTTAAATGCAACTGATGAATCACTAAACTCTACCTCTGAAACTAATAATACACTATATGTTAATTAATTCAATTTAAATTAAATAATTGAATTTAAAAACAGAAACTAGCAAAGGAAAAAAAGAGAAAGAGCTGATTGGGTACTACCAACCTGTTTGCAGAGGAGCAGAGTAATAATTTACTCAAAGTCATTAATTAAGTTAATGGTGAAGCATGAACTCTAAGATCCCAGATCTCTGAACTCCTCATCCAGTGGATTTTCACTTAGTCAGAATGCCACACAGAGGAGTCATTTGAAGAGATCTTAAGATCATGTCAGATCTTGCCCCCTCTGGCCTAGTGCTAGTTGCAAGGTAAATGAGGAACACCAACCAAATGAAAGAAATCAAGTTTTAACTGGCTCACACAGTAACAGGTTTAATAATTAATGAAAGACTATACAGATAGGTTTTCCTCAACTTACTAGGAGGAGAACATAATACAAGTCCTAAAGGAGAAAAGAAGACTAAGATTCAACCTAGAAGGTATCAGATCATAAAAGATCCAGGAATGGGGTATCTGATGCAATGAAGCAGGTGGAATGCTGAGTTCGAAGTCCAGGCAGCAGTAGTCAGGTAAGAGTCAGGTGACAGAAAGGGACCAATAAGTGTTTCCTGAAAGGCAGGAGAGGGTAGAAAGAAGGGGAATTGACTGGCACAGGCCAAAGGGCTAGGTGCCTGAGTGGTCAACTTTCAGCTAATTTCCTTAAGCTTGTGTGCATACAGCAACCCATGTCCCAGGAAGCTTCTATACAGTTACTACAGGCAGGGGCTAGTCAGTTCACAATTTTCTTAGGGCATTGTCTTTGACTCTTGAATTGTCAATTCTATGTGGACAGCCTGTTATTCTTAACTTCGGCACTATACTTAGATTTTCCAATTCTGTCCAGTTGACACCATATTTGCAGGATCTTTCCTTTTTTTTTTTTTTAATTGAAATTCAAGATACCACTGCCTAGATCATCTTCTGGGCAAGAGGAATCCCATCCCAGTTGGGAAACAAAGCGAATCAGGCGAGTGAGTGTGGTTCTTCAGCTTGAGGTAAGGGGTTTAGATGAATACTTGTCTTTCTAAAAGAACCCAAAGAAAATTAAAACACTAATTCAAAAGGATATATGCTCCCCTGTGTTTATTGTAGCATTATTTACAATAGCCAAGATATGGAAGCAGCCCATTTATAGATGAATGGACAAAGATGTACTATACTGACACACACACAATCATATTTGCTTATCCATAAAAAAGAATGAGATTGTAACCATTTGCAACAGGATGAATGGATATAAAGAGTAAAATACTAGGTGAAATAAGTCAGGTAAAGACAAATACTATATGATTTTACTCATATGTGGAATTTAAGAAACAAAGCAAATGAATGAACAAACACAGAACAGACTCTTAAATACAGAGAACACTGCTGGTTATCAAAGGGGAGGTGGATGGAGCTTGGGTGAAGTAAGTGATGGGGATTAAGAGAACATTCATCATGATGTTCTAAGTAATGTATAGAGTTGCCAAATAATTGCATTGTACACCTGAAACCAATATAACACTGTATGTTAATTACATTCAATAAAAAAAAAAAAAAAAAGAAAAGAGGAGGGCCTTGGCCAAAGGGCCATGCTTTTTGATCTAACTCTGTTTAAAAGTCAATCATTGTTTTCTAGTCTTTACTCCTTTCTTTGTTAGCATTATACATCTGCACCCTGTGTCGTGTGACCTTGTGGAATCTGTGACTAGAGTGGATAAAACCATATTCTTTGGGCGTGGCCATGTAACTTGCTTTGAATGTTAATGGACTTATGGGCCAAGCCTTAAATGTGTTTGCATTAAACACATTGTGTTGAACACTTTGGCCTATTGTGTTTCTGCTGTTTTTCATAAGAACAAGCTCTGAGTAGGCACTTATTCAAGTAGAATGGAGTTTGAAGCAGACCTGAACCCAAACTTCAGCCTGAAGTAAGCCCAGCTGAGCCTAAATGAGGTCAGCAGAATCCCAGCCAACCTACAAATCTGGTGGCAAGATAAATCAGTGTCTGTTGTTGTAAGCCACTGAGATTTTACATTTCTTTGTTATATCTCATTATCGCTGATTGAAATGAATGTCATTCAATAGAAAGTACTGTATCATGGGAGATAGATAGTGGTTAAGAGCTTAGCTCTGGAGTCAGGGTGTTGGAGTTTGAATCCTGACTCTATTATTTGTGAGCAGTATAACCTTGAGAAAATTAGTTAACTGCTCTGTGTTTCCCTGTAGAAGGTGGGTCATGAGCATAACTATACAGCCAATCCTCATTGCTCCTAGATTTCATATTTGCAAATTCACCTACTTGCTCAAGTTTATTCATAGGCTCCAAATCCATACTTGTGGTGCACTCACCATCATTCACGGCATGTGCAGTGAGGTGCACATATTTGTCCCCTGATGTGCATGTTCCCAGCTGACGTTGAACAAGGCAATGCTCTATCCACTTTTTCAGCTCTCATACTGTGAACAAATGTCCTTTCTGTGGTCTAGACAGTGCCATGTTTTTTGCATTTATGAGCTTTTTGTTAGTGAATTCAATTTAAAATACCCTCCAGTGTGGTGCTGAAGCACTAACTACTGCTCCTGAGCTCAAGAATGCTGTGATGTGCCTTCTGGAGGAATTAAGCATGTTAGACATGCTTCAGTTATGAATTTCAATGATGTTGACAGTGAGTTCAATGTTAATAAGTCAACCACATATATTAAATAAGGTATCTTTCAACAGAGCCATACATAAAACAAGGTTAGTGTTGATCTGTTGGCAAAAATGTTGTAATCAGAAGCTCCCAGGAATCTAATCCTAATTTCTTTCTTTCTTTTTTTAAAGATTCTATTTATTTGTTCATGAGAGACACACAGAGAGAAGCAGAGACATAGGCAGAGAGAGAAGCAGGCTCCATGCAGGGAGCCCGATATGGGACTTGATCCTGGGACTCCAGGATCACGCCCTGGGCCGAAGGCAGATGCTTGACTGCTGAGCTACCCAGGAGTCCCTCTTTAATTTTTTAAAAAGATTTTATTTATTTATTTCACAGAGAGAGAATGAGAGAGAGCGAGCAGAGAGAGAGAGGACACAAACAGGGGGAGTGAGAGAGGGAGAAGCAGGCTCTCTGCTCGACATGGGGCTCAAACCCAGGACCCTGGGATCATGACCTGAGCCAAAGGCCAACAACTGACTAAGCCAGCCTGGAGCTCCCCTAATCCTAATTTCGAAACCAAATCCTAATCCTGTATTTCCCCTAAAAACAGCAGCTGAATGTTCACTAATGCAGACAGTAACATCTGCTATGAATAATTAGAATCAACTTTCTAGAACATAACTACCATGAATAACAGAAATTGACTGTACTTACTCCATAAGGTTCTTGTGAAGGATAAATAAGATAATTTAAGTTATGTAAGATACTTAGGTTCCTAGAGCATAGGAAATGCTTATAAATATTATCTATTATTTAGTCATCCTCAAGAGTCCATATGGTAATCATAAGAAATCAATAATTATGTAAGTTGAAAATATAGTGATGCGGGTACTGTTATTGACACGTTTACAGATGGAACTTCCATTGATTCTGCAACATGGAGGGATTAAAACTGATGGTGACTTGCAAGTAGGGTTAGAACAGGGAGGGGAAGAGCTTTGACATTCAAAGATTTTTATCAGGGATCCAGAGAGACCAAGAGATATTTGGAAAGCTATTTAGATCTGTGGCCATTAAACCATCTCAAACCTGAAAGGATTTGATCCAGTGCCTTATTTCTTATATACTCCACCACAATGGTGGAGGGATTTTAATCAGCAGGTTTTTCTGGGAGGCCACAGTGACTGGAGAGAGTCGGAGGTCTTTGTTCCTGGCATTTTCTGTACAACTGCAGATAGAACTATAGTCACAGCCTGCTCCTGGAGCTTTCTCAGAGACTGAGGGTAATAATCACAATTAAAAGAGGACCATACAAGCACTACCTTGTAAATTTTCAGAAGCAGAGGCATGCGGGTTTCTGGTGAGTCCCATTGTTTAAACAATCTTAATGAAACTCTGAGGCATAATTGAACCATGATTTTCATGATCTTTCTTGTGTGTATCTCTTGAACCTAAGACTCTTGAACCTGCAGCTTTAGAGACTCTTAAACCTGCAGCTTTAGAGTTTTAACTCTGGTTTGCCTGAAACCATCCAGGTTTTTAGCACTGAGAGCCCCTCTGTCCTACAAGAACCTTTAATCCCAGGCATAAAAGGATCAGTTGGTCGCCTACTAGTACATTGCTCCAAAACTTAGTGGCTACATGTATCAATTTATTGTTCTTTCTCACATTTCTGTGGGTGTTCTATGATTTGTTGGGTGGTTCTTGCCTGGGGTCTCTTATTCAGGTGTGATGAGCAGTGGCTGCTCCTCATCTGCGTGATGTGGCTGCTGCCCGCCACTCAAGGTTGCTAAGTTCAGTGAGGTAATAGAAAAGGCTCAGCACAGTGCCTGATACATGCAAAGTGGAAAACAATTTGAGCCAGTGGTGATGGTAGAGTGAGGCCATAGCTAACTAGAATTGGCCCAGGGAAGTTAAGGAGCTGTCCCACTGATCCCCCTTATTGCCTGGCCATTAAGTAGCAGAGCCTGAGTATGAAAATCTGCTGCTTTGACAGCAGTACTCATGCTATTCTGCATCAGGAGTAAATCAGAACATTAGACTAATTGAACCTTAAATTCCTTCCCAACTCAATATTCTTTTTTTTTTTTTTTTAAGATTTTACTTATTTACTCATGAGAGACACAGAGAGAGAGAGGCAGAGACACAGTCAGAGGGACAAGCAGACTCCCTGCAGGGAGCCCGATGTGGGACTGGATCCCAGGACCCCAGGGTCACACTCTGAGCTAAAGGCAGGCACTCAACCACTAAGCCACACAGGCATCCCCCAACTCAACATTCTATGTGTCTCTCATAGGCCTTGTGTGAGAGAACAAGACTCAAATTCTTTCCATTAGCTCCTCTTTTTTCAGCTGAAAGGTCACATCTTCAGGCAAATGTTCTAGATAGCCCTGTTCCTCCTCTGGACCAGCAGAGATGACCATAATATCATGCACACACTTGATGACAATCACTGTTGCAATTCTTTTGTCAAAATCTATTTTGCCTGCTGGCTTGTGAGTTCACTGTTGAGTACCAGAGTCCAACATAGCATTCACTGTGTAAACAATGTGAGTTAAATATTAGTTAAAATAACAAATTCTGTACAACTCTATATACCGATTTTAAATTTTCTTCAAAATGTGAGAGAATTGATTTTGATGATGGTGAATGTCAACATTGTATTCCAGGATTGATGGTGTTTGATTTTCTATCTTCCATTATAAGCAAGATAGATAGGAAAGCATAAATTGTTCAATTTCCACTCTATTTTTGGAACAGAGACTCAGGAGGAAGGTAATACAAATTCTCATGATATTTGAACATGTCAAGGAAAAATTGTATATTAAAACCTATTTCAAATTGAACATTTGAAGTGGCCATTCCTAACAAAGTCTTCCTGTATCTGTTGTTTTGCAATTTAAACAAAATTCTTATTTTAAAACTCTAAAGTGCTTGTTTTATAAAGTGTATGACATATTTTTGGGTGACCTTTTTTCTGCTAGAGGCCTTGAACTCTGTTTGTAATATACCCAATTATCTCAGATTCTGTTCGTAACACCAAAATATCAAGAAAATAAGAAGAAAAACAGTTAAGAAACAGTTTTCATGTCCAAAACAAAAACAACCCACTCCCAACTCTTGATATGTTGCCATCTAAGAAAATCTACTGGCTTTCTGCCTCACTGAGAATCAAGAATCCAATTAAACTAAGCAATTTCAAATGACTTAATTAAAGAACTTCTTTTTAAATTGAGTAACAAAATAGGCTGATCAACCTGACTGGGAAATTGCCTTGGGAGGATAGCCGTGCACCAGTTTCTATTTGCCATGGATTCTCTAACTTTTAACAAGCCCTGTTTTTCGTCTTTTGACCTAACAAAGTCATAGTTTACCAAAATAGAGAAAATCGTGTTCAAGTTATATTGACTTTTTGAATGAAATACTGGTGCTCTGGGGCCCTAAGATGTCACGTAGGACCCCTCTCTTATTTGACAGATGGGCCAGTGAGCCCAAGCATGGACAGGTCTTGAAAGGGTCTTCCTCCAAATAACTCCAGATGGTTGATGGCACAACTGAAGCTAAAAGTCAGGAGGACCAGTTCTCAGTTCAGTGTTTTTTAGTTTGTTTTTGTTTTAGTTTTTGAGGATGTGGAGAGAGGAAGGGAGAGTAGAAGGCTGGAAAGATGCATTTATTTTCAAGGTTTTTCCTTTGCAACCTTATTTACAAGCTTGAGACCATCTGTTATTTGTAATATTTCTACCCACTTTTTAACTTAATATGATAATAAAAGCACTTTCTATGGCACTTACGAAATCTCTCTCTCTCTCTCTTTTTAAAGTACATCCAACCATGGGGCTTGAACTCACAACCCTGAGATCGAGAGTCCCAGGCTCTCCCAAGTGATCCAGCTAGGCGCCCCTGCTTATGAAATCTTCATACACATCGCTTTTAGTGGTTATATACATTTCTGTTGAATGCACACATCATTATTTATTAGATTGAGCCCAACAGCACTGCCATTTTTGTAGGTTAAATATGATTAGCATTAGTGAATTCATATCTTTGAACCTGTAACTCTCCATTCCATGTAACAGGAACTGTTTAGATTTATAAATTAGCTGTAGTGGATATTTTGAGGGAAATTTACATTTGATGCTCTCAGTTTTGCCACAAACATCACTCATGTGCTAGAGTGTTACCCAGCCACTTTCTCCTGGGGAGCAGAGAACCTTTTCACTAGTCTCTAGGATGGCTGGTAGGAATCAGTAATATTCCCGATCCCCTGGCCAGGTCTTGGAAGAATGGCAAACGGATGATTTCAAAGAGCCCAACACTGTCCTCAGCCACAATTTGTGGGTAAGCACCTCTGTGGGCCTTGGCAAGGCCAGAAGAACAAGCTCCTCTAATTTGGCTCTGCTGGACAATTTTTGTCCTAAATTATACCTTTTAACTCTATAAAAGAACTTATAACTTTTGTCATTTTCTGTTAACATCTGTCCATAAAACACAACACCAACACCCTGTGACAACTGGACAGTATTTTAGCACATGAAGCTTTCTATTTGGGATCAGTTCTTTAAGAGGGCTTTCTTTCTTTCTCTCTCTCTCTCTGTCTCTGTCTCTCTCTCTTTCTTTCTTTCAAGTAGGCTCCACTCCCAGCATGGAGCCCAACATGGGGCTTGAACTCATGACCCTGAGATCAAGACTTGGGCTGAGATCAAGAGTCTGATGCCTAACAGATTGAGTTCACCCAGGCACCCCCGTTAGAAGGATTTCTGAATGGAATTCCTGTATGAACAGACGAAAACATTTTGAACCCCCTTTCTATGTCTCGCAAATTGATTTCCAAAAGGGTTATACCAACCAATAATTGATTAAAAAAAGAAAACCTCACTTTGCCACATTATCACCAGCATTGGGTAACATCATTAAAACATACAAATCTGCATTGGTTTTCTTGGTGACCCAGTTTGATGCTTTCATTGCAAACAGCTCTTTAAGCAGAAACGATAGTTGATCCTTTTATCAGCATCCTCCCAGTTTTTGTTGGGGGCTAACACTTGGGGACAAACTCTTGCAAGGAATCAGGAAAGCACAGCTTGCCTTTTATACTGCTGCCTCCCGGTTCAGATAGCCATTTTTTGTTTTTGTTTTTTTTGAAACATTGAAGTTGATATTGCAAGGCAAAATAACAGCTGGACTTTTTACTCTTCCATTTGAATTCAGAAATGCTTGAGAGATTAAAAATTCTCCTTGCCTATAAACTGGGCAGAGCACTGATAGTTTTTAGGGCTGGAGAATAAGTAGGGTGTCTTTAAATGAGTGTGAGTCATCACTGGGACTCCTGGCTAATAGTTATCTAACTATAATCGCTCATGCACATGTATTTTTCTAAAGCAAATGAGCTGTGAGATGGAAAGAAGCCATGGACAGAATTTACAAAGCTAAACAAGCTACATTGTTTGAGAATTAGAAAACACCACGGAGCAGTGGTAAGGTTGGAGACTTGGAAAGAGGTTGCTTGTGGCTGTAGTGGCTTCTGTCAGTTACTAACTCTGTGGGTGAGAAAAACCTCTTCTCTTCACTGAGACCCAGTGTTCTCCTCACTGAGCAAAGTGTGGCTGAGAACATTGCTGAGATTGTAAGCATAGAATATCCTGCACCCAGGAGAAAACCGTTAAGCACACAGATCTGAATTCAAATACTGTCTCCAGGGGATTAATTTTTAAAACTCTAAAATTCACTTTCATTTGGTAAAATGATGATATCTACACTTAAAGATGCAGTGAACGATCAAAGGAGATACTGTACGTATAGTGTTTAAACTTATGCCTGATATAGGGTAAGAGTTAACTGAATCGTGGTTGATTTATATTGTTATATTATAATATTTTCCCTCACTCTGGTTTTGTCAAGCACTTAGAATGCTGTCACATATTCCTTTTTCCATCTAGATATTAATATGTACCCTGATGTGCTTTCCAAACCCTAGCTGCTTGTCAAAAAATGAATACTGGGTGTCACTTTGATCTACTGTTCTTTTCAGAGTAGCTTCATGGTAGCAGGTTGTTTTTCTGTATGTGTCACAAGAATACTTGGTAATAGATGCTAATCCTTAAGGCTCTCGTTCCCTTAATGATGTCTAACTGCTTGTATTTTAAAGCTACAATTTCTTTTAGATGTCTTAAGCATTCTTAATTAAATCTCCCTTCCCCCAACTGAGCGTTTGACCATGAATATGAAAGGTTAACCAAAAGAAAGACAATATGTATATTCATTCATATGTATGTGCATGTATAAAGACAGATAGGCATAACGAAAGATGATAGAAGAATGGATAGATAGACAGACAGACATGGAGGCCTACATTGAATAATCAGAACAAGAAATTATTATGCCACTCAATTCGACTCCTTTCAGGTTTATCCTTTTTTTTTTTTTTTTTTAAACAATTAGGTCTCTATGCAAAAGCATGAGCCTCTTTTTGCCAACTCCTAGTATCTGGCTTCTGGAAAATGTGGATGTGTCTTAATAGTTAACCACCAGGTCATGGGATCCAATTTCTATAGGTTAGCAAAAACCAAATAACAGTTTTAAACACCTGTCACTTAAATAAGAGATATATTACTTTAATTAAAAGAACACTTGTTAGAACAGGAGTTCTATTAAATGTCTCCCTAAACCAGGGATTTGCTGAAGGTCAGGCTTTTTCTTGTTATTTGACCCAAATCTGCTCTTCAACATCAGATTTAGCCTTTTAAATGTTGTATGACTGACTTTCCACTTTATTTCTTCCATTCCTGATGTAATTGTATAAAAAACCAGCTGCATGAAAAGCATTAGGAAGAAAAAATATAAGTAAGGAGTAATCAGCTAAGTTCTGCTTGACTCCCAGGATGAGCACTTCATCATACACATCATAACTGGAGCCATAATAACTACGGCCCTGAGGTCCTCTGGATTTGACCATGGACCCTTTGGATCTCCCTACCCCTCTAGTCTTGGGTGAGATGCCATACTACAGGGCATGAGATACGATATTCTGAACAGCTTCCGTGAAGTGTTAGATGATGAAATGCAGAAAGTGCAATGAAATCATTGTCTCATTTAGTGAAATTTGACCAAAGCAGAGAGAAGATGGGAGACAGCCAACACATCAGCTCTTCTGTCCCTCCCACTGAGAGCCTAACTAGATGCCCCCTACACAACAGCAGCTGGATATGTGTTTTTCTGGATGTATAGTTGGCTCTATAACTCACCAACATGAATCTCTTTCCTGCTTTTACTTCCTTTTCTCCTACTCTTGTTCAGTTGGAATTATATCTCCTAATAAGCCATCAACATTTGAGCTTTGATTTAGGCTATTTTCTAGGGAAACTGAGATAAGACAGTTGTTTCCAGGAGTTGTCCTGGAAAGCAGACCTAAAGGTTGAGATTTGGTACTGAGATTGACTCTCTAGAAGCAATAGGAAACCCATTGTTACATTTAGGTGCAGTATTAATAATCTTTGGCAGATAATAGTATCACAATTATCAAAATGCTCATCTGTAGATTACATGATAAAGCGTAGGTTGAGATTAAGTCATTACAGAATCAGGTAGGTTCGGTATTAATCTATATAAGAGGAATGGTTATTAAAGAATTGTACATTGTGGTGCCTCCTTTTGCCAGCATTAGAGCAAGCAGAAAAGGACAAGTTTAATATAGTTAATTACTGACGTCATGGTTGCTATGAAAATCAGAAGGCCATTATGCCAGGGTTTTAAAAAAGATTTATGTATTTGAGAGAGAGGGAGAGAGAGAGAGAGATGAAGAGAGAGAGTGAGCAGGAGGAGGAGGAGAGGAAGAGGGACAAGCAGACTCTGAGCTGAGTTCTGAGTCTCAGGCAGGATCAATCTCACGCCCCTGAGATCATGACCTGAGCCGAAATCAAGATTCAGAAATTTAACTTTAGCTGACTGAGCCATCCAAGTGCCCCCACAGTTTTAAAGAGATTTCTGTCTCTTCCACTACAGGGCTGTGTATTGCAAGATAATGCTTATTTTTTTCAGTGCCCAATGCAACCACTCTGTACTGCATGTAAGGAAACACCCAGAGCTTAGGCTCAGCACAGGTCAATAAGGAAATTGCAGTCTCTTAACCAGAAAAAAAAAAAAAACAGTCCATATCTCAAAAGAATTGCAAGAGTTGGCTAATAGATACCTGCAAGAAAAGAAGGAGTTCATATAGGAGTAGATTTGAGGATTCTATATCCAAGAACATGGAATATCATGCTAGAAAAGCAATAATTCATTGACAATGTGGCACTTAAGGTATTGTTTGGGATTTGGTGTTCTGGGAAGAACATCTCAAACTATCTCTAGTAATATTATGGGTGGCTCCAAAGCCTGGACTTATTAGTCAAAGTAGAAGTTTTAAAATTCCGTTCATGTACTCTTGAAGAAGTACTGGGGAGGTTTCAAGAGGCTAGAATGATAGAGTGAATTTGCTCATTATGCAGTCTGAGAATCCATCACTTGACTATATTTCCTGGAAGACCAGAGCACACCTTTCCCATTAAGACAATAAAGAATGCACTGGTGAGAGAGAACTGTTAGCACCTTTAAGATAGACTCTCTTCTACAGGCCATGGAATTGAACCCATGGATATCTCAGAGATGATAGGATTCTGGACTAGTAGAGTCCAGGTTTTAAGACTTAACCATCATAAGCAAAATAGATATAATGGGAGGCATGTGTAGAGCAGCAATAATGGTGTGTTGACCAAATCTGTGGCTATGGCTAATATATCATAATCTTCTGGGAGGGCAGCAGATGCAGACCTAAGGTATTGCTTAATTTCTAAAACTAGAAAGAAGAAATTAGAGCTGGTGAGCAAAAGGCTTGCATCAGCCACCAGAATGGAAAATCACAGAACCACATCACAAAATCAAAATCACATCCAGGTCCCAGATCAAGCTCAGTTTGTGGTACTATAGCCCATTGATTGAGAGGGAGGCCGATCTTCTTGAGAAAGGATCTTTTCATGCCACTAAACACATGCATAGTGAGCTCTGTCCCAATTCTTACTCAGAGAAATCTGTGCTGTTTCCCTGGGTAACTATGTAGTGGAGAAGTGAACAAACAGAATTCTTGAAGATAGTTAGATACAAGGTCTAAAGTGCTACTGAGAGCAGCAAACCTAAGGGCCATTTTAGTACTCAGAGTAGTACTTACATTAAGCTACATTGTAAATTAGCTATAGTCCTTCTCAAAATAGATCATTAGCTCCATACTTTCATACTATAAATATAGTCACTTGTCAACCTATGCTTGTTTAACTATTCCCAAAGTGAGTAATTGGGAGTGTGTGTCAACAGTCTTGACAAATGAGGAATCAAGGCACCAAGAGATTTTAAGTAATTTTCCCAAACTTACACAACCAGTAAGTGAAAGTACAGGGATTCAAGTAATCTGGCCCTAGGGCCTGCTCTTCATCAGGTCCAGTTTCTTCATTCCCAGTCGAATATGATGTGTGCCCTTAAGGATTACTACAATTGATAAACAATAGCATATTTGTTTCCAATTGTGATCACAGTCATCCTCAACAAATCCTCTGCGGGCATCATAGCATCTTCAGCTCTGAGAATCCCCCCAAGTTTTTATGTGGAAGGACACTACACCAGGGAACCCCACCCCCAGTAGGGCACTAGATGGATAAGCGACCCCTCCAGGGAAAATAATTTTATAAAAAGAACAGTTTTTGAGCCAAGTGTTCTACATATCATAAATACACAGGGTGGAATGGTTTTTATGCTCCTCTAGGGAGAACAGATGATGGAAAAAAAAAAAAACAACCTGTATTTCTTATAAGATAAGACAGAGCTAGCTCTTGTCACTCTAGGATGGATAAAAGAAAGACAGTGTCAAGCTGTACCTTATTTTTTTTTCAAAGTTGCCAACTCCTTTATAAAAACAAGTGCCGTGCAGGCCTCATTTTAACAGAGCTGCAGCTGGTCCATTTGAATCCCACTGGAAGACAGGAGGTGACTAAAAATATAAGTTGAATCCAGCTGATTCAGGTATCTCATTAACCTTTATGATACTTAAAAAGGTCCACAATTTAAGATTTTATAAAACACAAGCTGGGATATTTACATAACAATAAATATTCCTGAGATAGAAGCAATTTTAGAATTTTTGACATGAATATATGTGAACTCCACACAATAGAAAAATTGGAAATATCATGGCCACGTGATTCTAGCATTAATTAACAATGCATCCTTGCTGTACTATAATGGTTAGGAGGAGCTAATTAATGTTAGTGTCTGCAACCTACGCATTGCTAAATCCACTGTTAAGTTCTCCACTAGTTCAAAGGCTGTAATTATGTATATTCATATTTCTATCATTTATTCTATACAAATTTCATGGAATATTTGAGTATGTTTTTACCTCATTTTTTAAACGAAGGTATAATTTTCATGCAGTAATTTCCTTTTTCTGGTGTTAGCCAAGTTTTGAGAAAAGCGTAGTCTTGTAAGCCTTACCAAAATCGAGATATAAAGATATAGAACATGTCTATTACCCCCCAAAATCCTCCATGCATCCCTCTGCAGTCAACGCCACCACACTGGCCCAGAGGTCCTACAAATGGAATGTACAGTATGTGAACTTTAAGTCTGGTTTCTTTCACTTAGCATAATACATTTACGTACCCTCCACACTGCTGCATGTCATTCTTTCCTTCCACCATGTGGATGTACCACAGTTTTTCATCCATTCATCAGTTGAAGGCCATTTGAGTGTTTCCAATTTGGAACTATTAATAACAAAGCCATTGTAAATAGTGACATAAAAGTTTTTGTATGAATAAAAGTTTTTATCTCTTATTTTTTAAAAGCTTTTATTTGTTTGAGAGAGAGAGAGAGCACAAGCCGCCGGAGGCAGGGGGAAGGGCAGAGAGAGAGAGGGAGAAGCAGACTCCTCACTGAGCACAGAGACTTATGTGGTGCTCAATCCTAGCATCCTGAGATCATGACCTGAACCAAAGGCAGACATTTAACTGACTGAACAGTCGGTGCCCCTCACTTCTCTTGTTTAAATACCCCAGAGTGGGATGAAGTTGTATAGTCTGTGGATATTTAGCTTTGTAACAAACTGCCAAGCCTTCCCCAACAGGACAAACCATGTTGCACACTTACAGAGAGAGGGGAGAGAGGAACAGGAAAACGTAGTCAGAGAGGTAACAGGGTGTGGGATGTGCAGGGCATTGTCGGCCATTAGAATTTAGTCCGAATGGAACAGAGACAGTGTAGGGTTTGGCACATAGAGTGCATAGGAATTAACTCACATCTTAAAAGGATGGTTATAGCTGGTGTGCTGAGACTGGACAGCAGGGAGATAATTGCAGAAGCAGAGAGACCAATTAGTGACTGTGGCAATGTTTAATACATAAGAACATAACAGCTTATATTAGTGTATTCACATTGGAAAATATGAGAAGAGCTAGGGTTCTACCAATATTTAGAAGACAGAGAATAAGGATTCCTAGTGCATTGGATCTGGGTTGTTTCCTAAAAGAAAGGTGTGAAAAAGGGCTGCCACAAAGTCCTTCAGGATGGAGGGAAAAGAAAATAGAAGAAAGTTGTTGCGTGTAAAGAATTAAGAGTGCTGGAAATGCTAAATATGGTGTGAGTAAGGCATCAACCATATAAAATGTAATTTAATGTGGAAGTAAAAAATGACAATGTATTATGAGCTTTGTAAAATAGGTGGAAGCAAATAGCACAAGGACAACAGAGTAAATGTAAGCACCCAGTGTTGGTTTTTACATGATGCATGAAGTAGTGGGATGTTATGTGAAGCCGGACCGTGATGATATAAAGATGCATTTATGAACTTCAGAGCAGTGGTGCACAAAGGGTAGTCATTTTAATCTCATAAAGAGTGTGTATGAGAAACCTATAACTAACATGCCGAATGGTTGTCCCCAACACCAGAGAAAAAGGTAGGGGTGACTGCTTTCAACACAGCTCGAAATTGCCTGTCCTAAATAAATTAGGAAATGGATTTACTCTTCAGCCTGCAACAACCAAAAACCAGACAGAAAAGATAAAACTATATACGTATATATGTAGCTGGATGTGTGTATATGTATATGATATATATAGTAAGCAGATCTGTATGTGTACACATGCATACATAGAGAATTCACAGAAGAGAATAACTAAGAAGAAAGAATAATGCAAAGAGAGAACTCTGAAGATTTGCAGAGTCCTCCCCATTTTCAACAGATTAGTGATGTGTGCACACATGTGAAAAAACTATGTGAGGTCAAAGAATAGGCTAACTGGAAGGATTAGAGGGAAGTGTCCAATGCACAGGTGGGGCTGGCATAGGGACTTTGCCCACTACTAGGATTGGAAGAAATGGGTCTTATATTCATGCTGAGAATAAGTAGTAGATTGAGCATTGCTCTGATACCATTTAACACATTTCAAAGAAAGATTTGAAAGGGTGAAATATTTGAAGCAATTTAGATGCAGATCAAAACAAAGCCCAATTAAAATATACCCAGCACTAAAAAGGTGAAATTCACAATGTTTGGCATCCAATAAAAATTGTGAGTCATGCAAAGAAAAGCACAAAAATATGGCCTGTGTCAGGGGAAAAATAAATCCTTTTCAACTAACCTAGGATTGATGTAAATATTAAAATTAACAAACAGGAACATCAAAACAGTTATTATTACTGCATGCCACTTATAGAAAAAGTTAACTAGAGTCAGTCATAGAAGATAGAAAAAAAAACAAGTTGAACTTTATGGAGATGAAAATTATCAGTGTTTGAAATGAAAAATATAATGGACGTAGTCTAATATTGCAGAAGAATATATTAATGAAATTGAAAAACATAGCAATAAAGACTATCCAAAAGGAAACACAAAGACAAAAAAAGAGTTTTAATTAATGACTTAGCGAGTTGTAGGAGACATTTATGAGGCTTCATATATGTGTAATTTATAACTAAATGTAAATCTACAATTATCTCAAAATAAAATGCTCAGGTAAAAAATCATGCTCTATTATTAAGAAAATTTAATCCTTATCAGTCTTAGTAAAGAAATTCAATTTTCATTAAAAAATAATAAGGCTAGAATGAAGGAGATATTTATAATATATACTTACAGAATGGTGAAAATATTTTCAATATATAAACCTGACAGAGGAATTTTGTCCAAGGTACATAACACTGCTTGCAGCTGTATAAAAATGAGAGTCACATTTAAAAAGTTGGCAGAAGATATGAACACACACTTCAAAAAGAAGCATGAATAGTTGATAAACAAATGAAAAGATACTCAAATCAAGTCAATAGGGAAATGGAACTAAAATGACAGTAAAAACACTACATGTTTTATCATGGGTAAAATTCAAAAAGCTCATCATTCCAATTGTTGGTGAGGATTGAGGGGACTGGCCTGTATATCTGCAAATGACTGTCACAAAGCAGTGTTGCGAACCATTGCTGATGATGGGGACTTAAAGTGGGATAGTGGGATCCTAGGGTGGCTCAGTGGTTTAGCGCCTGCCTTTGGCCCAGGGGATGATCCTGGAGTACCGGGATTGAGTCCCACATCAGGCTCCTTGCATGGAGCCTGCTTCTCCCTTTGCCTTTGTCTCTGCTTCTCTCTCCCTCTCTCTCTCTCTCTCTCTCTCTCTCTCTCTCTATATATATATATATATATATATATATATATATATCTGTCTGTCTCTTATGAATAAATAAATAAATAAAATCTTTAAAAATAAATAAATAAACCTTTGTTCTTTGGGGCTTTTCTAGTATGTATAACTGAACCGAATTGCACTTGATGCAGTTTGTTTTCTGTGATGATCTCTGAGGTTAGAACCAGTATTGGATCTATTAGGGTGCCCTGCCATCCATGTTGAGCTCTGACTGGGAGATGAATGAGC
Organism: Canis lupus familiaris; assembly: GCF_011100685.1. Taxonomy (NCBI): domain Eukaryota; kingdom Metazoa; phylum Chordata; class Mammalia; order Carnivora; family Canidae; genus Canis; species Canis lupus. Next base: position 28,735,099 of record NC_049234.1, on the reverse strand, counting down.
ATAAGGCAGTTCATAGCTCCAGAACAAATTTACCCCAGGTTAGACTCAAGAGTTGAGAATTCCTTTCATGGAGAGACTTGGAAAATTTTCAAAGCCAAGTGGTAGATTGAAGCCTGCAGAAAATGACCCTGCTACAGCTAGCCACTAGAGCAATTGTTTTGGTTTCCAGATGGTTTGGCAAAATTGACAGACATTCATTCTCTTGTGCCTCTAATGGTGTTACCCTGCTTCCATCACCAGTGTGAGTTAGTCAATAGGTGATTAAGCTGAAGCTTCTGTTCTTCAGGACTTTTTCCCCCAAGCTGTCATGTTCAGCTAAAGTTGCTCCTGAGGAGTAACAAACACACAAACAACATCACAGTAGGAAAGCTACCCAGTGGTACTGGGCAATTGACAGATGAAGTCAGCAGTCCTGGTATCTCAGCACATCTGCTGCCTCTCAGCAGGGGTCACCCATCAGTGCATGACCAAAAGGGTCCAGCACCCTTGGAGTCCTGCACCATGTCTTTGCTTCCAGATGCCTCGCTAAAGATGGCAATCATTATCCTGCCTGAGTGGCCCAGCCTCCCACATCTCAGGCGGGTCTGAATGCTTGATAGATGCTTTAATCTTGGCCCTGGTGAAAGGCAGCATACATTTCAATTAAGATGTGGCCAGAAATCTCCCTGAACAATGTCACAGAGACAGTGAGGACAGACGACTCGGGGTTAGGTGGCTTGGCTCAAGTCCTAGTCTATCTACCTATGGATTTTGTGAGTCTGGAGAAGTCACTTAGCTGCTACAAGTCTCTTTTCCATGTGATGAAGGACCCAGACTCACTTAATGGGTACCTACTAAGAGCTGAAGGCTGTGCCAGGAGGAGGCCCAAGAAAGACAGTTCCTGCCTCTAAGGAGCTCATAGGTTAGTGAAGATATTGGATTTTTGTTGGATATTGTCTTCCTCAGAGAGTTTTGGGGAAATTTAATCCATGGTGTATATAAAAAGACTTAAGAGCTTGAAAGACTAAATAAATGTAAGCTGATACTACAGCTCTTGAAGATGCTTATCTGACATATCACATTTACTGCAAGCTTAAATTTATTAGGGATGCTCTAAGACTTGCTATAGTAGAGATTTCTACTATTCACTCCTATTTGGTTGCTCAGTCCTCCCTGGCCTTTCAGAGGATTACACTTACCTATCTACTTGTACTTAGGCCAGGCCATGTGCCTAGCTTTGGCTGATTAGGTGTGATCAGAGGTGAGCTGTATTATTTTGGGCCAAAGTACATAATTTCTGGTGTGACATCTTCAGAAGTCTTGTCTTCTGCCTTGAAAATCAAGGATGCTCCCAGGTGATGCTATCACTGCTAGCTGGTCTGTGAAGCACACTTTGAGTAGCAGAAGTATATGACTTCCACTAAACATGTACTACGTGGTATTCTGTTATGCTTGTACAAGAATCTGGTCAGCTTTCCCTTCCATGTGATATTGCACCATAATTGAATGTTTACATTTATAAGCCCTCCTCAACTTCAAGCTAAGGCAAGGTCTAGATTTGTCATGTTTTACCTTTGTATCCCAAGTGCCTGGCACATACCTGCCACATGGTGATATCTCAATAAGCATTTGGTGAATGAGTGATTGACAAGAGATATTTAGGAAGCCCCCCTCACCTCAAAAAAGATTATTGTTGGGCAGCCTGGGTGGCTCAGCAGTTTAGCACTGCCTTCAGCCCAGGGCCTGAATCTGGAGACCCGGGATCGAGTCCCACGTTGGGCTTCTTGCATGGAGCCTGCTTCTCCCTCTGTCTGTCTGTCTGTCTGTCTGTCTGTCTCTCTGTGTGTATGTGTGTCTCATGAATAGATAAATAATTTTAAAAAAAGATTATTGTTAATTGTGTCTATTTGAGGACCACGATTATGCATTCCTGTGGTAGACAAGAAGATGTACTTCCAAGATCTCTCTTCAAGAAAGGACTTGCAGCCTTGTGTAGAATGCATCTAGAGACTGATCAAGACAGGCTAAATGTCTTGGGCAGTTTTGGCTTGGCCAGGAGACAACTCAGATGGGCAAAATTTGCACTGGATACCTTGCTGAGGTTTTACTGGATCTGCATTGAAGTGTACCTTCTTTCTCTGCTAAATCCTGCTTTCTCCATCTTCCTTTGACACATTTTAATTCTTACTAAACATTTTGCAATCCAAACTCTATGTTTAGTGTCTTCCTTTGGTGAATACAACCTTCTCCATTTCTTCATCTTCTTATTGTCATCATCACTTGTCACAGTGCCTGACACATTACAGATAATAATGATCTTTCCATTAAATATAGCAAAAAGCTGAATTCCTATCATGTGCTAGGTATTGTTCTAAGTGCTTGAGTACATCAGTCAACAAAAGAGACAGTAGTCTGACCTCCAGATTTTACATTTTTGAAATAATAGACAATGAACAGGAAAACTTTCTTCTATATTTAGTATGTTATAGGAGGGTATATATTATGAGAATATAAGAAGACGTGTCGGATCAGGGGGATTGGGAATATAGGTAATGAAAACATGTAGGGGAATGCAATTTTATATATTAAAACAACATGGTGAGGGTTCAGAAGGTACCTACATTCAGAAAGTAAGAGCTGCTCAGGGCTTGAAGGAAGTAATTTAATTGTGATTTTATTTTGCTTTATGGAATTAGTCACCAATTAAACACTCACAGTTATTAAATTCTATTGTATTTATATATCCTATATTTGCATATGCGCCGAATACTCAAAGAACGTTAAGAAAGGTGTCCAACAAATACCTAATGTTGAAGGCCTCTGAAAAGCAGCAGATAGCTGAAGAAAAATTATTGGGAAGAATTATGAGGTCTTCATATATTTCTTATGGAGACTAATACAATTAACATTAAAATTCAAATAATCCCAATGAAATTTCCTGAATGCAGAGCCCACATGCTCATAAGAGCTTCCCAGAGTCCTATTCAATATGTTTATGGATTTGAATTTAGGATGATCATGGGCAGTGACCAGACTTCTTTCTTTTCTCACAAATATCATCATATACTGATGAGTCTTGGCCCTGATTTTTCTTCACCAAAGCCTTTCTTGCTCTTCCAGAATCTGAGTGCAGTGCTCAACTTCTCCCTGTGCTCCAAGGTCAGATAACAAGAAAACCATCCAAAGTAACTCCTTATGACCTTGTAAAGTGTTTGTGTCTTCAACAAATTGAATGGAGATAATAAAATTTATCTTGCACGCTAAGCAAAATAAGTCAATCAGAGAAAGACAGTTATCATATGACCTTACTCATACGTGGAATTTAAGAAACAAAACAGAAAATCATAGAGGAAGAGAGGAAAAATAAAACAAGACAAAATCAGAGAGGGAGACAAACCATAAGAGACTCATAATCATAGGGAACAAACTGAAGGTGGCTGAAGGGGTGGGTGGTTGAGGGGATAGGGTAACTGGGTGTTGGACATTAAGAAGGGCACATGGTGTAATGGGTACTGGGTGTTATATAAGACTGATGAATCACTGACCTCTGCCTCTGAAACCAATAATACATTATATGTCAATACATTGAATCTTAATAAAATTAAAAAGAGAGAGAGAGAGATGGGGGAGTATGAATCAAATGTCACTTCATGTGACTACCAGGGTAGAAAATGCTTAAAACATAGTACTAAGTGGATAGCAGTGTTGGGGAATGTTTAAATTTTAAAATTTTTTAAATTTCTCCATATAAGGAAAAAATGCCATATTTTTTTTAATAGGCACAGAAAATTTTACTTATATTGGAAGTTCAAAACAATAAAACAACTATTGGAGTTTAGCAAAACTGCAAGTAAAGAACCTTCATAAATGATTATGTAGCCTTCTTCTCTACGTTAGCAGTGATCAATACAACAATGAAGGAGAACCTAAAGGCCAGAGGAAGGAATGGAATGACTGGAAGGGAGGTGTCATGTCTCACGGGTGGTATGGGCTTAGCATTGGAAGTACATGCGTCCTGTGTATAGCAACAAGAAATACCACACATCTTTATTAAATTAATGCTTCTAAACTGCAAAAAAAAAATCTTGCAAATCTCTGTGTATATTCAGTGACTTAATTCATGTCAAAGTACTTCATAAACTACAGAGAGCTATAGAGATCAAGACTTTACAGTGAAGCTGTAAGAACTATCCTCTTCTCCTCTTTGAGGAAGTGAGGAAGGAACAGGGGAGAAATAGAAAAAGCCAGCCTGGGTTTCTATTCTGGTGGCTCCCTCTGAAGCTCCTTTAGCTAAACTCCCATTTCCATGGGGCATGATGCAGAGTCCCCGGACCCAGGGCTACATCTGAGGCAGAGAACCTTCCTTGAAGAATATAAGACTGCTTGTTTACTCACAGAAAGAAGGGATCCCTAACTGGGAAGAAGAATCAGGGTTTTCCATAGGGCAATTGTCTTTCTTCATTCTGATTCTTGCTTAACCCAGCCTACTGAAATGTTTCTCTTTATTGGGCAATAGGCAAGGGACATATTGTGGTCTCCTTGGTGGGATGGGACGATGGCCCTCAAAAGTCAATCCAATTCCATTAAGGTCTTCAAACCTATTCGACACTCACCTCCATTCACTGCAAGAATTTTATATGTGTGCAGAATGGCAGGGAAGAAATGGTTTCAATTGTGTAAAGGACTCTTATGTGGAAGGAAAATCAGGCTTGTGTGTAGCCCTCAAGGGTGGAAAACAATCAATGGGTGAAAGTTTAGTGAGATGAGTTCAGATCAATATTGAAGTACTGTGGGCTACAAAGCTCTAAGGCTACAAAGATTAAAGCAACATATTCTCTGTCCTCAAGGAGCTCAAAATAGAGGAGGAGAAATGATCATTAGACAAATGCAGACAAAATAATATGACGATTGCAATACTACAATGTTATACAGAGTTGCTGTGCACATCTCAGTAAGAATAATTATAAAACAAAATGCCATTTATTCTACCTTCAAAATGTTAGGAGCACTTTGGATTTCCAGAATCTCACTCTTTTTTTTTTTTTTTTTCAGATTTATTTACGGGCAGCCTGGGTGGCTCAGTGGTTTAGCGCCGCCTTCAGCCTAGGTCATGATCCTGGAGACCCGGAATCGAGTCCCACATCAGGCGCCCTGCATGGAGCCTGCTTCTCCCTCTGCCTATGTCTCTGCTTCTCTCTCTCTCTCTCGCTCTCTCTCTGTGTGTGTGTGTGTGTCTCATGAATAAATAAATAAAATATTTTTTAAAAGATTTATTTATTTATTCATGAGACACACACACACAGAGGCAAAGACAAAGGCAGAGGGAGAAGCAGGCTCCCTGCAGGGAACCTGATGTGAGACTCCATCCATACTCCAGGATCATGCCCTGAGCCAAAGGCAGACGTTCAAGACCCAGCGTCCCAAGAATCCCACACTTTTTACCAGGTCCATCTTACCACTCTGGTCTAGGACACACCAATAGCATCTCTGGGATTATTGAAGTGGCTTGATGATTCCCGAAGTCTTCCCAGACAATCTGTTTTCTACATAGCGGCCAAAGGGATCCTGCTAAAACATAAGGTAGGAACTTCATATCCAATGATGGTAGAAAACCAGATTAAGGCCACTAGCTGTATAAATTATATGAAATAATTGTTTTTTCAAATACTTAAATATACATAGAAAATGCATTTTTTATCTTATTAATACTTTTGAATAGTTATATGTTGAAATGATAGTATTTTTTTTTATTTTTAAAATTTTAATTCCAAAAAAATAAAATAAAATTTTAATTCGAGTATAGTTAACTAATATGTACTGTCATATTAGTTTCAAGTGTACAGTATAATGATTCAACAATTCTATACGTCATTCAGTATATATCAAGATAAGTACACTCTTTTTTTTTTTGCTTTTTTTTTTTTTATTGGTGTTCAATTTACTAACATACAGAATAACCCCCAGTGCCCGTCACCCATTCACTCCCACCCCCCGCCCTCCTCCCCTTCTACCACCCCTAGTTCGTTTCCCAGAGTTAGCAGTCTTTACGTTCTGTCTCCCTTTCTGATATTTCCCACACATTTCTTCTCCCTTCCCTTATTTTCCCCAGCACCTATTTCACCTATTCATCCATCTGACTCTCCTCTGGTAACCACCAGTGTGTTCTCTGTATTTAGCAATATGTTCTTCTGCTTGTTTGTTTGTTTTGCTTTTTAAAGTCCACATATGAATGAAATCATATGGTATTTGTCTTTCCCTGACTTATTTCACTTAGCATTTTACCCTTTATATCCATCCTTGTTGTTGATCTCAAATTTTTAAGATCTCAAATTTTTAAGATCTCAAATTTTTTTTGGTTGAATAATATTCCATTGTGTGTGTCTATCATATCTTTTTTATCCATTCATCTATTGATGGACTCTTGGGATACTTCCATATCTTGGCTATTGTAAAGAATGTTGCAATAAACATAGAGGTGCATGCATCTTTTCACATCAGTGGATTATTTTCTTTGGGTACATATTCAGAAGTAAAATTATTGGATTATATGATATTTCTTTCTTTATTTCTTTTTCAAATTTTAATTCCAGGATAGTTGACATGCAGTGTTACATTAGTTTCTGGTGTACAATATAATGTTTCAACAATTCTATACATTACTCACTGCTCCATACTGTTTTCTACAGTGGCTGTACCAATTTACATTCCCACAAACAGTGAATGAGCATTCCCTTTTCTCCACATTCTTGCCAACACTACCAGCAGGAAATTTAAAAGAGAATCCTTAGAGAGAAAGAACAGAAGCAACAAGAACCAAAAATCAGACTATAAATTCATGCGAAGTCCCTGGATGTCAAGTATGATTATATGGAGCATATCCCCAGGAAATCAAAACAAAATAGAGACAAAAACCAAGGAAAAACATAATCTAGAAAGATAGAGCTACTTGGAGTCTGATCTATGGTTGTGCTGGGGTTTGTTTTCATTGAGTGCATCCCCCAAATCTGAACAGCCCAAGTGACAAAAAACTGAAGTGTCACATGTTTGAGGTATCAGAGGACAAAGCCCTATACTAGCAGAATGGCTTAAAATTATGAGGGATTCTTGGTAAGCAAGAAATTACAGAGAAGTGAGCTCCATCCCTGCCGAACCTTTGGATGACTGCCAAGTTACATATTACCCTTATTTTCAGGGTTTGTCTTACTATTTCCTACCTTAGGCACTTTGCTCAAGCCATCCAATTCCTTCACAAAACACATCTTCTATACTTAACTTTTGAAATCTTATTCATTTAAAAAAGTTTCCTCTAGATGGTGAGCTACTTAAAAGTAGGACTGTATCTATTATGTTCAGTGCTGATGCTGTAGAGCCTCTCAGGAGTCTTCCACACAATGGTAGTGATGATGATGATGATGGTGATGATGATGATGATGATGATGATATAGGCACAATACATATTTGTTGAATAAGTGATGTATTAGAGACTATTCGTAATAACCCTAAATCTTGCAGTGGGATTGTGGTGGAGGTCCTTTATAAACCTCAATACCAGGGATCCATAATTAAGGGATGGGAGTAGGTAAGATGGTATAAGAGCACTGGTTTTAAATAAAGAGTACATTTGACAGCTGTGCCTGAAGCCACGTGGATGTATAAGGATGATCTTGTGGAACTGGGGACCTTGAATAACTCTTCAATGAGGTACAGGGTTTAAGAAAAGAATCCATCAGGATATAGAGCCTGAGACCCAGGCCCATAGGTGGGAGTGAGGCATGGAGCTCTGTACAGCATTGATCCTAACTGATATTAGAAAACCAGATGGGCCACCATCAATTGTCATGTGTTCTACCAGTAGTTTGTTATTACTAATCCTATAGAATATATGAACGATGTACTTTGTATTTTTTTAATAAAATGTATTCAAGATTAGTTCAGTATTAAAGCTGTTCTCACTCACCTGCTTTCTTTTATATTATCTTGAATGAATGAGAAAAAGTTGGGGTCAATGTTGCCACATAGTTTGGGTCTTCATGTATTCCAGACTGTTTGCACAAGAGAATGCCTTCTGTCTTGGGTTTGTAAGAGTGTAGGTGGAGAAACCCTGTTCTGATTTATAGGCAAGTGTTTGAGGAGAGTGGAAGATCTGAGTTGGGATGCCTTGAGACAACAATGGAGTTGTAGTTTCAGGTCTGGAAAGCTTACACTTGGTACTGTAATAACCAGTGTATTCTCCCATTGACCTCAACTGTCTCAGAGCCCGTGGCAATTTCTAGGGAGGCAAAGGTGAACTAGAAACAGAGCCTGTTCCTAAGAAACCTGAAGTACTTCAGAAGACTTAAAATACTTTCAGAATTCTTAAAATTTGGCTTGACTTTCATGCCCCCCCTCAAAGACTAATTCCCTGAAGGACTTCATCAAAATACATGTTCCTCTATTGTTTGCATTAATACAAGAAAGGATACTTACACTTGTTTGTGGGACACTCTCTCTGTCCTGTAAACTCTGTGAGAGCAGAGGCCATTTCTTTGTATTCACAAAATGTACTTGGGGTTCAATACAGTTCCCAGCACAAGGAGACACTCTAAATATTTTTTGAAGAAATAAATGGAAGGATTAAAAAATGAGCAAATGAATAAATATCTCTTTTAAGGCTCTGGAAATGTTCTGTTTGGAGAGAGGAGTTTATTTTCAAAAGCTACTCTAAGGGCCCACAAGAAGTACTGAGAAGTCTTTTCTGATCAGCATGCATTTGTCCAGTGTAGCACCAGCTGCAACTAATTCACTCTTGGTTCCCAGGGATTGACTTCAGAGCTCGTGTAATAAACGGCTGCAGTGGCTTTAATGATAGCATGGCCTGGACACACTAAATGCCCAGCAGGCAGCTCTCCAACGCAGCAAGGGGCAAACACCAGATGGCAATCTTTCAAAGCCCAGAAGCACTTCACACCAGTCTCACCACAAACTGCCCATTATTTAGGCTGAAACCATCATCAGTGCCCCACAAATGCCAAAGGAGACACTAATAACTGGAATCCCAATTCTAGGGTATTTATGTGTGCACCAGGTGGCTTGAGAATTGAGGCAAAGGCAGAGGTCCTCAGCTGGAGCAAGATCAATTGACCAACATATGACTTTGGAAGATCACTTGGCTACCTTAAACCTAAGTTTGCTCATCTACCCAATGGCAATAGAGATGATTTTACAACAAACCACAGAGGATGAAATGACATGAGGGTACGATGTTAAGATGTACGTACACATGCAAGAGCATATAAACAGACACACTTTATACCCATTTATTTTCTGAAATATTATTTAAGTATTCTATTTTTAATTAAAATATTAGAAATGATTTGAGACAAACAAGAAGATATGAAAAGATATAAGAAGATATACAAGGAGATATAAAGAGTAATAAAGTGAACACCCATGAATCTACCATTCATGTTAAGGAGTAGAAAGCAGAATTTTTTCATTACAGGTGAGCCTCCCATACTTATCACACCAACTGCATTCTTCTCTTCCCTCAACAGAGGCGATAACTATTTGGTATTAATCTCTCTTGGATTTCTTCATAATTTACTATTGCTTTGCCTACTGTTAAACTATATAAGTCATATCATACTAAACGCATCCTGTAATTCACTTTTCTGGATGCTGATTCTATGTGAGTTTTTTCCATATGGATATGTAGAACTTGGCTCTCTCATTTTCACTCCTACATCATGGTCTTTTAAGTGGATCTATAACAATTTATATACAGTCTTCTACTGGTGGACATTTAGAATATTTTGAAGCTTTTTTTCCCCCTCTTGAATACATATATAAATTTTCTAGATTTTGCCAAAGTGTTCCTCAAATGAGTTGTAGCAATTTATATACCCACAAGGCAAGCTGTGAATAAGAGCTCCTTCAGTTTCTCATCTTTGCCAAATCTTGTTATGGTCATAGAGACACTATTTTGCTGATCTGTTGGGTACAGAATACTCACCCACTGTAGTTTTAATCCTCATTTTCCTGATTATCAGTGTAGTTGTGAAGTAAAACTTTCTTTTTACATATACTGAAAGGCCATTTGTGATTTTTTTTTCTGTAGGTTGTCAATTTTTATTTTAATCAGTTAGAAATGCTTTCAGTAAAAGGAACAAAAATCTAAATAAGTTTTTGTTTTTTCCCCATCTAAGGAGATTATGGAGGGCAGGTCATACCTATGAAGTGTGCTCCATGCTGCTTCTAGTGGTGAGTTCTTCCAACCACAGCATGATAGGCTTTTGGCTCCATGGTTAGAAGACGGCTCCAGCATAGCATCATGGTCTCACGCAACCAGAGAAGCTCTTGTTTCAGAAAAACAAAACTTTCTCAGAAAGACTCAGGTTATCTGTACTTATATTTTAGTGACCAAAATGATATTATATGCCAACAATTTCTCATGAAACAGAGGAACTGAATATTAAGCTCAGAAAATTGGCCCCAAGTACAAATTATTCTCAGTAAGAAAGGATGGGAGAAAGTCTGTTGATTATGCGATTAGCACTGTCTGCCATGAAAACATTTGTCCTATATGTTCTTTAGCTCATATCTTATGAATACAAATTCTTTGTTGCTGTTAATATTACTAATATCTTACCCTTAAATCAATAATATATATCATTTCAATAAATGTGAAAAAATATTTAATCAAATTAAACATAAATTAATAATAAATCTCTTAAATTTGGAATTTAAAAAATATTCTCCACATGGTAAGAATAATTATTAAAAAACCCAGAAAGTGTTATTCTAAGCAGGAAAATATTTTAAAAATTAGAGTCAGAAACAAGACAAAGACATCAATGGACATCTATTCAACACCGTATTGCAGGTTTTAGATAGAGTGCTATGGACAAGAATAATAAAAAATAGAAATAAAACCATCATTACTGGGGATGATACTGTTATTCATTTACAAAACTCAAAATGGTCTGTCTATAGACAAAGTTTTTAAAATCATAAGGTTTGATAACGCAGCTTGATATAAGATACACATAAAATCTCAAAATACTAGGAACAAATTTAAAAGCAGTCATAATTTAGAGAAATCCCACAGAATATTAGGTACTTAAGAATAAATGTAATAAAGCACTTGCAAAAATCTCTATAGGAAAGTTTATAAAACTTGAAGAGACATTGAAGACGACCTAAATAATTCAAGATATATATATTACACCTATAAATAAGAAGAAAGCACAACATCACAAACACAGACTTTCCCCAAATTGGACTAAAATTCAATGCAATTTTTATCAAAATCTCAATGGCAAACTTTATAAGTAAACTCTAAAATGTATATGGAGGAGTACAGGATTAAGAGAAGGAGCTATTTCTGAGAAAGAAGAGAGAGGAAAATTGATTTACCAAAAGTTAGAATTTATTATTAAATTTTAGCAATTATTACTGCATAGAATTAGTACTTGGATAAACAAATGGGCCAATGGAACATCATGGAGAGGCCAGAAGAATATCCATGTGTCTAGAATGGGAGCATACGTGGAGAAGTATCCTATCATGTCAATGGGTATGGAGAGGGTATTCAACAAATTAAACTGGAAAAATGGTTACCAACGGTGACTTAGCTACCTCATATTCTACATCAAAAGCAGCTCTACGTGGATTATAAATTAAACTGAGGGATGCCTGGATGGTTTAGTCAGTTGATCGTCAGCCTTCAGCTCAGGTCATAATCCCAGGGTCCTGGGATCCAGCCCACTTTGGACTTCCTGCTCAGCAGGGAGCCTGCTTCTTTTTCTTCTGTCTACTTGTGTTCCCTCTATCTCTGTCCCTATCTTCATCTCTCTCTCTCTCTCTCTCTCTTTCTCTCTCAAATAAATAAAACCTTAAAAAAGTAAATCAAACTATAATACCTAAAAAATATTCTTGGAAAATCCAGATTATTCTCTTGCTGACCCTGAGATAAGCAAGAGTTTTTAATGTAATACTCAAAAAAAGCACTATCTTTAAAAAGAAAGAGTAGATCAAGGTATAATGAAATTAAATTGTCATTTTTAAATTTATTTATTTATTTATTTATTTATGATAGTCACACAGAGAGATAGAGACAGAGAGAGGCAGAGATACAGGCAGAGAGAGAAGCAGGCTCCATGCACTGGGAGCCCGACGTGGGATCTGATCCCGGGTCTCCAGGATCCCGCCCTGGGCCAAAGGCAGGCGCTAAACCGCTGCGCCACCCAGGGATCCCTATCAAAAGGATATTAAAGGTGGAAAGGAAAGGTATAAACAGGGAAGAGATGGATACAAGACACACAACTAGTGAAGGACTCCTATGGAATAAAAGCTACAATAACAAAAACAAATTACCCAATACAAAAATCGACACAAAATATAAGCAGGAATTTCAAAGAGGAGGAATTAATGCTCAATAAATATATAAGAAGACATCTTTTAATGTTCATGAAAATGAATTCAATAGGTATAAATTATATTCATTTGATTGGAAAAATACTAAAAAATTAGATAAAACTAAATTTTGAAGACTATATGAATTTTCATGACTGGTGCAAGAGTGAATTGAAAGACAGTATGACACTTTCATCAAACTGTACATGTGCAAATACTACAAACCATGTACTCTATTCCCAGACATAAATCTAAGAAAACTATTAAGTACTTCTTTATATCAGTAATAATATACACAAGTGTTTATAACAGCAATGTTCCAATAGCAAAAAACAATCTAAATGTAAGTCATTGGGCAGGCCAGGTGGCTCAGCGGTTTGGTGCTGCCTTCAGCCCGGGGCATGGTCCTGGAGACCTGGGATCGAGTCCCACGTTGGGCTCCCTGCATGGAGCCTGCTTCTCCCTCTGCCTGTGTCTCTGCCGTTCTCTCTCTCTCTCTCTCTCTCTCTGCCTCTCATGAATAAATAAATAAAATCTTAAAAAGATTAAAAATAAATAAATAAATACATACATACAAGGCATTAGTAGAGGAGAGGAGGAATGAGTTGTGTGAATAATAGTCATACAATGGAATAGTATACAGCAGTCTAAATTAAGCATGGTGACACATATCATCATGATTATATCTTAGCAATATAATCTTCATTGGAAAAAAGAAGTACCCAGTATTATGTCTACCATGGCACCCTTTTATGAAATTTACCTAAATATATATTCTTTTGGAATACATATGGATAAAACTAAGTCATATAAAAAAGTGAGTGATTTCATATATTTATATATAGTCAATCACTCTCTCCCACCCACTCTCTGGGGCTGTCAATTTTCTATTTACTTTGTTTATAGTAGGATATTTTTATGACATAAATTTTAATTTCTAACATAGGCGAATGTGTCAATCCCTTTCTTATTCATGCCTTCTGTATCTTGTTTGAAAAATCTCTAGACCTATTTATTTTGCATAATTGAATCTTTATAAGCATTGATTAGCATCTTCCCAATTTTATCTCCTGACTTACAAATGGATTAAAAAATGTGAATATATATAATGTATAATATAATGTATAATGTATATATATACATACACACACACACACACACATACACACATATATATGGTATGCCAGCCATTCTTCCTTAAAAAGAGGGAAATACTGCCATATGTGACAAAGTGGATGAACCTGAAGGATCTTATGCCAAGTGCAGTAAGCCAGTCACAGAGGAATGATTACTACCTGATTCCACTTCTATGAGAAAGTTAAAATAATTAAACTCATAGATACATAGAGTGTAATGGTGGTATTCTTATACGGAATTCTTACAACAACCTTAGGGACTAGATGTTATATGCTCACTTCCACAAAGAAAATAATTACTTTGAGCCTACCTTCAGGTTATAGATTTTTGCATTATGCCCAGGCCCACCTTAGACACCTCTCTGTTCTAGGCCCATGTGTGAGGTTTGGCTAGGCAGGACTGTGAGAGGGGACAAGATATGGCCTAAGGAGTAAATGTCAGATGTGGGAGCTGTCCCAATGCATTGCATAATGTAGGAGTCCCTTTGACTCCAGAGGACACTTGAAGCCGCAGAGGACAAAGGAATCTTGCCCTTTTCGGACTAAGAGCAGGAAAATGAATTAGTCCTCAACATAACTGAGCTAATGATTTCTCAGATCTCACCTGTCTTCTTGGATCTTAATGTGCTGAAGCAGGTGCTTAAAGAGGAGATTGTTTCAGGGCCGTCTGTGTCAACATTTTGTATCTGGGACTTGATCTGCTAATCCAAAGCCCTTGGTATCTTGGTGGGCAGTTAACCAGTTTTCATGCTTCTGAGCACACATATATAGCCTGTGACACACAGCACCAATTTAGAAAGTGAGTCCATTGGTGTATGTCGGCAGTCTATTTGGGAACTCCTTAAAGAAAGATGTTTGTTGAATAACAGCATTGGTTTACTTTGGCACCTTGGATTCTGACAGGTTGAAAAATAAACCTCTCTGGTCTAATTGGTTGCTAGGAATTAGGGATCCATTGAGAATTGGAGTTCAAAGTCTTTATTCAGCATCAGGTAGGTGCTAGGCACTGTGCTGAGTGCCCTTAGAGACATAAAGACGAGTCAGAAATTGTACCTGCCATCTGATTGGTGTAAAGAGCATTATTTTCCCGAGCCCCCTCGCATTAGAAAAGACTCATCTCTTCCAGTCCCTTCACACAATATCTTATGATAAGATTTTACTTCTGATAGGCTTGCAGCTGCTTTGAACAAGGAAATGAGTAAGAAGGACTCAGAGCAATACCATTGCTAGAGATTAAGTATTTGTTTCCTTCCCCAAATTCATTTGATGAAACCTAATTCCCAAAGAGGTAGGGCTATTGGGAGGTGATTAGGTCATGAGGGTGGAGCCCTTATGAATGCAATGTGCCCTTACAGAAGAGAGCTCCCTCGCCTGTTCTACCGCATGAGGACTGAGAGAGAAGACAAGATGGCCAACCAAGAAGTGGACTTTCACCAGACCCTGAATCTGCCCAGGGTGCCTCAATCTATGACTTCCAGCCTCCAGACCTGTGAGATATAAATTTTTGTTTTTAGAAGCCACCCAGTCTGTGGTGCTTTGTTACACAAAGCCTGAACAGATTAAGACAAGAAGCAGGTAGTTTTAGCTTTAGCATAAGCAAGTAAGAAATGATCTGAAAAGTGGTAATGAGAAGCAGAATGAGTCCTGCATTTGCAAGAGTTTTTTAAAACGTTACAAAAGTACTCAGTACCAGTGAATGTACCTCAGGACTAATGCTGAGATAGGAGGACAGGGAAAGCACCACCAGCAAGTGCCCAGATGGTCTCTGTGGCCAGATTTCTGTTCCTCCGTCCTGGGTCTGATGGCATGGGTATGGCCTATGCCCTATCCACTTGCAGTAGAGACGGGGTAAACCACCATTAATGCAGGGAGCTTTTCTGAGTTCACATTTAACTTTCTGGAATCCCCCAGAAAGTTTTCAGGTTTTCAAATTTTATTTGGACCTCTGCTCAAATGTCATCTTTATAATGAAGACTTTCCAGACCAACATCCCCTCATCGATCTTCCACCAACCAGCTCTGTCCCTTTCATTATTTTTATTTTTCACCTTAGCATTTATTCACACCCAACAAATATGTCTATTCATGATGGTTCATGGTTCCATTCCTAGCATCTAGAACAGTGCCTGAAATTGAACTAACATGTCTACTTTTTTTATCATTGAAACTAAATTTTCTTAAAGTTGTTCTCCTGACTCATACAGGTCGCCATCTTCTTGGTCCATGTTTGGGCTACTTCCTACAAGTCTCTAAGATGACATCTCTTCTGCATCGGGATTATAAACCTGCCAGTAATCCTTACTCCTTAGTAGAAATATAACAGGCCGTTTTCAGAGGCCCACTCAGAACCCACGTGGAACTTCTGGCATTACCCACGCAGCAACTACTTTAATTAAAAGCCTCCACAAAACAGCCAAGCAACCCTTCCCTGACAGTTTATTTTTCAAGAAATATTTTATTTTATTTTTTTCCTCTTTAATCTGCTCCAATTAAGCATACAGGGATGGGAGTAGACAAAATCTATGGCCAAGATTACATTTAATTTTGCAGTAAGGACCTGAACACCAGCAAAAATTCATGAAAACATGCAAATGAGATCCCCAAAGGCTGGTGCTCATAATAAACCAATTAACAGGTTTTGAAACTTGTCAACCTTCATTCAGTCTTCAGGTGAAGTGAAGAAACACATCTTGAAAGCTGTAGAAATGGACAAATTGGCAAGGCTATGTCAGACTTTCCTGCTCAAGCTGAGAATTCCTTGTAGTCTAAAAAAATGAAAAAGGCACAACACAGACAAAATCAATTGTATGATTTTGGATTCAGCAGCTCCTTTTCACAGTGATGAAAGATTTATTAGAGAAAAAAAAGAAACAGAAATTGACCACAAAGTCTTGACAACTGCCAAAAAATAATCTCTTTTGGGCAACATTCTCTAACCCTAATGAAATACATAACCAGAAAACAACAGAAAGCTACATTTAGAAGCAGACTTAAAACCAGAAAAAAAAATGCTTGAAAATAATTTCTTTATACCAAAAAAAAAAATTCTACTAGAAAACACAAATATTTACAAGTAATTAGGAATAAGTGAAATGAAATAATTAAATATTAAATTTTAAAACTTATGAGATTAGCTAACATATAGAGAAAAGGTATAATATATATACATATACTAGAAAATAAAAAGATTGCATATTGCAAGCTAAGCATTGGACAAAGAAGTTAAAATGAGAGCCAGCAACAACAGCAACAACAAGAAAATAAGGCCAAAGAAAGTACGAGAAAGGAAACAATAAAACTCTAAACAGAAACTAATTTCTTTGTTTATAAGGAGAACACTAGAATGGGTGATCATCTAAACCAAAAGCTAAACTTTTCAAAGTATGAAAACAGACATTTTGGCAAGATTGGAATAGCAAAAGGAAAGAAAAGAAACAGTAGAGAAATCAAAATAGGGGAAATGAACGGTAGCCAGAAGAAGACTTTGGGGAACAATCTGAAAAAATCTGAAAAAATCCCTTCTCAACTCTTCCACCCCAATAGGCAAAACTGTTCCAATTACTTGCAGTCTCCTACGCCCTGAATTTGTCTTGGGAAAACAACAAGCAACTTATTAGGAAGCCATACCTAGCTCCGCTGTTTTTTAGACAACCAGGCTAAAACAGCAGGTGTTTAATTGGTGCCGAGCAATCAATTTTGTTGCATTTAAAAACTACCTGAATGCCAGAACCCACAGTTTAGAAGGCCTCTCTCTGGCCCTTCTCCAGCCACAAGGCAGTCCATGAGGGGTTATGTTTTCTGTGCCAAGGGATTTTCTCACCTTGGTCCTTTTCAGAGAGACCCTCTATGAGCACCCCAGCCGGTGCTTCCCACACCTGACGCTCTTTCTCTTGTTTATTTTTTTCCTATCTCTTAACCCATATTTGCATATATGTGATTTATATATTTGTCTATGTTTACTCCCAGATTTTAAACTCTACAACTTCATGATTGTCTTCCTTTGTACAGTGTGTATTATAATAATATGTATTATATTATGTAATATGTGAGTTATGTAATACTTCATTCAATCCTCCCAAAACTTTATAAATACACCATTTTTACCTCTCCTTTACAAATGGAGAAAATGAGGCACAGAGGAGTCAAGAAATCAACCCTCAAGGTCACACAGGCAGTCACACTAAAGATTTTTAACCAGTATTGTATGCAAGAATGGCTTCAAAGGGGTCATCTAAACCATAGGTAAGGACAGTCACCAGGAAGGTACATACAATGAGAATTTACCTGTCCTGGAACTAAGCCTGAGAAACTCCAGCATTACAAAGATTGTCCTGTAGAGGCCAAAGATGGCTGCAGAGGTCACTGAGAAGTAATGTCCTCGAATGCAAGAAGAAAGCCAAGAAGTCAAGGGAAGAGTACATTTCTTTTCTGTGATTAAGAGCAGGACCAAAAGTCTGGGTCTTCTTAGCTTTCCCTGAGCTAATGCTGAGTGTCCTCATTGTGACTTCCATGGAAAACCCTCAGTTTTGCTTTCACAAATGGACTGGGGAGAGCACAGAATCACTGTCCCTGGAAGTCGATGGCCTCCTGTCCACTCATTTTGGCCTACACTGCACTCAGACCCATGCGCACCCTACAAACACCCCTCTCTCAATGGATTTCCAAAGGATGAGTAAATAAATCACAAAGCTAATTTTCATAAACCATATGCATCTATGTATTCATTAGTTTTCTAGGGCTATCATGCCAAAGTACCACCAGCCGAGTATTGTTTAGCAATTCTCTGGAGGCTTGTGGCTGAGAGTGTGGTGACTGCAGGGCCATGAGCCCTCTAGAGGGTTCTAGGAAAGGATGTGTTCCAGGTCTCTCCTAGCCTCTGGCGGTTCCTTGGTTTGTGGCAGCAAAGCTCTAATCTTTATATGGTGTTCTTTGTGTGTGCACGTCTATCTCCAAATTTTCCGTTTTGATAAAGACACCAGTCCTGTTGGATTAGGAGCCCATACCACTTCATTAAGACCTCATCAGAACCATTTACCTCTGCAATGAGTCTGTTTCAAAATAATGTAACATTCCAAGGTATTGGTGGTTAGGACTTCAATATATAACTTCTAAGGGGACACACTTCAACCTGAGCCAACACAAATGTTCTTCCTCATTAGTCTAAAGTGCCATTTCCACTGAGGCATCCCTTCCTTTCTTTCAATCACTGATGTCTACATCGGGAGCCATATAACATACCTCTGCGTCCAGACTGCTTGGATTCAAAACCAAACTCCACTGACCAGCTGTGTAATTTCAGGCAAGTAAGTTCTCTCTCTTCTCAGTTTCCTTATTTATAAACTTGGGACAATAGGGTCCCCAGTCACTGCGCTATTGTGGGGAATAAAGGCATTAGAATGCATGAAGCATTTAATTACCTGGCATGTAATGAGCTCTGAATATGTTTTCTCTTGTTACTATAATTTTACCAACTTGTATTCAGGCAAGGTTTCAAGTAATCTCTACACCCAACGTGAGGATCAAACCTACAACTCCAGAATCAAGAGTAGCATGCTTTACTGACTGAGCCAGCCAGGTGCCCCCTGGTGGGGTTTTCATTTATATAGCATGTTCCCACATCTAACATCACTTTATCAACACAGAATCCTGTGAGTTAGGCCAGTATTTTCAATCCTTACTTCCAATGCATGTAAGTACAAAGGTACAGAGAAACAAAGCACCTGCTCAAGAAAACCAAGTAGGCAATGGCAAAACAGTAGCAGACCCCAGGGGTTGAGACTGCCAGACTGTTATCTTTAATCAGCTATCTGCATAATGAGAGGATTAAATTTAAGTATTAAGATTCCATGATAAGGGATCCCTGGGTGGCGCAGCAGTTTAGCGCCTGCCTTTGGCCCAGGGCGCGATCTTGGAGACCCGGGATCGAATCCCACGTCAGGCTCCTGGTGCATGGAGCCTGCTTCTCCCTCTGCCTATGTCTCTGCCTCTCTCTCTCTCTGTGTGACTATCATAAATAAATAAATAAAAAATTAAAAAAAAACTGTTAAAAAAAAAAAAGATTCCATGATAAACCTCTCAATGGACCACGCCTTGAAGCAAACCCTTAAGTCCAGTCAAACCCTGAGCTGAAAAAATACATGACATTATCCCGATTGATAGACATGTGCCATCTCACTCTTTTCTTCAGAAATCCAATCCACTTCTTTAGGGTCTCTGGCAGTTTTATTAAGCTTATCTATAATATGTTATTTCTGAAACCTTTAGGAGGGAAATGATGGAGATCTGCATGGGCTGCTCAGGCCTTCTGGAAATTATGGGAGGAAAAGTGATGATGACATCATGTTAGCTTTTGAAATTTACCCAGGAATGAAAGGACTCTTTTTTTTTCCTCCTTTAAAAAGGGCTTTCAACATGGACAACACGAGTGGCTGAGTTTGAAATTGCTCTGCACTTGCAATTAGAACTCCCGCAGTGCCCAAGGAATCTAATTATGGTTGGGAAGTCATAGAACAATATGTGAACCTATCCCGATCAAAACAATATTTTACTAAGTTCAACTGAAGATTAAGACTGAATAATGTGGAAGTGTGAAATCCTCAATTATGCATTCAGTTCCAAGGAAAGAGATGCCTTTTTGCCAGATACTTGCAATGTTTCTCACCTTAGAAATATTGAATATGAACCCTCTGAGATTTCTGGAAAATTCAGTTGTAAACGTGAATAAACAAGATAGAACGACTCCACTGTAGTTCCCTGTCAAGGTAACTCTTTTGTCAGTGAAAAACAGTAGCTTCATTTATTATGGCCATCAATTGCTGATGTGTGTAAATGCTGAGTCACAATTTTGTGTCACTGAAACTCATCTATAATTGTGTGTCACCTACACTTCAATACAAAATAGACACACAAGCAAAAAAACAAATAAAGTGGGAGGGGGTGCTGTGGGCCAGTGGGGAAGAGCAACAGCAATTGACCTAGTTAGGATATTGGGGGTTCAAGTCTCTGCTCCGATTTTTTTTTTCTTACCAGCTACCTCTGAGCAAGGGGCTCCCCCACCTTGGGCCTCACTTCCCTCACTGTTGGTGGTGTGATAGCACAACTAGATGATGAATAGTACCCCCTCAGCTCTATGATTTAGTGGTTCTATAGTTCTTGGAATTAAACAGTGATGTTATTAGTCAGAGCTTTCCAGTTTGGGATCCCTAAATCAATATAATTTTAACAAACAAAGTAACAAAAAAGCTGACAGCAAATTGCCAGATTTTTTTTTACAAGTAAAGATATTTTTAAAGACTAGTCCGTATCTACAAAAGCCCTGTGTTACATAAAAGACAAGACAATTTAGGACCACAATTTGAAAAGCGGCGAAGGTTATCTGCAATAAGAAAACAGCACTGGCAAATTTATGGCACCTATAGCACATACACACATGCATGCACATGCATATTTGTCCGTATTCTTCTCGGTTTTCACAGTCCGGTGAGAATTTTATCATGCACTAGCATTTGCGAACCTTTGGGGAGCAAAATGAGTAGAAGTAAAGTTCACAAATGTATCAAAATGATCAAATTCAATTCATAGTTTAGAAAAACATTGACCTAACCAATTTGCCTTGTACACACAAAAAGGAAAGAAAAAGAGCCCAAAACACGTGGGAAAGAATAAATTAGATGACTCAGTTTAACATCTATGGCTGTCTATAGGATAGACTACAAAGTGATATCTGGATCAATGTAGAATTCTAATTACATAAAAATGACAGCCTTGGAAAATTGGGGACAAAATCAGCGAGAAGGGAAAGACTTTGCAAGTGCCAAATGAAAGCAGAGTAAAATGTTCCGTCTCCACTCCTCCAGGACAATCTGGTGACGAGCAAGCACCTGCGCACATCTAATCTGAGCAGGAAGCTGCGTGGAGTGAGAACAGGTAGCAATGGAAGAAGAAGGGCTTTTTAAATTTTATTTAATGTAATTTATTTTTTATTTAGGAAATATATAAACCCAAGTTCATTGTGAGAACTACAGGGCAAGTTCCAGGCTGTGGTTTCTTGAGCTGATTACAGTTAACGTTAGTGACGTTAATAAATCTTGTGTTTGTAGAAGCTCATTGCCTTATTTCTTCTGCCCATCCGTTAACACCATTGCCCAGAGGAAAAGGTGGAAGTTCATGCTTCTGATGCCTGGTTTGGGCAAGAGTTTTCCAGGCCATCAGTAGGGGAGATGGCTTTCTCTGCCTCTCCTGTCTCAGAGGATGCCATCTGCACAGACAGGAAGTTAGCACCAGCAGTCAGTGGGAAAGAACAACACGCACCTTTCAAAAAGGAACTTTGCTCTCTTCCTGGTTCATTTAGTCAGAATTATTTACTTAGCAATTACTATGTGGCAGGCATATTCCAGGCCCTATACCTATAGATATAGAGATGAATATATCAGGGCTTTCTTGAAGCTTCCAGTGAATGGGTGAGAGCACAGATTAACCCATAATTACAAGGCAGAGTGAGAAGTTATCATCTCAGAAAGGAAATTGACCTTGGGAGTGCATATTCCTGATATTTCTGCCTGTGGTGGTGATAGCGGAATGGAGGCAGGGCTCTAAGCAAAAGGGAAGATTATGTATGAAGTGGCTGGATGATCAAGCAGGTGTGGACTATTCCAAGAATGGCAAACACTGCAGCTTGATGGATGCATTCAGTAGTATTAAGAGAACAAAGGAGTCGATTTAAGAATATAGAGATCAAAAAGGAAGAGACAGCATTTTTTTATGAGTTGCTAACATGGTGTGGTTTAGGGGCAGGACAAGTGAATCTCCTGAAAAGTTGCTGCACTTCTGCTATAGGATCAGAAAGTTTACCCACAGAAGGCCCTCCCTTTCTGCACTGTCAGAGCCACCCATCCTGGAGTACCCATTTCACCAACTCCCAGGCTTTCAAAGACTGATTGATACCATACTGGTGGACTCCTCTCAGCCCAAGCTCTGATCTTCCATTCTAACCATGGTGGTAGTGGGGAGTGTTTTGTGGTTTGCCATCATCCCCTGTTAGAGTTCCTGGTAGATCCTAAACCATGAGCAATTTTCTTTTTATTTGTTTTTCTTAGTTTCTATAGACCCCAGCTAGAATCTGATTCTAGCTGGGGTCTATACTTACATGTTACATCCCATCTCATCTCTACAGGACCCTGAAGGTTGACCAGGGCAATGTGCAGAAGTAGAAGCCTCTGTGTCATTGGGCTCTTCATTATGAA
This sequence comes from Canis lupus familiaris, assembly GCF_011100685.1. NCBI lineage: Eukaryota > Metazoa > Chordata > Mammalia > Carnivora > Canidae > Canis > Canis lupus. Next base: position 28,712,350 of record NC_049234.1, on the reverse strand, counting down.
GTGGTTGATGACCTTCGAAACCATTCCTCCTTCCTACTGGCCATCCAGCAGACAAGAATCACCCACCAGGAAGAGTGCATAAATAATAAAACCAAATGCGGAATTTTATAAGGGCTTGGTAAGGAAATCTTCTTGTACTTGTTTGCACAAACCTCTTGAATCACAGAATCTGGATCTGTTTTGCTACTTTAAATTCCAAAGTGAGGGGATCCCTGGGTGGCGCAGCGGTTTGGCGCCTGCCTTTGGCCCAGGGCGCGATCCTGGAGACCTGGGATCAAGTCCCACGTCGGGCTCCCGGTGCATGGAGCCTGCTTCTCCCTCTGCCTGTGTCTCTGCCTCTCTCTCTCTCTCTCTCTCTCTCTCTGTGACTATCATAAATAAAAAAAAAAAAATTCTAAAGTGATGTAAAAATCATTTTTACAACATCCCTGATAATTTGTCATACCTTGTTTGAACACCTTTGCAAACCATGAGCTCACTATTTTAGAAACTAACCTGTTTTCCAACAAGTTAATGCCAATTAGTAAAAACTACTTTCCTATATACAAATAAAATCTGATTTCCTTTTTTTTCCTCTTCAGTTTATTTATTTTTATTTTAATTCAATTAATTAACATATAGTGTTTTATTAGTTTCAGAGTAGAATTTAGTGATTCATCAATTGCATATAACACCCAATGCTCATTCCATCAAGTTGCCTCCTTAATAACCATCACTCAGTTATGCCATCTCCCACCCACCTCCCCTCTAGCAACCTTACTTGTTTCCTATAGTTGAGTCTCTTATAGTTTGTCTTCCTCTCTGAATTCATCTTATTTCATTTTTCCCTCCCTTACCTATGAGCCTCTCTTTTGTTCCTTAATTTCCACATATGAGTGAAATCATATGATAATTGCTTTTCTCTGAGTAACTTATTTCACTTAGCATAATATCCTCCAGTTCCATCCATTAAAATCTGCTTTCTGATAACTCTTATAAGAACTCTGATTCTTAAGCAACACTGAAAATTTCTATCCCCTGTCCACTAGTATCATTTTATATATTTGAAACTAGCCGTGGAGAAAGCAGTGTATCTGAAGAGGTTAAGAGACATGCATTAGTCTCCCCAAAAATGTCCAAATGCACAGAGTAGCCAATGCTATTTTTAAAGAGACAAACCCCAAGAATTTTATAGCATAATTCTATAATCATGTCCTAAAGATATACTGAATTACACAAGAATCTCTCCTTCTACATTAAATGACCTCAGAATATTACTTTATTTATTTATTTATTTATTTTTTATTTTTATTTTTTTTTATTGGTGTTCAATTTACTAACATACAGAATAACCCCCAGTGCCCGTCACCCATTCACTCCCACCCCCCGCCCTCCTCCCCTTCCAACACCCCTAGTTCGTTTCCCAGAGTTAGCAGTCTTTACGTTCTGTCTCCCTTTCTGATATTTCCCACACATTTCTTCCCCCTTCCCTTATACTCCCTTTCACTATTATTTATATTCCCCAAATGAATGAGAACATATAATGTTTGTCCTTCTCCGACTGGCTTACTTCACTCAGCATGATACCCTCCAGTTCCATCCACGTTGAAGCAAATGGTGGGTATTTGTCATTTCTAATAGCTGAGTAATATTCCATTGTATACATAAACCACATCTTCTTTATCCATTCATCTTTCGTTGGACACCGAGGCTCCTTCCACAGTTTGGCTATCGTGGCCATTGCTGCTATAAACATCGGGGTGCAGGTGTCCCAGCGTTTCACTGCATCTGTATCTTTGGGGTAAATCCCCAGCAGTGCAATTGCTGGGTCATAGGGCAGGTCTATTTTTAACTGTTTGAGGAACCTCCACACAGTTTTCCAGAGTGGCTGCACCAGTTCACATTCCCACCAACAGTGTATGAGGGTTCCCTTTTCTCCACATCCTCTCCAACATTGGTTGTTTCCTGCCTTGTTAATTTTCCCCATTCTCACTGGTGTGAGGTGGTATCTCATTGTGGTTTTGATTTGTATTTCCCTGATGGCAAGTGATGCAGAGCATTTTCTCATGTGCATGTTGGCCATGTCTATGTCTTCCTCTGTGAGATTTCTGTTCATGTCTTTTGCCCATTTCATGATTGGATTGTTTGTTTCTTTGGTGTTGAGTTTAATAAGTTCTTTATAGATCTTGGAAACTAGCCCTTTATCTGATATGTCATTTGCAAATATCTTCTCCCATTCTGTAGGTTGTCTTTGAGTTTTGTTGACTGTATCCTTTGCTGTGCAAAAGCTTCTTATCTTGATTAAGTCCCAATAGTTCATTTTTGCTTTTGTTTCAGAATATTACTTTAAAAAAAAGATTTTGTTTGAATTGATAGATCTGTTTCTTGTCTTTGGTGGACTATCAGTGTTTACTTATTTTGATTTGCTTCTCTAGGGCAACTCCTCATTTTGGCCACAGTCCTCCATCCATAGTGACCTATTTGCAAAGTAAGCAAAATAGCAAAGTAAGAATCAATAGGATTTGAGTGATGCTGCTCAGTGGAACTGGGAAGAAGCTAGCTGACAATGGGCTGCACATTTTAACTTTCAAAAGCTACTTTTCCATTCCAACATCCTATTAATTATTCTCTGTCATCACTCACATGGCCATTCTTTCATTTAAGAATGAGTGTTTAAGGTGACGTATCCAACGTGATGGGCAGTTGCAAATGCTTGGAGAGTCACAGAGGCCCTCTTTTAGTAATTAGGTCAAGTAATTGTCCCTCTTAAGGGTTCTGAGTGCCTTTTAGCAGTTCCTTAAATTCCCTCTGCTTGTTTGTGGCCTGCAAAATCTTACCAGTTCACTCCATGCAGTGTGAAATTTCAAAATATCTCATTGAATCTGACTCTGTGCCAGTTTCTATTTTAATGCTTGAAGAATATCCTCTAGTTCAAGCATTTGGTTTCACTTGTTGGGGGTGATGAACTCCTTTGAGACTATCATAAAGTAGTCAATTCTTCCCCAGAAAAATTGCTTTTTGTGTTGCTATATACAGACTCATAGATCTCTGAGGCCCAACCATGAAATTCTTAACTTCCATCGACAAGTTCACACTGATTTGAAAGAATCTTATTATCTTCCCATCAGCAATCCAACTTCATAGTGGAGTTGGCTTCACTGGCACCTGGTGTGCCTAAATGGGCTAAGATCTCTTTTCTAGCTCTGGCCGGGTGCCTTCCCAAGGATATAATTCCAGTTACTATTTGAGGTCCAACTCCCAGTGCTTTGATCCCTGAAAACCTCATGGCTACTTGGCCCAGTTGAATATCTTGTGTGTGTGTGCGCATGCACATGCACACGCACACACCAGACACCCTAGAAAGATCTGTCTACCATAAATACAATAACATCAGCACCCAGCCCTTTGGTCATGTTCTCCAAAATAACACAAATTACTCCGCTATGAGGGCAATGGCTGCCATCTTTTATTGAACCCAGATCTGTCTGATTTCAAAGACCACTGAGCTTTTTCTCTGTACATTATTATGTATAGTACCTCAGTTGTGCTTTTTTTTTTTAAGATAAGGAATGACTTCTCAGTTATGTAGTAAATGCTCAAAAAACACTGGCAGAATGGAATTTGAGGTGCAGAAAGAAGACCAATTTCTTTTCTGGGCTGCTGGCAAAAACCCACACCTGGGTTTGCTTCTCAGGGTCTCTGCCAGTCTGGTCCCAAGAAAAGCCTAGAGTAAACTCTCTTCTACAAAAGTTCTGCAGCCTGCAAAATCCTGGAAAAAAAATATACAGAGCTAAATTTTGCTCTTGAAGTAGGCAATCTTGAGCTCGAAGGGTTTGGTTACTTATGCCAAAACAAAAGAGCCAATTTAATAGGATAATTGCCCATGAAAGGGAATTAAATAGAATCAAAAGAAAAATTGAAGCCACAATATTCTCTTGGCTGCTGGAGGAGCAAGGCTAATTGTTTTCTATCTGAAGTTTCTCTCTGGATGTCTCATCCCAGCTAATTTTTCAAGTTATTTGAATTACACAGTAGATACTCATTTTAAGTGCTTAGGGAGTAAGATTTTTCTAATTCTGGCTTTTAGAGTTGATTGTTTAACTTGAGTGCAATGCTTTGGGTTGAAAAACTTGATGTCAGAAGGTATAGGATAGAAAAAAGGAGGAGCATGAATGGTTGAAAAGACTCAACCTTTGCATGATAACCCAGTTTGGTGGTGCTGCCAGCACCCACTTTTGTAATAACATGCTTTTTTAAAGGGAAATTGGATTTAGAACAAGAATGCAGTTGTGCTATACTCAGCAGTAGTCACACACACTTAAAATACCATGATTAGTTATTAACAGCTGACTTTGTGAGGAGCTCTGGCAAATTGGAATGGTTCCTTGGAACAAGTAGATGACAGACTGACTGAACAGTTTCAAAACAGAATGAGAATACCCTGTTAGCATGGTTGTAAGGAAGCAAGCCCTCTTGTGCACTGTTGACATGAATGTGCATTGCCACCATGTCTCTGAGGACACCTTGGTGACACACACAGGGCCTTAAGAACCATATGTGCTCTGTGACAAAACTCTCACCACCCCCAGAAGTGTATTCCAAGGAAAGAGTTGTCCAAATGAAGCAAAGATGTTAGTGCTGGAATTTTTTTTAACTTTAGCTTCTGGAAATGATATATATTTTTAAAAAGGAGATAAGCTAAATATATTATAGTGTTCCCAAGGATATACTCTGTAGCCATAAATGAAATTTTGGAGCACTATTTATTGACATGTCTCCTCCATATGGCTATTGAGTTGTCGGTGAAAGAAATGAAATTAAGTAGAGTTTCTGGGAACTTGGCTTCTAAAACCTTTCACAAACAGCTTTTCCTAAACTGTGTTTGGGCCAAGATGTTACTTAAATTTTTAAGAGTTAAGAGATACCAAGTTCCAGGAAACTTCTCTTAGGATTTTGCCAATTGGTCTTCAAATTATTCTAAAATAATCTGAGGCCCAAAGGGACCCCAAACACTGAGAGAATTCATAATAACCTTACATGTTTATTTTAGAGGACCATAGGTCTTTCAAGGAGAGGTAGTCTCTGAAATGTTTGCTACATTGGCCTGAAACTCACATAAAAATTTGAGGATACAGAGATAAATGATAAAACAAAGCCACAAATGTGGGTGAGATTGCATACAAGGTGTTCAGTGTGAGGAACTCAGAAGGCCTGGAGCAGGAGCCCAAGGAAGTTCTATATACTATAGAGCTACCCCTATATACTAGGGGTAGATATTGGAAGAAGAACCAGCAAAACCAACTGATTGAACCAGCTGATGACATACAAACATGGGGACAAAGCTGGAACTATGGAGAGGGGAACTTTTCCAGTCCGGAGGGAGGTGCAGAGAGGTCAGGAAGACCAAGGACTGAAACACATTGATTATCCATAACCACCAGAGACTGCAGGGCACCAAGCTAAGACTGCAGGGCACCAAGCTAAGAGCCTATCAGGGGAGAAAGAAGGACAGGCCGGATGGAAGTGGGTTGAGAAGTGGGTTGGAAGTGGGTTGAAGAGGTCAAGAAGAGGGGCCAGGGAATGCAAACAGTTTTTTCATGTTTACTCATGCAGGGTAGAGGATAAAGAATTCGCCAAAGGGAAATGAGAAGTTGCTGGAGGCTGTATTCCCACTTCTCCCCTTTTCCCTCATTTGCTTAACAAAGGAAGGGGATTTTAAGATGTTTAAATGTTATTGGAAGGAACCAACTTCTAACTGAGGAGGGGATCATGGAGTGCATCCCCAGCAATGGGGGTGAGGGGTATGGGCCAGAGCTTACAGGAGGAAGAATGTCTTGCTTCTCACTATATGCAGGTGAAGGATGGGGACAGTGTGCCACCAAGGAGTGCAGAAGGGATGCAGCATGGACAGCAGTTGAGACAACTGGACTAGGGAAGCAGAATTGCTGAGGGGTAATACCCACAGCACAGAGGGGACCACACACCATGAGTGTCCAGAGGCATCAGCCTGTGGGGCTGTATCAGGTCCTCTGGTGTCATCCAATAGTCCAGGTGCAGAGCAAGAATTCAGTCACATTCTCTGTCCAGTGAAGTTAAACAACAAGGCCAATGTTGAGCAGTGAGTTCCTTCACTCAACAAGTATTTGTTATAAAGCACATCTGTTATGAATCAGGCAATGTATTTTAAGCACCTGTAGACAAATAGACACCCCTCCCCTTGGTAAAATCTATACTTACATAATTTCCATTTTAGTGGACTCTGCTTTAGAATCATTTATACCTGTATAAATTAAAAACATTTTGATTTCCTAGTGATGAATCTCTTCCTGCTTTTGGGGAAAATAAATAAAGCCTTAAACTTTCAACGTAAATACATAAAATGTCAGCGAAATTAAAGTTTATACCGTAACTTATAGCATACATGCCACACAGCAGAGAATATAGCCTCAGACTCTAAGGTGCAAATTTTTAAAAATAATTCATAAAACTTTTGATGCTAGTGTTTTTCCTCCTAGACTGTGCTCTTTTAATTAAGGGGATATTTATGATTCAAATTTATGTTCCCAATGCCTAGCACAATATCTAGTATATATTATTATGCCCCATAAAATTTTGCTGAATTAATGAATGAATTCGTTTAAACATGACAGTTAGACAAATGGAAATAGTGATCTATAATAAGAAGCTGAATGTCACATCGGTGGAAAATATAATGTCTCAGGATTATCTTTCATCATGTTCAGCACCAGACATATATAGAACTCATTAGCAATGCCAGATGCATCCATCATTACCACTCGGGATAAAAAAAAGAAAGAAAGAAAAACAACAACATAAAAACTCTACATGGTGGCCATAAAACATATGGAAAATCTAGAAGAGGAATTATAACCCTAACAATGTTAATTTCAGCAATTTTCACTCCAGCTGCAAGTTTTGGGGTATTTTACCAACCTTCAAACTCTTGAAGCTGCAATAAATTTTGAGTGGAAGATTCACTTAGCTGTGAAATACAGTTATGACCTTGATGTAGGCTGGGTAATTTGGGGCCATAAAACAAGGGGGAACAGAAGAAACAAGGTTGTTTGTGGTGGTTGTTTTCTCGAAAATAAAAAACAAAAATTGGTGAGATAGAAGAAGCCTTATTTTCAGAATTTTTATGTCTTGCAACAGGTGCAAATCACTGAAATTCACTAATGCTCTATCTGATTACATGTAACATGAACATGAGCATTCTATTGATAATGAACATGATAGTTGTTTAATTAATGTGTTGGGCCAGAAGTTCTGCAAAAAACATAGTTTTAGAGTTAGGAGACCTGATTCAAATGCTGGCCCTGCCACTGGGGGTATTTGTGTGCATGTCCATGTGTGTGGGGGGTGTGTGTGTGTGTGTGCATGTGTGTGCATGAGTATGTCTGTAATCTATTTAGCTTCTCTTAATTTTAGTTTTCTTAGGATAATACCCTGCTCCACATGTCATTCATAGCTCCCTTTTGTGATTGCTCCTTAAAGACTGTTTTTCAAGAAAGATGTCTTCTCACATGAGCCTCAACGTTCTGGATCATGTGGCCTTACCCTTTAGATGCACAGAAGATTAGCCCAGTGGAAGAAAGTAACTCTATTAACTGTCTGCCTAAAGTGGAATAATGACTATCTAATCCAATCAGATCTTTCTTGGCAGACATTTTAAATTTTACATTGTACTTTCTAGGTAGTAAACACTTTTCAAACAGTAACTTATTTAATACAATAAGCTTATGAAGGAAGAACTATTATTACTCTACAGATAAGGAAACAGGTATTAACTTTCCCAAGCGAGGGTTGGGAATTGACAAAGCCAGGATTTGATCCTAGGTATCCTGGTTCCAAGACTATACTTTTTACTAGACTACACTAGACTAAAATGTGACTTATAGAAAAAAAAAAGACAATTTGCACAGGTGCAGAATTAAAAATAGTTATCTAATTCATTTATTTATTCAGCATATTTACTGAGAACCAATTGTGTTGTCTGCCTGACACTCTGCTCAGTGCTGGGGATATGGTGCTGGTCAATAGCTGAAGCAGACGTGGTTTCTGGCCTCACAGTGCCAGTAGCATATGGGGGGGGAGGGGAGATGGACAGTAATACACCATCACAAAAATAAACATAGACAATGAGGCTTCAAAATGAAAATGGGTTTGCATGCATTCTTCTCTCTTCTATTCCAGGCTCCAAAAGCAACCTCTAAGGATAGGGATAGTTCTTTCTACACAGGAAAGGCTCAGTAAATATCCCTTGAATGAAATTCTTACAGAAGTTAAATCATATTAAAAAATAAAAGCTCTTGGTTGTGAGAAAGAAGAAAATATATTGAAATATAGGTAAATACAAATTAGATAATATTGGAAAAATGTTTGTGAATACTAACAAAAGATAAGCCTCAACTTCCTATAATACTAATTTTTGTGAAACTCTAGTTTCTTCCACAATGTAATATAAATGAAGTGGTTCACAGTTTTTCTCCATTTTAAATGTCTCTCTGAAAAACAATAAAACATAAATAAGTGGTAATATTTGGGGCCAAATAATGAAAATATATAGTTTTATTGTAAATGTAAATGGATAAAGATTCAAAATGTTGAGACTTGACCCATAAATAAAGCAAGCATAATGGCCCCAATATCTCCATCAATAAAGACTATTCAGCCTGTTTTTAGGGGTCTCCACCATCATCATCTAACCACATCTCTCTCCCACACTTCCCGTGCTCAACATATAGACCTTATTCTCTGGATTCTCTCCCTAGCCTTGGACCCTCTCTCATAATGGTCCACGATCTTGGCTTTGTTGCCATCTCTGTTTTACTCTCTTACCCTTCCATTAAGGCCAAAAAGCTTTGTTTTTTCTTGGATTGCTTGTGTCCTAGAAGTCCATTAATTCTCCCTGATTCATTATTTTTGTTTGATGTTTTTAAAAATATGTTCTTTCCATGATATCTCATTATATCCTCCTATGTATCCAGTACATATTTGCCACATAGAATGATAACCTTGTAAATGCTGGTGACGCCATTTGATCCATATTGTGGAGTAAACCTCTGGATGGATCCAGATTTAAGTTATATGTTTATAGCTAATTGGGTGGCAGCTGAATGTACCAGTCCTGGCCACATCAGAAAAAGACTTTTTCTGCATTTTCTATCTCTATGACAATATAGTTGAGCCTTAGGACTAAATTATGCTCAGGGTAATGCAGACCAAAAATCTTGCTTTCCCCATGTTCTTCCCTTGCAGGTGGAAGTATAGGATTCTAGTGAGCAGAGCCACATGAAGGAAAGAGTCTGAGTCCCTCAGTTATTGCTCTCCTGGGGAATAACCATCAAAAGAGCCACCAGATTTTATAGGACCATGACAGGAAGTAGAAACACAACTTGTTTCTGGTGGTAAGCCACCAGAGTTTAGGGGATTGGCTAGTATGAATTTTTCTGACTAATTCAAAATGAAAGAGGGGAGTCAAATCATGATCATCACCATAATTATTTTATAATTATAAAATTAAATAAATGTAATGTTATTTTAAGTGCTTAATACTTATCATTTAATTCCTGAATTTACTATATCCTAGCTTTTATGCTAACTACATTTGTGCATTAATTAATTTGATTCTTCAAAGATGTAAGCTAGATGGATTTTTTTTTATTTCATTTATTTATTCATGAGAGACACACAGAGAGAGGCAGAGACATAGGTAGAGGGAGAAGCAGACTCCCTGCAAGGAGTCTGATGCAGGACTTGATCCCAGGACCCTGGGATCATGACCTGAGCCAAAGGTAGACACTCAACCATTGATCCACCAAGGTGTCCCAAACTAGGTGGATTTTATATATAAGGAATTTTGGTTTTTTGGAGGGATGAAATAAGGGTTCTGCCCCCAGATTTAGCAATACGTCACCTCTGCAATCTACTTGCTCAACTGCTAGGTGCTCACCTGCTAGATCAGCAATAACTACCTGAACAACTACCATGTTCCAGAAACCATGCTAGAGACTGAGAGTATGGAATGGTGTATTGGTCAGGACCAGACAAAGTAACAAATAACCCCACATAGTATTTCTGAGTTATGGGTAAGAGTTTTTGAAACAGCACAGAGGTCCCTCCATCCAGGTACAGACAAGCCTTTCTGAAATGTGTCACTGAAGGTAGATGCCATTACAGAGGATAGACATGCAACCAGACACTCTGCTCTCTTCAATGACTCTGTTTTCTGTTACTTGAAATTAGGTTTGAGTTGTTAACATCTGCATGATAGGCATGCAAAGTTCAAAGAAAAAAAAAAAAAGACTGGTTCAAATCCAAAACATTAGTCTTTTATTTTCTCCCAGAAATAGCACTTTGCCAACTGAAATCAGGCATTAACTAAGCTATGACTCAGTAATGTGCAGAGTAGAACTCAAGTACTATGAGTAAAAGCAGCAATTATTCTACATGAGGTAACCAATTTGTCAAAAGAGACACAAATGCATTCAATTTTTCCTTGTCAACTATAAATATTTAGCAATGCTGAACACAACCCATTGGGACTGGTGAGTAACAACTATATGATTTATTTATCAAAATAAACTTGCCTCTCGTCCCAGAACTATTGGAGCATTCATTAAAAGTGAGCTTGGGCAGGTGCCTTCCTCTTGAGCATCATACATGAAAGAAGGACAGTTAAACTAGGTGATGTGTACGTCTCTGCCACCCCAACTTGTGCTATTTCTGTCCATGTATCAGCAGACAGTACTCTGGGTATCGTCAGAGGGTTGGGACCAAGCTCTACTCTAGTCTTCGCCAGCTGTGAATTAAAGGAAGTATTTTTATTTTCTAAGCTTTGTTTTTTTTCCCTTGTAAAATGATGATTATAATGCCTACCACTTTGAGCATCTGTGATAATCAAAATAAATATTTGAAAAGTGATTTGTGAACTGGTGAGATGTATACATATATAAAATGTCATATGTAAATGTCAAAATATATATAAATGTCATATAAAACTGTCATTGAGGATCCTGCACATGCCATGTACCATGCTAATTTCTACAGGTATAAGGAGGACAACAAAAAGTTTCCTGCCTCCTGGATGTTCATTCTAGTGAAGGGATTGAATAGGTAGGGCTGGATAATAGAAAGCTTTGCTCAGCACTTGTTCTGTGCTGGCTCAGTACTAATCTCTTTCTTTGATTCATTCACTTAACAAACATTTACTGGGAGCCCATTAGTACCAGGCACTGTGATGTCACTTGCACTATCATCTCACACCATTCTGCTGTATTCATCTTCATCACGAAAATTAGGAGACAGGTTATTTTGCAATGCTTCCATCAACAAGAAGGATATAGAACCCCAGAAAGGCTCAGTAGATTTTGCCAACCTCAGTAAGCTAACAATTGGTAAAGCTGGGTTAGGATCTTAAGCCTTTCTAAATTTAAAATGTGTATCTTTAACTGGCCTGGGAAGAAGGCAATCAGGGAGACTTTAAGGGGCGAAGGGGAGAGATGTCATTCTGATGTAACAGACTTCCAGGTAGATAGGAGATGTGAGAAGCCCTTTCTAAGATGAAGGATTCAGCAAATGTAAAGCCATGGAATCAGGAAACAGCATGCCACCTTTAGGGAATCTGAAATATCACTAAATAAGTAGGCCTCTGCTACGTGCTATGCAGTTATTATTCCAAACCATCATAGTTGGTCAGGTTCCATCTTTGCCCTCTCCCCAGCCATTCTAATCACTTTGTCTTTCTCTTCCTCCCAATCTGTATTTATTTATGAATAAATAAATAAAAATAAATAATACAATCTTTAAAAATAAAAAATAAGAAAAAAATTGAAAGTCAAAAGAAAAAGGATTCCTCATCCTCAGAGCTGATTGAAGGATTTTTCAGAGGATCTGGACAGCAGCCTGCATTGGTTTCAGCTCAGAAAATGCATGCTACCATAAATAAACTCGTCTACAGTTCTGCAGCTGGAGGAAAAGGAGCAGATGCCATGAGGCCAAGAGCAGCCTCCATAGAACACCTTGAAACAGGAGAGAAAGGGGCTGGCCCCAGTAGTCCACAAGAAAAACTTTGTTCTGCATGTATGTGCGTGCGTGTGTGTGTACATGCACACATACTTCAAATTGTCCACAAGGAAAGCTCATCAGAAGGTTTATGCCGGAAGAAACACCAAGTCCAACTTGCCCGGTCTTCTGTACATGCTACAGACAGAAATTAGAAGGGTGGTACAGTGTGGTAGTTAAGGGTAAGGGCTCTGAAGCCAGACTATCTGGGATTGTACCCTACTTCTGCCATTTCCTGGCTTTATGATTTTGGGCCAACTTATCTAAAGACTCAGTACTACAGCTTTGCCATCTTCAGAATGACAATAAATGTGCCTGTCTCCCAGGGTTATTGTGAGGAATAAATAGGATAATGCATGTGTCCAGCTCCCAGTAGGTACTCAACACATGACAGCTTTTTGTTCATTGTTTTTGGTGTTATTCTTACTTTATGGAGCACCTTCTGTTTTTTTAAATTTCCAATCTTGGAAGTGACCTGGTGGTGTACTTAACATTATTCCATCTTTTTTTTTTAATTTTTATTTATTTATGATAGTCACAGAGACACAGAGAGAGAGAGATGAGAGAGAGAGGCAGAGACATAGGCAGAGGGAGAAGCAGGCTCCATGCACCAGGAGCCCGACGTGGGATTCGATCCCGGGTCTCCAGGATCGCGCCCTGGGCCAAAGGCAGGCGCTAAACCGCTGCACCACCCAGGGTTCCCTTATCCATCTTTATTATTGAAGAAAGGGAGGCAGGCCCACAGTGATGATGGTTTGTCTAAGTTCACACAGCAGGTAAGAGAAATAGTTTGAACGCAAGTTCATCAGACTCTAAAGTCATATTCTTCCTGCAGATTCTGGTGGTGTCTCAGAGGATAAGATTATAACCAAAGAGGGACAACTAGGTAACACAGTCGTTCAAGCATACAACTCGATTTCATCTCGGTTCATGATCTCAGGGTCATCAAATAAAGCCCCATATTGGGCTCCATGATCAGCATGGGGTCTACTTAAGATTCTCTTCCCCTCTTTGTCTTTTCCCCTTTGATTCATGCTCTCTCTCTCTCTCTCTCTCTCTCTGAAATAAATATATAAATCTTTTTTAAAAATGTACACTCAAAGATAACAGAATGGGGACTAGAAGTCTAGGGGCCCTAGGCTATCAATCGTGGTGTAATGGGGAGGGTACAGTGAAGAATTAGTCCTGGCTTTGAATATGAACACTATGCTACTTACTGCAGAGGCCTTGGAAATTCATTTTATTTCACTGAGCCTCAGTTTCTTCATTTTCAAAAAAGGACTTTATAGGAGTTTAAAAGTGACTTCACAGGGCTTTCATTGAGATTTCTCAGCTCCATCTTTATTTAATTCCCTAAGGAAGTGCTTGGCCCCCTGACTGAATCAACTCTTGTTATAGATGTTCATCTTACCAAGCACTTCTCACTGCAGGCTCGATTATGGGAATTTCAAGTTCATCCTTTTGGTTATGGGTTTGTGTTTTTCTCCCATGCTTGGGTATACCCCCATTCCATAAAGGCAGAACTCTTAACTCTCATACCCAGTACATGGCTTAGAGGCACACAGAATGAGTGAGCTCCATAAAAATGTTGTGGCTCTTATTTCTTTACATTCTGGCTCCAAGGCCAGTGTTTGACCAATTGCTGCTTAGTGAGCACTCCTTTACCTCAAAAGCTCAAGTGGTAAATTTATGAACCAGAGTGGGAAGACAGCAGGAAACTGATTTTTCAAGGCCAACTTAATCATTATTCTGTAGCATTAAAAATGAGTGATCAAAAATTAAAATGTGGCTACTTGCCTTTTCTAGCTTTTGGTTATTTTCCACCAAGGCTGAGGAAGGGTAGAGGCCAATGATTCCATTCCTTCTAAAAGATCACTTATGTTGGATGTCACATGGAAACTAGCTAAGCTCTATTCTCCTGGCTCTCATGTAAATGCCCTTGTCCCCTGGCTTAAGGGAAATCATCTATGGGAGACTTGACCCTCATCAGCAGCAAGACAGAGCCCATGGAATGAGCTGTCCAGCCTCCAGGTGAGTGAGATCAGTGTGTGGTGTGAAAGCTTCTGAGGGGAAGACAATGAATTCCTGCTTTCCTATCTTAGCCACTAACGAGCCACAGAATATCAGACAGCCCAGTTTCCTTTCCTGACCTTCCTCTCCTCTGTAGAGCGAGAAATTTAATTGAGGTGAAGTCTGAGGACTTTTCCAGGAGTAAAAATTCACAATTGTGATCTTGGTTAGAAAGTCAAAGGTATGAAAGTTTGAAAGTGCCCTATTAGTCATTTAGGGAAACCTCATTTGGTGAATGCATTGCTCTCCTCTGCAACAGGGTGGGCAAAGCATTCCTGTTCTGCTCTGACATTGTTCCAGTGTCACAGTTCCATCTCATACCCTCCAGCACATTGCTGAAGGTAAGATGACAATTCAACCCAGCTGCTCCATTACTTAAAATGCAGTCTTTAGAGATGCTTTCAAACATAAGACATACGGAGTTTATGTAGGGTAGAGTTGGAAGGTGTGTTTCCCATAGTCCACCTTTCCTTTTGAAGGTAGAAGAGTATACATTTTAAGTGTTCTTTTGAAAAAACTTTTTATTTATTATTATTTTTTAAAAGATTTATTTATTTATTCATGAGAGACACACACAGAGAGGCAGAGACATAGGCAGAGGGAGAAGCAGGCTCCCCATGGGGAGCCTGATGTAAGACTCGATCCTGGGATCTAGGATCACATGCCGAACCAAAGGCAGATGTTCAACCACTGAGCCACCCAGGCGTCCCTTGAAAAACTATTTAAATTAAAAGTTAAAATATGTTTGACATAACACAAACTTGCGACTAGTAGATAATTAAGTGTAGCATAGCATGCCCTAGAGTTTTGGGGGATCAGAGATCCAAGCTCAACCCCTAGATTTGCCATTTATTATTAATGTGACTATAAGGCCCTGAACTTCTCCTTTCATCATGTTTACAGTAAGAAATAATTATACTGTAAATTTTTTATCATAATTAGTATTAATTGTATTTGTCAACATCTGAAAGTTGGGATAAAGACAGAGAAGCTGATTTCAATCTCTTCTTGCTGTTCAAGATTCACAGCATGTGTATGTTTTGTTTAAATTGTTTCTTGAGTAAAATATATCCTTGTAGTAGTCAACAAGACTTAGAAGAAAGTTTTGATTTATTAAATTTGTCACCTTAGGTGACAACTTAGGCATAAAGTATTAATTGATGAGACAAAATAAAGTAAGTCTCAGATCCTCTGTGTGAATTTATGAGGAAACAAGCCAAAGAAAGATAGCACTCTTGTGCATCTCCTGATAGAATCAACATGAGGGGCAAGGCTGACTAATGAGGAGCAGAATCAGAAACAGTCTGCTTGGGCAGCCTGAGTGGCTCAGTGGTTTAGCACCGCCTTAAGCCTTGGGCATGATCCTGGGGACCTGAGATCGAGTCCTACGTGGGGATCCCTGTATGGAGCCTGCTTCTCCCTCTGCCTATGTCTCTGCTTCTCTCTCTCTCTCTCTCTCTCTGTGTGTGTGTGTGTGTGTGTCTGTGTCTCATGAATAAATAGATAAAATCTTTAAAAAAAAAAAAAAAAGAAAGTTTGCTTGAATGAGGAGAACTGCCAATGGAAAGGATAAACAACTGGTTCCTGATCTCAGACAAGGCAAGTCCTGATGCCCAGTCCTACTCCTTCTGAATAGTGGAGATAGCATCTCACAAGGAGATGCTGTGGCCAGAAGGAACCATTGCCCTGAGGTCTTCTATGGGCCAAGTCCATCCAGGAGCTGTGCAGACACCCCCACGTCTCTGAGCCACTCTGCTGGGGCTGCCATAACTAAGGGTCACAAACTAGGTGGCTAAACAATGGAAATTTATTTTCTCTCAGTTTTAGAGAACTGGTACTTGGAAGTCCACCATCAAGGTGTTGGCAGGGTTGGTTTCCTCTGATAGCCCTCCCTTTGGCTTCTGGATGGCTGTGTTCTCCCTGTGTTTTCACATAATCTTCCCACTGTATCTGTGTCCAAACTTCCTCTTCTTACACAGATGCCAGTCATATCGGATCAAGGCCTACCCTGACAACTTCATTTTAATTTAATTACTTCTTTAAAGATCCTATTTCCAATACAGTTCCATTCTGAGGTATTGGAGCTTCAGGCTTCAACACATGAATTTGGGGGAGAACAACTTCCAACCCTCACTCCATAGCTAGGAGAGTGGGACTGTGTGATTGGTGCCATTTCTATCTTTTCCTTTTGATTCACATATACAATCACTGGACTTTCCTAAGTGCCCTGTGTTGATGAGTCTCTGAGTCAGTCAACTGAGGTGGATACACTTGAAAGGGTTGAAATAGGTTCTGAATTACAAAAGTCAGCTCCTGAAAATATCAGTACATGACTCATTTTATTTGATACTCCTGAGTCCCAGGCATCCCTTTTGTGCTGAAGTCACAGTTAAAAGGAAAGGGCTCCGTCCTTGTGAAGTCTAAGGTATGAAGCCCAAAAAGAACAAATGCAAAGCTAGCAACTCTAATTGGGGTCAGTGATTTGAAGGAGCATGAGTGACACAGGAGTGTCTGATAATTCTGAACATTGGGTTTGTGTTATTCAGATGTAAGTGTTAGGGGCAGAAGGTGTTATTTTGGAAAGAGGAAGGTCTTTGAGAAAATAATCAACTCACTTCCTTTGGAGGACTTCACGGTGCTAACTTGGTTGGGATCTAAAATATAAGGGCCAGGGTGGAAAAGCAGGTAAAAGCCCCACATTAAGGACCTCAGATGGCAGCTATGGAGTTTGGACTTCAATCTCTAGGGACGGAGGAGACTTCGAAAAGTCTGAGGCTGGAGAGTAGCTCTTGAAACTCCTGCTGCATCACGGGTACTGACGCTGGAGCTACTGGAGCCTGTAGGGAACCTCAGCAGGTGTACCAGTGGCCCAGTACATTCGACCAAACTCCAACGATACATAAGTCTTTGTCAAGGCTAATGACACATACTGCATGCTTACACACAGGAATTAGTTAGAGGGCATTGCTTAGAATAAGCTACAATATATCATCATTACCTTTTCTCATAAATGTATGCTAGCTACTTCTAACAGGTCCTGGGTATCATTCCAGTTTTCTCCCCTCTCTCATACCCAAGACTTTTCATGCAAGAAGCATCGAATCTATTTATAAAACACTGTCTTCTATATTTCACCCATTCATTTGTTCATTTGTCTATGTGACAAACATTTATATGCCAAGCGCTCTTGTGGGAGATACAGAAATGAGCAAGGCACGGCCCTTAACCACAACTTTCCTTTAGCATTACAATCTCAGGTGACCTACATAAATTCTCAGTAAGCCAATACCCTCACCACCCTCATCTTTTCTAGGTTATAACAGACTGAATTAAAAGGGAGCAATCTGTTAGAGATGAAAACTGAATACTGATTGACAACAGGGAAAAGACAGACAAATCTTCCACTACAGAAGTACAGATCATCTAACCCATAATGTCTGGCGATACCTTCATACCACACCTAATATAATTTATCAATGTAAGTAAAGATGACTGATGCTTTACAAAAAGTCTCAATATTTTCTCATTCCTTTCCCCATTTAATTTATAACCAAGTTCTATCAATCGTATCTCTTTATCATTTCCTGTGTACACACCTGCCTCTTTGTTTCCCTGGCTACCATCTTGGATCACACCCATAACATCTCTGGCCTGGATTATTGTACTAATTTCCATATGACTACCAGTCATATCTCCTGCCACTAGCTCTGACTCCAACCTACCCCTCTCAAAGCTGCCAACCTGGTCTCTTAGAGATGCAACTCTCACTGACCACTGCCCCCCTTTTTAACCTAAAACTCTTTAGGGACTCCCTATTGCCAATGGTGTGTTTTATCAAACTGTCATACACAATCCTTCATGATTGGCCCCTGTAGCCAGTCTCATCTCAAAAAAGAGCCACATTGATTCCTCTAAGTCATATGGAGCAACCTATAGTTTAGGCCTCCACACATTAGTGCACTCTTCCCACCACTCCAGATTCTTTCCTTCCATCATACATCCAGCAAAACCATATTTTCTTTTCCCAATTTCATGTAGTTGTTACTCTGAATTGCCTTTTCTGTTTACTCTGGCCCAAGTATATGGACTTTGTACTGTCCCCTGTACTCCGAGCAGATTTCACCAGAGCTACTGTTTATAGTGTCCATTTCTGACATGTCTGTTCTGAGCAACACTGGACATTGGGCATGTTAGGGCCAGAGGCAGCTCTTGTTCATCTCTATGTCCCTAAACCTTTAGCAGTTCCTGGTGTGCAATATTTGTCCAATGAATTTGTGTCAGTGAGTGAAAATACAGAATAAATAGATGAATAATGAATAAATCCTCAATTTCCTTTAGACAGGGACATGGGTAATGGCTTAGAAAGGTTTCAGTCTCAAATTATTACAACCTTTTAAAAATGTTTTAGATGTTTTAACAGAGAATTGTCAATACTCTCATTGATTGAGAGTATCGCCAATTAGAGCTGCTAGGGTTCTGTACTATTGTGGGTTGTTTATACATCTGCCGCTCCAGATAGATTGGTGGCTGGCTTCTTGAAATAATGACCATGCCTTCTCTACCGCTGTATCACTCAGCATAATTTATAAAAATAAATATGCTTTATGCAGCACCTGGATGACTCAGTCAATTAAGTATCCAAATCTTGGTTTCCACTCAGGTTATGATCTCAAGGTTATGGGATCCAGCCCTGCTTCAGGTTTCTCTTTCCCCCCCTCTCTCTGTCCCTCCCCACCTGCTCATGTGCACTCTCTCTCTTTCTCAAAATAAATGGATAGATTTTTTTAAAATATGCTTTTTAAATACTGTTTTTTAAAATATTTAAAATATTGTGGCTCAATACACACAACAGTAAATTGAGCACTTTGACCATTTTTAAGTGTATAACCCAGTAGCATTAAGTACATTTGCATGGACACACAGCCATTACTGCCATCTATCTCTAGAACTTTTGCGCATCTCTGACTGAAACTCTGCCCCCATTAGGCACTAACTCCTCTTTCCCCAGCCTCTGGGAACCTGCTGGGTAGAATAGTGGTCACTATTCTGCTTTGTGTCTCTATGAATTTGAGAATTCTAGTCACTTCATTTAAGTAGAATCATACAATATTTGTCCTTTTGTGGCTGGTTTATTTTATTTAGCTTCAGGTTTTTAAGGTTCATCCACATTATAGCATGTGTGAGAATTTCATACATTTTTAAGGCAGAGTAATACTGTGTTGTATGAATATACCATATTTTATAAATTCATTCCTCCACTGATGGACATTTAGATTATCTCCACTTTTTGCCTATTGTGAAAAATATTTCTATGAACATTGGGGTAAAAGTATTTGAGTCTCTGTTTTCAATTCTTTAGAGTATATACGCAATAGTGGAATTGCTGGATAATATGGTAACTCCAAATTTACATTTTTGAGGAACCTCTATACTGTCTTCCATGGTGGCTACACCATCTAACATTCCCACCTGCTGGTGCATAAGGGTTCCAATTTCTCCAAATCTTTGCACATATTATTTTTGTGTGTTTTTTAAATAATAGCCATCCTAATGCATATGGATTTATAAATACTGGTAAATGAATGGAAAAGTAAGCATGAGAGTGCCTGGGTGGCTTAGTCTAAGTGTCGAACTCTTGATTTTAGCTCAGGTCATGATTTCAGGGTTATGAGATCAAGCCCTGCATTGGGCTCTGTACTGAGTGGAGGCTGCTTGAGGTTCTCTCTCTCTCTCCTCTTGCTGCCCTTCCCCCCACCATGCTTGTTCTCTCTCTCTCTCTCTCTCTTTCTCCCTCTTTCACAAACAAACAAACAAAACAAAAAATAAAAACCCCCATGACCTGCTGGGGGCCTAGATAATGAAGACCAAGCAAGCAGGTTGGTAAAATAAATCTAATTGTAGGGCAGTGGTGGCTTGCAAAACATAGACTTTATGGTTAGGGTTCTGGTTCTTCCATTTAACAGATAAGCAAACCAGTGTGAAATCAGAATTCTTCTGTCTTCTCATTCATAAAATGCATTTAATGATACCAAGTGTACAATGTTATTTTGACAAACAAAAAATGTCAATAAAGATGCTCCTGAAAGCATCATTCTATGGCACCTGTTAATACTGAGAATGTTCCAGTTTGTCAGGTACCAAAAGGCTTATGAGGCACTGTCCTTTGACACCCCTCTCCCCACCCTGACACTCAGACAAGAACACTCTGTATTTTCATTTCCATAGGAATAAGGGACAATGCTGGTGAGGAATCAGGAGTCTGTGATCTACAGACTGAATTTATTTCGAGCAGGTGACCTTGCATAAGCTACTTCACCTATGAGTGCTTTTGTCTTCTTCACCTGAAAAACAAGAAGCAAACACCTCCAAGCTCGGTGATGAGGAATAAATGAGATAATGTCTGGCCGAAAGTATCAAAAACCTACAATACATAATGGCTGTATTTAACTCTAAATCTCTGTTCTCTACAGGGTGAACATGGGTGTCAAATGTTCAGTCAGAAAAGCTAATCTGGGCTTTCATGCAAACCATCCACTGTGTTCCTTCTTTCCCTACCTGCCATGGAGGATCAGTGAGATAATGTATGTGTGTAATTCCCTTGAAAGTGCTTTGGAAAGTACAAAGCACTATAAAATGTAGGTTGTCATTACAATTCTTATTAGGGGTCTGATTCAATGCTATTAAAATTCGACAGCAGGCAGGAGGGAAAAGGCAGGCAGATTTCCAAACAGATAATAACTTTTATCAGCATCAGACTGTGTCCAAAGCATGTGTGTCCTTCTGATCAGCAATGAAAATAGCTGCAATTAATTTGACAGCCAAGCCAAGCCATGAATTAATGGGAAATAATTCTCTTAGGGACATTTCCCCCTATGAATGGAAAAAAAATGACTGAAATAATTAAGCAGATATGTTGGTCATGCTGGCTTGGAAACTGGTATCAGAGCAGACTTCATTTGTAAGTATAGACATGGTAATCTCTTCATACATGGGAGATGTTGGGGGGTCATCAGAGGGCACCCAGGCAATCACTGTGCAGGTAGGGGAATTGAAAATGAGACATGAAGCAACATCCCCTAGGTTACCTAGCTGATAATAAGGGAAACTAGACCTAGAATTCAAATTTCCTGAATATGGCACTGAAAAGAATAGTAAACCTAAATTCAAGAGACAGTGATTTGAATCCAGACTTTTGCTACTCTTAAGAGTATGACCTCAGTAAAAGGTTATTATTTCTAGGTTTCATTTAAGCTTTAGCATTTTATACGTGTAGGACCAGCATCCCAGTCCGTCTATTGAACATTTAACGTAAAGTTGTTTCTTCAAATCCTTAATTAATTAGCCCAAGTGGGTTATTTCTTCATTAGCTGACCTTACCTGGGATCCAAATGTGACATAGAACAGTACCTTTTAAACTGGAATGTACTTAAGAAGCCAATAGAAATTCCAGTTCTTTTTTTTTTTTTTTTTTTTTTTTTTTTTTTTTTTGGAAATTCCAGTTCTGATGCAGAGAGTTGGGGTGGTTCCTGAGGTTGCATTTGTAATTTCTCCCATAATGCTACTGCTTCTGTCCCATTGACTGACTGCACTTCAGAGTTCAAGGACAGAGAGAATGCACAGACCATCTCTCACACAGACCTGTGGGGATATTTCATTATCTGAATAATGTCCACCAGCACCATGGAAATACGCTGAGCTTTGCTTCAAACCCACACAAAAAAATTCAAAGATGGACAAAGACTGATGTAAGATAAGACTATATCTTCATTGCAAGATCTTACTCAAAGCTTTCCCAGCTTAGCCATCTTCCTATCGCCATATCAACTGCCATTATGCGATAAATATTAGGGTCTTTATGAGGACAAATAACCTGAATGATCTGTGACTTAAACTTAGTTTCTAATTAGGAGCAATTGTTTTCAGACATTGACCTCATCATTTTTCAGGGATCTGTATCTTCTCATTAGCAGTGGACACTTTCCTAACTAGCCAGGGATGTTCTGCTCTCTTAATGGCAAGAAAAGTATTTAGATTCATCTATGTCTTCCTTGTAGCTCACCCAAGCTGCATTTTAGAATCTCTCTGGATCTCAAGCTGAAAGAAGAGGGATGCCACTGAGTTTATAATGACGACAGTAACCATTCATTATGTGCTTTCAATGCACAATGCAGTGTTTTAGGTATTTTGCTCTGTGACTTCATTCATCCTTATGACACTGAAATAGATGTTATATTAGTTGCTATTATTAACCAAATTGCATATCTACTAAGTGGGAAGTCAAGATTTAAATCCGAATACTCTGAATCCAAAGCCTACACCCCTAACATCTACCTTATTCAAATAAAGTTCAAATTCCTATGGTGAAAGTCTGCTGTGACACCACTCCACAGAACCATCCAGTCATAAACACAGTTTTCCCTCTCTTACCCTTCACCTAACCTGTCAATACCCTACTCATGTCTTTACTCTCAGCTCGAGTAAGATTTCTAGTAAATTCTCTTTGAAACTCTCAGATTAGTAGAAATGCTTCTCTGCTCCAATGAAACCATGCAAGTCTTTGAACATTTTTCTCCTTCAGGACCACCTTAACATTACCCTCACCAACTCCTAGCATACAACCACCACACTTGAATTTGAATACAGTGTGTTTTCTTATCTTGTCAAAATGTAATGTATTTTCCTCAATGCTTCATTTTCCTTCTCTAGCCCCTAAACATCTTTCGGAACATGTTTGTATGGACTTGGATCTCTCCACTGATTCAGCAGAACTCTGTGGCCGTGAATCTCATCCACCTTATCTCTGGATTCATTTATTGATTGCTGGAGAAATGCCTCTGTATGGTTTGCAGTTCGGAAAACAGAAGCCCATATCATCCAGTGAATTAGGGGCAGATCCAGGGCCTAGATACTGGTTGCACGATGCACAAACCACCTTGTGCTCCTCATGTGAAACTCACCTATGGCAGATCACATGGATCTGGCTCCCATGCACACATTTTGCAAAATGTATACCGACAGAATTGGTGAATACGATATCATGAGTAGGAAAGTTACTATTCTAGAGAAGCCAAAGGGGAGAATTTGAGAGAAGTTAAATATGTTGATGACATATTTAAAAAGCCTCCTGACCTTATTCAACTGCAGTGAGTGGGAGGAGCTATACCAGAAGATGTTTGGAAGTGCTGATGCCCAGTCTCACATGAACAGCTCCTCTGAGTCTTGTTTCACTTCCATTCAAACCTAATATTTGGGACCTAAATTACAAAAGGGCAATTGTTTCCCTTTCAAGTGCTTCTGAATTGGTGAGGCCATTATCTGTGGCATAAAGCACAGGATATGAAATGCACATTTCAGCTATCATTTGGGGCTCACACATGCTATGGAATTTCCACTAGGAAAAAGAATTAGGTTTGGTGAATACTTTCTTTTGGATATAGTCATGTCTTGGGAAAGAAGCACACTTTACACAATCATTTGTCATTTGATTACCTGTTCTGTAAACCAACAAACTTCCATTCATTCATTCAACACATTTATTCAAAATATATCTGCTGAGCTTCTTTTGTACAGGCATTAAGCATCAGGCAGGGCACAGAAAGATGATTCAAAGACAAGGTACCTAGCCTCTCTGTTTCCAGTCTAAGGGCTAGGGATATAAACATGATTATTCCTGCTCTCAGGGGTACTAAAAACAAATCATTCATTCTTTCTCTTACTAATTCCACAAGTACACTGAGAATCTACATACATTTTCACTTCCACCTGTTTGTGGCTATGATTGGCTAGTTCACAGAACAAAGAATTTGTTCAAAGAACAAAGAACAAGCAAGCAGCCTGAGTTCACATACACATTCTCCTGTGCATATACGGTTTCCCATCACAGCCTTTTTACAGAATCTACAGATTCATGCAGAATCTACAAGAAGCTCAAGAAGGTTTCATTGAGCTGTCCAGTACAATGTAGCTAAAAGTAGAATGAAAAATCAGATCTGTCACATTATGTCTACTCTGCACTCATCCCACTATATTGCTGAGTCAACTCATGACATTTTTCATACATTCAGCTCATGATTAACACAAAAATGATAGTCATCTTTCAACTTACCAGATATTTATTAGATATTTTATATTCATTAAATATTTTGAGATACAGCAGAAAGAACATATGGCTCTTATTCTTAAGAGCTTTCATATCTGCTAAGAACTTGCATTCCAAAGTCTCAGTGGGCAGCACTCCTTTGAGAAATCTACACTGGCACCTACCCTAAAGACTTCCTATGTCTTTTAATTTCTTCAGATTTCCCCATCTTGACTTTGTTCAGTATTATTGTCATAGCCCTTTGGGGCTGATTTAACAAAATGGCACATACTGGGAGGTTTTTGAACAACAGAAATGTGTTTCTCATAGTTCTGGACTCTGGAAGTCTAACATCAAGGTGTCACTGGAGGCTGTCTTCTGAGCCACAGATTTCTCATAGTGCCCTCACATGGTGGAAAGGGTGAGGGAGCTTTCTGGGGGCTCTTTGATAAGGCATTAATCACATTCATGGGATCCACCCTCACGATCTACTCACCCTCCAAGGGGCCCACCTGCTAACACCATCACATTGGGCTTTGGGATTCCATAATCCAACACAAATATTCAGACCAGACAACATACAAATTAATTTCTCTTGTAACTTCTAGCAACTCTGGGTGTCTGAATCCTGATGTCTCGAGTGTTAGCTTTCCTTAATTGGGTTTTAGAAACTGTAATACGATAAACTATAAGATTCTCCTGTTTGTCCATTTCTTTTTTCTTCCTGAATAAACATCGAGGTGGGCAAGGCAAAGGGCCAAGGTAAAGCAGTCCAAAGACATAGTAAGTCAACTGTCATGAGGAGCATTGTGAGACTGTGGAACAGGCTGAGCTTGCCAGAGTCCCAAGTCTTATGTTTCTGGCAATATGACCTACTCAGTCTCTAATTTGTCATTTCTGGCAAAACAGGCATGGTGGGCATCTTTCATGGTGCCCCTCTTATATCTTGCTTTGGTTGTTCTATGGCAACCACTTCTGCACAGGTGTATCCTGACCCCCCTCTCTCTCAGCAAGGTGGGACACCTGACATGTGTCTGTTCAGCCATCCCAGCACATGCCCATACCAAAATATTCTACGGAGTCAACCCCTCTTGAGGTTATGGGGCTGAAAATAACTGAACAAATACTCCCTTCTCCCATGCCTTGGGGGACAGATCTGGGGTGTGTTCTAACAAGGTTCCTCAGAGGTCCCAAGTGGGACTAAACCTCAGATGCTCAGAGCAGTAACCAACTTCCATAACTCACAGTGACATTGGCTTCTTTGCCTTTGCTTTTACTCTTTCTGTCCTCTGCACTCTCATTTACTAAAATAAATGCCTAAATGCAAGACTTGTCTCTCGTTCCATTTTTATGGGAATCCAAGGTACAACAACAGGTAGAACAATGTTTTGCAATCCTTTTCAATGGACCCATGACATGAGAAAAATAAGGAAAATATTCATAGGCCAACCCATGGAGAAAATACATATTCAAAGAGGTGAGCAAGCAAACAGATCAGGGGCTACCCTGGGGGTACCTGCTGACTTGTGGTGGTCCAAAACAGTGGTTTTACAGGTTTTATATTAGGTCAGTAGAAGACATGGATTCTTCTACATAAACCGCCCCCCACACACATAGAACCAGAAACCCTAAAATATGACTTTATAAGAAAGAAGACCAAAAATTAAATACCCAGATAAAAGAGATAATAAGAAAATTTTATTGTGTTTGCCTCAGCTCTTACAAGGGGGAAAAGAAATCAATCTCCTTTGAGGATTTATAATTATCCACTCTTGATCATATTTGATTGATTGGATTTCTATGGAATGCAGGATATACTTTCTTTTTTAATTTTTATTTTATTTTTATGTATTTTTTATTGGAGTTCGATTAGCCAATATATAGTATAACACCCAATGCTCATCCTGTCAAGTGCCATCCTCAATGCCTGTCACCCAGTCACTCCATCCCCCTCACCCACCTCCCTTTCTACTACCCCTTGTTCGTTTCCTAATTAGAGTCTCTCGTGTTTTGTCACCCTCTCTGATTTTTCCCACTCACTTTCTCTCCTTTCCCCTATAATCTCTTTCTCTATTTTTTATATTCTCCGTGTGAGTGAAACTGTATAGTGATTGTCCTTCTTCTTTAAAGAGGTCCTAGATTTGCAGGACCCAGGTCTTCGCACAAATCTGGGTCATCCCTAAAATGTGCTTTCTCTTAATTTGCTTTAATCCCTTCCATTTTGTGCTGTGATTTATCCAACTTTTCTTCAGTCTACTTAAAACACACTCACCTTAGATTTTAAAAGCTATATTATGGAATTTGGGTATATTTTTAGACTGTAAGAGACATGAAAGTCTTTAAAAGAAAAAAAGATTTATTTATTTATTTATTTATTTATTTATTTATTTGAGAGAGAGAGCACACATGAACAAGGGGAGAGGCAGAGGGAGAGGGAGAGAGAAAATCCACAAGCAGATTCCCTAGCTAAGCACAAAGCCTGACACAGGACTTGATCCCAGGATCCTGAGATCATTACCTGAGCCGAAACCAAGAGCCGGCCACTTAACTGACTGAACCACTCAGGTGCCCCCCCAACCACTCAGGTGCCCCCCCAACTGAACCACTCAGGTGCCCCCCCAGAAAGCCTTCTGAGTGATGTGGTTCAAATAGTGGAAATTTCTTAGAATGGAATATCCTGCAAACTACTGTGTTTACTCCTGAGAAATTCTTCTGGTGTTTTATGGTGATTTGATTACCATAGAACAATGCTCCATAGGTTAGACCAACATAGAATGAATAAAAAGTAACATACTTGAAATTGCTGTAGGACTAGATTCTTACTAGCCCCAAATACAATCTGTATTGATTTTCCTTTAAAACGTGTGGCTTAAAAAGGAAGATAATAACCATCTCAGTTCAGATAGAGATTGAAATATTTTAGCTTGTTTTGAAATTGGCCAAGAAAGGAATTCTCCACAAATACTCTCACAAATGGAGTGTGTCCTTTGACAGAGCTGGTGAATAAAGCAGTGACTTTTTAATTTTCAATGGATTGGTGAGGGTGACTAACGTTTTGATATAAGAGTGGGAGGTCCGGGTTCTATAGCAAGGTGTTAGTGGGAAACAGAATTCCATTCTTGCCTGCCTATTTTACCTTGGTGAATCTGTTTGCACAGCACCACACCAGCAGGTGGTTTAAGATGCCTTCTGGGTGAGAGCCAATATATGCTTTCTGCAAAATGTATTTCAACAGCAAGAAAACTGGGATCATATTCTTGTCATTTTTTTCTAGCATTATTGAGATATAATTGATATATAGCATCATGTAAGCTTAGAATGTAAAATATGTTGATTTAATACATTCATATATCGCAAAATGATTATCACCAGTCTTAGCTAACACTTCTGTTATTTTTCTCCTTTTTTGGTGAAAATATTGGAGGTCTACTTTCTTAGCAACTTTCAAGTATATAATACTATTTGTCTGTTTGGTTATGAGAAAAAACCTGTGTGCATGCAAGCAGGGGTGGGGGGTGATGGCAGAGGGAGAGAGAGACATAGAATTTCAAACAGACTCCATGCTCAGTGTAGAGCTGCACACAGAGCTCAATCTCACAACCCTAAGATCATGATCTGAGCTTATATCAAGAGTTAGACACTTAACTGACTGAGCCGTTCAGGTGTCCCTATAATACTGTATTATTAGCCATAATCGTCATGCTGTACATTGGATCCCTGGACTTGTTAATCTGGAAGTTTTGTGCCCTTTTACAAATATCCCCTCATTTCCTCCTCCTCCAGCCCCTAGTAACAACCACTCTACTTTGGTTCTCTGAGTTAGCCTTTTTGGAGTCTACATGTGATATCTTTTATTCTTGATTCATCTATTTCAGTTCTCAACCTGGCTTCATTCCTGGGCTCACAATTTGAAACTCCCTTCCAGAATTGATGTTGTTACCCTTTGAAAGAGGGAATGAATGTGCACAAACTATTCTCCACGTTAATGCTGCCTCTTATAGCTTATACATCAGGAGAGCTTTTTTTTTTAGGGACATCCGGGTGGATCAGCAATTGAGCGTCTGCCTTCAACTCCTGGGGTTCTGGGATCAAGCCCTGCATTGGGCTCCTGGCAGGGAGCCTGCTTCTCCCTCTGCCTATGTCTCTGCCTCTCTCTCTCTGTCTCTTGTGATTAAATAAATAAAATCTTAAAAAAATTAAAGAAGTTTTAAAAAAAAGGAGACCTCTTTGTTAACAAATTTGTTAACACTCATTTGTTTTATGGTATGATATGTGGTTCATTTTTATGCAGTTCCATTTGTGCTTCAGAAGAATGTGTGTTTTCCATTTATGGACATAGGGTTCTATATTTGTCTTTTGGGTTGAGTTTTTTCATGTATTGTTCATATGTTCTATATGCTTATTAAGGTTGTATCTGTTCCCCTAGCAATTAGAAGAAAGTAAATTCAAAGTCTCACCATACTGATGGATTTGTCAGTTTCCATTTTGAATTTATTAATTTTAGGAAATGTTATATCTTTTTTAATGAAGTGTAACTTAGAGTCATCATATAGTGAAGTTTTATGTCTAATAATGAGTTTTTCCTTAAAATCTATTTGCTTGATTTTAGTATAGCTCCATCAGTTTCTTTTTTATTGCTTAGGCTTTACCTAACATATATTTCTCTACCCTTTTAAGTTCAGCCTTTCAGTCCTACAATTCTTATAGATAGTATGTAGTCAAGTAGTTCATTTTCTCCCTCTTTACTAGTAAACCTTTTTCACTCTTACAACCTATATAGGTAATTGCAGAGTTATTTTGATTTACTTTACCACCCTATTTTGTGTTTTCTATATATCTTGCTTTTCCTAAGCTTTTTTTCTGCCTTCCGCCTTCTTTTGAGTGACCAGATTATTTTTCATTTATTATCCTTTGTTTTTTTTTCAAGATTATGGACTCTATGCCTTCCTTTAGGTTATGCTTAAAATGTTAACATTCACACTAAAGAATTCTAATATAAATAGATTTTTCTACCTGTCTCTCCAAAATTATACGAACTCAAAACACTTAACCTTTTAGTATTCCTCTCCTCTCCTACATGTTATATTGTCTGCATTATCACTTCTCTTCACTTTCTGGCACAAAATTAATCATTAATAGTTTATTGTTTTACTGTTTTATAGATGTCGTTAATTTTGGTTGACGATTTTGCCCATTTTTTTTTCTTACCTACCATTCGTTATTGTTGCAACTTAGTCCTTCACTCTGAATTCAATTTGTTTCTATTGGCAATTCACCTTTTAAAGTAAGTTCACTAAATGAGGTTCTGTTGGTGGTAAACTGGAGCAGGACCACGTCCATATTACAGATGCTGTAGGGAAACTGGATTCAAAACCCAGCTTTGTTGTTACTAAAACAGATTAATTCCTTCGTGCCTCAGTTTCCTTATTTGTAAAACAAGGACATTAATAATATCTGTCTTATAGAGTACTTGGGAGAATTGAATATGTTGCATCTGTAAAATGCTTAGAACAGTTTCTGGTACAAATCAAACATTTAATATTATTTTGAAGGATTTGGAGAAAATGATTATTCAAGAGAGGAGAAACAATCACCGTTGGTTATTATAAAACAAAAATTCTGAGATTTAAAACAAAAAAAAGTGTTTCTGAGTCCTGATCTCCAGCATGGCACTTGGCTCTTGTCTGGTCAGTCTCACCACCTTCCAGAGTGGCCTCAGGGGGTCCTGTTGCTATTCAGAGGAGTTCCCTTCTGGGGTGGAGTCTGTCCACACACCAGGCTGGGTTCCACCCCAGGGCTTGTTTGCTCAGCCTTTGGAAGCATCCCATTGCCTCTATTTGGTGGTATTTGTCATGAATTCTGAAATGATCTCTTTCCTGCCTGGCTTTCCCATCAATTCCTCCTAAGCAGCAAGGCCAGGGATTGCATATTTTGCCTCAGCTCACTGGGGAAGGAACATTTCTGCCCATCTTTGTCTCCTGTCCCTTCACTCTTTCTCTCTACTGATTCTTTCCTAAAGAGGTAGAGCCATTAATCAGAGCAAGGACTTGACTGGGCTCTGTTTCACAAGGTGGGTCACTGTTCTTTAAATGTCAGGACCCCTGTGATTCAGTCTGTCTTTCTGCTTCCTGAACTCCAGATGCTATTTGGTAAAATGTGTTTAGTGAATAGATAAATAAGTGAATGGTGTGTGAAAGTCCTCTAAATTCTGAAAGGTTGAACAAATGCTCGTATACATAAAAACATGAAACATTTAAGCATACGTTGTTATAAACTTCTTGTCTCACACCCCTCCCCAAGCCTTTATCATGATATTTTCTTCCTTGATTTAATCGATTTTTGTGTTCTTGCCTTGCGCAAGGATATTTCTCTCCTTAGCACATAGCTTTTAGATATTATTAAGAAGTGTTATCATATCTACCACAGTCCAACCTGCTTATATCTGTGCAAACAGCAGCCCCCTTAGGGGTGCTTAGTTTGTGCATGCGGAGGGCATCTTTTTGTCACCTTTCTTCATCAGATAAATGCACTTCTAAGAGGGATATCCCTCCTAACTAACCTGGCCCTGCTGTTTGGATCAGGCC
The DNA here is from genome assembly GCF_011100685.1 of Canis lupus familiaris. Lineage (NCBI taxonomy): Eukaryota > Metazoa > Chordata > Mammalia > Carnivora > Canidae > Canis > Canis lupus. The sequence continues at coordinate 28,681,555 of NC_049234.1, read as the reverse complement.
AAGGGTAAAGTCAAGAAATCATAGCACACAAGGACAGAAAGGATGCTGTGGCAAAAGACTGATGAGTTACTCATATCAATCACTATCTCCTGAAAGAATATATCTTGCATTACCTATAACTATCTCATCAAAGAACTCTATATTTAAATTTGTACAGAGAAAGGGAATAAAAGAGGAAGAAGGGACAGATGGAGAGCAAAAGAATAATGTCTTAATAAATAATATATTACAGAATTATCTTACAGAATTTATTTTTTTAAAGATCTTATTTATTTATTCACGAGAGACACACAGAGAGAGGCAGAGACACAGGCAGAGGGAGAAGCAGGCTCCCCACAGGGAGCTCATTGTGGGACCCGATCCCAGGACCCTAGGATCACAACCTGAGCTGAAGGCAGATGCTCAACCACGGAGCAACCCAGGTGCTCCTATCTTACAGAATTTATATATCATTTACTCCTTTACATGGTCTAAAATCTGCTTGTATTGTGAATTCACTCATTCACCAAATATATATTTTTTTTCCTTATTACAGCCAGGTCCTCGGACAGATGCAGAGAATACTATGATAAATAAGACATTGGCTTACCTTCAGAGTACTTATATTTTATGGAGTGTAAAAATAAACATAAATGAAAGAGAAAAAATCCAAAATGTAAGAGCACTGGAGAGCCAGACACGTTAAAGATTCATCTGGAGACAACCACTTTTATAAGGACATGTTACACCATCTCTCCAGACTGTGTGTTCAACCTTTCACTCTGTAAAAACAACCTCCTTGAATCTAGCTCAATATACAAGGTGACTCTCTCTGTCTAATCGTCCTGGTTATCAGTATCTGTCTCAAGGACTGGCTGTAATAGGAACTTAAAACAGTCGAATGAATGGCTATATTGAATCTTAAAATAAACTAAAGCACAGAAAATTTTAGTAAATTGACCAACATCCGATGATTTCTTATCAAAGAAAACAAAATTTTAATCTGAGACCTCTCATTGACTTCAAGACTAATTTTGCTAGCCTATGTTCAATATCCAGAACATTAGAGATAAGTTGTTTTCTATTTCTATAATATGAAGAGTTATTTTTTATTTATGTTATATTTAATAGTCAAGACAAAACTATTTTCTGAGAAATTAAAAGCAAGATTTGTTAGAACTAGAAAGAAACCCCAAAGTATGGAGCACCTGAGTGGCTCAGTGGTTGGAGCATCTGCCTTTGGCTCAGGTCCTGATCCTGGGGTCCTGGGATTGAGTCTCACATCAGGCTGGGTGGGAGAGGGAGCCTGCTTCTTCCTCTGCCTGTGTCTCTGCCTCCCTTTGTGTGTCTATCATGAATAAATAAATAAAATCTTTAAAAAAAGAAACCCCAAAGTACTATAGTCATTTTGATATATATGTGAGCTGTCCTTTTAAAATCATTAGATTGGTGGTTTTTTGTTTTTGCTTTTGTTTTTTGAAAATAAGTTTTCTGGTTCCACATATGAAGAACCTGGAAGTTGCCACTCCATATTTTTTTTAAAGATTTTATTTTATCTATTCATGAGAGACACGGAGAGGGAGAGGCAGAGACACAGGCAGAGTGAGAAGCAGTCTCCCCGCAGGGAGCCCAATGCAGGACTGGATCCTGGAACCCTGGGATCACGCCCTGAGCTTAAGGCAGACGCTGAGCTCAGGCATCCCGCCACTCCATCTTTTTAACATTATTTTATTTTTTAAAGAGTTTATTATTTATTTGAGAGAGATCATGGGGGTTGGGGCAGAGAGAGGGGGAGGAGTAGACTCCTCACTGAGCAGGGAGCCTGACATGGGGACAAATCCTAGACCCTGTTATCATGACCTGAGCTGAAGGCAGATGCTTAAGTGACGGAGCCACCTGGACATCCCACCATTCCATCTTAACAATAAGTAAAAAATGACAAGACATACCAAAAGGCAATAACAATCATAATAATTTGAAACAGAATAAGCATCAGTACCAGACATGGCAGGAATGTTGGAATTCTCAGACCAGGATCTAAAACAACTATGATTAGTACACTAAGGCCTCTAATGGATAAAGTAGACATCATGCAAGAACAGATGGGCAATGTAAGCAGAGAAATAGAAATCCTAAGAAAGAACAAAAATGAAATGTTAAAGATCAAAAAGACTGTAATAGAAACTAAGAATGCCTTTGGTGGGCTTATTAGTAGACTGGACATAGCTGTGGAAAGAATCTCTGAGCTAGAGGATTTATAAAGAGAAAACTTAAAAACTGAAAAGCAAAGAGAACAAAGTCTGAGAAAATCTGAATGGAATATCCAAAGGCTGTGGGACAACCACATAAGGTGTAGCATGCATGTAATGGGAAGATCAGAACAAGAAGAGAGAAAAGAAAAAGAACAGAAGAAATATTTGAAAAAACTGTGCGTGGGAATTTCTAGAAGTTATTGCCAGAAACCAAACCACTAATTTGGGAAACTCAGAGCACATCAAGCAGAATAAATGTTAAAAAAAATCTACACTTAGACATATTATTTTCAAATTACAGGAAATCAAAGATAAAAAAAATTCTGAAAAGTGCCAGGTTAAAAAAAAAAAAAAACTTACCTATAAAGGAACAAAGATAAGAATTATATTCAACTCCTTTCAAAAACCATGCAAACAAGAAGAGAGTGGAATGAAATATTTAACATGTTGAGAGAAAATATCCACTAACCTAGGATTCTGCAAAATTTTGTCCTGCACAATTACCCTTCTAAAGTGAAGGAGAAATACTTTCTCTGACAAACAAGAATTGAGGAAACTTTTGCCAGTAGATCTGCTTTGCAAGAAATAGTCCTTATGGAGAAGAAAAATAATGTAGGTCGGAGCTCAGATCTATGTAAAGAAAGGAAGAGCACCAAAGAAAGAATAAGTGAAAAATTTTAAGTAAAATAAAAATTATTTTTCTTATTGTTAATTGATATAACAGGTAATGTTTTGTTCAAAATAATAATTGCAACAATGTATTCAATTTCTACACTTATGCATATCACACACACACACATATATATAGTTGTATATGCTTATGTATAAGTGAAATGAATGGAGCAGTAATAAAAGGGATTGGAGGAAGGAATTGGGCATTTTTGTTATTATAAGATACCATTTGTGAAGTGTTATAATGTTATTTAAAAGTGTACTTCGGTTAGTTGTTAAGTGTATATGGCAAACTCTAGGGCAACTATGAATAAAAGTTAAAAGAGAAATGTAACTGATAACTAAGAAAGGAGAGAAAATTACATCATATGAAATGTTAAATTAAAACCACAAAAGGCAAAAACAGAGTGGAAGATTAAAATAGGAACAAAAATAAGGGCAACAAATAGAAAAGACTAATGGATAGGGTAGATAATTTAACCCAAGTAAATCAATACATACTTTAAATATTAATGGTCTAAATGCAACAATTAAAAGACCGAGATTACTAGAGTGGATTCAAAAACATGATCCAATTATATTTTTGTACAAGAAACCCACTTTAAATGTAAAGGGACTTAGAGCTTAAAACTAAATGTATGAAGAAAAATATACCATGCTAACCCTAAAAAGGAAGGCAGGAATAGCAATATATTCAGCAGGTATTTATTTATTGAATACCTATTATATATATACTAGGCACAGTTCTAGGGGATGGAGATACTCTAGTGAACAGAACAGGCAAAACTTTCTGCCTTCAAGGATCTTGTATTTTCCATAACCCATGTTCAATGGTTTAAGAGCAGAAAGAAAAGTATGGAAGGATATAAATCAAAATAATTAACATCATCATGTCATGTAAGTAGATTTGAGTGGTTTGATATGTTACAATAAGTATGTATTACTTTTATAATATTTTTAAATCTAACAAAATATATTTACAAAGGCGTATTTGTTCATAGGTGTTGGACTATCAAGAAATGCTCTTATTTATCCTGATAACGTGTAGAGCCAGAACGTTCACTTCTCTGGTCTCCTATGATTCTGGAAAAGAACCCTCCTACTATCAGCCATCCTCACCTCCTGCACTGTAAATGGGAGAGTCAGAATCCTATAGCCTGACTGATTGCTAATTTGGAAGACAGTCACCATAAATCCACAAAGGACTGAATTTAATTTCACAGCTATGATGCTTCTGCATAGCATTTGCAGAGCTGGGACACTTGACTGCCTTTTATGGCTAGTCATTCTGTCACATTTTACCCACTCGATAAAGGCTCTCAAACTAGGGTCTATTTCATGTTTTCCCTCACTCATGGCCTGTCATTTCCTGAAAGCCCAGATCTCTTCAAAAGTGCCACATATCACCCAGACAAATAAAAGCTGCAGATGGTGGCGGGATGGCAGCTGTTAAGACTGTGAGCACACTGGCCTCTGTAGAGCTTCTCAGCACAGTCTTTTAATAGCATTTTCCATGCTGGTGGAAAGACCATGAAATGCCTTCAAGCCTTTTTGGGAGGAAAGCGGTAGGTCTGACTATTCTGCAGGTTTTAGATCATCACAGTTATGGTTGAGTTTGAGATTGTGGATGCCCTGACACTGACCTAGGGAGATGGGCTTGGGAGGTTGTGGGGAGATGGGTTTCTGGTAACTTCTATTCATGAATTTTTGCTGGATCATTCACTCACCTACTACATATTTCTTTTGTGTTCTTCAAGGGATACTTAATATAGAGATTTGTAATAGGGTGTCTGAGTCTACACTTCTTGGATTTGAATCTTAGTTCTGCTACCGATTGGGTGGATTATAGGAAAATAATTTGATCTTTGCAAGCTTCACCCTCCCATCCATGAAATGGGATTGATAATAATATATATCTCAAGGTTATAGCAAGGATAAAGTAAGGTAATATACATTAGGGACTTAGTGCCTGGCACATAATAAGTGTTCAGTACATTTGAGTTGCTATATGTTTGGTACTGAAACCAATAGAAAGCAGAAACTTTTACTGAAATTATGGGTACAAATGCGTGGTCCAAGTATACTCTACTCTTTTGGTGTGCAAATCCAAAACCAAAACATCTATTGGAATAATCTAGATTTGGAGAAACCCTAGTGATCTGTGAGGTGCGAACATGAGAACATTGAGATACTTCTATAACTCAGAGCACATGATTCTCTCATTAAAATAAACAAACCCAAAACAGCACACACAAGAGGAAATAAAACACTTAAGATTAAGACTAAGTGACCCAACCTAACCAGTAGAAAAATTAATGAAGCAAGAGCAATTCTTTTTGAAAGAAATTTACAGAAAATTTTAAAAAATAATTTTATTTCAAGAATAGAGGATATAAAAAGATTTTAAAAGAAACAAATGAAATTTTTTGAAATGAAAATTATATAGACAAATTAAATATTTAGCACAGGAGTTAAAAAATAGATCAGAACATTTCAAAAGAGAATTCATGTGGTGTTGGGAAATAATTCCCCCTGAATTTATCACATTTCTACACATCCAGGCATTAACAGATCATGTGTTCCAGGACTATTTTCAGAAATGTTTATACAAGCAGGTAGCTTTGGAAAGATGGAGATAGGAACTCCCCTGCAGAAATGCATTTATATTATGGATAAGTAAAGATAAAGACTGTAACTCCTTCTGTAGAGATTTTAAGGTGTCTGTCCCTGGAGATATTCCAGGGTAATAAAACTAGACACATTTTCTTCCCTCCCCAGAAACATTTGCTTTCCTGTAAGGGTGAGAAAAATCATATCTCTCTATAGAAGACAGGATAGGCAGGTTTACCAGCAGCTTCTATGTAAGATCAGTTTCCTAAACTCAGGATTTTCTCCTATAAGACATTCCCACTGTGTGTCCTAGTATTACTTGGCTCTTTCTATGGCACCCTATAGGAATGTGGGTCTTATCAATCCAAAGCTATGATGTTACTCTGGCTGTGGCTTTGCTATGAGCAATAACCTGTTTTTGTCTCTGACCCAGAGATCTTCTGTTTTCCTACCAGTGTACATTTAAAAAGGTGACATGCTAACCTGGTTGTAAATAGTAAAAAATCTCAGACTTTTCACAGTTCTTGAAGTATCAACCTCGGCTCATCATGCAGAACGTCACTGATCAGAGATGTAAGGAAAGGAAAACTATTTTTAAAAAGATGTAAAAAGACATTATGAAGAACAGATGGAGGGGATCCAAATACATCTAAAAGAGTTCCAGGCTGAATAAGTGAAAAAACAGAACAGCGACAATATTAAAGACATAATGCTTGACAACATCCATACACTGAGTCCATAGATGCAGTGAGCTTACTAAGGTCTAAGATATTCTTTTAATGACTCCTTTCAGTGAAACTGCAGACCATCAGTGCAATGATGGAAGCGGACGACATTATTAGATACATAATTAGATACAAGTTCTAATTGTGTTTAGCCAGGATTTAGAACATAGTGGAATTGAGGTGGTTCCATAGAGTTAGATGAATTCAGCTTTCCCCTTGGTTCTTGCTTACCTATGGGACCCACAGTGCAGGTGGCTCTCTCCACAGGTAGAAAGTCCGATTGGAACTGAGAAAGAAGGAAAACTTGGTATCAATTTGCTTCTTCATACTCTTTGCCTTAAACCATAAGTGAGTGTTAGAATTATAGCTACACCAACAATCTCTGCACTTGTGTTCAGTGTTTACAAACATTAAAATCTCTCTAGCCACATTCTAATCCCCAGGCAAAGAAAGCTGAGTCAGTGCCCAGATATCACTTAAATGTCATCCTGCCTCCAGAATGTTTCCACTTATAGATTAATGACTCTGCTCCTAGACTAATTTAATCCATCTGTCCCTAAGTGCTTCTGACACTACTTTGGTCCTAGGACCTACATTAATAGAAATATTAGTAGAGTTCATAGATAGGATGAATAAACTGACATAAAGATGTTATTTCTCCCCCAAGGTAATCAATAAAGATAATGGAATTTCAAACAAAATCACAATAGATTTGATATGTGCGGATGTTGTGTGTGTAACTTACATAGCTGGTTCTAAATTATATGTGAAAAAGGTAAAAGCAAAAAATAGGCAAGAAATTTTGCAGATAAAGGAACAAAGGAGGATCATTTAGTCAGATGCCAAGGTATTTTTTTTTCTTTTTCTTTTTTCAAGGTATTTTAAAGAAGTTAAAAGATTCCAGGAAAGACTGAGCAAATTGGTAAGTGAGGCAGATAAAGAACCCAGAAACAGCCTGCTCACACAAGGAAGCTTGGCAGGTTTGGCATTCCAGGTCAGAGGCAAAAGATGAGCAATTCAATAAATGACATTGGGGGAAAACTGGTTGCTTTTATGTAAAAACAAACATAAATAGATTCCTATCTTATACCACACAGAAAAGAAAATAATAGATGGATTAAAAGTTTCCATTAAAATGTTTCAAAATTTAGATAAAATAGAATAATCTATTTCAGGTAACCAAGATAAAATAGCATAACTTTTACCCACCTGAGATATGAATACTTAAGAAAAATGCTAAAAGTGAAAAACATAATTAAAAGACTATTAAACATAACTGTATTAAAATTAAAATGTTCTGTGTGGGGCAGCCCCGGTGGCTCAGCGGTTTAGTGCCGCCTTCGGCCCAGGGCGTGATCCTGGAGACCATGGATCGAGTCCCATGTCGGGCTCCCTGCATGGAGCCTGCCTGTGCCTCTGTGTGTGTGTGTGTGTGTGTGTGTGTGTGTGTGTGTCTCATGAATAAATAAATAAAATATTAAAAAGAAATAAAATGTTCTGTGTGAAAAATTCACAATAAATAAAGCCAAAAGATAATCAAGAGAGTGGAAAAATTGCTACCCACATACACAAAAAAATTTTAGAGGTCATAAAATGTTAAAAAAAAAGACCCTGCCAATTTAGTTTTTTAAAAGTCAAACAACTATGTAGAAAAGTGGAAAAAGCATCTAAGTATTCAGTTTACAACAGAGCAAGCTAGACATGTGATAGGTATTTTAAAACTTCCTCAACGTTTCTTGTATTCACAGGAAATATAGTTTACAATAAAATCAGATACAATTTAACTCCTCTTCAAATTGGCAAAAATTTAAATCTACCAAAAACAATTATTATTTTTTAAATGTAGGAAGTTGGGAACTCATATTCTATTGGAGATGTATATAGTTACAAAAACGTTGGAGAATAATTTGCCAATATGTGTCAAACTACACACCCAGAAATCCCACTTCCAATTAAATAGATTGAAAACTCTCATAAACACAAAGAAATATGTCCAAGATGCCCATTGCTGCTTTATTTGTAATAAAGAAATGATAGGGGAGAGGGGCCAGGGAGGCAAAGTTTTAATGTTAATTTGTATGGGAATAGATTAAGCATAATTTGATCTACCCCAACAATGGAATACAGTTATAGCAAACAAAATGATAGGATTATATCTATTCATCTATCTATTCAAATTATCATAAGTATTTCTTAAAAGCCTTTTGTATAATACAGATAGTTGCAGAATGATAGGTCAGTATGATTCCATTGAAATATAAATGTAAGTCTCATGAGAATGCATTACATTCTTCTTATCGTGCACGCATACAGAGCTAGCACCCAGGGTTTTGCAACATGAGGCAACAGGCAAACAATTAGCATGGGACGAAATCTGGCCCCTATCATGCTTGCCAAGGCATGCACCTTCTCAGAGCTTCAACTGCCTAGAGGGATTAGCACCATGTTATTTACATGAAGGTGCTATTGCTCATAAAGCTATTTACTCACAAAGGTGTGTCCACTGAGAAGAGCACTTTTTTTTTTTTTTTTTTTTTTACCAGTTTGCACAAGGCACCGCAATAGACCAGTGGGGTCTGCAGACACAGCATTGTATATGTGGTCATCAGAGGGGGATTTGAGAAGTTAATAGAAACTTCAGGGTCGGATCCCTGGGTGGCGCAGTGGTTTAGCGCCTGCCTTTGGCCCAGGGTGCGATCCTGGAGACCCAGGATCGAATCCCACGTCAGGCTCCCTGCATGGAGCCGGCTTCTCCCTCTGCCTCTCTCTCTCTCTCTCTGTGGTGACTATCATAAATAAATAAAATTTAAAAAAAAGAAAAAAAACTTTAGCTTCAGGCTTCTCTCCTATGGGTTCCTTCCAAAGTCCTGGGAGGAAACTTAGCATGGTATTCTCATGGTCATATGCTTTAACAAATTTTGCAAAAATCTGATATTTTAACCCAATTGGTTAAGACCATTACCTCTTTTCACTCCATTTTTCCCTTTGTCCAACTTCCTTTGGTGCCAATGACTTTGGAATAGCCTCAAGAAGTTTAAGATCTCTTAAGGGAAAGTTGAATTGGAAATAATTTAGAAATATAGAAATATAGTTTTGTGGTTCAGTCCCTTCTGTATATATATACATAGCACCATGCAGAAATGGCTTCCAGAAGCATTCTTGTCATCGTGTGTGCTAATGCACCAGACATTGGGACATATACTTGCATGGTCATATGTGAATATGAAAATCTCCTAAAGTATGCAGCACCGGAAGACGTGGGAGGTGATTTATCAGGGTTGTCAACCCAATGAGTGTTTAAGATTAGTCACCGCACAAGAAAATTTAATTTACCCTGAAATATTACAGCTCATAGATGAAGGAAACTTAATTAAGTTGTCCCTAAATTGGACAAAAATCCCCCAAGTTTACAAGGCACTACCATACCAAAATGAAGTCAAGCTTGAACAAATTATTCCAAAGTATCAATAATAAAGAAACAAGTTTTTTTAATCAACTGTGTTGGAGGCAAGATTGAATTATCTTTCTGTTCTCTCTATACAAAATGGTATTACAAAAGCATTTCAATTTGAAGTGTCAGTCAAAGAATATACAGCCAAAACTGTAGGGAGCAAGTATTAAAGAGGTGACTCAAGCCTTTAGTTAATACAATATTACGTTATTTTTCTGTATTCTATCATTTATGTAACATTTGTCAGCTTATTTTTTCAATTGTTATAAGTTTTACTTTCCAAATATATATGAACTTTTGTTTATATTTAAGAAACAAAATAAATGAGCAAAGGACAAAAAAGAGAGAGGCAAATGAAGGAACAGATCCTCTTCTCTAGAGAATAGATGGTCACCAAAGGGGAGGTGGGGGGGGGGGAATGGGTGAAATAGGGTGTGGGGATCAAGGAGTGATCACTTGATCAAGAATAAGCGCTTGTTGTGATGAGCACCTAGTGTTATATGGAAGTGTTGAATCACTATGTTGTACACCTGAAACTAATATTACACTGTATGTTAACTAACTGGAACTTAAGTAAAACTTTAAAAAAATAAAGACAACATTATGAAAAAAAAACCTAACTGAAATTTAAATAAAAACTTAAACATATTCTTTGTTTGTATTTTGAATTCATAATTTGCAATTAAAACAAATTATTTACCCACCCAAATTGCATAGTCTTTAGGCCCCACAGCAGAATCTTCTCATGGTTTCAACATTGGAAATTGCTTGGGGGTCTGCCCACCATCTTTAGGACAGTGTATACCTTTATGAAGGAGTCAAGGAAACCAAAACTGTGACACTACAAATTGCAACTTAAGTAAAAATTATATTTACTTTTTTTTAAAAGCTACTTAAGACAAATGTCAAAACACACATTTTAAATTTTTTTATTTTTTCAAAATTCACATGTTGAGTCTGAATGTAGTTTTATCTATTTTATATGACTTACGATCTCTCTACACGTTTGAAATATTTCTCCTTTCAAAAAGACGTGTCAACATATAGTTACTGCATATGGAAGGTACAGGGGAATTAGGAAGCCCTTGCAGTGGTCCAGACAAGAGACGTGTCTGTCCTGGGCTAGGACAAGAGCAATGGATGAGTGCAAGGGATGACTCTGAGAAATATACAGCAAATAGAATCAATGGGGCTCAGTGACGGGTGGTGGGTGGATGCTTAAGTAGAATCCCACAATGATGCACTGACTTTTGATGGTGTCAGCAACTGGGTGAACAGTGACATGCTGTCCCCGGGGACTCACTCACAAGCCACAATAACCCACTTTCTAACCCTCCTTACAGGTGCTGCTTGACATTGGAAACTAAGGCCAGATGCCAGAAGCCACAACCTTCAAACAAGCCCCCATGACCCAGTTTTCAACAGGTTTGATCCAGTTTAGATACAGAGTCAACCCTCCAGAAAACCTCAAGATCATCAGTATCTAATTATAATAACAAAAATCACACCTACCAGCACCAGTGACAGATCCTACTGCACCCACTTAAGGGGTGGCCTTACAAACCTCCTTACCTTAGCCCCACAAAACCCTGACCATGAGACCTAATCAGGGGGAAGATGCCCTTGGAACACAAGCTTCCCTTCTCTGTTCCTTCTCTGGCCATTGAATAAATTACCTGCTTGCCATCAAATGTTATTTTGTTATTTGGCTATTTGGTCAGTGGTGTTGAGTGGGGAAAGAATTTACCACTTTAGGAACCGTGCTTTGGGCTTAAATAACAGTTATGGAGATGGGAGGGAAAAAAAGTACCATTTGATGCCAGGCCCTTCTGCCCACCTTACAGATGGAAAAACTGAGACCCAGAGGAGTAGAGAGTGACTCACTTATTTAAGAGATGCTATTTATTCTTAGAGCACCCTTTCTGGCATGGGCTTTTAGAACATTTAAAAATGCAATGTTTCCAAGAGTGCCTGAGTGGCTCAGTTGATTAAGTTTGACTTTTGATTCCAGCTCAGGTCATGATCTCAAGGTCTTGAGAACAAGCCCCATGTTGGATTCCCTGCTCAATGGGGAGTCTGCTTGAGATTTTCTCTCTCTCCCCCTCCTTGTGCCCCTCCCTCTCTTTTTAAAATAAATAAAATCCTTAAAAATAAATTTAAAAAATAAAATAAAATACTGTGTCTCCATAAAGTGTTTATTTAGAGTTAAATGCATCTGGGACTCAAGAAGTGAATTAACTCTGTATCTTGATCACATTGCTTAACTTCTCAGACTCTAGTCTCTTATCTCTATTATGCAGTTATGATGCCTACCTATAATTCTAGAGAAAATTATATAAAAACAAAGTAAAGAGGTCAGTAATTGGATATATCACCAAGTTTCCCTTATTCTTCTCCCTCATACTCAGCAAAATATTTCCAATGGATCTAATTATTAAAAAAATAATTAACAGAGAATATTGCAAATATGTAATACCCCCAATGAGATGACAAACAGTAGGTTGTGAACTTCAGACACAACTTCTTCACTGAAAAATAACCAAATCTAATGGTGTCATCATTAAAAATGGATGTAGAATATAAATTTTTTTGCTAAATTAGTAACAACTAGTCCTTTTCCATTTATATTTACCCACATATTTGACCACTTTCAGTGCTCTTAATTCCTTTGGTAGATTTGATTTTTCATCCTATTTCATTTTCCTTCAACTTGAAGAACCTTCTTCAGTATTTCTTGCAGGGAAGTTCTGCTGGTGACAAATGTTTTCTTAAGTAGGCTCCAAGTCCAGCATGGAGCCCAAAGCAGTGCTTAAACTCATTACTCTGAGATCATGACCTGAGCTGAGATCAAGATTTCAACTCTTAACCCACCAAGCCACCCAGGCACCCCATGACAAATTCTTTAAACCTTTTATTTCAAATGTTTTTATTTAGCTTTTCATTTTGAAGGATGTTTTATCCGGACATGGAATTCTAGGATGATTATTTTGTTTTTATTTTTATTTTAGCACTTTAAAAATATCAGACACTTCCATCATCTTCTGGCTTGCATTGTTTCTGATGTCAGTGAATTTCTTAATTTTGTCCTCCTCTAGATAACATCTTTTATCTCTGGCGACTTTAGGCTTTCTCCTCTGACTATTTTTCTTTTCTTTTTTTTTTAAGATTTTATATATTTATTCATGAGAGACGCAGAGAGAGAGGCAGAGACACAAGCAGAGGGAGAAGCAGGCTCCACGCAGGGAGCCCGTCTTGGGACTCAATCCCAGGACACTAGGATGACGACCTGAGCCAAAGATAGACGCTCCAACACTGAGCCATCCAGGCATCCCACCTCTGACTGTTTTTCAACAATTTTATTATATGGTGTGTCACGACTTGGGAGTGTGGTAAGCCTGGAGATACTATCCATTTAAGGCAATGAGAACAGTGAAATTCCAGATTCGATATATCCAGCTTGTTAGAAGTTCACCGAGAAAAAAAAAAAAAAAGAAAGAGGATCTATCTGATTACCTATCCTGATGAACAGAGCATGATAATGTAGACGACATTCAGGTCATTGCTTTTCAAGAAATAGAAGATTCCATGTTTCTTATCCAAAATGATTTACATGTTTTCTCTAATAGCACAGGGATACAGAGGATCTTAGTGATCATCTAATAAAATCCTCACGTCATAATGATGTCAAAATCCGTATGTGATGTAATGAGTATCGGGTATTCTATAAGACTCATGAACCTGAACTCTATCACTGAAACTAATAAAACATCATATGTCAATTAATTGAATTTAAATTTAAAAAATCAGCAACCAATCAATGAAGCCAATTAGCATCAGAGCTGAAACTCAATTATCATTTCTTGATTCTTTTATTACCTATGTTTCCAGTCCCAAGTCATTCATATGCCACCATTTTTTTTACCACATCCATCTACCAACAGAACAATGGCTGATATTTTAAGTCGATTTTAAATCTACTCACTTGTCAATATTAGTCTTGTGTTAAGCAAAAATATCCCTAAAATTATATATGTTTTAAATATTGGTAATATTTTTTCTAATGCCCTTTAAAACAAATGTATAACTATTGGAATGAGTCTGTTGAGATTATCCTGTATATTATGCTATATGTGACATGCCGCACTGGGCAATGCCAGTCTGCTGCTTCCCAGGGAGTCTTGAAGAGCAAGGTATGTTTTCTTTTTCTCCAGAGACAGAGGAGAAAGTTGTTTTTCCTAGTATCTTTTCTCTCACCAGCCTTAGGTTCCAAGATGAGAGGTGTCCAGACCAATTTGGCTTCTCCTTTTTTCAACACTAGTATGGTCTGTGGCTCCCACCTGAACATGATTTTCCTTATGAAAAAATAAAAATAATTCTTTGAAAAGGCTTTCAGATGCTATTTGGATCCCATTTTTCAAGATTTAAAAAATGTATAAAAGAAAAAAAAATGTATAAAAGAGCACAACAAATGAGCTGAAGACAAATATTATTTATATTGTTCATCCGTGTGTCTGTTTATTGAAAATTGGAGGGATTAAGAGTCAGACTTTTAAAAAGAGTAAGTATAGAAAAAATATACCAAAATGGAGACTCTTAATTTTATGTCAAAAGCAAGAATGCAAAATTGTATCTGTGCAACAGTTCCAATTTTAGAAAACTTATGTAAGCACACAAAAAAAACAACATGAGAAAATATAAATTCTTGCATTCTTTGGACACCTTTAATTGGCAATGGTATGATTGAGATCTAAATGAAAATTTGTGATTTTTAGGGTTTTGTTCATTTTTGTCAGTCTTAATTATCCCATAAAGATTGTGATGCATTTTAGATCTTCACCAAAACAATGACCAGCCATCAGTAAGCTTCCGTCCTACAAAATATTTTGTAACTTATTAACTTAATTGAGTTCAGGTTAATTAAGGGAAAGGAAAATTGAATCTATCTCAAGGAAGAAAAAAGCCAGGTCTTTCAGAATTCATGCTAAAAGAAATTTCTCCAAATGGTGAAAGACACCTATTCACCTTGTAACTCCTGTGGTGATGTCTCAATGAGATCTGCGCCATCGGGATTATTTTACCTCTGGAATTAAAAAAAAAAAAAAAAAAAAAAAACAGGAAGGGGAACAAAGGATAATTTTCATGGTCATTATTGGCTTTTTCCTTCAGTGTTATTCTTTGAGGCTTAGCTGAGACAAAATTCTAGCCAGCACACAAAATGTTATTCGTATTTCACCAGATACTAGTAAGACAATAAACAGAAAACCATATGAAGCTGGTTGATTAGGTTTCCAAGAGAAATTGAGTCTGAGTACTATCATTTCCTTGCTCCCAACCTGCCACCAGAAGAATACTCACCATTTGAGTATCTTTATCCAGGATCACACCTCTAGAATTCATTCTTTAAAGTCTAGACACCAGAGATTGAAATACAAAGGAAAGAGGGTAATCCTTTTCCCACATCACTAGGGTTTATCTTCTGAGTTCTAGTTTTACAAGAACCTGACTTTCTTCAAGTGATTAGTGGTGAAAATTTAGTGCACTTCAGCAGACTGCAAACTTACCCAAAGGGCTCTCGCAGAGGCCATCAGAGTAACCCCTAACATTCACATGCTCAGTATCAGAGGATGCAGGAGGGTAAGGTGGGAGCAGTTACGGGGCAACATAGACCAAGGTCGGGTCAGGAGTTAAATCAAAGATACTCCCAAGTTTATGGAGTTGGTAGTGCTTGCTTTTTCTTCCAAGTAGAAGCAGAACAAGATGATTACGTGGTAAGATCAGACATGGATGTGGCAGTAGTGAGTACCACATTGTCCCCACATTTCAGATCCTATGAACTAAGAGACTATAGATTATATGAATAGCTCTGAGAAAGATCCAGGACACCCCAGAGGAAACTTCTCCTTGGTCAAGGGTACACTTCAGGTGCTAGGAATCATATTTCCCCCATCTGGATGGCACCTGGTATTCTCTCATAACAGCATCCTGGTTTCTGATGGCAACTGCAGTCTGGGAAGCAAAATACTGGCCCTTGCTAAGGAAAGGTCAAGAGTGTTGGGGAAGAAGCCACTTGCACAGAGCAAAGGTCATGACTGTGAGAATTTAGGGCCTTTGGATGCCATAGTTACTTTCCCACACCTACGGTTCCATCACTCCTTTCTGTGCCCCCTCTCAGCTACCAGGTGATCCCATGGTTAGTTAGTTACAGGGCACTCTATCTTATAGACTGCTCCACTCCAGATGGTTGGTGTTAACATGTCATTAACTTAGGACCCTATGGGGTCATCCTTTGGCTCTTCTCAAAAATTTTTTTCTCCAAATCTTTTTAAAGACATTAATTTTAGACAAATTTTAGGTTCTCAGCAAAATTGAGAGAAAAGTGTAGAGATTTCCGCTATACCCCCATCTCCACATATGCACAGCCTCCTCCATTATCAACATTCCTCACCACAGTGGTACATATTTTTACAATCAATGAACCTACGTTGACACATCATAATCAGCCAAAGTGTATATATAGCTTACATTAGGGTTCTTCCATGGTGTTGTACATGTTGTTGTTTGGACTAGTTTATAATGGCATGTTTCCATCATTATAGTAACATGCAGAGTATTTTCTCTGCCCTGAAAATCCTCTATTCTGTAACTATTCATTCCTCCTCCACCAACCCCTGGTAACCATTGATCTTTCTACTGTCTATGTAGTTTTGTCTTTTCCAGAATGTCCTTACTTTGGAATCATACAGTATGTAGGCTTTTCAGATTGGCTTCTTCACTTAGTAATGGACATTTAAGATTCCTCCATGTGTTTTCACCCCTTGAAAGCTTATTTCTTTTTAGCACCCAATAATTGTCCATTGAGGAGATGTATCAGAGATTATTTATTTATTCATTCACTTTTGATAGACAATTTGTTGACTCCAAGTTTTGGCAATTATGAATAAAACTGCTATAAATATCCTTGTATGTGTATTTTGTGTGGACATAATTTTTCAGAATCTTTGGGCAAATACCAAAGAGTCTAATTTGTTGGGTGATATGGTTAGAGTATGTTTCATTTTTTAAGAAACTGGCTTTTTATCTGTCTATTCCTTCACCAATACCATGCTGTCTTGATAACTGTGGGTTTATAGTAACTCTTGAAGTTAGGTAGTGTCAGCCTTCCAACTTTATTCTTCAATATTGTTTTGGCCATTCTAGTTGTTTGCCCCTCCATAAAAACATTAGAATCAGGATGTCTATGTCCACAAAATAACTTGCTGGGACTTTGATTGGGATTGCATTGAATCCATAGATCAAGTTTGGAAGAACTGACATCTTAACAACAGTGAGTCTCCCTATCCATAAAAATGACATATTTCTCCCTAAATTTTGTTTTTTGTTTTGCTTTATTTTAATTTCAAATTCCGCTTATTCATCGCTAGTATATAGGAAAGCAATTTATTTTTGTATATTAACCTTTATCCTGATACCTTGCTATAATTGTTTATTAGTTCCAGGAGATTTTCTTGTTAAACCTTTTAGGTTTTCTACACAGATGATCATGGCATCTATGAACAATAATAGCTTTATGTCTTCCTTTATGACAGTATACCTTTTATTTATGTATTCATTTGCCTTATTGTGTTAGCAAAAAATTCCAGTATGATGTTGAAAAGGAGTGGTGAGAATTTTAACAGATCAGTGCATTTATTAGCAAGTGCTTGATAAACAAAATCTGCTTGCACTTATTTTATAGTAGAAATCAGTTTGTTAAAACCCACAACTGGGTTCCTTCAGAGAAAATCTGATAAAAAGCTCTAGGGTTATATATAAATCACAGCTAAACTTTAAATTTTATTTTTATAGCAGTTGACATTTTTCCTTAAAAATGCCATTTTGCATGATTCTACATTTCAGAGCTTTAGAAAATAACAGTGTCCAAAGCAATACTTAATGAATACTATTTCTGCTTAAAAATTTATCTCTTTTTCATTATTCCACAGTGTCTCATTATATCAGTTAACCTCTATGAGCTTCAGTTTCTTTATTTATCAAATGAGGATAAGAGTACTCTCCTAATTGTGAAAATCAAATCAGATAATGAAAATAAAGGCACTTTACAGAGAAATCATCCACACCCAAGGGATGACATGATGGAAATGATCATTACATTTGTTTATTTTTAATCCTGCTTCTAATCTAGATGAGTTGTGGAAATTACTGCACGTGTACTTTAATTTATACTTAAATTCACAATGATGTAAATTATATACATGTCTCCCATGTCTTCACCATTAGGATAAATATTGTGGGAAATTTTGAAAAAGTAGTTGTACCTCGAATGTTTACAATCTAATTGTGGAGACAAAACATAGTAAAATAAAATGACAAAAACACATTATTGGAGAAAGGACAATACCAAAAATGATATCTGGAGTCAGATATTCCATAGTTTGAACCCCAGACCAGCCACTGATGAGCTGTGTTAATGTTAGTGACTGGATCTCTGAAATGGGAATCAGAAAATTATTTTATAAAGTTCCTGTGAGATTTAAATGAGATTAAATAATATCTTGGAATGAAACCAGGGAAAAATGTCACTTTCCTCTTCACCCCCTACCCTTCCTCACCCCCAGTCTTGAATTGGATAATGCACCATGGAAGGATCCCACTGAGAAAGATTGTTCAAGAAAACTCCTATTTGGGTACAAACCGTCATATTTGAATACTGCCCCCCCCCCAAAATAAATGAAGTGAGAAATCAACACCTGGTAAGGGAAAGAGGAAGTGTGGCTCAAGAAAAGGTACCAAAAGGGACTGGGTATGATGTTTGCAAAGCTCACTGAAGAAATTGTTACAATTGGAGCAAATAAATATGGTGAACATATATTTTGTTTTCCTAGGATGATTCCTAATTTTATTTATTGCCCCAATAATAATAATACATTTTAATAGCTTTAAAAGCTCTCATTCTTTCTTTTTACTGTTTAATAGTTCCCCAGTTTTAATGGCTCCCCATCTCATTCTTAAATATATCCCAGGTTTGATGATAAATTACACTAGAGAAGATATGTAATTAAGAATTTTGGGGGGCACCTGGGTGGCTCAGTGGTTAACCATCTGCCTTCAGCTCAGGTCATGATCTCGGGGTCTTCAGATAGAGCCCTGCATTGGGCTCCCTGCTCAGTGGGGAGACTGCTTCTCCCTCTTCTGCTCCCTCTGCTTTTATACTCTCTCTCTCTTTCTCTCTCTGTCAAATAAAATCTTTTTTTTTAAAAGAAGTTTCAGGGACAGTGTTGGATAGGTTCTAAGAGGTCAGTCATGGAACGTTTTTTTTTTTTTTTTGGAATCCTTTTTTAAATGATAGGCAGGAGATGCCTGGGTGGCTCAGTTGATTAAGCATCTGACTCTTGATTTCAGCTGGGTCATGATCTCGGAGTTGTGAGATGGAACCCCACATCAAGCTTCACACTCAGTGGGGAGTCTGCTTTTCTCCTTCTTCTGACTCTTCCTTCTCTCTCTCTCTCTCTCTCTCTCTCTCATAGAGAAATCTTTTTAAAAAATTGATAGTGGGACTCCTGGGTGGCTTAGTGGTTGAGCATCTGCCTTTGGCTCAGGGCATGATCCTAGGTCCTGGGATCGAGTCCCACATTGGGCTTCCTGCAGGGATCCTGCTTCTCCCTCTGCCTGTGTCTCTGCCTCTCTCTCTGTGTCTCTCATGACTGAATAAATAAAATCTTTTAAAAAATTTTTAAAAATGATAATCTTTGCTGATGATAGGGAACCATGGTCTACTCTTGAGTCAGGTGTCCAGATTAAAGACAAACCATGATTTATATTATTTCTACTTGAGCTTTTAGACACATAACTTGATATCTCTTTCAAAAATGCATTTTTTAATTAGTTTCAAAGCCCATGCCTCCTGCAACTCTGAGCCTAAGGATCCTGGAGTAACACAGAGATAAATGTATTCTGTTAGAGTAATCTTTGGAGATCTGACTGATCACATTACATCCATCATATCATAGGAGTAATTTTCTCTGAAGGAGAAAATGTCTCTAAATATTTTCAGTATAACATTGTAATATATTCTCCAATTTACTCCCTATGGTTTTTTATGACACTCTATGCAATGAAGTCTAAAGAATCTAAAATGCCATCAATTTTAAGTTGCAACATTAATTATGAATATCCAACAAAGGAAAAGACTACCAATTAGGGGATACTACAATGTTTTCTTACCACTTGAAATTTCACATTTATTGGAAGATTGTTTTATACTTATAAGAAATTGACTTTTACCCAGTATCATTTATGTACATATATTAAAAGGATAAAAATTAAATACATTGGTTGAGTTTCTCCCGAAATTTCTTCACACTATTTTTCAAAATCACATTTGGACCCAAGGCATTGAAATATTTTTCTTCCTTTCCCCTCTTTGGCAGAACATCATCCTCTGTGACTATGGTGTTGGAATTGCAACATGTAGCCAAAGATATTCTATTGTTACTTCTAGAATTTGCTTCCAAGCTATTGATCCTCCTTCTGCAAGTTTTGATGCATATTCAGAGGCTGTAAGATCTATGTCACAACTGTTGCCCAGCTGTTAGTAATATGAAATCCATTCTAATTTGAAAGAGATGAGTATCTTAGAGTTGATGGGCAGGAGGAAAAGTCCACATGGCCCTTTGGTGAGGAGACTTGGCTTACCTATGGCCTTCCATGGTCACACTATGACCAAGATGTGTGACTTCCAGCTTTGGAGATCATATTAATATCAAATACGATTTACTGAGTGCTGAGCATCTGCCAGACATTATACAGAATGCTTTCATACATCATCTCCTTATCTTTGCAAAAACTCCTATGGAGTAAGTATTGATCATCATTATTTTATGACACCAGAGTCACGGTCCCCAGACTGGTAAATAAAGTGGATTTAAAATCTGCTAATCTAGTGTAGGCACCTGAACACTTAATCAAGAAGGCCTTTTGCCTTGAGGTGACTTAAATTTTGTCTATTTGTGGAGATGGTTCTTATCTCTGACGTATGGAAGGTAACAGATGCTTTCTGAACAATAGGATGGGACTACAAAATATATGACCATCAAAGCTATTCAAACTATCAGATATTGAATGTTGGGAAAAAAACAGAGTTCTTTATACTGCTTCCATAAGTTGCTTCCAATTTTACTTTACTATTAAACAACCCTATGATTACTAGTCTTAACATTTTTTGTGTATATTCATGAGTACACATTATTCTTCCATTCATTCACCAAATATTCTTTGAGTGCTTACTGTGAGTCAGGCCCTTGGGCTTAGAGCAGTGAACAGAACAAAGTCCTACTCTCGTGAAACAAAATTTTATGGGTGAGTGAGAAGAAGGGGTACAGATAAAAACATACATACATACATATGTATGACCAGCAGTGGTCATACTGCTGTGGTCACATACATAGTGTGACCAGCAGTGATAGACATTATAGAGACTAATGTGGGGCAAAGAGTGGCCATGGGATGTGGAGGGTACTCTGTTAGACTGGGCGTTCCAGAAGGAGTTTTCTGATACGTGACATATAATCAGACACCGAAAGAACTGAGGATCAAATCTTGCATTATTTGGGCCAGGAGATAGGTCACTGCCTACCTTCTCAAGGATGTCCTGAGCAGTGGGCACAGCCCAACATGACTGAAGAGCAGGTGATTATGATGGCAATGAACACATATTGAGCACCCACCCCAAATAAGCCACTCGGCTAAGTGCATTATGTACATCTCCTCCTTTAAAAATCAAAAGCCATCCAGATGGGGGAAATATGATTCCTAGCACCTGTCATATTTACTATTGCTCCCACTTTAAAAATGGAGGCTTTGACATTGGCACAGGACAAGTAGTCTGCCCAAGGTTGCCCTAGAATTGACCCATATCTCGCCTCAGTGTCTACTCTCTGAGCCACTGTAAATCCCCCATTCTGCAATACAGAGATGGAGAATAATAAAGCATAAAGATGAAGCATAAAAGGCATAGTTAATAAGTTGAAAGGTCATAATCTAGATGAGTAAACACTCTTGGTAAAGGGACTATGTTTTAAAAAAAAGGGACTATGTTGTATCTTCTAAAAAAAAAAAAAAAGCTCCCTTCTAAAACCCTCATCTCTGAAAACACAGAAGTCTTAGCTCCTCTCTCCATCTCTCCTCCTCGTATTCCCCTTTCTGCTCTTCTGGAGCATTTCTTACTCTATTTTCTGTGGCACCAGCCAAGATTTTCTTGTTTTCACTTTCCAATCCATTTTCATGGCAGACTAAGTAAACACTTTCTGCTCTGCATTATCTCCCAGATCAAACACCTTAGCCATGCACAGAGTGAAGACAGATGCCCATGGGAGTTGGTGTTGGCCATGGGTGCCACTGTTTTATTTCTGAGCCAAGCCAGCACTGAGTATGGAGCATCAACCCTCATGGTGTATAAAGCACAGCAGGGAACACAGAATTTTCAAACTGCAGCATGTAAATGGTAAAAATGGGTATAGGTTCTTCTAGGATGCCCTTCCTCTAAAAACAATGTCAACACTGACCAAGTAGGAGACTATACACTGACTCTTTGATAGTGCTGGAGGGAGGGGAGTCTGTGAGTGGGCAACAGAGCTGGCGATGAGTGTGAAGTCAAAACGAAGACTCTGGCCCAGGAGATAGGACAGTATAAACAAAGCAGTGGATGGCTTGATCCTTGAGGTTTTGGAATATTAGGCTGTTACTAAGGAAGCAGCTCAGACATAAGAAAAGAATGCTCTCATAAAAGGAACAAGGAGTGAAGAAGTTGAACTAGATTTTGAAAATGTGCCATAGATGTATCATTTCTTTATTTTCATTTATTTGACTCATCACAGATTGGTGAGCACCTGTTAGAATCCAGTCACTCGGCTATATCCTTTCATGCATATCATCTCTTTTAATAGATAAGCCAATCCTGAGAAAAGGAGCTATATTTTTCTCATCTTGCAGATGCAGAGATAGAGGCAAAGAAAATTTGCCCAACATGCCCAAGGCTACACAGCTGCAGAGCCAGGATTTCAACAAATATCAAAACTAAGAAAAGGTGAGACTTTTATTTTTTTATTATTTTTTTTTTAATTTTTATTTATTTATGATAGTTACAGAGAGAGAGAGAGAGGCAGAGACACAGGCAGAGGGAGAAGCAGGCTCCATGCACCGGGAGCCTGATGTGGGATTCGATCCTGGGTCTCCAGGATCGCGCCCTGGGCCAAAGGCAGGCGCCAAACCGCTGCGCCACCCAGGGATCCCTTGGTGAGACTTTTAGTGAGTGAAGTTTGAAGCCCAGTTGGGGCTGGAGCCACTTATATGTCCTGGAGCAACTTTGTACCACATGTAATTCAAGAGTCCCCTCTGTTAGCTGAGGATTTGTCAAGAATGTAGATCCAAGAGCCATGGTCTCAGACATTCTTCTGGAGAGGATATGGGAGCAAGGAGGCTGAGGATCTGTATATTTAACAGTCTTGTTCCTGGGGACCAGAATGAACCTAATGTAGGAGGCTGTGGAGAAAGGCAGCTAAGACCAAGCAAAATCAAGACTGGGAGAAACTAAGTGATTCAAACAAGGGCATGCAGCCATGCTACGGGGCCAATTCTCTCTGTGCACCTAACATTGAGGACAAGATAAAGGTGATGAAGCACAAACCTCTCCAGCCACTCACTATCATTTACTTTGTAGTCTTTATTATTTGAAGAAATCATCCCTGGTTGACTGATTATTTGTTGATATTATTTTGAGCATCTTTGTTGAGGTGTAATTGATACACAAAAAGCTGTACGATTTTAATATACACAATTTGGTGGGAGTGAACATATGCACATATATATGTCATGAAACCATAAGCATACTTACCACCTTGAAAAGATTCATCTCACATAACTGAAACTTTATACCCTTGAACAATTCTCTATTTCCCCTCTTCCCAAGTCCTGGTAACCACCAATATACTATTTGCTCCTATGATTTTGACTACTTTAGACTACCTCATATAAGTGGGATAATGTAATATTTGTCCTGTAACTAGTTTATTTCATGTAGCATAATGTCTTCCAGTTACATCCGTGATGTTTCACATGGGAAGAGTTCCTGCTTAAGGCTGAATAATACTCCGTTGTATGTACATACAATTAACCATTCATCCATCAGTGGACATTTAGGTTGTTTCCATATCTTGGCTATTGTGAATAACGTTGCTATAATCATGGAAGTCCAGATATCTCTTCAAGATACTGATTTCATTTGCTTCGGATAAATGCTTAGCAGTGGAATTGCTGGATCCTATGGCAGTTCTATATTTCATTTTTTGAGGAACATTTATACTATTTTCCTTGGAGATGGCACGATTTTATATTCCCATCAGTAGTGCACAAGTGTTATAGTTTTTTCACATCTTCACCAGCCCTGTTATCTTTCATTCTTTTGATAATAGGCATCCTAATCTGGACTGGAAATTAATGATCATGAAACTAAGGATTGTCACAGAATTGTTTGTTTGTGGGTCAGCAGTGCTTGGCACAGACGAAGTGCTGAATGTACTGGACGAATGAATGGATGAATGAATAGATGAATGAATGGCATATAGGCATGTCAGGCTTCCTTTTCTCTCCCCAAGCCTGATAATTCTTGTAAAGACATGGATCTCTACCAAGTGTAATGTACTTCATCCTTTTACTCACTTTTCCCTGCAGGAGATAAAGGAATTGGGAAATTCAGGAAGATAAACTGACATGATCAGCTCAGACCCTTCCTTCCTCTCCTTGCAAGTAAGCTGTCTGACACCATGTTCAGCTGTTCCCCCTCTGAGGACAGGCTCTCCTTAGCCTGATGCTGTCTGCCCCCATGCAGAACCACCTGTAACCCTTGGGTAATTAGCTCAATCCTAGACTTAGGGAGTGGGCTCAATAGGTTCTCACTCCAAGCTGCATAGTCCAACTCTGCCTTCACAGTATGAAGGGGTCAGTTTGGTGTTCTATCCACCAAGATATTTTTCCCCATCAACTTGTTTAGAATCTGGATTGGGAAGAGGGGTGCCATTTATCAAGCAGTTTCAGAAACATCTCAGAATTCTGTGACTCTAAAATAATCTAACAGAATCCCGTTCTTTAAAGAATCCAACAAGTTGGAAAGCTGTTTTTTTCTGGATGCAGTATGAAATAGTAGGGAAAGCCCTTGCTATCATCCCCAGTGTCATCACTTACCTGCTATGTGGCCCGACCACAGCATTTGACCTCTAAGAACTTCAATTTCACTACTGCTAAACCTGGGATGTTAATTCTTGCTGACACTGTTGTGAGGATCCAATAAGTCAGATAGACCTACATTACTAAAAGCACTTTGTTAAATGAAGAGCAGCATATATGTTCAGGGGAATCATCATTATTATTGAAATAAAACAATGCTATGGAATTTCATAATCATTATCAGCCCAAGTGCAGTGATTAAATTATCTTTCCCTGAGCAGACACACATAAAATATTGTGCACATCTCTCTGGTGTACCTCAAGCTCCATAATCTGATTCATTATAATAAGAGAATTACTTTTCGTTTTGGATACAAAAGAAGTATTTTTCCTGAACTGTCTATAAGAGTGCCATTTTCTTAACTATGGAATGAATATTTTTTATCTCATAGTTATAACTGAATGTGATTTTCCTCTTATTACATTTCTTCAATCTGTGGATTTCTTCTATAAAAAAGCTGCTCATTAATAAATTTGTCCACATCTATTTTCAGAAAGCACAAAGAGAACAATGGAGTCATTATAGGAACTCAAATTCATCACTGCAGTGTTGCACATTTCAGACATTAAATGAGAAAAAATTTCGTTGATGTAGGTATTTTCTTACTTAAAAAAAAAAAAAAAGAACACAGGTTTTGAGTTCCTGATTTCAAGTTGCTACCTTACAACGTTTTAGCTGTGTTGAATCAGTTAACTCATTCAACCTCTCAGAGCTTTGGTTTCCTTATTTTAAAAAGAGGATGAGGGAATTGAATGAAATAATTTATTTCAAGCTAAGAATAAAGTACATATTATAAACTTCAGAAATATTCACTTAATCCCCCATTCTTGCGCAATGAGTAGAAATCAACTTGTGATTATAAAACTTCTGAATTTTATGGTTTAAGTACATAGAGTAAGCAACAGCAAAAGAAGTCTAAATCAATAAAATTCTGTTGGCAGGGATCCATGGGTCATTTACCAGAACTGTCTACAGTTGCATTAATTTGGCACCATTGGAAAGTCATTTTTTAAAAAAGAAGTCATTCTAAGAAGTATTGAGTGATCATTAAACTTAGCAAGTTTAATGTCAGTTCCAAAATATAATCAACTGGATCCTCCTAGAAAACCCCAGGAAGCCATTTCAACTAGTTGGAAAATAATTTTAATCCTTTTAAGGAATAATGGAATAAATTGGAATATTTTACTGTGATGCACACTACATGGCCGAAACTTATTTGTTGTGTAAAATTGAGAAAAGGTCCATTAGAACCTCCCAGAATAGACATTTATGATGTGGTTGGCTGAATGATAGAAAACCTTGGCCAAATAGCTCATTGCAGGGTAGGGTCTACAAACTTGGGGTGTTGTACCCAGTTATGATCTCTGCCAAGTGAGAGCATGGACAAAGAATCTCTACAGAAATGGGAGAGAGAGAGAGAGAAGACTTGATGCAGAGGGGCAGGCATGGAAGTGCTGAAGAGCTCCTTTTACTAGAATAAGGATTCATTCTTCAAAGAAATTAACGAGGAGAGAAAGCTAAGTGTGGGTCTAAAAGGAAAATTGAACTCGCGCTTTGGTGTTTGAAGGGGCTCATGAATAACACTTTTCTCTTTCTTTCTTACCCAAGACCCGGATAAAATAAAATCCTGATGCAGGCATCAGGCAGATGGAGAAGAAAATTATACCCGTTTTTAATAAGATCAGAACACTTGGTTTAAGTGTGAGGTTAAAAGGGTTTCTGAATGCTTTACCTAAAAAGCTAAACTTAGTTCCTGACACCATGGGCCAGTTCTGCAGGGAAAGAGTCTCCAAGTTAAGTTTGCCATGGAGCCAAAGCCTCTGAAGTCATGCTTAAGAAAAATAAGTGCATGTGTGAGTATGTAAGGACACCCCATCCCCGAAGACAGACCAGAAGGCATTCTCAACCCCACCCACTCTATCACCTCCACCCCTACTAATTAGCCACCCTGTCCTTCATGTCCTACCTTCCAAAATGTCCCCAGGACTCTCAGTTTCCATCCTCCTCCACAACTGTGAAAGTTCTGTTCTTTATCTGGACTATCCCATCAGGGGCCCTCCCATTGAATCCTCCTCCAGCCCCTATCCGATACAGAACCCCCGGCCCGCCGTCATGAACTCATCCTTATCAGCAAAATGCCAGGCCGCTTGGTGCCTCTGAGCCTTTGCACATGCTGTTGTCACTCCCTGGACAACAGCCTTACCACATCCACTTATTCCACCTCCTTTTTTCTAAATCCACCCCAGATATTGCCTCCTCGCACTCCTCATCTTTCACAATCTTTCTTTCCTCCCTCTATGCAACCAGAGCCATTTCATTGCACTTGCTATGCAGGCCTCTCAATTTGTGTCTACTAGCCTCTCCCCACTACCAAATCTTGAGCTTCACGAAGACAGGAATCACATCTTTTTTTATGTTTATATTCCCGACATCTAACACACAGCTCAATAATGCTTGAGGAATTGAATCAAATGGAATGTGTTGTCTGAAAAGTATGAGGCATGACTTCATTAAGCAGGTTTAGGGAGGGTTTCCATCAAGCCTGTATCGTAAAGGAGAGAATTTTTTTCTTGCTTCCAAATGTGCTAGGGCTATAACCGACCGAATTATTGCCGTGCATGAAAACCTAAGTGCAAGACTTTAAATTCCACTCTGCGGATGCTGCCGTATACTTCGAATGAATCCACATTTTGCACCATCTGTTAATAACCTTTCCATGTCCTTATTGCTGCAAACAAAAGGAAAGAGACAGGTAACGCTGCTATGCAGAATGTCACAAAGAAGCAAAAGCATGTCTTACCTCCTGTCTTGGCAAGATTGAGTATTCAGATGCCTGCTTCTGTGCAGATTAAATTCACTGTCTTTTCAGTGGGAGTTATGAACCCTTTGGGGTGGGAGCACTGAGTGCTTGGAGACCCAAAGCACTAATGAATTTTTCATGGAGCAATCTTCCTTGCTGTGAAGGGAAGAGGACGTATAGCCAACTCAGGGTTCTCGTGAATTCCTGCAGAAGAGAGGATAATGGGGAAGCCATTTGAAAGTTTCCCCATAGCTATGCATCACTATCCTGGATCTCAACTAAAATTAAGTTCTCTGCTCAAGGGCGAACCAAGAAAATGGGAGGGAAGTGAGCTGGGCGCTGAGAGACATTTTCAGTTTATGTAACGGTAACACACATAACCACATTAAACTCAGCACAGCCCATGGCGTTAGGAAGACACTTCGAAAGTGATTGAACCAAATCCATTTCACAGATAAGGAAACTGAGACTAAAGAGAAGTGATAGGACAAGATATTGTCCAATTTAAAGTCTCATGATTTCCTCTGCCCTAGAGTATCACACGTGGCTTCTATAGATATGAACATTTTTCTTGTATTTTTTTCCAACTTTGACTTGAGCTTAAGCAAGATGTGAAAGATATTAGCTGAATAAATGTCCTGAAGAGTTCTCAGGCATAACTTGATCCAAGCACAGAACTTTAGCAGTCTCTCCCTCTTGGCTCTGCTCTCTTCTGTGTTACACTTGTTTTTAGACTCCACATGGTGACAAGAAGGCTGCCTGCAACACAAGGCCTATATCCTCCTAGAGTCAAGCCGAGTAGAAAAAGCACACACCTCACTTAGGCAGGCTTGCTACAAGTTTCACTGCATCTGGTGGACTTTAAATGGCTCCTGAATCCATCCCTGAAATAACCACTGTGGTCAAGAGGGGAGAATGCTCTGATTGGCCTGGCCAATCATATGCCCACCACTGAAGCTGGATGTGAAGTCAACTCCAACTGGAGCATGTGTACTGGCGGTGGGAGAGGGAGGTGGCTCTTTAGCATGGCACTGGGGAAAGCCTCTCCAGGTGAGTGGATACAGGAGGGGAAACTACTACCCATCACTCTGCCAGCCAGCGTTCCTATATCCATTTTTGTCACTTGCACTCCACTCACTCTTTATGTTTCAAAAAGCCGTTATTCCAGCTGCAGCCAGAATGACCTCCCGAGCATGAAAATCTTACCTGAAACTGTCAGGGAGGGAAAACTTTTCATCTATCCTCCTAGGTTTAGTGTTTGGGGGCCTGCAAATTAAACTGACAAAAGACAAAGTACCAGGAGGATGATTTTGTTTCATACATGCAGGAGGGGTTCACAGAAAAATGTGACTCAGAATGATGGTTAAGATTTGGGGGGTTTATATTATATCTTGATAGGGGAAGAAGGTAAGAGAAGGACACTTACAGGAAAATGAATTACTTTTTTGGAAAGATAAATGGGCCTTGAGGAGAATAGCTTGGAGATAGTTTTGTGACACTGTCTATTGAAGTGTGGGGTGGAGACCTCTCTGGTGCTAAGAGTGCACCTTCCCTGGTTCCCTGTTCTTTGGGAAGGGGACTCATGACAACTGAGTCCTTTTGGGAGGCCCTGTTTTTAGGAAGATAAGATATTACAGGAACTCAAATGCCTTTTGCTTAAAATAACTTTTCTGGGCCCCTTCAAAACCCATCAAGGGGCTGCCCATTGCCAAGGATAAGGAGGGAGTTATCAAAATATTCTAGGCTCCCCATGACCTTGAACATTCACATACCTGGCCTTAGATTCTTCCAAGTTTCATTTCATCTCCTGCCAACCACTTCCCACCTCACCTACCTTCTTTTTCTCACCAAATCCCACTGATCTCCTACAGTCACCTACGCATCATATTCTTTAGGAAATCTTTCTTGAATCCCAGCTTGAGTTCATGTTTCCAAAGTACCCTCCTCATCATCCTACATTCTGCTTACTTCTTTTCATTGAAATTCCTCTTACGTCTGTTGCTTTCTCTATCTCACTTGCTCCTCAAGCACAGGAGTGTGCTTTCTTTATCTACAGAGTCCCAGGAACTTACAGAGCACCTGACACACTGAGACTGTTTAATTAATATTTGCTAAATTAATTGTATATTGAAGTATCGATAAAGCCAATATGGTATATTGGAGAGTGTGTGGACTTTGGAAGCAGGCTTGGAGGAGAACTCTAACCTTCATTTACTCCCAGTGCAATGTTAGGAAAGTCATTTAATCTCTGAGCTTTGGTTTCCCTACCTGTAAAGATGGAACATTCATTTTTACCTTGAAGGTTTATCGTAAGATCACGCAAAGCTCTTGGCACTGTTTCAGACATACAGCAGATGCTCAAGCAATGCACACAATGGCATGCTTGGAAACCAGACATCCTGAGTCAATTCACTGTACCACACACCTTCCATCAGGCTCCTCTCAGTGTCTGCTGATTCTGGTTGTGACCCCTGTTACTTTACTATCTTCACTACATAGGAATACAATTGGTCCCTTGGTACCACACAAAAAAGTCCTAAGAAACTCTTGTTATGGCTTACCATCTCAACCCAGAGCAGGGAGCTCATAAGTGAAAGGGTGTGTTGCTTATTTCTTGGGGATCTTCATGTCTCCAGGAGTAATAGGAACCCAAGAAGTTATGGCGAACTACCAACAACTATCAAAACTCCATATGGAAGGCTCCTGAAATGATATTACATATCTCTGCTACAAATGCTTAATTCTGCTTTATGCCTCTTTTTATGTGTGCATCACAATTTTAACATGTGAGCACATATAGAGTATCTGGGAACAGTGACCCATAGCAACTGTCAAATAAATATTAGCTATTTTAATTTATCCTAGCACTTTTAAGATGTATAAGCCTAAATTTTGTCTTGGCATAGGAAAGTTTCCCATAAGGAGCACCTGGGTGGCTTAGTGGTTGAGTGTCTGCCTTTGGCTCAGGTCGTGATCCCGGGATCCTGGGATCGAGTCCTGCATTAGGCTCCCTGAAGGAAGCCTGCTTCTCCCTCTGCCTGTGTCTCTGCCTCTCTCTGTTTGTCTTTTATGAATAAATTAATAAAATCTTTAAAAAACAAAGTTTCCCAGAAACCTTAAGAGATGTGAGCTTTGTCCTCACATCATCACCTTGCCCAACTCCTAAAATCTTATTCCACAAAGGACACTTCTGTTTCCACCCCCAACTCCCCCCCACTCCCTCCCACCCCAGCTATATCCGTACCCAGTTTCCATTCTCATCCCCAGTGGCCCACTTCAGGCCTCCATAATCTGCAATAACTTGTTCAGTCATTCCTTCACTTCCAAATTTGCTCTTACAAATCTCTCCTCTTCACCATAGGAGATATTTAAAACAACAACAACAACAACAATAACAACAACAAAACACAGCTTTGATCTTTCACTCTTGGGCTAGCTGAGCACAGAATGACCTGGCCCCTATTCGTTATTCCAGCAATCTTTGAAACTTCATTTATCATTGCCCTGACTCCTGTGTTACACTTTCTGGAATGTGCTGTGTTCTTTACCATTTTGATGCCGTTACATGTGTCCTCCTCTGTTGAGAATGCCCTCACCCACCCTCCTTGTGGACTCTAGTCCTTAATATCTAGGACCCTGGGAGGCATGTGAAGGGAGTGAGGGCTTTTCTGTGTCTGGGGCCAGTGAACTTTGCCAAGCCCAGTCATTGTAAAATATCTCCTCACAGTAGAAACTGTTTACGGTGTTTCTGAATCTTAACAATAAAATAACTTGATGAGAAAGGGGGACCTGGGATCCATGTCTAGCCCTGCTGACTCCATGTCCAGTATCAGTTTTACAATTTGTTACAAAAGAATAAAATGAGAGAAGTTTAAGGACTTGGGGAGAAAGGGAGAGAGAGAGAGAAAGAGACAGAGAGACACAGAGAAGGAGGGAGACACAGAGATGGAATGTGAATTCTGTAACTCTGTCAGGGATCCTAGAATTAAATTTGCCTTGTCTGGCTGATTCTGATAATCATTGTTTTCTCCTTTCTGAAAACAGAAGGATATATTCCAAGCCTGAGATGGTTGGAGACAGCTTCTCTACTTCTCACACACACAGTGTGGAGAAATAAAGGTAAGTCTGACAAAACTGCTTCTGCCTTTCCTCAAAGAAAAACTCAAGAACACAGATGCCCTTGGGAAAATACTCCATGGAACTGTCCATGGTTTCGGGAGACCCAGATCTCTCCTAGACCCTATCAGAAGCTCCTGGAGAACAGGGGTTATCGCTTGCTCCTGCTTTTATCTTCAGAGCCTCACACATTAATTAGAACATAGTACATAAAGAGTTTTTGTAAATGAATGAATCAAGAACAAGAGTTCTAGAAGTAGCCCCAGATTTCTGGGCTTCCTCCTTCTC